>NC_139825.1:10634555-11234555 GCF_963691815.1 Echiichthys vipera | reverse complement strand
TTTTCTGTTTTCTTTTATTTTTGCATCAAATGTTTTATGGCCACAATTCATCTCGTAGCTGGTTGGCTTGATTTCAGGCTTAAAAGTCTTTATGTAAGGTCAATTGAGTAAATGAATGGGGAAAATCACTTCCAGAACTGGAGCTGTTTCAAAAGTGGGTGGTCACTGTTGAGCTCTATTGTAGTTAGAACATTTTTTAAAACTTGAGCTTGCTGTATAAAACGAGCTGTTGTGACCTCTAGGATAATCACAGCCTCATGAAAGTTTACAACCACAAACCAGAGACTTAGGGCAATCAGACGATGGATGACAATCGTACAGATATTCACAATAAGAGGGCTTCTGTGCAGTTTACACAACAGCCGTCCTGCAGAATTCTCTAAATGTCTAAAATTTTTGATACCAAATCACAGCATAGATTTTTCTATGGTGTTCCTCAAGGTCATGGTGAATATGCTTCTTGAAAAAGTATTCATTCCCTTGCACTCAGGCAAATGTCACAATTTTTATTCATGGGCTCTTTAAAGGATCCTAGAATTGCCCCTATTTCAAATGCTTTTCTCAGAAGTGGACTGAAGCAAATACAGACTAGCAGCCTGTAATAGCTGTGTTGGCTAACTAAAGAGATCATAGTGGGTAAAGGAAAATGTATAACGTGTTGCTAGTCCAAAGTGCATGATCCATGTGTTGCAAAGGCCACATTTACAGGAAATAGAAGAGGTTAATTCATGGAGCGATTTTCCTGGAAACTACTGATCATCACAAAATAGGTTTATAATTCAACACTTCCCTTAAATGTGTCAGGTATGAAATCATAGAAAAAAACGGCTATCCATGAACAACTACAGTATAAATCCCTGACTTCCGCACCAATGATGTGTTATAAACACACACCAAAAAAACATCTTTATAGCTAAGAAAATTTTACCTATGTCAAATTTCCTATGTCAATTACAGTAAGTAGTTGATTTGTGAATCTCTTTTGGTCATGATTAACTCTACACATCCTGAGACCATTTTCTAAATACTTTGCTGGTTGAAGACATGTTTTAACAATTTCCTTTATTGTTGAAGTTGAGTAAAGATTGGATAATGATTATCATACTTAAGTATTTAGTAAATATGAACTGTGGCAAGATTGGGTGTCCTACTGTATCAGTTGAACATTATACTCTTAACCTCCATGTGCAGGCAGCTCTGAACACACTGTTCACTGTAACAGGAGGCTGTATGATGGTGAGTGGAATGTTTCTGCAAATAACATATTTGTTGGCTGTCAGATGCAATGAAATAAAGGGACTTCAGATTAGGTCCACAAAGAGAGACACGCATCATGCAGGATTGACCTATAGATCTTTAGATGTAAGGATGTGCAATTTGTCTGGATTAGGGAGTACAACACATGTCCCTTGGAAGTAATAAGGTAATCAGGAGTATATGACTATGTCACTGAGATAGAGGTATCATTACATGTTAGCACCCCCTTTCTCTTGCTCAATCACACTCTTCCTCTCTCAAGCCTCGACTTGTCTGTCGATGTGTTACTTGGCGAGTACCGGTGTGTAGATGGACTGATTGCAGAACCCTGCTATGATAAACAACACTAATGAACTGAGAGGTTACAGAGTACACAACATGAGGAAAGCAAAGGAGAGAAGAGGACATGGGGGCATTCATTCATTATTGAGTCTCACAGACAGTCTGCAACTTTTCATGCAAATACATATTTGCTGCTCTTATACTGACTGATAGAAGCTGATTAGTGATTACCTACAGTATATACGGTTAATCAGAAAACTGAGGGAAAGCATTTTATGGTAAACAGAAAGGCCTTTTATGTTTTAGAGTTGGATTAAATATAGGAATGGAATAGTCATCATACACCCTCTTCACACAGAACTAGTATTACCAGGGGACCATATATGACTTAGAAATGACCCCTCCCTCGTCTATATTTTGTGGGGCACATTTGAACAGGATTAGCAAAGTCTGTGTTTTTCTCAAATTTACTCACACAATCCCCTGGATATGATGTCAAGTGCTACAGGCCGTACGCCGTTAGGGGTCTGTTTTGGGACGTAGACGCTCCTGTGTGTTATGGCAAAAAGTACCACGTGCTATGTCTGTTGCCACCAGAAACAGAATAAAGTGTTTTTAATTTTAGTATGACGTCTCCTTCCCTTTAACGTACACACAGACTTGGTGTGGACAGTGCTAAACGAGTGACCGGCTAAATTAGCCATGCACAAGTAACCAGGGTATTTCCAACTAAGGTCTGAGCCCCTGAGCTGGCGATATGACACAAGGCTCTGTCAAAACTTAAAGTTTATAATTTGCAACACAGCCAGTACAACACCAAACAACTGAGATGCACATTTGCCAGGACTGATATCATCACATGAGCTCTGCTTTAGGTAAAATATGGCAGGAAATTTGGGGTTTGACTTTTACTTGACAAATTACGAACATGGCAGATTTGCAAGGGATTAAGATCACAGACAACCTTTGCAATTATCACTAATGACTAGAGGTCCAAAGTAGCATGTGAATAATGTGTGGTGGTGTGTGTGTTTACCTGGCCAGCACAGGAGGTCTGCGTACCCAACAGAGTAACCGGACATATGACAGAGACCTATAGCTTAGGAACCGCACACACACACACACACACACACACACACACACACACACACACACACACACACACACACACACACACACACACACACACACACACATGAGCACATGCACATTTCTTACACACATTCTTAGCTCTAGGAGACCAGGGAGATTTGGGAACCATTCAGAGTTGTGTTCATAAGGCAGCAGAGGCCTTTATCTGCCTGTGTTTGTCAAGGTCCTTTTAAACAAATCCATTAGGACCAGGCACCACAGGGTTTGACGGCCCAGCGTGGGCACACAGATTGCTTGGCCTTGCTTTCAGACATACACACATTATGACTGGCTCGTACAGGTACTGATGATCCAGACCCAGCAGGGTTCTCATGCTGTTTGGACAGGAATACTGCTTAGAGTGGAAGAAGCAGGTCAGAGGGAGAAGATAGAGAGGAACTGCCAGGAGAGGAGAATTTCTCATGGGTGGAGAAACACAATAAGACAGACTGACTCTAACCAACAGAAACCCAAAATACCCCTAAGTCAGGAAAAGAAAGCCCAGCTCTTTTTATAGTGACTGGTCCCATCATAAATCCATGGACTTTGGTCAAAATTAATCATATCATAGACCTGATGTAGAGCAGTTGGGTTTTTATTAAAAATGCAGGAGAAATACTGCTGAAGGCCCTTCACTACTTCAAACAAGTTGATGTTTGAAATGTTAAATATAAGTAAAAAAAGAAAAGTTTTGATGCGCTCAGTAATAATGACATCCAGGGGCTGGCTGCAGCAGCTGTTCAGTTCAAACTTACTTTAGTCTAGTCCAGTGGCTCCAAACTTTGTGCCCAGAACCCCATAACTAGTTACAGGATAAATATGAGGAGCTGCAAATTGACTAACAAGATTAAAAACAGGAAAATAAACATGCTGCTCTTAATCTCTGCCTTTTAAATTCCAACCCTGTGGCCACCAGGTCCTTGACGAGGGAGGTAGTATAAAATAATTATCAACAGCTTATGTGTAGATCGATATGAAATGTTGATTTGTGCTCTAAACTGTACAAATAGAGTTGCAAACATGGCAAGGAAGAAAACACTTGGTTCATTTAAACAGGAAACCAAACAATAAATTGCATTTGTCCGCCTCAAATTACATTATTTCCAAGACTAAATATAGTTTGTAAGCTTTGATATTCCCCGCTCACACTAAATTCATAGTAGTTCTGTTAACACATTCATCTGCTACAGATGTTTACTAGTTCTATATTTGCAAGGAGGTCAGTATAGAATTAGGTGTTAATAGGCAAGCCAAGTTTATTTGTATCACACATTTTAACAAGGTCATTAAAAGTGCTTTGCATAAAACATAAAAAGCATTGGAAAAAAAACACATAAAATTACATTAAGATAAAATAATTTTAAAAAACTAAGAATATCAAAGGAATCGAAGTTCAGTTTAAGCAATTAATAAATTATTTTATTTACTGAAAAGCAGCGGCAAACAGAAAAGTATTCAGTCTTGATTTAAAAGAACTAAGAGTTGCAGTAGACCTACAGTCCAGGTCCTAATTGGCCCTCTCTGTCTGCCCGTTGGACTGCGGGTGGTAACCAGAGGACAAACTCACACTGGCTCCCAGCACTTTGCAGAAGGCTTTCCACACACGGAAAGTGAACTGAGGGCCCCGGTTTGAAACGATGTCCAGTGGTATCCTATGAAGACGGAATACGTGGTCCACTAGAAGAGTTGCAGTCTCCATGGCTGAAGGCAGCTTGGAAAGGGGAACGAAGTGCACCATCTTAGAGAAGTGGTCTATGACTGTCAAAATGGTGTCATTACCTTGAGAGGGAGGCAACCCAGTAACAAAGTCGAACGCAATGTGAGACCAGGGATGACCGGGCACGGGGAGAGGACAGAGCAGACCAGCCAGAGGATGATCAGAGGCCTTGCCTCTAGCGCAGACGGAGCAGGCCTGGACAAACTCCTGGGTATCTATCATGGAAGGACACCAGAAATGACGATGAAGGAGAGACAGGGTTCTCATGTTCCCGGGATGGCAGGCGAGCCGAAAGGAATGACGCCACTGGAGCACCTGGGAGCGAACACTGACAGGGACAAACAGATGCCCTGGTGGCCCACCACCGGGGTCAGGGTTAGTTTGTTGTGGTTTTCTTACCATTGTCTCAATCTCCCAGGTGAGGGAGGCCATTAAACAGGAAGAAGGTAGGATGTGGTCCGAGACAGCTTCCTCCTCTTCAGCTGGTCCAAACTGTCTGGACATCGCATCCGGCTTGACGTTCTTACTGCCTGGAATATAGGTGAGAGTGAAGTTAACTCGACCAAAAAATGACGAGAGTTAAGTCTTTTGGCAGTCTGAATGTAAGACAGGTTCTTGTGGTCAGTCCAGACCACAAACGGAGTTTCCGCTCCCTCCAACCAATGTCTCCACTCCTCCAACGCCAGTTTGTCTGCCATTAGTTCCCGGTTGCCCACATCATAGTTCCTCTCAGCTGGTGACAGCTGTCTGGAGAAAAAAGCACAGGGGTGAACCCTATTGTCCTTCACGGAACGCTGCAATAGCACAGCTCCAACTCCGAGGTCCACCTCAACAATGAATTGGCAGGAGGGATCGGGCTGAGCCAACACTGGGGCGGACGAGAAGCGTTTCTTCAGGGTCTGGAAGGCACTCTCAGCTGTTGAAGATCACACAAATGGAGTAGTGGGAGAGGTTAGTTTGGTCATTGGTAAAACTACCCGATTGTAGTTACGGATGAACAGACGGAAGTTAGCGAAACCCAGGATGAGGGTGTCGGCCATTCCATAACAGCTTGAACTTTAGCTGGGTCTGCCTTAACTGCCCGTTCTCCATGATGTATCCCAAAAAGGCCACCGACGGGATGTGGAATTTGCACTTCTCCGCCTTTACATAGTGCCGGTTCTCCAGTCGGCGCTGCAGGACGTGACGAACTTGGGTGACGTGTTCTGAAACATCTTTGGAAAATATTAGGATATCATCCAAGTAGACAAAAACACATGGTGAGTGGTTTAACACATCACGAAGAACATAATTTACCAATGCCTGGAATACAGCAGGGGCATTAGTGAGACCAAAGGGCATGAAGAGGTATTCAAAGTGGCCAAGCGGTGTGTTGAAGGCAGTTTTCCGCTCATCTCCCTCCTTAATCCTCACCCGATGGTATGCGTTGCGGAGTTCCAGTTTGTAGAAGATGGTGGCGCCATGCAGAGTTGTTTAAAGGCAGAGGGTACTTGTTCTTGATGGTTATGTTGTTGAGCCCACGGTAATCGATACATGGCCGTAATGATTTATCCTTCTTTGACACAAAGAAGAAGCCCGTCCCTAGGGGAGAGGAGGATGGGCGAATGATCCCAGACTTGATGGAATCACCAAATATTTCTCCATGGCCTCTCGCTCAGGTGTCCACAGATTGTAGAGGCAACTGGTAGGGAAGGTCGACCCTGGTAGCAAATCTATCGGGCAGTCATAAGGGCTGTGAGGTGTCAAGGATAGGACCCTGGTCTTGATAAACACCTCGATGAGATCATGGTGGACGGAGGACAGATCCGGGGGTTTAGGTGACGAGGAGCTGGGAACACTGGAGCACTTTGTAGGAGCTGAACGAAGACCTGAGGAAGGACAGCTGCTGCTCCAACTCACAACCCTTCCTGCTACCCAATCAATGAGTGGATGTGAGCGACGAGCCAGGGGAGACCAAGAAGAACGGGGCATTGGCAGACGGCATGATGTGAAAATAAATAGTCTCTATGTGGTTTCAAGCTAGTGACAGGGACATGGGTGCCGTCTCAGGTGAGATATGAGCTAGTTCTTCTCCACTAAGGCCGTTAACTACCAAAGGTGTATCTAAAGGGATGGTAGGATGGTAGATTAGTATGGACCAGTTCAGAGTCAATGATATTAGTGACTGCCCCTGAGTCACTTAGAGCCTGAAGGGACAATTACCTACCATTACAGCTTAATACTATGTCAAAATTCACTCTTTTGCGGGGCATAGCTGGAACCACGGAACCCCGTCTGAGACTGGTGAGCCTTGGCGTTTAACCGGAGAGGACAGGAAGCTAGTTAATGGATTGGCTCCCCACAGTAGATGCACAGTCTCTCTCTGAGTCGCCGTAGACATTCAGCTGGGATTAGGCGGCTCCGGCCCAGCTGCATTGGTTCATCTTTGGAAAGACCACGGGGAACGGGGAACTGGTTGGCACTAGGAGTAAAAAAAAACATCAGGACGCCTAGTGGCAGGGTCATGAGGTATAGAAAGTAAGGTCGGGAGTACTGAGGGTGATGATCGTCGCTTGCGGCTTCTCTCCCGGAGACGGTTGTCAATCTTAATAGCTAAACTGATTAGCTCCCGCAAACAATGTGTCTCAGACCTACCCACTAAACAGTCTTTAACCTCCTCATTTGACCCCTTGAAAAAGATGCTTTGTAGAGCTGTGTCGTCCCACCTCAATTCTGCCACCAGCGTGCGAAAATCCACATAAAAAATCTGCTGCACTGGTGGAACCCTGGGGCAGGTTAAGGAGCTGATTACTAGTTTCGCAGTTTGAAACAGGGTGGTCGAACATGGAGAGAATCTCATTAGAAAACTGTAGATAGGTGGAAGACTGGGTTAACAGGTTATTCCAAAAGGCTGCTCCTAAATTCCTGGCCCTGCCTGTTAGTAACCCTAGCACATAGACTATCTTAGAGCTATTGTTAGCGTAAGTGAGTGGCAAAAACCAGAGAGCATTGAAAAATAAATATTTTACAATCTCATAGTTTTCCATCATGACGCTCCTGAGCTGGAACAAAGGGTTCACGGGGCAGAAGATTACTCACAGGTGAAGGGGATGAATCAGCAGGGACTGACAAGGCATAGACAGGCCTAACCTGTTGTCCCTCCACACGAGAGACCCAGGCGGAAAGCTGGCTTAGATTCTCTAATATACCTTGCAGCATCTGGGAATGTTGGCCGAGAAGGACTCCTTGAGCGGACACTGCTTGGTGGACGGAAAAGCCTGAGGGTCAGCTTCAGTGTCTGCTGGGTCCATGTTTGGCCAGATCGTTCTGTCACAAACGGTGACTGGGAAAACACAGAGGACTGGGACCCAAATGCAGACACGAACGCTAGAGACCGTTTTAAAGGTTTCAAGAATAACAACTCCAACTTAAATGCACAGTGAAGCCCTCTTCGAAGGTCCATTCATCCACGTCTAATGGTTTCCCCTGCAGCTGACGCCAGTCGTAAGTGGGAAACAATGGTCACGGGGAATGAGCGCAGGCGGGTGGTAAGCTGGGAGACAGGCAGGCAAGCAGGCACGCCGAAAGGGAAACAGGCAACTGGAGCAAAAAACACAAAGAACAGTCACATACAGGTCCACGGAGGAGTGAGAGGAAAAAGACAACGAAGCACAGATGAAGCCAGGATTTGCTACACGTTACCGCTCTTGCTGATGAAACGATCTGGCACTGAATGATTTCCAGGTCCGTCTTATACAGGAAGGGAGGTAATTAGCGCCAACAAGGTCCGCCTGGTACAGCCTGCCTGGGGAAAACCACACCTCCAGCTTGCAACAGACAAAAAGAGAGGGAAGACACATACAGGGAGTCACAGACAGAGGGAGACAAACACAGAGCTAAAAGGGGAGAGAAGGACCTCCAAGATGGAAACATAACAGGAGACATGTAAAGACACTGTTACAGTAGTCAAGTCTGCTGAGGATAAATGACTTTTTTCTAAATCCTGCCGACACATAAGACATTTAATCCTTGATATATTCTTTAGGTGATGGAAGGCTGACTTTGTATCTTTTTAATGTGGCTGTTAAAGTTCAGGTCTGAGTCCATGACTACACCTGAGTTTCTGGCTTTGTTTGTGGTTTTTAGCATTACCATTTGAAGCTGGGTGCTAACTTTTAATAGGTCAACCTTTGCTCCATAAAAAGATCATTTCAGTTTTGTCTTTGTTGAATTAGAGATGAATAGTGCAACTTGATTTGGTAAATCACTAGTTTGAAAATTCCTCCTCGTGATGAGAACTTAAGAATGACTATATGTACTTAGAAACATATTTACGAATGGCTGGAATGTAAAAAACAAAAGACATGCCATGTATCAAAATATTTGGGGTTTTCCTTTAAGGATAGCTATCTGACTCACCCATTTGCCAAAGATAAGCATTTACAGAAGTTCCAGTCCGACATTGCTGCAGGGACGACATAAAAAAAAGATCTCTGGGAGGCTTCCGGAAAATGAGCCCTAAGAAATTCCAGGGGGAAGAAAAATATTCCATTTAAATTGATCATTCTTGAATTACTTGCTAAAATACACATAAAGTAGACATAATATATACTGTAACTAGACCTGCAAGGTATTAACGGGGTCCAAGCCCCCCCGTGCAACTTGGACCCGGCGACCCACAAAGGCGATGCAATTCGGTCCATGGGAACGACGCAAGTCGCAAATTGAACGCAACACAGGAATTTAATTAGTAGATATTGTGTTTGCTCACATAATGCATGCATTACTCATTACGCATTTTGAATAACAGCCCCAGCTTGTGGCCGATTGATGTCAGATTTTGCACAGACCCTAAGTGCGCCATGAATGTGTTGCTGAGACTATGAAGTATACCAGACTAAGACCTGTCATGGAATCTACACCATTGTTACAGACCGACGTCACATATTTTGTTGATGGTTCATGTTACAGAGACTATGTAGGGACCCATGCAGGCTATGCAGTAGTCAGACAGGAGGGTAGTGAGCCCATAACGGAGAAGCAGAATTAAAAGCACTGACTGAAGCATGTAAATTAGCAAAAGGAAAAAAAATGCAAAAATGTATACGGCATATGTATTCGGAGTGTGTTATCTGTTCGCGTCTGTGTGGAAACAAAGAGGGTTCTGGAGAACCGATGGGACCCCAATTCAACATTGCAGCCAGATTAAGGAGTTAATTGCAGCAATGATGCTTCCATTAAAGGTAGCAATAATAAAGTGCCAAGCACACCAAAAATGGAATGATGACCTTATCTGTGGTAACAATGCAGCTGATGAAGCGGCAAAGGCAGCTGCTAAGTGTCAAATAGCTATTTTGGCC
Organism: Echiichthys vipera; assembly: GCF_963691815.1. Lineage (NCBI taxonomy): Eukaryota > Metazoa > Chordata > Actinopteri > Perciformes > Trachinidae > Echiichthys > Echiichthys vipera. The sequence goes on along the minus strand of NC_139825.1, from coordinate 11,224,829 downwards.
CCAATGGTGACATTACAGCCTGTGGCTCCCCCAGAAAACGCCATTATGATACAAAAAGAAGTGGCTGAGGATGAACAAGACATTTAGAGAAGGCAAGGTGCAACAATGAGTAAACAAGGGTTATGGAGGACACAAGACAGTTTATTGGTGGCCCCAGTGACATTGTTGCCCATGCTTATTTCTGAAGTGCACAGTCTAGATCACTGTGCAAGGGGGGAAGTGATGAAGAAAATTCGACAACAAGGTTAAGGTTCCTGATATGCAAGCAATGGTGAACGAGGTGTGACCAATGTGTTATATGTGCTCAAAATAATGTAAAGAAAGGTGTGAAAACACCTGTGGGACATAGTCCAGTACCAGAAGGTCCATTTGAACATCTAGTTGATTATGTCGATATGATAAAATCAGTTCTAGGCAAAAGATACATGCTTGTGATAATCAACAGATTCAGCAGATGGGTTGAAGCTACATCATCAAAAGTCTTATGCGCTGTGACAACTTGAGACTTTCAAGTTTCTAATAAGAGAAGTAATCTCGCGATTTGGGATTCCATCAGAAATCAGCTCTGACAATTGGTCTGCGTTTGTGCAGAAAGTTGCAAAAGGTATCCTACAACAGTTAAGAATCAAACAACGTTTAGGAGCAGTGTATCATCCGCAAAGCCAAGGAATGGTTGAGGGAGTAAATGGAACCTTGAAGGCTAAGCTAAACAAAATCCTTGCAGCCACTAAGCTGAACTGGGTAGATGCTTTGCCACTAGCACTAATGACCTATCACATGCAAACACATAGAACAACTCATTTAACACCACATGAAATGCTAACAGATCAACCTATGCCTAACTATGATCCATAGAACTATGTATACACAGGAAAAAGCACAAGAGGGGAGCCTGGAGCAGAAGGTGGAGTGGCCAGTGAAACCAGGAGACCTGGTGTGGATCAAGGCTTTCCGGAGGAAGTGGCATCAATCGCATTGGGAAGGACCGTACCAGGTGGTCAGGGCCACGCTGACAGCTGTCCAGGTCGAAGGGAGTACCACGTGGTATCATGTGAACCACTGCACAAAAACACAAGTAAAACTGAAAATATTGACTCTGACAGTCCTGTGTGTTCAGAGGCGGATGACTGTGGAGAACCAGGTAGCCAAAAAGTGAGATTTCACAGAAAGAAGGAGTCGGAGAGGAGGAAAAGGCAATCCAGCCCCGGACAGGGATCCACCATTCTAAAACAGATGAGTATGATACAAAATCTGCCAGCATTGTCAGATATAAATAAATGTACAAACCCATTTGAGCGTTTAAAACAGGAAAGCATAAAAATGCGAAAGAAAAGGCAGAGCCATACAGCATGGATTTGGGAAGGCAAAATAATACTTCCAGAACAATTTACAAGTCCAGATCAGACATATGAGTACGTTGTGCGGGTGAAAGTGGGGGAGACGAACCTGTGTGGTATAGATGGAGGAAAGGAAGGCAGCTGATGGGGGTTAGAGCAGTGTCAGATCAGAATAATTAAAGGGCAGGAACTGGTAATATAAGTTAAAATGGGTAGACAATGGGACCCTAATTATGACTACAAAGCCTATATTAAAATAACCGAGGGGAGAGATACATTTAGAAAGGGTGACCGACGCAGAGATACTAGAGGAGTTGGAAGGGAACAAACTGCTTAGGAAAGAGGTGGTAACAGGAGGGAGAGTACAAACATCCCAGCAGAAGAACGAACAGGTTCAGTAGAAAGAAGAGTGGTGACGATCTCAGAAATCCTCAAAGATGAAAGTAGGCAAGGTGTATGTGGGTGGATATCAGACAAGTTAGGAGCATCAGTGTGGGATTATGGGGCAGTAAAATGCATGCCGGTAGTGCAAGAGGCGTTGTGTGTGTGGATCATGGAAGTAGATAATGCAGCAATTAATATTGGTAAAACATATGAACTCAGTAGTGTAAGCCCTGCAGAAATAGGTGGCCAGGAGAACATAAAAGTATGGTGTAGTGCAAGGTATGCAAAACCAACCATGGACGTGCGACTGCAGCCGCACTAACAACTAAAAGTATTTTGAGATACAGGCTGCTGAAGACGACACCCTCTTCAGGGATCAAGGTGGTGTTAAAGTAGGAAATACAACCGTAAAATGTAATGTTACATGGGTACTATCCTGGTTTCCACATGTAAACAAGACACCAAATACGTTGCCAGTCTGGTTCGAAAAACCCTCCACGGACTTTAGGACAGGATTGTGCCGATGTAACCATGACTTTACCCACATTCTTTTTTCTCAGTGACCAGACCTTTCCCATCGCAGACAGTTATCGGATGTGTGGGGAGGATGGAGTAATAAATATATTAGCAATAAAGTGGGTTGGGCTGTGTACATCAGTAAGGTTAAAGGTGCCTACAACTGTGATATATTCAGGAGTGGACGAGCTGTTTACAGGAAAGATCCGATGGAAAAGAAGTCTTATGGAGGACAGGGAAGTGTATTTGGATGTTATACGACAACCACGAGGAATTCCATACGAGTTTAAAGCCGAGGATGAGGTTTAAGCGGGTCTTGAGTCTATCATACCATGGATCACCGTTAACAAGAATGTAGAGTGGATAAATTACTTATACAATAACCAACAGAGGCTGCTCAATTACACTAAGAGGGCTTTGAAGTATTTGGTGCACAGTTACACACGACCTCCGAAATGACGAGACAAAACAGGCAGGCGTTAGATTGGCTGCTAGCCGAACAAGGAGGAGTATGTTACATGTTTGGGGAGCAGTGCTGCACATACTTACCAAACAATACGGCCTCTAATGGAACTTTTTCTATTGCTATGAACAAATTGAAGGAGCTGCAGGCTGAAATGACCAAAAATGCTGGCAGAGATGCATGTGAGTGGAAAGAACTAGAACTACAAGTTATGTATAAAAGCTGTTGCGGTAATATTTATAGTGTTAATCGGCGTAGCCCCTCTTTACACTGTTGCATCATACCCATACTAAAAGGTGGATCCAGGGGATGTGGTATAAGCAGGCAGTGGAGGGAACAAAACTACAAATGGCTCAACTGGAGTTGCTTTACCCTCATGATCAGAACCTTATTTTCACCAACAGTCTTAACCAGAAGCTATGGTAAAGGGCCAATCTTACTTTCCTGTTGAGGTGGTACAGTCGCCTAGGCGTCTCACAGCAACAGCGCAGCTGGGTCTGTGGGTCACAGAGCCCCGATGTTTGACAGATCTGCAGTTCGCTGTGGACTGGGTCGGCTGTCTGACTGGCGTAGTTGGAGCAGCGGGACTGCTGCTGCTTCACGTTCCTGGGTTGGTTCAGGCCCTTCAGATGACTTGGCTCTGGCGGTTGTTGGTGGTCAAAAGAGAAGTTCTAACCAAAATCTTTAGAAAGGCAGTTTAACAGATAACCTTACTGAGTGAATGGAAGCATTATTTAAAACACAGAATATTCAGGAACTAAACAGAGACTTTGCACTTCTGAAACTACATAAACATAATCATGACCAAGATACTAAACGCATACACAGTTACATATTTAAGAGAATGTCTTTGAACAGCCAGTTGCAATGAAACAGTGAACTTAGCTGGTTTTTTTTCAGTTTATCAGGAGTCCTTACTTAAAATATTTTCCTTGTCTTTACCACTGGATGTCAGTCTGTCTCCTTGGGGGAGACCGTCCCTTAGTTCAATTAGCGGTCATATGTCCGGTTGATTTAAAAGGAAAGGGAGTTCTCCATCCTGGGAGGAGGTGTTCTGGAATGCAGTTTTTAATCATCCTAGCAGGAGGGCAAGAGTCGTAAAAAAACTCCTTATCTCACATTGCAAGAGTTATAAAACTTCTTTTCTCACACTTCTCTCCTGTGAGATTTAGCATATGGCCAAAGTGGAAATCAGTAATGAGTGTTCACAAAGGAGCAATTCACCTTGAGGTTCCTACAATCACGACATCTAGCCCTCTGAACAGTTTTCACAACTGCTGCGGGGGCTTCCTTGCGGGGCAGAGTGCCACGTCTTTGAATGAGTGGAGTCACAAGAGCCTTTCCCAGCTTCTCCAGGAAGAACCCTCCTCTTGTTCCGCTTACCGTTCATCCAGTTAGGGTTGAGCTCTCTCCAAATCACAAAGGCGTTGTAGGAGGAAACGTCAATCATGTTGTGGAACACGACCAACGGCCAGCGGGCGGTCATCCTCTGGCAGCTGTACGTTCCGATCACCTTTTCTAGGTTGTCCACACCGCCCTTGTTGCGGTTGTAGTCTAGGATGATGAGCAGCTTCCTGTCATTGCGACTGCTAATCACGGGACCTCCTGTGTGCAGTGTGCTCAAGAGAACCACATTCTTGTTTTTCTTTGGGAGATAGGAGACTAGAGTGGCGGCCGTGAAGGCGAACCTGGAGGAGAAAACCTCTCTGCCCTTGCACGCAACCAGTGCAGGCGGGAGCTCGGGCTTGTTCTTTCGCACCATGCAAACCATGGTGAGCTTCCTCTCCAGGAGCCGCTGTCCCAGTTCGTAAGAGGTGAAAAAATTGTCACACGTCACGTTGCGAGCCCTCAGTTCCTCTGTCACGTCGAGCACGATCCACATCCCCTGATTCTTCTATGGACCTCCGCAGCTTGGCTTCCCGGTGTAGACCTGCATCCGCCAAGCGTAGCTGGTCTTGGCGTCGCAGGCCATCCATGACTTGATCCCGTATTTCGCTGGCTTGCTGGGCATATACTGCCGGAAGGAACAACGGCCTTTTGTTGTTGTTGTTGTTTGTTTTGGGGAAAAGTAAGACGGAAACAACAGATTGTCACAGGTAATTAGCATTGAACAAGGGACATCGATGGTGTAACTCACTTTTGGTGTGTGTGTGTGTGTGTGTGTGTGAGAGAGAGAGAGAGAGAGAGAGAGAGAGAGAGCTACCTCTGAACGGAACCAGTTGCTCATCCACCGTCACGTCAGGCCCGGGGTTGTAGAGCTGCGGCAACCGCTCCACCCACATGTCCTAGACCTCTCTTATGGCTGCCAGTTTGTCCGAGGCACGTTGCGCGGCTCTCGACTCGCAGTCGTCAAATTGTAGCAGTCTTGAGTAAGTGTGAAAGAGTTTGAGTGGCATCGTGGCACGGAAAATCGCCCTTCCGCTCTCTGCGGCCCACAGATTAGCCTCAGCTTCACCTCGGGACCTGTATACGCCCGCTGACATCAGCAGCCCTATGTAGGCACGCAGGTCGGTCTCTTCCATCCCTTTCCAGCCATTTCCGTATTTTCAATGCCTTCCAGATTTGTCATTTCCAGGATGACTTTTTTTTATCGCTGGTGTGATCAAGAGCTGGAACGTGGAGACCATGTCACGGGCATGGGATACTGCTTACGCCATTGGTCCCGCCCGGGTCTGGTTCGGGCTTGGATTCGGACTCGGGCTCGGGCTCAGGCTCAGGCTCAGGCTCGAGCTCGTCCTCGTTCTTGCAGCAGTACCATTTCGTTCCGTGCCCCTGTCCGTTTTCTTGTACGCTGCTGAGGACCATGCTATTTGGCCGTTTTTTGACAGAATGGTCTCCATTTCGGATTCTTCTTCTTCTTCTTCTTGTTCATCATGTTCTTGTTCATCATGTTCTTGTTCATCATGTTATTGTTCATCATGTTCTTGTTCTGGTTCTTGTTCTTGTTCTTGGTCCGCTACTGCTTCTTCGTCTTCTTCTGAAGATGAGGCGTCATGCTCTGGGTTGTGTTCCTCTCCATCTTCCTCTTCAGACACATCCTCTCCAGAGTCCGAATACTCTTGCTGCACATTTGATTAAACCTGGTCTAGGACCCCTTTGACAGTGAAATGTGCACTCATGGCTGCAACAAGTCAGATGTGGAGAGCCCGAGTTTAGGGACATGCGCTCGCTATTAGTATGTTTTCTTTTGTTTATCGTCATGTGTTTCCATGTATTTTCATAATAAACATGTGATTAATTTACCACTGGTTGGTCTCATTATTATTATTATTATTATTATTATTATGTACATAAATGCAGTTGTGACAGAAAGAGACAGATACAATAGCGATTTCTTGATATAACGCAAAAATGGGCGCTGTTTTTCACCCACCCAGAGGACCGATCACTTATCCTGTCCTGACGCATAGGTGCGTATGACAGAGACCATGTAATCCTTCGGCGGGCATGTAAACATCACATAACGCATACATGGCCTGCCAGTGCCGCTGCTGCTGCTGCTACACATTTTATTTAGTTGGGACACTGACTTTATTTCACACATGTGCCTGTGCGTGTGTGTAGACAGTAAAAGCACTGAGCGGGACTGTCGAACGCCTAGGTGCATCTGACATAGAGATAATAACACTGTCAAGTTCTGTTGAAGACTGTGACATTGAAATGTGATTATTTTATAACAATCTACGTGAAACATGCTTCTGACACCCTCGACCAACCGCTCGTCTGTGTGGTTTTCAAGTATTGCTACATGACACACGATGGAGACAGAAGCGGATTGACATTATGTTTTAATTAAAGCAGTAGCAACATGGAACACTTGGCAATTCATTTGTAAAGCAAACAAGACCTCGCACACGACTACTAGAGTTGCGTAGTCGGGGACATGTGTAAAGGGACTGTTACGCATGTCTGTCCGTGTGTGTGTGTGTGTCTCTGTGTGTAGACAGCAAAAGCATGGCACGGAACTGCCTAATGCGTAGGTGGGTCTGAGAGAGACCCATGCAGAACACAATCATTTCACGAAAAGAGAGCTCTGTACAAAATATGATAGTAATGTTGATGTATCATCATGTGTTTCCATGTGCTTTCTGTCTAAGGTAATAAACGTGTGATTCATCTACCACTGATTGGTCTCATCCTCATTATTATTATGATTGTTATTATGATTACTATTATTGTCTCATATAAGCATGATGTGTACATAAATGCGGCAATGGTGAAAAAACACAGACACAATAGAGACTTTTTGATATATGTGCCTACAGTTACAGGGCATTTTATTGTCTCGTCTAAACATGATGTGTACATAAATGCAATAGAGACATCTTGATACCACTTGTGCTGTAAAATAAACAGTGGGGGTCATTGTGACTCAAGGACAACGCAAGGGTTAACTGAACCACTACCCAGGGCAAATGAACCATGGAATGTTTACTTGGCTTCTGATTCTCTCTCTTTCTCTTGTGAAGCAGTAAGGAGGATGGTGAAATGGACACAAACTAACTGAGAGAGGGCTCACCAGGACTGTGCCATGAGGCACCCTCTCACTCTGAAATATTGCACAACTGAATATATTGATATTTGCGGAGTCGGTGACTTCAAGGACTGATGATGGACGATGCAGACACATGCACCCACATTATTCAATTTTACTTTACAACAGTGTTCATAAATTTCATATGTGTATGCTATCCAATATTAGAGTGTAAGTCGCAGCTCTGCCTTTTTTTACAGAGGCAGAGCTGGAGGCTGATGGGGAATCATTGTCAATATCTATGGTGGAAGTCACTGAGGTAGTCAAACACCTCCACAGTGGCAAAGCCCCAGGGACTGATGAGATTCATCCAGAAATGCTGAAAGCTTTGGGTTTGGAGGGGCTGTCTTGGTTGACACGTATCTTCAACATTGCGTGGAAGTCTGGGACAGTGCCGAAGGGAGTGACAGACCGGGGTGGTAGTTCCCCTATTAAAAAAGGGGGGCCAGAGGGTGTGTGCCAATTACAGGGGAATCACACTACTCAGCCTCCCTGGTAAAGTCTACTCCAAGGTGCTGGAAAGGAGGGTTCTTCCAATAGTCAAACCTCAGATTGAAGAGAAACAATGCGGATTCCGTCCTAGACGTGGAACAACGGACCAGCTCTTCACTCTCGCAAGAATCCTGGAGGGGGCCTGGGAGTATGCCCATCAGGTCTACATGTGCTTTGTGGATCTGGAGAAGGCATATGACCGGGTCCCTCGGTAGATACTGTGGGAGGTGCTGCGGGAGTATGGGGTGAGGGGGTCACTTCTGTAAGCCATCCAATCTCTGTACACCCAAAGCGAGAGCTGTGTCTGGATCCTCGGCTGTATGTCGAATTTGTTCTAGCTGGGGGTTGGCCTCCGCCAGGGGTGCATTTTGTCACCAGTCCTGTTCGTGATTTTCATGGACAGGATATCGAGGCGTAGTCGTGGTGGGGAGGGGTTGCAGTTCGATGGGCTGAGGATCTCGTCTCTGCTTTTTGCAGATGATGTGGTCCTGGTGGCATCATCGGTCAGTGACCTTCAGCAGGTGAGCTGGAAGGAAAAGCTCCCGATCTACCGGTCAATCTTCGTTCCTACCCTTACCTATGGTCATGAAAGCTGGGTCATGACTGAAAGAACGAGGTCGCGGGTACAAGCGTTTTCTCAGGAGGGTGGCTGGAGTCTCCCTTAGAGATAGGGTGGGAAGTCCAGCCATCCGTAAGGAACTCGGAGTAGAGCCACTGCTCCTTTGTGTTGATAGGAGCCAGTTGAGGTGGTTCGTGCATCTAGTAAGGATGCCCCCTGGGCGCCTCCCTAGGGAGGTGTTCCAGGCACGTCCAGCGGGGAGGAGGCCTCGGGGAAGACCCAGGACTAGGTGGAGAGATTATATCTCCACACTGGCCTGGGAACGCCTCAGGATCCCCCAGTTAGAGCTGGTTAATGTGGCCCGGGAAAGGGAAGTTTTGGGTTCCCTGCTAAAGCTGCTGCCCCGCGACCCAACCCTGGATAAGCGGTTGAAGATGAGATGAGATGAGAAGTCGCATTATAAAGGTTATGTCATAATCATACACCAGAGAACAGTTATAGGTTTTATGTTAATTAAGACAATCAAGATGAATCAGAAATAGTGATTTCAGGAGGAATATGGTATAGTGGATTTAAACACTCAGAGAGTAGATGGTTATGATCGCCAGATCAATTCAATTCAATTAAATACAGTTAAATACAATTATTTACAGTATAAGAGGGGGAGCTCTGTTAAGAGACACTTGTAATTCTGTGATAAAGTGTGGTTAAGACCATTGTCAACATTGATTCAATAAATTCCCCTTGATGGCTGTGAGACATCTCTGCTGACTCATTCTTGTAGACCTTTCTATTTTTACAATACATTGTTCTACTATAGCGCCAACTAATGTCCAATTAACCTCAAATGTGGCACAGAGCCTGAAGTTTCAATTTTTGGAAGATATGCAGTAAGATATGCAGTAACAAAATTATTTTGGTAACTTTTCATCAGGACCATCCAAACATTATGTGTACCAAGTCAGTCTAGGAGGAGTTCAAAAAGTAGCTTTTGCATATATTGCGATTCTACAGAAAAAAAGTCGAGGCGGAAATGGGCATGGCCTTTATAGATTCACGTAGAGAACGCCTGAATGTAAGAATTGTTAATGTGCAAGGTACGATGTGTTATAGGCAGTTAGTTATAGGCAAAAACGGCCGGTTAACATGTGTCGTTTTTAGTGTCTGCCTTACTGTACTTGCAGGGGTCTGAACCAAAGTTTCACCTCCGTAACTTGTACGGTGTAGGCTGCAGTGTGAGTTTTACCGATGGAATAAAAAATAAATAAAATAAAAATCCTTGTCAAAACAATAGGGTTCCCAGCACCGCTGGGGTGTGGTAACCCCCTCAGGCTTGGACCCCTAATAATCCTTGATGATGAGTTTATAAAACATACTAATGTATTTCTATAAACTAAGTATTTTACAGTACATCATGCAGGTGTAATCTAATGTTGACAATATGCTTCTTTTAACCTCCAAACTGTCGATGGATGAAATGTACAAAGCAGTCATTACCATCGGTTACTTCTGTTCCAAAGGCCCATATGATGTTTGAAAGGGAGAGCAGAGACCCACCTAATGAAAGCTCAACACATAAACACATCTGTCCTAATGGCTGCAAAAGCAGGTTACCTGGCTACAGCAGCAGGAATTCTACCGGACAATGGCAGTAAGGGTAAGGCATTTCTCAATGGTCTTTAGTGTCCACTCAACACCAGACTTTTATGACCTTGTCGTGTGGGCTTCAGCACTGTTTCCCTTTATATTCACATAAAATGTATAGATCTAATACAAATGGAAAGCTGGGATTGACACTGTGGTTACACACAGCCAGAAAGACAACCCAGGCCATTCACAAAAACACTATTTAGGATTGCACTGTCACACTTTTTGTGGAAGAACATGAACCTATGCACTATCTGCAAGAGAGAAAAATGTTCTAAATGCACATTAAGGAGTAGGAGCAGGTGGATCTTGCTGTGTAGAAATAATGAGAAGGATTCCCCAGTGAAACTGACCAACAGACTCATTGTAACTACATCAGCGCTACATAATCAGATGTAGACTCTTGCATGCTAAAGGACAATATAGGGTTATGGTCACCGAGTTTAATATGACTCCATGGACATCCATAGTAAAGAAAAGGTTGCATTGTGCCCTCGTCCTGAACAAGCACACTTTTCCCACAGAGCTAAAACACACACCAATACACACACGTGCACACAAACACACTCTTGGTTACGGTTTTCCCACAGTGCTCGGCACTCTCGGGGGAGTAAATTGCAGTAATCCAGGGCTGCAAATTCAGACGCAGCAATTACACCACAGTGAACAGCTTGGGAACCTACACACACACACACACACACACACACACACACACACACACAGACACACACAGACACACACACATACACACACACACACACACACACACACACAAACACACACACACACACACACACACAAGTACAAACACACTATTGTTATAACTTACTGTATGCACCAATTCATATGCTTTGCACCACACCAAAGAGCACTGACACATGTGCCTAAATACTCCCTTTTGCTCTCCTGTCTGTCTCTAACTTTTCTCTCTCATATACATAAATACATATGAGCAGACGCATGAAAATGCATACATAAACAATCACAGACACACACACACCACACACACACACACACATACACACATGCTGTGCTGAGCAGCCATCCGCCTGTCAACACTGCAGCAAATTAACTGACATCAAACACCGGTGAGCACAGGCTTAGACATGTAGGGGACACAGTCTTACTGGGAGAAAAGCAGGAAAATAGGTGGAGAAGGAGATGATGAAAATTAGAGAAAGAGAGGTTAGGAAGTGAGAATAAAGGATGCTAAAAGAGATGAGAAATGCAAGACTGGAATGCAAGGAACACCAAACCTGGGAGAGACGTGTCACTGTACAACGGCATCCATTAGACACCAAAATCGTCATTATGGCAACTACTGTATGTGTAAATGAAATATTTTTTTTAAGAACACGTGTGTGTTGTCCACACACCTTTGAATGTTTCCATTAAGGCCCCAGCTTTGGAAAGAAAAAAAAAGACAAATACACACATACCACGCGTCAGATGTGTACAGTCGTAGAAATGGCAACACCGCCCGTTTAAAAAGCTAAAGTTGTTAGATCATTTCAGCCCCCACAAGAATTACATTGCTAAACATGGAAAGCCCTTCACAGATGGTGTATATATAAAGGAAACTTTTCTCAGCTGCTCAGACACTCTTTTTTAAAACTTTGCCAAACAAAGAAACAATAAAGACAAGGATAAAGGACATCCTGATGTCAGTTAGAAGTGTTCAGCGCATACTGATGAAATGGCAGAAAATGTCAGAGTTCAGCAAACAGCCGGGTTGAAAGATGCTACGGTATTCAGCATAGCACTTGATGAAAGCGTGAATGAATGACATCCCGCATTTGGCAGTCATGGCAAGATACTGCGATTCATCTGTGAGAGAGGAACTATGTGGCTTGAAGCTCATGCCTGACACAACAAAAGGTGAACACGTAGCCAAGGTGTTAACTGAACATTTTGAGGAACGAGGGACTAACATCAGTAAAGTGTTTGCAGTGACAAAAGAGGGCACACCCGCCATGGTTGGGAGACAAAAAAGACCTGTCAAACTGATTGAAGAAAAAGTCGGCCACCCTGTCATGAAGCTCCGCTGCATAATAAACCAAGAAAACCTGTGTGAAATAAATGTCAAATTCAGGGCTCAATGAAGTTAAGGCTACGGTGGCAAAGGTTATTAACTTCATAGCTAAACAATCTGTGCTGACACACCGACAGTTTTCGATCCCTGCTGGAGGAGATGGACAGTACATACACAGATCTCCCTTGCCACTCAGCGGTGAGATGGCTGAGCTGTGGAAAAGTTTTGATTTGTCAGCTGCTTTGATGCTATCAAGGTCTTTCTGGCTGGGAAAGGCCGAAATTATCCACAACTGGAGGACGAAAAGTGAATTGTGAAACTTATATTTCTCGAGGACATTATGGGACATCTGAATGAGCTCAATCTCAGACAAAGACAAACTATTTGAGACATGTTTGAGACATGGGCAGCTTTTTTCAGTAAACCGGCAATATTTTGAAATGACACTGCTTCCTCCATTGCTACTTCCGACACATGAGAGAGCTGTCCTCCGAGCGCTGAAATAGCCGCATACATGCGTGAGCTGGAGGCGGAGTTCTCAACCCACTTTGGGATTATTTTGCCCTAAAGTGAAACACAAGAACAAAAACAAAAAACCTGAACATAAATCCCCCTATCCCTCCCAACAATCCTTGTCAGACGTGGTCACAGTAACCAACTAAATAATTTAATAATGTATAACATAAGTAGATAAATGCTGCAAAGTACAATGAAACCAAATACAGTAAAAACTGTAGGTAATAGCAAAAATAAATAAAGTTATCACAAAAAAGAAGAAGACAAAAGACAGTACGAGGAAGTGTCCTCAGAATCATCAGGAATAACAGTGAGACTATTGATAAGGTTGTTTTTTTTTGTGGAACTCTGTCAAAAATCTCTTTTGTGAAAACCTCAACTTCTCAGGCATGTCCAGAACATGTGTGCATTGTCGGCTGGGGACTGCTTACAACAGTTACAAGCATCGTGACCAGAGGATATCTTAGCCAATTTAGTCTGAAATGGGCTTTATGAAGCACCTTCCACTGTAATAGGCCTTGCCTGGCACAAATTGAGGATGAGTTGACTAGTTTTGGAATGTCCCTCCACTGATCCTAAGCAATGTCCATCCCCAAATCCTTTTCCCATGCATTTTTAGGTGATACAGTGGGGATGGGATCAGGAGAGAAATCTTATTATAAATGACAGATATCAGTCGCTTGTGTTGTGGATTGAGAGACAGGAATTGGTCCATCTCAAATTCAGGGGGGCGGTTCGGATAATGTGGGAATTGCTTTTGGATAAAATGCCTCATTTGAAGGTACCGAAAAAAAGTGGCCAGGCTATTAGGCAGGCTATATTTGTCTGACATAGATGCAAAGGACGCAAAAAACCCTTTGTCGTACAGGTCATTAAGAGTTTTGAGGCCCTTATCTGACCATATGCGAAATGTAGGATCGGTGTAGGAAGGGAGAAACATGTAGTTATTTAAAACTGGGGCAAGGATCAAAGCACTTTACAAGCCGTACTGCTTCCTGAACTGGATCCAAATTTTAACGGTATTGGCGACAATCGGATTAGGTGAGACCATATGAGCGGTTATGGGGAGCTGTGAGCAAATCGTAGAATTCAAAGAGCAGGAAGAAGATTATCTCAGTACGAGCCCAGGGTGGGCAGATTCCTGTAATTCCAACCTGGAGGCAATATAAAAGTTTATTACTGTTGCAGGCCCAGAAGTAGTGGCGGGAATTAGGAAGTGCTAGAATGTGTTTTTGACACAGGCTGGTTTATTCTGCCAAAAAAAAAAGCATTGAGTTGTTGGTCTAGATTAGTAAAAAAAAAAAAAAAAAGATTTCTTAAGAAAAATTGAAAGTTGTTGAGAAAGATGGTAAAATGATTATCTTAATAAGCTTAACCCGGCCTGCAAGGGACAGGAGGAGGGCCGCCCATCTAGACAAGTCTGACTTGCATTTTTCTAATAGTGACTGGAAGTTCTTTTGAAAAAGGTCCCTGAAGGAGCTGGTGATAAACACCCCCCAAATATTTGAACCCCTCGTCAGCTGTTTTAAAGGGAATTATGGATTGTGGGAGAGATCTCGCCAAGTTGTTGACAAAAAAGAACTCACTTTTCTGAAAACTCAACTTATATCCCGATAGGTGCCCAAACTGATCCAGAATTGATAAAACTGGGGGGAGGGAGGATGTGGGGTTTGAAATAAATAAGAGAAGGTCATCAGCATATAAGGAGAGTTTGCAGACTAGACCAAAACGAGTTATGCCTTCAAACTCAGTCTGGTTTCTAAGCTGGATGGCTAATAGCTCGATGGTTATTTTGAGCAACAAGCGTGAGAATGGACAGCACTGCTGGGTCCCTCGTTTGAGAGGGAAATATGCTGAACAGACACAGATGCAGAGGGGGTTACATACAGAAACTTAGAATCAAAGCCAAATTTTGTGAAAATTAAAAACAGAAAACTGCACTCTACCCAGTCGAAGGCTTTTTCTGGATCTAGCGCCACTACGACCTCAGAAGTTTCCGACCCAGGTGAGAATATGATGTTAAGCAGTGTAGGTGCAATCGGCATTCCAAAGATGATTGTTCATTTCTGGATTAACTTGGACTTAAAATTTGATCATGAGAAGGCCTCAGTCTGATCAAACAAAAGCCCAAAAGCCTGGTTCTGTCCACCTGGTCAGAAACAAAGCGAAGGTGGCCGACAACAAGCAAACAACGAGGACAAGAACCTTTTCTTCAACCAGCTTCCTTCACAAGGACCAGCCACTGGCATCAAAGGAACGCAACTTATCTTTCCCATCTCAGGGATTGGTAACTAAACACTGATTGGGCGTTTACATGTTATTCAATTCAATTCAATTCAATTTTATTTATAGTGCCAAATCATAACAGAAGTTATCTCAGGACGATTTACAAACTAGGTAAAGACCACACTCTATGACTAATTTATGATTTACATAGACCCAACAATTCCCCCATAGAGTACGGTGGCAGCGAAAACCTTCCCTATTACAGGCAGGAACGTCAGACAGACCCAGTTCTGTGGAGGACGGCCCTCTGTTTGTCTGTTATGAGACTTATGAACGGCTAAGCACAGAACTTTGACTTTGTTACGAATTAAGTTTTAATGATGACTACGTGTGATAGTGTTGATTCAGTTAAATGCAGTTAATGCAAACTCTGTTTACTATAACTGTTTCTGAACAGACTACAAACACATACCTGAATTTAGACCTTTTTTATATGTTAGCAGCCTGCTTACTTTTTACACCTTCTCTGCAGGGGTCCAAGCCCCCCAAACCCCTCCTCCTTCTCTCCTTTTAGTCCCTCTCTAACACACACGCACACATGGACGCACGCACCCACACACACACACACACACACACAAAAACACACACACATTTAGCCTGTGCCAGCTTCTTCTAAGAAAATAACTCTAACATCCTTGAACTGAGTAAACTATTGCATTTAATTGGTTTTAACCCTTAGTTAATCGTTTATCATTCGACATGAGACTTTTATATTAGTTAGGCAGCGAGTTGAAGTTTTTTGAACCACTAACACTGATCCAAATAACACAAAACCTCTACAGTAGCATGCTAAGAGTCTTTACACATTAACCGAAGCACCAACAACATAGCTAGTGACATCAGAGTTTATTAAGAGTGTTTTGAAAGACTTACCAACTCAACCGGTACCGTCTCCTCTCGTAGTAAAGTCCATTCAAGTAGATTACAAATGCAATCCAAAGGGAAGGAGCCATTGATGATTTATTCCAGCAAAACACGTAAACCTTGTGGTTTAATAGTTTTGTGAAATATAAGTTAATAATGGATACTGGATGGTAAAAGGTTTGGAAAAGTCCCACTTCATCTTTCCTGCAGCGCAAAAATGTCACGCAAGAGGTCAAGGGGCGTGTGTTGCCGAAAGACGTGCAGGGACGCCAACTAGCCTGCAACTGGAAGTGAAGAGAGACAGAATGCTTTGTGTTTGTATCTTTCCCGGCTGTGAAACAAAAATGAGAGCTTAAAACCTAGAAACTGTTAATAGGCTGCCATTGCGGTACGATGACCGTTCTCTGATAAACCAGTAGCTTATTGTTTTGAATCTGGACATTGAGACACTTAGGCAGAGGGATTGCCGTGTCTGCAGCAAAAATTTGGAAAAGGACAAATTCATAATTCCCAGAAGAGCTTCTGACCCAAAGAACCCAAAGAAGGCATGCTTGAAGAGAATGCCATTCCACCAGTGCAGCAACTGACTACGGAGGTAAAGATAAACAAACTGCCACAAACCACATAATTTACATGTTTTGCTGGAATAAATCACCAATGGACTCCTTCCTAATGGATTGCATTTGTAATCTACTTGAATGGACTTCATTATGAGTTGGTAAGTCTTTCAAAACACTCTTTTAATAAACTCCGATGTCACTAATAACATTGTGCTTCAGGAAATGTTTAAGGACTCTTATCATGCTACTGTAGAGGTTTGATGTTATTTGGAGCAGTGCCAGTGGTTAAAAAAGACCTTTTAATGCCTTCACCGTACTGCCCCGAACTAATCAGTGTTTACCACTGTTTGCGACTGTTAGCGTCTGTCCCTGATTTCTCCGTTAGTTGTTTGTGCATGAAAAAAATTGTCTTGATCGCTTATCTGAGGATTGTATTTACCTAAAAAGAGCCTGGGGTAATTTTACACTGGAATTTCACTTTAACTAGAGTCATTTTTATTATTACCTTGGTTAAGTACTGGTGATAGCTAATATTTACTTGATTAACTATACGTTTATTGAGAATTCTTAATCTCATTATCTGAAGGTGAGTCAAGGGCCTACATTTAATTGGTTCCTAGTGTGAGGTTTTTAATAAATTAAAGTTATCCATTTTTATTAATTTATCATTTGATTGTTACACTTTTGATCCAATTAACCTAGAGTACCTACAGCAGCCTTCTGGTGTTGAAGAATGGATGTCTTTGGAGGCGGGGGGTGAGGACCCTAGCAAGGATTTTAAAATCTATGTTTAAAAGTGATACCAGTCTGTAGCTGCCACATGAGGTAGGATCCCTGGTTTTCTTCAGTAGCAATGAAATAGATGCCTCATACAAGGTCGCTGGCAGTCTGCCTTCAGTAAAGGATTCATTGAACATTCTCACAAGGATGGGGGCTTATAGCATCGAGTATGCCTTAAAGAACTCGACTGTAAAACCGTCAGGACTAGGAGATTTGCACCACCAGGGAGCCAAACCCAAGTCTTTGGCACCTCTCAGCTCCGGCCTTCGCCCCGCGGAGTGGCAGTGCTCCATCAGGGTGAGCTCAACTCCACTCAAGCCGAGTGAACCCTGGTCAGTGATGAACAGGGGCACTGGGGCTCGCCGATCTCTCCATCCTCCGCCTCGAGATCTACCACTGGATAACAGGTATGACGTCCTAAGCCTGCAGGATTTCCCTCCGCCCGGAGTGCGCTCCAGCTCGTCCCCGGGATCCGTCCATCCAGTCGGTCGTGGCTCTTGCTGACCCAGGAGCCTGGGTCCGCTCGCCCAACCCAATCCCTCCCCTCTCTCTCTCCCCTTAATTAAATCAAAAATTAAAAGAAGAGGAGCTATACAGAAACTATACAGGACTTTTAAACATCAGATCTAAAGCTGCATTAGTAAATTATCTGATATCAGATAACCATATTGATTTACTCTGTCTGACTGAAACCTGGCTGTGTCATGAAGAATATGTTGGCCTAAATGAATCCACTCCTCCCAGTCATCTTAATACTCATATTACTCAAGGCAGTGGTCGAGCAGTAGGCGTTGCAGCTATTTATGACTCAGGTCTATTAATCAACCCTAAACCTAAACTAAATTATAATAAATTTGAAAGTCTTGCTCTTTGTCTTTCACATTCAACCTGGAAAACCGTACAGCCAATTATACCTTAAATCTGATAAAGTAATCAATGTAGGAGATTGTAATATTCACGTGAATGTTGATAAAAATAGCCTTAGTATTGCGTTTATCTCTCTACTAGATTCGATTGCTTTTAGTCAGAGTGTACATAAACCTACTCACTGTTGGCTTCTGGTTGGCACGTAGACAAGATGGCAGGCTGATTGAACGCTCTCCCTAAAACGTAGATTATCTCCCCAGATTCAAGTGCTTTATTGCTGCAATACAGTTTTTACACTATGGAAGGGGACAAGACCAGCAAAGGTAAAGTAAAATGAAGACAAGATCTGGGAAAATGGATCAAGTAGCCGCGGAGGGCGACGACGATGCTATTGCTAGCTCACCTAGCCCAGCCAGACTTGATTTGGCTGAAGCCAGCCTGCTAGCTAGTGTTCACACAGAGATTAAGGCAAGAATGCTGAAATGGGTAGCATATGATTCCGAGTTTATACCATCAGGTCTAGATAAGCGATTCAGGCAGTGGGTGCTCAATGGTATTACAGCCTACTGCACTTTTGTTGATAAGGAAGGCCTACAGTCCTTTACCCACATCTCCAAATCACACGGACTGGGAAGAGAAGATATGTTCAGATATTTCAAGGTCAGAGACTACTTTCCAGGTCAGAGATTACTTCAAGGAAATAAGACCTACAGACAACAGGGACTACCAACTCCAGAGCCTGGCGAGAATTCTGCTGGAAGAATATAATACGATTTTTTGTGACTCCTAAAATTAAATCTAAACAGCGGGGTTCTCAGGGTCAGGATAAATACTGGAGACAATGCGGACAAACACGAGCAGACCACTTTCATATATTCTGGGCCTGCCCCTTTATTCAACCATATTGGCAGGATCTTGCTGGAGAACATCAGTCAATCTTTGGTTTGAAAGTTGATTTCTCTTTTATTATACCGCATTTCGGTAAAACCCCAGTTGGACTTATGGCCCGCGACAACTATATGTATAGAGTGCTCTTGGCTGCAATCAAGAAGGCCATTACCCCGAAATGGCTGCAGACAACTCTGCCATCAAGGAATGACTGGATCACCGTTGTTAACGAAATACAATGTATGGAAAAACTGACCCTCGCCCTGAGACTACGGACTGAACAGTACACAAAGTGCTGGGAAAGGTGGACTTCATACTTGTAAACGTGTAACCCATTGTCTGTGTGAATGATCTCTCCATTTTTACCTAATGTATGACGTTAAGCCTGTGAATATTGTCATTTGTCCAGGTCATCGTTATCCCCAAAACAATTTTGGTCAAAAGCAACTGGATTTGGTTATTTGTCTAGGAAGACGTTTCACCTCTCATCCAAGAGGCTTCATCAGTTCATGTACGCATTTGACCAGGCTGGGACTGGTCCAACAAACTGGTGTGGAGATCCAGGTATTTAACCTTTCACAAGGCCGATGATGGAATCCTCGGAATCCTTTGTGCTCCAAGTGCCAACGACTGTCGTTAGAGTGACAGTCGTTGGTGGGTTTTGACTCAAACCAACTCAAGATTCAATAGAGCACTTACAAACTGCTGTAACTAAATTTAATTTAATGCCTTATCCTAATATTCAAGATTCCTGCACTAACGTTAGTTTCTCTGAAATTGATCATTTTGTTGACAGTGTTGCAGGCTCACTACGAACAACACTCGACTCTGTTGCTCCTTTAAAAAAGAAGATAATGAAACAGAGGAAGTTAGCTCCATGGTATAACTCACAAACACGTGAATTAAAACAAGTATCGCGAAAATAGGAGAGTATATGGCATTCCATTAAATTGGAGGAATCTTGCTTAGTTTGGCAAGAAAGTCTAAAAACATATAGGAAGGCCCTCTGTAATGCCAGAGCAGCCTATTACTCATCTTTAATAGGGGCCTGTGAATGTTCTCATTTGTCTAGGTCATTGTTATCCACAAAGCAATTTTAGTCAAAAGCAACTGGACTTTGTTATTTGTCAAGGAAGAAGTTTCTGCTCTCATCCAAGAGGCTTCCTCAGTTCAGTTATGCAGCTGACCAGGCTGGCACTGGAAATGCTAGATTTCTTTTCAGCACTGTAGCCAGGCTGACAGAGAGTCACAGCTCTATTGAGCCATTTATTCCTATAACCCTCAGTAGTAACAACTTCATGATTGACTCCACTGATGATACACACACAATTATAACTATTAGAGAAAAAAATAAACTCGCTTGTCATCAATTTTTCTTCAAACCCAGGAAACTTAGAAACAACTGTACGACTCAATGTACAATTGGACTGCTTTTCTACAGTTGACCTTTACAAACTAACCTCTACTATTTCGGCATCTAAGCCTTCTACTTGTCTCCTGGACTCTATTCCAACTAGGTTACTTAAAGAAGTGTTACCTTTAGTTAGCACTCCTGTATTAGATATGATTAACATGTCTTTATCAGCAGGTTATGTACCACAGTCTTTTAAAGTAGCTGTAATTAAACCTCTTCTTAAAAAGCCCAGTCTTGATCCAAAGGTTCTAGCCAAATATAGACCTATATCTAACCTTCCTTTTTTCTATAAAATACTCGAGAAATTAGTCGCCAATCAGTTGTGTGACTTTTTACATAATAATGAGTTATTTGAGGACTTCCAGTCAGGATTTAGAGGGAATCATAGCACTGAGACAGCACTGGTTAGAATTACTAATGACCTTCTAATAGCTTCAGACAAAGGACTTGTCTCTCTACTTGCTTTACTAGATCTTAGTGCTGCCTTCCACACTATTGACCATTGCATCCTGCTACAGAGACTGGAGCATCTCATTGGCATTAACGGAACTGCATTAAGCTGGTTTAAGTCATATTTCTAAGAAAGATCTCAGTTTATGAGAAACGACAAATCCTCCATACACACTAAAGTTAGTCACGGAGACCCACAGGGTTCTGTCATTGGACTGATTCTATTCACCTTATGTATGCTTCCCTTAGGAAATATTATAAGGAAGCACTCCATCAAATTTTATTGTTATGCTGATGATACACTATTTTTCGATCAAACCAGAAGAAACCGATCAGTTAGATAAACTTCAAATGTGCATTAAGGAAATAAAAAGCTGGATGACCTGCAATTTTCTGATGTTAAACTCAGATAAAACTGAAGTAATTGTACTTGGCCATGAAGGCCTCTGAAACTCAATAGCTAAAGATATTGTTCCTCTGGATGATGTTGTGTTGTCCTCCAGCACCACATTAAGGAATCTGGGTGTAATTTTTGATCAGGATGTCCTTCGATTCTCACATAAAACTAACGACAAGGACTGCATATTTTCACCTGCGTAATTTTGCGTGAATTAGGAACATTGTGTCTGATGCAGAAAAACTAGTCCATGCATTTGTTACTTAGTGTACTAACTAAAACAAATCGAAGAGAACATATTTCTCCTGTTTTAGCTTTAGCACTGGCTACCTGTAAAATCTAGAATAGAATGTAAAATCCTACTCCTTATGTACAAAGCTCTTATTGGTCAGGCTCTGTCGTATTAAAGAGATCATAGTACCGTATTACCCGACTAGATCGCTGCGCTCTGAGAATGCAGAGCTACTTCCTAGAGTCTCCAAAAGTAGAATCCGAGGCAGACCCTTTAGCTACCAAGCTCCTCTCCTGTGGAACAGACTCCCAAGTGTTATTCAGGAGGCAGACACTGTCCCCATATTTAAGAGTAAACTTAAAACCTTCCTCTTTGATAAAGCTTGCAGCTAGGGCTTACGAGCCCTTAGCTGTGTTGTTATTGGCATTCAATTTCTCTTAGAGTCTGCTTGTTCAGGTCCTAAGCTGATTTTGTCATGCTTAATGATGCTGCTATTGGATAATTCATGTCTCATCAATGCATGTAACTAATTCCACTCCATGTTTGCCACCATAATTATTATCATTGCCATGTTCTGTCACTCTAGCTGTACCTGTTTCTTGCAGTTCTGCTGTATTACTACTGCAATAACTTGCAAGTCATATTCACATTGCTTTAGCTATCACTATTGTCACTGTTACTTTGTGGTTGCTTGTGTAATGATAAATTTGAATATTCCTTTTTCCTTGAGAAGCCTTTCAGACAGGCAGAACAGAAGGCTTTCCCCCTAAGACATCAGATCTCTTTTTCTTTGCTACCCATTTGTGTATTTTAATGTCTAGATCTTGTAATGGCATTTCAAGTTTCAGAGACAGTCAACCGCTCACTGTCTCATGATGTATTCAACCCTTTTGTATTCTGAACTGTGTTGATCAGACCTGTTATTAATACGGCAGGATGTCTGTGAAAAGACAAGAGTGTGAACTGTGTTGACTAGACCTCTTAATCATACTACAGGATGTCTGGGCTGATCAACCCCACAGTAGACAAAGGATGTAATACACATTCAAGGGGTGGGCTTTCCCTCAGGTATAAATGTTCAAAGTTTCTTTATGCTCACTGTCTTTCCTCATTCGAGCCGCTCGCATGTCGATTGACCTTTTCTTTGCAAAGAAAGTAAAGCTTTGTTGGCCGGCAAGAATTTGTTATTTCATTCTTCACCAAGAGCAGAAAATTTCCACGACACTTGCATATCTGGAAGTGTGTCTGTCTGTCTGCCTTTGTGTCTGTCTTTGTCTCTCTCTGTTGATCTGTGTGTCTTTTCTCTCTTTCTCTGTCCTTTTCTTCCTCCCCAACCAGTCAAGACACATCGCTGTCCTCCATAGAGCTGGGTCTGTCCGACGTTCCTGCCTGTTAGAGGGAAAGTTCTTGTTGCCACGGTACTCTATGAAGGAATTGTTGGGTCAATGTAAATCATAGTCATTGATGTAAGTCAGAGTGTGGTCTATACCTACTGTGTAATGTGTCCTGAGATAATTCTTTGTTATGATTTGGCACTATAAATAAAATTGAAATTGTATTGAAACTTGATCGCTTCATGCACCTCCAACAGAGAGATGGGAATACCGAGTTCCCTAGCGATATTTATATCAATCTGAGGGTACGTTAAACGGTTTAAGGCATTAGGGGTCGCTGTAGTAATTGGGCTGCATTTAGAACTATACAGTGCGGTGTAGAAATCAGAAAAATACTTATGATAATCACTGGATCAGAAGTGTAGCTTCCGTCCGTTACTTTAATTTTAGAGATCAGTCTAGAAGCACTAGCTGCGCGGGCCTGCTGTGCCATGAGTCTCCCTGCCTTATCTCCTTGTTTAAAAAAAGCTTTGTTTGGATATTCCCAGCTGTCTCTCCACTATGCATGTCATTAAGAGGCCGTGTTCTGAATGTAGTAGTAGCCGTTTCTTATAGAGGGAGGGGGATGGAGAGACGGAGTAAGTTCAATCAAGTTTTAACATTTCGTCTCCAATTTCCACCAGCCCTTCTCATTTGAGAAATATAGGATATCACTTGTCCCCGAATAGTAGCTTTAAACACTTCTCACAGTGTGCCACTGCTGACATCAGGGGTGTCGGTAAACTCTATGTAAGAGATGATTTGAGTCGCAACAAAATCTTTAAACTTACTATCTTACTATCACAGTAACTGTGAGCTGAACCTCCATGGTGAACGTGGAATTATATCTTGTGTTAAACTAATGTCAACTGTGGTAGGAGCATGGTCAGAACTATTGGGTGATAATTACATACATTCACACAGTCGAGGATATTGTTATTGGGCAAAAATAAATAAATTAGGCAGAATGTGTGGTGTACATGGGGGAAAAAAGGAGAAAGCTTTCCCATGGGGATTTCTAAACCTCCAAGGATTCAAAATTCCCAACTGTGATGCATATGTTTTTACTGTGTGATGATTTGGAGAGTATAAATTATGTAGGAGAAGATCTATCATGAGTCCCATCCTGCACCACGTGTTTGGGATTTCTGCAAATAGCCATGTTAAAAACTCTTCATTGTCCCAGTTGGGTGCATAAACCGAAACTAAGACTACTGTTGTGTTCTGAAGGTTGCCTGAAACTATGACATAACGGCTGCCAGTATCTAGGATTACATTTGTCGGCTCAAACAGGACCCATTTACGAATGATGATAGCTGCCCTTCTAACTCTATCTGAAAATTTGGAATGGAAAAAGTGGCTCATCCCCGCCCTCTTAACACGCTGGGTGTCAGATGATTTGAGATGTGTTTCCTGCAGGAACATAGGTTGACACTCATTTGGTGACTAGTGAGGTTGATGCACGTGGAACCGTGCTAGCAAAGCTCCACTGTTGGGAATCCCGCTTGCAAAACTCCATAAGATAATGATTTGCAACTATAATTGTTCTTAACCCAGCGGCGTCAGTCACAACCTAGTCTCGCATTACCATTTACTAGCTGCACAAGTTGTTGTTCTGGTTTGTATTTCTTTAAACCAATCACAATCGTCTTGGGTGCTGCTAAGCCCGGGATGCAGCAAAAAAAAAGAACGTAGATAGTGGACGGTGTTGGCTTTATACCCGCTCTATCCTGTAAGCCAGACTTGTCAGACACAGACACAGCTGACGATTCTCTTGCATCAAAAATGGCAACTATCAGCACGGTAAGTGTAGTTTTATTTGTTTCTGTTGTTTGTTAGCTTGTAGCTAGCAGTGGCTGACAGCTATTTTGAGTTCACAGGCAAGTAGTGTGGCTTTCTCCTCTAGCTAGTCACCATCAGGCATTACCATAATTGATATTTCATTCTGTTTCACAGTTCTAACTGTAACACTGTGGCTTGGGTTAATACACACAAATACACACACACACACACACACACACACACACAGACCACAACTACCACATTGTCAGGGTCCCAATAAGAGAGAGAAGTGCGCTTGGATGCAGCTCAACAGCAAACCCACCTCAACTTCCCCTGTGTGTCCAATAACAAGTTATATTTTTGGCACGCATGCATGCACGTACGCGCAATATTCAATAGTTGTGGTGTGTGCAAGCTATTGATGTTTAACGATTGGGTCGTTTCTTCTTCACTCTCTTCTCTCACTACCTCTTTGTACAGGATTTTCAAACTCAAAATGGGTTGTCGAAGTAATGAAACACACAATCTACTGAAAAAAAACAGGTTTGGATGGCAGCAGACTAACTGCATAAGACTCCTGCGACTACACGTACATTAAGTTCGTACCTCAGAGAAAAGTCATAATACAAAAAAATTGTTGAATGCGGCAAGTTTTCCTAAATCACTCCTACAAGAACAAATCTGTTTGTAGAAGTTGATTTTGCTTCAGGCCCAATAATCCTAATGACTTTGGTGATCCTCTGACTTTTCCACTAGTGGTATGGAGGTTGACATTTGTGGTTTTAAGTGAAATGTCCACTACTATTGAATGGATTGCCATGAAATTTATAACGCACATTTGTTCAACCCTGAAGATGAATTGTAATAAAGTTGGTGATCCATTTCTCATCTGCGGCATCTATACGTTTTGTTGTTATTATCAAGTGTTTGCCTGCTCACATACTAGCATTATCCTTTACGCACTGCTGTGCTGAAGAATGGCTTTATAGAACTGCTAGCATTCTAGTTCATGCTGATTAAAGCTAAATATATCATACTCTCACGTCCATGTGCCTGCAAAGGTCATGTGACAAATGTTGTGATCCGCCCATGTCTGCAAGGGTCAAAACAAACTGTCCCTGTGCAGCACAAAACAGTGACCTTGCTTACTGTACGAATGTAATGTGCATGCTCCAGTTGTTCCACCAGTCAGTGGCATATTCACTAGTATGTACCAAAAAGGAAAAGGAGAAAAGAAAAAGCAAGAGAAAGTGAGATGAGATCAGTAAAGGCAGAACATACTATAATGTTCAAAAGACAGGAGGAATTCTGCCATCTTTAAAGGAATACAAATCAAGAACACCTTCAATGATGTATGAATGGAACTGCATGTACTGCATGGCTGGTAGGGTCGTGGATGCCGCATGTGGTCAGTATGTCCGAGTCTTTAGGATGCATTATCTGTCAACAACTACTGAGCACTGCAAGAAGCTAGCAGCATAAATGTTTTGTAATGTAGTTAACGTGGTGTTAAAAGGATCAGGTCTGATCAAAGATGACACCAAGGTAACATATTTTTTTGTGGAAGCAGAAACCAGTGGCGCCATTGATGCAGAGAGCGGAATCATGGCAGGATTTGGGGCTGATGGTGTGGAATTCAGTCACTGTTGAGTTTGAGGAAGTTAGCGAGCATCCAGGACTTTATATCCATATCTATGAGGCAGTTTGGGAGGGTGGAGAGTGTATCAGGCACTCTAGTCTGAATCACAAATGTCCTGTGTTAACATTTGTGTAAGGCAAATATACTTTTAGAAACTGCAACTGTTATATTCTTTATATATACTATACTGTAATAACTGAATCCTTGACAATTCAATTATTGAGATTTACTTTGAGATACAATGTGCTAGTTGGTGTTTTTTCTGAATTTTGAAGTGAAACTGCTCAGTGTGTAGGAGTAGATTTAATCTCCTTACTCAACAGCTTCACATGCTGTGTTGTGCAACATCAGCAGTTCACCAACTATAGACGAGACATGACAGATACTGCCCATACTCCAAAGAAAACTGTTTCAGTTACCCCTAGAGGGTGGTGTAAACTTCCATGATGATTATGTTATTTTTTATTTTTTTGCTTCTGAGGACAGATCAGGATAACAAATATTTTTTTAATTAAATACCTTAGAGACTTAAACTTAGAATTAGACTTCTCTTTATTGATCCCTTTGGGATGACTCCTGCAAGGAAATTGAGTTTCCAGCTGCTTACAAAAACACAAGGGAGGGGAAAAAAATACAGTATAAGATAACCAATAGACTCTTAGCTAAATAAATTCAGAAAGTATAAAAAAAATACAAAAACAATAAACAGTAAGCAACAAACTCTTAAAATAACTCTTAAGTTAAATATGAAGTAGATTTAAGAATACGGGTAAAATAAAATTCAAGGAAAATTAAATCAGATAAGTGAAATGTGGAGGAAATGTATAAGATAAATTTGTATGACTGTATATGACAGAAATGAGCAGTACCATTAAATTATTGCATGTAAGTGTTAAATAACTTCAATAAAGTTAATGCACAAAAAAGAAGAAGATAAGTGCCCAGGTATGTAAGAGTAGATTATTAATGTCACAGTGAGTGGCTCCCACACCTTCCCTTCTGTCCTCTTTATTTCGTCCTCCCCCGAGTGACGAGTTGTAGAGTGTAATGGCCTGAGGGACAAAGGAGTTCTTGAGCCTGTTGGTCCTGGACTTGGGCAGGAGCAGCGTTCCACTGAACAGGCTCCTCTGTTTGCTGATGGTGGTGGCTGGCATTGTCCATAATGTCCAGCAGTTTGTCCAGTTTCCTCCTCTTTTCCACCGTCACCAGCTAGTCCAGTTTGGAGGTGTCCTTCTTGGATATGCTGTGCCCTGAGGGGGTCCAGTGCTGCTGACCACAGCATCGGGCGTGGTGTTCTTCAGCCTCTTACTTTAGATATGTCACACTGTTAGCATAACCGTAAACTAATATACTGATGTTGATCATATCCCTCAAGGTGGCAGGTACAAATCATATGATAGGTCCCTGTTCATTAATCATGTAGTGCCAGTGCTTCTTATCTGAATAATTTTGTGTTTTGTTTTTTTCAACTGTTAACTGTTTGTTGTTCATGGTGTACACACAATACCTGATGGCTCTGGTTCTAGCCTTCCTTTGTTTCACATGCACACCAGCAATGTAGTAATTCAAAATGATTAGATAGCCTTTTTAGAAGCTTTCTAGTTGTAGCATGAAACTGTGTGCATACAATTATTATCTGAACTTCCATGTTTTTCAGGTTTTGCAAGTAGTATTATCCATCTTTTGGACCACAAGAGTGAAGGGCATGCTAACAGGATGTTTAAATGATGTACGGCTAAAGTAGATTACAAATTACAAGAAGAGAGTGAACAACCTGATCCCTGAATCCTCCAAGGGTATTATTTCAAATACTTTAATGTAACTTTAAAAAGTTTGGGAAACTCAGACGCACAAACCATGAGTTTTTACTCCATCTTTCTAACTGGCTTGATGTTGCTCTTTGGTTGCCTAGGAAACGGAAACGTCACACTCAAATCTTCTATCTCACTGGTTGCACTTTTGAAAGTTCAGCAGCAACCAGGTCAAAGTTCAACTGATTTGAACTTCGAGCACAGCGGAAGAGAGGCAAATCCAAGCAGTGTGAGCAACTACCTTGGGCACTGCCGCTACCCCCCATAGGAAATTAATGGAACGGCTGGCGTATAGCGTTTTTACCGCGTATCCTGTATAGGAGCCTTTAGCCTTGATGTGTTAAAAAAATGTAGTTGTAATGAATTGTAAACATGTTTATTCCTGCTGTAAAGTTGGGCATTTGATCATGGGGCTCTTTGGGGATTTGCTCTGGTTTAAAGCCTCAAGCATCCACTCGATGAGCTGCAGTTATTGGCACTTGTGGCACCTTGTGGGCTTCCTTCCTCAGACCCAGATTTGCGCTTTGGTATACATGTTTGTACTGCTCACACAGCAGGCAAAGGAAAGTATGGGCAGCATGTTATTTTATTGCAAAGCTAACCCACGCAGACCTAACCTAGCTGGTCCTCCTGCTGTGAGACAACTTAGGATATGTCCACACAATCGAAAACAACCTTTATTTTTATCTTATGTTCTTAAAAAGTTTTCCGTCCACATGAACTCGGCTCAGGAAATATCTGGGTCCACACGAAACCAGTGAAACTGGTTAAAAACGCTGTAGTACACATACCAGGCCTGGATGTGGCGCTGTAACTGCCACAGAAATACACCAACAAAGGAGAAGAAAAGAGGGAGAGACGCTGTTGTGTATAATCATAATACAAACACCAGAGACCTTCTCGATAAATCTGGCGACTTCGGAAATCCTCATCCATCCTAGAGAGAAATCTGTTGACTGTTTCTGGTGTTAGTGGATACGAATCACTCTGTAGTTACTGTCCTTAATCAGTGGGTGCTGCTGTGAGCCCTTTCCTGTCCCAAAGCACTCACAGGCGGGCACTGTCTTGCTACTTTAAGCAAGGGTAAAATTTTCCCACTCTGGGACCAGGTTACAAAAAAGACCGTTTTCCGATAACGCCGGCTGCGGGTGGATGGTCGGCCTAACCGATACTAAAAATTTGCGGTTACAGGAAAATGCGTCCTTGTGTAGATGGGCCCCTAGTCTGTGTCACAGTGCTGCAGTGCTGCTAATTCCGGGACTGATTTATGTTACAATGTTATTTTCAAAGATGTCTCACCCAGCAAGATAGGGCTGCTAAAATATGAACAAAGTTGCCAAGAATAATTTTGTCCAGCCAAAATAATTATTTTTCCCAGAAATATATCACCTTGCCTTTTATCAGAAAACTCTGAGTCTGTTAACCCTGAAATGAGGGAAACTCTGAGTTTTCCGTTTCACGAAGGGAGGTAACTCAAACCAGAGAGGGGGGTAACTCTAGCCTGTTTCACAGAGAGAGGTCACTTAACCTCTCGGTCAGTTACCATGGTAACATGCTCTCTGAAACTAACTTGGTCGGGACCAGGTTTTTCTCAGAAAATCTTGAGTTTCTCTCTGTCTCCGCCCTCTTTCAGCCACACACGGTGTTTGATTTCCTCATTCATTCAGTTAGCGGGCGAGTTTTGGCGTAGTATAGTTCTGTCGTCAGTTTTTTCAGAAAATCATTGCAAAAATCAGAGATTAGAAGTTATATTAGGTGGCGACTATTTCACTACCATGGCATGTCCTTTTGATAACGATCCCGTGGATGAAGGTGCAGAATTACTGCGCAGAGAATTAAATATTCGTCGGGAGATGATTATCAGACCGTGCATAGATGTCCTTAATATGCTGCAGCCATAATTACAAAATGAATGAAATGGATCTTTTGAGCAAGTAGAATGTATTTGACTTAGCGTTTCCTAAATATAATCCCAGCTTTTCTTGCAATTCATAGGTTCAAAAGTGTGTGCTTTTCAAGATTCAAGATTCAAGATTCAAGAAGCTTGATTTATCCAGAGGGAAATTATTTTGCAACAGTTTCAATACAAAGGTGGAAAAGGGTCAGAGTAACAATAAGCATAAAAACATAAATCAAATCAAAACAAAGCTAACATCAGATAAATCAAGCAATGAACTAAGTGTGACAGAGTGCAAAAGACATCGTGGTTAAGCGTAGGTAAATACAATATACAACAATACGCACTGTTCAGTTTAGCAGCAGATTGAAATGAAATAAGTACAAACTAGATAAGTGAGAAGGAGCGATAAGTTATAAGTGTTAAAAATGTAGCAGCATTTCCTACAGAACTATGTGACAGTATGGCACAGTGGAGTGTAGCAGCATTTCGTACTTAAGTAAGTTACAGTAAACCACAGTGAAATGTAGCAGCATGTCCTAAAGCACAGTAAGTGTATCAGCAGATAGTTACAGTACCATTAATAAATAAATAAGTGATGTAGTGGTGATATAAAGAGATAGTGTAAAGTGTAGGAGCAGTAAGTTCCAGTACCACAAATAAGTGATGTAGTGATGGTATAAAGTGACAGTGTAGTATAGCAGCATTACTTACTGAAGTAAGTGACAGTACAACTGAATAAAGTGGTGCAGTGATGGTATAAAGTGACAAAGTGACATTTTCAGGATACAGTGTCTCCACTGTTCCTTACCTGACCTGGGGGAGATTAATTATTAAGTTTGATGGCCGCTGGAAGAAAAGACTTCCTCCGGCGTTCAGTATTACACCGGGGGAGAATGAGTCTGTGGCTGAATGTGCTTCTGCTGGAGGTCAGCAGCTGGTGGAGAGGGTGAGAGTTGTTGTCCAGGATGCTGTGCAGTTTAGACAGCATCCGCCTCTCAGACACCGCCACCAAAAGTCCAGTGTGACCCCCAGGACGGAGCCAGCCCTCCTGATGATCTTACTGATCCTCTTTGCGTCTGCTGCCCTCAGTCTGCTGCCCCAGCACACAACAGCAAAGAAGATGGCACTGGCTACCACCGACTGATAGAACATCCTCAGCATGGTGTTACAAACATTGAATGACCGGAGCCTCCTCAGGAAATAGAGACGACTCTGGCCCTTCTTGTAAACAGCCTCAGTGTTCTTGGACCAGTCCAGTTTGTTGTCGAGGTATACTCCAAGGTATTTGTAATCCTGGACAACATCCACAGTCACGCCGTTGATGGAGATGGGTGTGGGGGCAGATTTACTCCTGCGGAAATCCACCACTAGCTCCTTAGTCTTGGTGGGGTTTAGAATCAGGTGATTAGCTGCACACCAGTCGACAAAGGAGTCCACAACGCCCCTGTACTCCTCCTCCTTGCCCTCACTGACACAGCCAACAATTGCAGAGTCGTCAGCAAACTTCTGCAGTTGGCAGGACTCAGATAGGAACTGAAAGTCTGAGGTGTACAGGGTGAACAGAAATGGGGAAAGAACAGTACCCTGTGGAGCTCCAGTGCTGCTGACCACAGTGTCAGACACTCCGACCTGCAGTCTGACATACTGTGGTTGACCCGTCAAGTAATCCGTAATCCAGGAAACCAGGGGAGGGTCCACCTGCATCGCCGTCAGCTTACGTACCAGCAGAGCAGGCCCGATGGTGTTGAACGCATTGGAGAAGTCCATGAACAAGATTCTCACTGTGGTCCCCGCTCTGTCCAGGTGGGTGCAGGCACGGTTGAGCAGGAAGATGATACGGCCTCCACACCTAGTCTCGGCTGGTAGGCAAACTGTAGAGGGTCCAGTGATGAGCTGACCAGGGGCCGAAGAAGTGAAAGAACCAGCCTCTCCAGGGACTTCATCAGGTGCAGCGTCAGCGCCACCGGTCTGTAGTCTTCGGAGGTGCTGGGACGCACCTTCTTTGGTACTGGTACCAGGCAGGATGTCTTCCACAGCACAGGGACCTTTCTCGAGACTCAGGCTGAGGTTAAGGCTGAGGTTATAGATGTACTTAATTGGGTTTTAATTGGGTTACCGGTGTATAAACTACTCCTATAGGTGGAAACAACAGCCTTCTGATCCAGAATATCACCTATAATGCGAGGGGGTCCATTTCATGGCAGGGGGGCTAAATACGCACAACACCGTTTCATGTCACAGTCCATCTCATCCCTCCTTCCAACATTAACAACCAGTAATGCTCTTATATCACAGCAGATATTGTATGTTGCGCTGCGTTATTTTGCAAATGGGAGTTTTTTATACAACATATAAAACAGCCACTTACGGTAATATTTACTTTACCATGTAAAACATGCTCAAAATAAGGCGTCACCATGAGATTGTGCCGATGTTTTACCTGTTTGAATACCTGTATGTTTTTATGTTTCATCTTAAGCTGCTGCTGCCAAGTGCGCGTCTCCCACTCGCGGGGTTGCACTTAAATGAAATAAACTAATAGGCTCCCACTCAAGCAGTTCCCCCTGTGATATTACTGTGATTGCAACAGGACTACATTTAAATTTACGCAATGACCCGAGCAGCAATGTTCTCCCGCACCGCCTCCCTCTCTTTAGCTGCTGCAGCGGTGTAAACCTGCTCAAACTCACCGTATGAGCGCATTAATATTTCCAATTCAAGTTGTAGCGTAGCCCTTCGCTTCCCCGTTGCCATGGTGACTCGTCGAATCAGGGCTCCATTGATGCTGTCTTTTTTTACTTGTGGTGCACGCGCTTAACTCCAGGTCGAACTACTCTGAGTTGATCAACCTAACGCAAATCTGCTGTTCTGGAACTGAAAACTCAGAGTTTCCTATCTCAGAGTAGATCAACTCAGAGTTCAGGGTTAGACTCAGAGTTTTTTTTAACCTGCTTTGTGAAACAGGCCCCTGGTCGGCCCCCATCACAGCCTGTTTACCAACTGGGTCAAAGATGAACCCAAAGCTGCTCTGATGGCTGCATTGCAGGCCAAGGCTGCTACCAGTTAGCAACAGTCCCTGGACACTGCTAGCCTTACAGCTGGAGATTTGTTAGGATAACTAAAATCACTGGCAGCTGTAATGTGTGTATGAGTGTGTGTGTGTGTGTGTGTGTGTGTGTGTGTGTGTGTGTGTGTGTCTGTGTGTGTTTGTGTGTAATTAGGACCCTTGACAGGTACATATTAGCTTTGTAACTGATCTCAGGGGGTGTTTTCCTGTCTGTCAGGGTTGGCTGCTCAAGGAAAGCTCAATTGAGCATATGCCCTAGCATGCTATCCTTGATCTCTATTTGTCTTTGCGCCACCCCTGAAGAGTGGCTTAATATGGGTCACAAGAAAGGAGTTTTGGTTATAAATATACAGTTATGATACTGTATATTCACTGTCTATGGGGTTAAGAAAATAAAAATTCAACTTCCAGTAAATGTCTTAAATCCAACAACAAATCTTACACTATTCTGAAATACTCTAGAAGATCAGGATACAATATAATATAACATATTAGGCCTGCTCTGTTGTACAGTCACTCCAGTGTTTATGTAGAGTGAGCCTGGAGCATAATGTATATTCAGATGGTAATAATGCTGCTCTATGAAATATGGAATATAAATGTATAGAAAGTAAATAATTGTATATAATAGCTTTCCTTTTTTTGTTTGTTTTCCTTTTATCGTTTTGATTTGATTAATTGATTGTTTTCTGTCTTGTAAAATCAGGTTACTTTGTTTTTTTCCTTTACAGTTATTCTGGTTTGATATACTGTGTAAATTAAATGTTCAAAGGGTACAGGCATAATAAGCCTCGACATCATCCTACACCTTTTCGGCCATTGTTTTCATTGTTTAATTATTTTGGTATGTTTTTAACTTTTGTGGTCATGAACCGAAATAAATACTTAATAATAAGTTCTAAAATAATAAATACCATTAAATTAGATCACATTACTAAGTCACAAGTACTTAAACTTATTGTTGTAACTTAGTATGGCATTGCACTAGGGCTGTCAACAAATAATCTAAATTTGAATATGAATATTTAAAAAAGAAAATGTGAACTAGTCTACTGAGGGTTGGGAGTGAGGCACAGGGACCATGGCCACCAGTGCACTGTAACCAGTCACTGTGTGGAACCACTGTAAAGCCAGCTGTCTCTCACATCTCTACAGTCAAACTAGATGTCACTACAACTGTAGTGTATTCATACTGACATTCACAGTAAATGCATTTGGCATTGGCTGATCTGACACGGGTCTTCTCGCCTGCAGCCGAACGACCAACTGATACTGTCATGAACAGGTTTATAGACATTTGTACGATTCGTATAATATCTTACAAAATGGGGCTGTAAAGTGGTTTAGTAAGTCTGGGACATCAACTGGAAACAAACCCTGTTCGCCTGGATGAAAGTCCTTTGTTTTGGCAAAAGCAATATGCTTTCCCTTTGCTATTGAAATATGATGAACGATTATCATGGATTTTTTGCCTATGAACACCAAACATATATGGCCTACAACAGACTTAAGTATTCTTACAGGCAGAAAACAAAGCTTCCAAATGAATGCAATTAACTTAAAATTGTATTTTTCTGTTTGGTCAGACAGTGACCTCCATCAAGACCAGCTAGTTTAACTGCCAGTTATATTTAATATTGCATTTCAGTGGAATAATACCAAGAAAATACAGTCCTCAATTCAATCCAGAAGTGGCTTTGAATTGAGACACTATGAATCAGAATCAAACTAAACTCACCCTTGAAATCGAACCCTCCTCTTAGCCAAACATCTTAACCCTAAAACTGAATGGTAAACCTTGGTGGTGGTCCAGCTATTTTCCCCCAAGAATGGGAGGTGAGTCCTCATAATGTAACAGTGAGTATATGTATGTCCCCACAACTTGATTAATACAACAACCTTGACACACACACACACACGCACGTACGCACGCACACACGCACGCACGCACGCATGCACGCACGCACGCACGCACGCACGCACACACACACACACACACACACACACTAACAAGCGCACGCACACACACACACACACACACACACACACACACACACACACTTTCTCACTCTGGGGGCATTGGGGTAACATATTACATCGGCCAGACCTTCTGTGCTGCGCTCCAGCTGTGTAGTGTCTCCTCCCCTGTTCTGTCCTTCACTGCACAGCTGGATCCCTTCACTGGGTGCTTTTACACTTGGGCATGCTGAAGTGTGGGTTGTGTGCATATCTCACTAATGTCTGTTTGCATGTTCTGTGTTTAAAATTATAGTTGTGTATGATGTTCAGCTGTGTGTTTTATAAGGTGGTTTAAGTTTGTATGTTTGTGTGCATGGCTTCATGCATGCACATATAAACGATGCATGTATGTGACTGCAGAGATGACACTTGTTTGTTTTATCACTGAGTCATTTTGCCTTCTCTGAAGCCATTGGCTTGACAGCCATTCCAACATTAACTCTAATGATTCATGCCCTGGACTGAACAGGTTTATGTTACAGAAACACTTCATTCTTTGTTGGGAATGGCTTGTTATCTGATACTGCTGAGAGTTTACTTTTATATTCAACATGTTCAGTTGTCAGTATCTTGCGTGTCATTTTAGCCTTGCAATAACTGAATTTTCCATAAGCTGTGCAAATCAATATTTTTCTTTATACAATCGATTAAATGACTGTCACTCTGACTTTCGGCTATAATTTAGCCTATTCCAGCTCATTGTTCTATTACAAGAACAATCACTTAAATCCCAACCTATCAGAGCCCAACTATGCAGCTTCCATCTCAGAAACTTAGCATCTTATTGGATGTCCTGAAACTCTCCATCTACACCCACACTGTGTATCTTGGTGTTACTTGATAGGACACTCGCTTTTTAAGAACCATCTTTAGAATACTAAAGCCATGGGTAAACATGGTAAACACCTGTAATGACTAGTCAATTCTAAGTGTGGCACAGAATCAGATCTATCAGCATTTCTTGAAGCTGCCATGGAAGTGTGTTTCTCTACAGCCGAGTATGCCTGCTCAAGCTGGAGCCAATCACGTCAAACCAAACTGGTTGATATTACTTTGAATGACACCCTTTTGCTCTATTACAGAACACACTAAGACAACACCTGTCCCATGATTGCCTTCTTTGCGCTGTACTTTCTACAGTAATAAATATGTGGATTACATATGAATGACAACGCATTGCTATTGGCAGGTATATGTATGAACAGGTAATTGAGAACAGCCTGATCAGAGGCAAGACAAGTGTCATCATGGCAGTCAACCATTGGTAATATGCGAGTGGGTTGATTTTGTAAAAACTGTAACACACATCATGAGGTTTCAGTGGATAACAATAAGCAAATTTAAATATTGAACTTTTAAGAATAAAAATAATATATAAATAGTTACATATTTTTATTGCTTCATCTGTCAGTGTGTCATAATCACAAGTTGCCTTCTTTCACCCTTATAAATATGCATCGTCACCTGAAAATTATGCTTTTTAGTTATTGCCTTTACAACAGTCTGAACTGTAGTAGAAACTAGATGAAATTATGTAAACTAGACCAAATGAAGTCATGGATCATCATTGAAAAGTGATTACACTTTACACAATGAATGATGAAAGACGATTGTGTGAATGTGGGCAGCAGAGTGCAATCTTTCATTATTCATTTTATGTGGAAGAAAATATTTTTTGGTCACTTGTTGAGTGGAGATAAAGCACATAGGCCTACTGCCATGACTCTCTCAAAATAGCCAGAAATACACACACCAGACACACTCACTCAAATACTCTGTTCCAAAATCAACACCATAATACACCTCAGTGATCACAGATGACTGGAGGGGACTGCTTGGTTGGGGTCAGGACAATCTTCCAACCATCTGCCTGTTTTTAGATCAAGAAAATCTGTGCTAAGACTACCGGTGGTGCAACACACACACACACACACACACACACACACACACACACACACACACACACACACACACACACACACACACACACACACACACACACACACACACACACACACACACATAGACAGAATAGAAATGTTTTTTAATCACAGATACCTCCCGGAATGGTTGTAGGGGAAGCACTTACACATTTAGAAGCTTACACAGATACTGTAGCCTACTTACAAGAACGTACACAAACACTCACGTCCATAAACATACCCACGAGTTAATTGATTGGATCAGTGCAGGGATAAGGCCACCTGTGAGAGGGTTCTCTGCAGAAGTAGCCTGTTTACTCTGTAATGGAAGCTGAACAGTCATAGATGATGGATTAAATGTATATACTTTCCCTTTGTCTTACACTCTCTTTCTCCTCCTGTCTTTTCTTTCCCTCACATACTGGCATGTACCAAGTAGTCAAAGTCCACAAAGACACAGCTTCTAAGTTGAAGTTGAAGTTTTCCTAATCACCAGCCGTCAACGACTAATTGGATTTCTACAATTCCCTGATTTCCTGCAGATGTTATTTTGTTTACTGAACATACCTGGCAACTTGAAAACAGCAAGACAAGATGAGAAGTTGATTACAGACATTCCAAGTTCTTTGCAACTTTCATATGAAACAGAAACAAACATCTCAAGAACAATTAATGCTTGTGGACCAACCACTCTCAAGC
This sequence comes from Echiichthys vipera, assembly GCF_963691815.1. Classification (NCBI taxonomy): domain Eukaryota; kingdom Metazoa; phylum Chordata; class Actinopteri; order Perciformes; family Trachinidae; genus Echiichthys; species Echiichthys vipera. The sequence goes on along the minus strand of NC_139825.1, from coordinate 11,187,399 downwards.
TTAATTACATGTTTGTGTTTATTGTTGATTAATGCTACCTAGTGAGCACTTCTTGGTACATAATCTCATTGAAATGATGTAATATTAGAAAGAAAAAATCAATAAATAGCTACATTAGATTCACATTATTGTAAAAGAAAGGGAAAGGGTGCATGTAATCAAAACAGAGCCACAATCCCATTATAGAGTGAGCAAAGTACATTAATCCACATGATTACTCCTGAAGGAAATACTCCAAGCTGAAACCAAAAGGATCACAGACCAAACCTATTTGAATCTTTGCTAAACAAAGCAGAGGCAGACTCTTACTCACTCAGCCACAACATCCTACACCAGGACAGACAGGCTCTTTCAGCCCAAAATCATTTTATAATGAGTTAAATGAAAAGTGAGCAGACACAAGGGCACATTTTCCTAATGCAGCTCTGAAATTAAACAGTCATGTCCATTATTGTTTGTGAGGAAATAAGCCAGGGAAGACTATCCTTACAGATACAGTAAACATACCAAACCTTAAATGTATGAGTGGACAGGTGAAGTAAGTATTGCTCTCTATAAACATGAAATCAGTCTTGATGTGTATGGTTTGGGTTGGTTATCTGCCTATATGTAACGTTATCTTATCATGAGGATAGCTGCACTTGTTGTCATAATCATAGTGTTGTTAGGACATGTGTGGCAATAAAAAGTTCAGCAGCTGTTGCAAATCACAAAAAAAGCATCAATGTCAAATCATCCTTCCTAAAAGATGGACTTAAAGGGCTATTTTACCTTTTTTAATCCAGTTCTGTGTCATGGCAATGAGGATTTAGCTTCTCCGAGATGGAAGTTCCTGCAGAACGCAGCATTACAGAGGTCTACTGGATGACATGAAATGTTTACGATCTGCCTCCGATGCTCTGGATTAAAATCAGCAAAATATACATTTTACTGGTATTTTTTATTATTTGGTATTTACAAACACATTTGTCAATTTTATGAACCCCCAGAAGAGGTCAAGCAGGTTTAGAGCATTTTCATACCTGCTCTTCACTGAATAAGTGGATGAGTAAGTGAGGTAATTTAGTGTTCTCCTTAGTTTGGTCTCTATACACATGAAAGAGAACCAAGTGCACACACAGGAACTATACACCATCATACTTTGCTTCCAGGAGTCCACTGATTGTAGCAACTCTGCTGTAATTAATTAATTTCAGTCTAAAAGATATACAAGTCCTAACTCTAACCACTTACATTGACTCATCACATTCTAAGAAAAGTGCATGCACACTGGACAAAGTTACTAGATAGCCAAAGTGCTTGGTATTGTTTAAGGCTGCTTGAGCTCCGTCACTCTCTGTCAATCTGGAGACACTCCCATCATTGAACAAGCTCCACTAAGCCCTAACCACTGCATTAGGGTGAGAGACATTCTATCTTTCTGTGTGCGTGTGTGTGTGTGTGTGTGTGTGTGTGTGTGTGTGTGTGTGTGTGTGTGAGAGAGAGAGAGGTAGAAAGAGAGTGTGTGACTGCCTCAGGGCCATTGGGATTTCCTTTTTTAATTAATTCAGGATTTGTTTGGGGCACAGGGTCAGAAATGGAGAGAGACATTTCTCATGTTAAACCATGAGGCTGGCTGACGAGTGTGTGTGTGTAAGCGAGAGAGAGAGAGAGAGAGAGAGAGAGAGAGAGAGAGAGAGAGAGAGAGAGAGAGCCTGTTGGCATGGAAAGAGGGAAGCTAAAGAGAAGAATAGCGTGAAAAAAAGGCACTGAACAGTCAGATAAAGACAGAAAAGACAGCTATTTGTATGGGAGGAACAGCTTACTAAGATCTTCTTTGATAGGAAACTTGAGTATTCCAGTTAGACCGACCAGATTTTCAATTTTATTGTCAATTTTGCCATTTAAAACGACCACCATCATCGATCTAGCTAGCTAATCAAGCTAACATAAGCAACATGAATTGGTAGAAAATGCCACCTCCAGCTAATTTTTTGATGTTTCTTTATGAATTCAAAATGAGAATGTGTTCAAAGGTTCTTAAATTTGCACTTGATACTTTTACATATTACTTTGCTACTTGCATCGTATAAACTGGCTTGGAACATTGCACAGGCTAAAAAGCCATACAATGACGGGGAGTTCGTTAAAAAAAGGCCTCAGTGACGTTGTTGAAATCTTGTCTCCTGAAAACGACAAGCTAAAACGAATGGTATCAGAAGTCCAGCTGTCCCGCCACACTGTTGAACACAGAATATCGGACATTAACACGACTATTGAATCACAGTTTCACTCTGCCCTTCAAGCATGTGAGTATTTTAGTGTTGCATTGGATGAGAGTTGTGACATACAAGACAAGCCTCAATTGGCAATATTTGCACGATCTGTGTCAAACGACTGTGTGATCAAAGAAGAACTCCTTGATATTGTGCCATTAAAAGACAGAACCCGTGGCATAGAAGGCATAGAAAGCAATTCTGCCCATACAAAAACTAACTGCAATAGCCACGGATGGAGCGCCAGCCTTGATAGTTTCTGTGAACGGGCTTGTGGGGCTGTGCAAAGCTGACCAAACATTTCCCAAGTTTTGGAATTTCCACTGCATGATCCACAGGGAAAAACTTGTGTCTAAATCATTGAATTTAGACAACGTCATGAAGCCTGCGATGGAAATCGTCAACTACATCTGTACACATGTGCTTAACCACAGGCAATTCAAGAATCTCATCGCTGAGCTGGACCAAGGGCTTCCAGGTGACCTGCCGCTGCACTGCACTGTGAGGTGGCTATCAAAAGGCAAGGTACTTTCTTGCTTCTTTGAGCTTTTGGATGCCGTGAAACTGTTCATGGAAGAGAAGGACAAGGACTATCCCGAGCTCTCGGACCACGAGTGGATTATGGATTTGGCCTTTTTGTTCGACATGCTGTGTCACTTGGACAGACTGAACCTGACCCTGCAGGGTAAGTTTCAAAATGCTGCCTGACCTGGTGCAAAGTGTGTTTGCGTTTGTCGACAAACTGATGCTGTTCAAGGCGCATATTAAAAATGGAGATTTAACACATTTCCCACTCTGCTAAAAGCAGAGAATAGAGCTAGATATGCAACACTGGTTGAAAACCGTGATCTACAACTGAAAAAGCCACAGATTGCATTCCTCGTTGACCCATTTAATGTGGAGACGCACTGTTTGAAAGCCCTGCTAGTCACAGATGAGGCTGCAGCTGAGTTGGAGATTATCTATCTTTGTGAGGAGGATCAACTGAAACCTGCTTTAAGGGAAGGGGCCACTGAGTTCTGGAAAAGTGTGCCAATGGAAAAATACCCCAATGTCAAACGGGCTGCGCTTAAGATACTGTCAATATTTGGGTCAACATACATCTGCGAGTCTGTGTTTTCTACCCTGAAACACGTGAAATCAAAGCATCGATCTCTTCTGACTGACACCCATGTGAAAGAATTGCTTTGAGTGGCAACAACTGAATACAAGCCAGATTTGAAGAGGATTGTTCAAGGCAAGGGATGCCAGAAGTCCCACTAAGCAACATGCATAGTGAGAGAAAAAGATATTTTAATTATTATATTTTTGTTTGTGGACTTGGTTGAACTGAGAGTTTGTGTGTGTGGGACAGTGCACACAATGTTAATTGTTGAAAATGACTGGCCAGTGGTCTGTAGAAGTCAATTTCTGTCATTATCATGTTGGTGTGTGACATTTACAATAAATCTGGCTAAGCAGACGTCTGTGTGTGTGTGTGAGGAAGGGATGAGGCGATGTTCATGTGTGCCCATGTGTATGATCTTTACATCTCTTTGCGGTAACACAGTAAAAAAAAATGCAGCTCTTAGGCTCTGACTGGTTGACCACTGCTGCTCTAATGGCTTCAGCTTGCGGCGCATGGTCTGGCTGACTGGATCTGTAGCTGTTCTGGAGTGTCTCATAATAAGTCTTACATGCTGCTTGAAAAAGAAAGACAACAAGTAAAATAAGAAAAGAAAAGAAGAACACCACCACAAACAACAGAACAGAAAATGTTTACACATTAAAGTTGCTTACATATAAATATTCCAGTGTCTTCCACCAAATAAGAAGTCACAGCTTCACTGTGAGACAAGCTCAGCCTGTCACAGCAAATGAAAATAGCATCAGGTCACAGCCATGTAATTACACTCAGAATTACTTGTTTCTGGCATCCAAAGACAGACTTTATGTCTTTTGTTTTGGATCAGTGTCTACAAGAGCATCTAATGAAGTGGCATGGTGTCTGTTGTGACAAGTTTATACCCAGCACATGAAACCTTACCCGGTCTGGCCTGCTGACATGAAGATGGTGTGGGCGAGCTGTAGTCCAGTGGCTGTAGCTCCCAGGACCTATTTCAGGAAGCAGGATTATTTTTCAGGATATTTTTTTCAATCTTCAACTATATTTTTAAATTATGAATTAATGGAGAACAAAGAATAAAAAAATATTGTGATAACTTATTGACACCTCTGACTAAAGCTCTTTTCTTTAAATATAAATGTGCACAGGTGCATATACAGTACATGCATTTATATCTCTACATCCACAGTATTAAAATGGAGGATCTGCCTTTTAATTTAATGTTTTCTGGTTTATCTTGGCTATATTGTAAAGTAGGTTGCTCCTCAATATATTCCAGAAATTAAATAAAGGTTATAAAGGTTACACACAGAGAGGGGGGCTCTTGGCTTGTAGTTGGTTATCTGCCTTAGCCCTCTTAAGACAGAGGCAGAGTTGTTGGAGGAGAACTGGTGTTGGAGTTTCTCTGAGTACAGTTGTTTAGCCTCACTCACTGCCCTGCTAAACCTGTACTTGGCCTCCTTGTACTCTGCTCTGTTGCAAATCTTAAAAGCCTTTTCCTTATCCAACCTCAGCTGCTGGAGTCTGGGTGTAAACCAGGGCTTGTCATTATTATGAGTCTCCATGGTGTGTGATGGCACAAAGCAGTCCTCCAGGATGAGTACACAAAAGCTGTAACCTTATATATCAGCTTCTGTGTACTCATCCAGACTGGTGGAAGCAGTCCTGAAATCATCCCAGTCAGTGCAGTCCAAACACGCCTTCAGATCCTCTGCAGCCTCCCTGGTCCACGTCTTTGACATCCTCATCATAGGGTTAGAAAGTAACCCTTTAATTAGTTTAATTTCTGCCTGCAGGCAGGAATCAGGTGCCTCGTGTCATGGTCAGAGTGACCCAGTGCAGCGTGGGTGACGGCGTGATAGGCTTTACTGACTGTAGTAAGCATTAGTAAATTACATTTGGTCATAGATTTGCCTTTTTGTGTTTACATTATTGCAATCACTTGATAGCTTTTTCAAAAAATAAAGTATAGTCTAAATTTTCATGCCATAATTAGGACTGGAGAAGCTCCTGAAGCATAAACTCATTCAAAAATGGATTTGAATCGAGAATAGTTTTGAATCTTGAAGTGCTTTGAATCAAAAATCGTTTCTAAATCAAATTGTGATACCAAGAATCGAAATCAAATTGAATTGTGAGGGAGGGCTCCACGAGCTTACAAACAGTTTTTGGGGAGGCTCTGTAAATGTAAGTAAAAAAATGACATCAAAAGAAGATCACATAGAGTAGCCTAAATGAGTGTGATTGAATTAAAGAGATAGATCCAAGGTATAGGAGTTTGGCTACATGCAGGTAAACAGTCCATTTGGAGAGCAAAAGAGCTAAATGCATTGGTCCAAATACAATCTCTGAACCGATCAGCTAACTGTCCAATGACCATTTAGCTTTTTATTATGTATTAATATGCAAATATGTGTTTATAGAGACTATGTGTGTGTGTGTGTGTGTGTGTGTGTGTGTGTGTGTGTGTGTGTGTGTGTGTGTGTGTGTGTGTGTGTGTGTGTGTGTGTGTGTGTGTGTGTGTTTGAGTATGTGTGTGTGTGTGTGTGTGTGTGTGTGTGTGTGTGTACATGTGTCCTGTTTGTACAAAACAGCTGAGGAACGCAGACCTTGCATCTCCAATTAGAATGAGCTGGTGAGTAATCCCATCAGTGTTTATAAAGTGATCCGAGTTTTCAGGCTTCATTATATCAGAGGAATCAAAGAGGACAGAGGACACCAAAGAGCCACTTCTTCATTGCTTCACCTTTCATACAGGTTGGTAAACTGTAGATATCACGTAGCTATAAAATGTATAGGGTCAGGCTTTATTAATGTGACTGTTTTTATACGTTTAAAGAGGTTGACGATTTTAGTAAGTGTGTAAAAACGGAGATTTAGAGGGTCTGTCCTAGTAAAGTTTTCCCGCGCAAAGTACTTCTGACGGCTCACACACATTAAATACTCCCATTGTTTGTTTTCTAGGGGTTTTAAGATAAAAAAGTACTTTGTTAGACCATGTGACTGAAAGTAGTTAACTGTATGTCAGTTTCAGTAACACATACAATAAGTCTGTTTTAATGTTAAATAGATGGTTAAACGTTTAAAATAAGCACTTTGTAAATCATTCATTTCAGTGACATGCAGTCTTTGCAGGAGCTTGGTGTCAGCCTTGACGTATTAAAGGGGCAGTATATCCTATTTTGGACCGTATGAAATACGATATATCACAGATTAAACTTAAGTATTCAGAAAGGAAATGTGAAATGCATAGGATTTAACTGAAATAGTCAGAAACAAAATATTTTGTATCTATATGAAATAGTTAGAGACAAAATTAGTATGTTTATATGATTTTGAGATGTTTAATAAACATACAGATCTGCAATCTGGAATGACACCAAAGAGCCCCTTTCATACAGTAAATTATAATCTTTCCAGTCGATACCCGTAACACTATAGCAGTTTGCCATCTTAGGGCGCACTCACACTGTCCTTCCGTACCCGGCCAAAACAGGTTTTACGGGTAAAGCCTAGTTCGTTTGACCAGCGTGAGTGCAACCGCTCCGCGCCTAGCTGCGGCCAGCTGGCCTTCCAGGGCATGTTTGAGAGAGGTGGGCTTTTGAAAAGTGTGTTAGCACATGTACGAGCACGAGCGTGTGCACGTGTACGAGCACGAGCATGAGGCCTACGGCGGCTCTCACGTCATTTTATGTGAAAAAAAAAAGACGAAAGGTTCACCTTGGTGTGATGCGGAGGTGGAGTGTTTACTGCAGATTTGGGCAGATGAAAGTATTAAAAAACAGTCGGACAAGATGCACAAAAACTCTGGAAAGTTTTGTAAACAAAGCGACGCATCGCGATGACGTCATTTTATTTGCGCCTGTTCGGACATATAAAAAGAAAATAAATAAAGACGGACCATGCGCAGACATTTAAAACAATGGCGGCGAAAGGTTCACGTTGGTGTGATGCGGAGGTGGAGTGTTTACTGCAGATTTGGTCGGATGAAAATATTCAAAAACAGTCAGACAAGACGCACAAAACACTGAGGTCTATGGAAAGATTTGTAAACAAAGCGACGCATCGCGATGACCTCAATCAATGCGTGTGACGTGTTACTGCGTGATGACGTATGGACAGGCACAACCAACAGATAGGTTACATTATTACCATTGTACTGCCAGTCATCAACCTGCCCAAACATATCCGATCAGCTATACATGTGTCTGAATCTTTGTTTAATTCATTCTTGTTCCGCTTCATAAAAAGTTGTCCACCCTGCTTTTGCAATTCCCACAAAATCCTTGTCAGACCTTTAAAGATTGATAAAAACTGTGTGGCATGCACAAGGCTCACAACACACATTCATACATGCACACTGTCTGTCTGTTTCTGGATATTCTAATGATTCATAGGGAGTAGCTGAGTGTTATTACAGTTTGGAGGGCTCTCACTCGTCAAAATGGCCCCTGGGTGCGCACATGTGTTTTTGAGGTCTGTGTGTGTGGACTTCACGCTCTGTGACATTTCTTAGACTAACATGCGTCAACGAGTAAGAATGTCAAAACTCTTCATGAGACTTTGAGATTCATTTGTTCTCAAGAGCTCAGCGAATAAGAGAGCAGTGTGAGAAATGAGTGTGTGAATATGACGGGTGTGTCGTAATGTTGTCAATTATTTAAATAAAATGTATAAAATATGGAACATGGCAAAAGCAATTTCTCAACATCGTACAAAGTTGTCAAGACTGCAGACTTTTCGGCTCTTTTGGTTTAACTCATAAGCAAAATGTTATTTCTTCTTTCAGCAAGAAAAAGGTATGTAAGACATTGAGCCATGGACTGAGAGCAATGTCAAAGCAGTTATGAGACCCGGATTGCATTGCTTCACATTGAGATGTTTTGCATTTATGGCGCAGGTGCTTGTGTGTGGTGAACAGGAATGTGCTGGGTGCAGTAATTGAGAGATACGATCACAGCAGAAGGCTCGGGTGCCGACAGACACACAGAGAGGTGATGAGACTGAAGACTATCCTCAGTCATCTTCCTTAATTTCTAGTAGCTGCATCTGTCAGGTGTTCTCCCACTTAGCTATTTCCAGTTCCTGACAACTATCGGATTTGTTACATTTCCGTAATACCACTTTGTCCCACTGTGGAATCGCTTGTCATAATATTGGACATATACAGTATACTGTGACTTCATTGAATTTAACGGATAAGTCTGATGATAGTCTATATTTTCTTATTCTCTAAACGATTACACCTCCTTAAAACTTTTGTTTGTGTAGCCAAACCCTGATAAAGCATATGCCTATATGCAGTAGACCACCAATCTTGTCAAAAAGCTGTGAGCCACTGTTGCACTGGGAGACATTGTCCCGCATTACCATGAACATGGACCCTATTTATCAGAATCAGAATCAGAAAAACCTTTAATGTCCCACAGACGGGGAAATTCTTTTGTTACAGCAGCAACAGAATATTACAAAATAAGATTAAAAAATAGCAAAAATAAACAATAAAGTTAAATTTAAAAAAGGAAGAAATGGAAAATAGACATATATACATATTGACATGATATAGTGCAGTTGTTCTTGTTTTGTTTGTTTGTTTGTAATAATGTAATATGGAGTGAATAAATATGATTAAATAAGTCCAAATAGTGCAAAAAGCAGAAGTGACCTTGGTACAGGCATATTGCACAGTGCAGGGTACAGGATGAATTAGTTTGGAGCCAAACTAATTCTCATCTTATTCTTATTGGTCTGGAACTTTTTGGTTCATGTTCGATTTCTAGGGGAAGTGATCACTGGTGCTTACATTAACCATCCTAGAGGATCATTTCAGTATTAATCCTAATCTGGAAATATTATCCCAAAAATTAACTATTTTCTCTAGTTATATTTCAGACTTTCAGGTGTAGCCAGTGGATATCCGGGCCAAGTAGCGGCCATTGTTTACAGTCTGATTAACAACTTGAGACATGACAATGGCATTGACGTTGAGAGACGACATCACTGTAAACAGATATCTGCATATCAATGTAGATAATGATAACACCCTAATTGATGCTTAATTGTTCCGCCTTGTTTTGAGACAGACAGTTGCTCATTTCAACCAACCAACCCCATTTTCCGGAAAGTACAGGAAAAAAAGTTGAGAGAAGGGAAGGGAAGAATTTTAATGTGTAAAAATATTTTTGTTCACACACTCATTTCACAGACAGACAGATCGACGGACAGACAAACAGGTTGCCGGACAGATTGACAGACAGACAGACAGACAGGCAGACAGACAGACAGACAGATTGACAGGCTGACAGACAGAAAAAAATAGACAGACAGATCGACGGACAGACAGACAGATCAACAAACAGACAGACAGATCGACGGACAGATGTGTGCGTTCTGCGCTCATTTCAACCAACCAACCCCATTTTCTGGAGTGTACAGGAATAAAAGTTGAGAGAAGGGAAGGGCAGAATTTTTATGTGTAAATATATTTTTGGTCACACACTCATTTCACTGAAGCAACTCCAGCCAAGACATTTGTGTGCAGATGGGAAAAGCGGATGTATGAATTGGTGTAATGATTTTCCAAATGGCCAAAGATATAACTTGTTATAGGACACACAGGGGAAGGCTTAAGGTGGGTTTGCTGTTGAGCTGCATCCAAGCACACTTCCCTCTCTTATTGGACTCGCTAGAGTGTATGTGCACGCTTGTGTGTGTGTGTGTGTGTGTGTGTGTGTGCGCGTGTGTGTGCGTGCATGCATGTGTGTGTGTGTGTGTGTGTGTACAAATGTCCACTGGGGCTGGTGTAGTTAATATGACCAGGGTCAGGGATATGGTGGGTTATGAAACTTAATTCTCCTCATAAACCGACTCATTTCCATCATAACTTGTAGAGCACACAAGGAGAATGGTGGGAGCGAGTGAGTGGTGATGGAAGTAATAAAAAGGGAAGAATGGGAACAAGGTAGTCTGAGAATATGGTAGGAAAGGAAGGAGAGAGGTAGTAGAACATGAATGAATTGAGTGATTGGATGAATGAGAGAGGTTTAAAGAATGAAATGGAGGGGAAGAAAGAAGGTGAACATGGAAGGAACAGAGGCAAAAGGAAGGACGAAACTGTTTAAGGGATGGAAGGGCAGAATATAGACGGAGATAAAGGGACGAGGAAGAAATAAGAAGTCTAGGGAGGGTAAGAAGGAAGGAAATTATTGGTAAAAACGGTGCAGCAGAATTTTGCACCAGCTCTCTGTCTTAAGTTTGGTTGTACAGCCCACACTAAACCATACTTTCAAATGGGTTAGTTTAATACTTAAGCTTAGTAAAAGTTTGGTTGCACTACAAGAAACGACTAGAACAAAGCATTATGGTTAGGTGATAATTATGCAACTGTCTACACCTAGTGCAAAATAACAGTGACTTTGAGTGGTGAAATGGTAACTTTATAAGGTGATATAAGGGACCACCACAGTAACTAGATGGCTAACTAACTAGGAAAATAGTGATTTAGGTCCATCATTAATCCCTGATATATCACATATTTGGTTCTTTTTTGATGGACCAGCTGTTGATGTTGAGTTTAATATGACATAAAAAGGAGGGAAACTAGTAATTATTAACTCAAACAATTATCAATTATCATCACATTTTTGCTGTGGGGCACCCCTAGGAGTTTAATCTGGCCATTGGAAAGGAGAAAAGGAATGGAAATAAGGAGAGAAGATTAAGGGAAATTGGATTAGAAAGCCAGGGAATAAGAAAAGGAAGACATGGGTAAACTGATGAAGATAGGTGAGGGGTAAAGGAAGGAACGGAGGACTGACAGAGGGATGGAGGGGGGGGGGTGAATTTGAAAGGGAATGAGGATGGGAAGAACATCACATAAAATGAAAAGAATGAATGTAAATGAAGAGTTAATGAAGGAGGTGAGGGGTAAGGAAACAATACCGGAAACAAGAAGAAATTAAGGAAGGGAATCATGGGAAAAAGCAGAAATGGGGGAACAGCAAAAGATGGACATAAGGCAAGAAAAAAGAAGGTAGGAAATGGGGTGAGAGGGGAGGGAGGAATCATATGTGAAGGATGGAGGGGTGGATGGAGGAATGCCAGTGTTAATCCATGTGTGAGAGCAGCAGCTCAGTGTCCGATGTCTGCTTGTGAATGGGCCTGTGTCACTGCGGTATCACCGCGACCGGGCAGGGACACAAGGAGGCGGGAGAGAAAGAGCTGCACCAAACCTGACAACAGCAATGAGTTTATGAGTTTTATGGAGCAGCAACAAAAAAGGAAACGCTGAAAACAGAGAAGAAGAGGAAGGTGTGGAGAAAGCAGCATTAAATGTCAACCTCTCTACCTGTTGGCCCGTGAGGCTGAATGTCTGTCATCAGTGGGCTTCTGTGTCCTGAAGGGGAGCCAATTTGTAGAGAATTTGTAACCCTCCATCCTCCTCTTTCTCCCGCTCTGATTCAGTCTGACATTTTTATGCCTTGGGATTGTTGTCGCAATACCACAAGGCAACGCAAACCAAACCCCCAAAGCAATAAAGCTTTGATGAAGTCACTGTACACCACCTGCACAGCTCCAAACTACAAGCTAAGAAAGACTAGCTGATGAACATAGTGGAGCATTTATCAGCTAAAGAGCCTCATATTTCCCTCAAGAGAGCAAAAATAGAGCTAAAGAGAGAGAGAATGTCGTTGCTCCATATTAGAGAGTGAGTTCTCAAGTACTTAAGAAAAACGTTCTAATGTATGACTAGGGTCCAAAAGTTTTTGATGCCATCTTGAAGTAGCATGGGATCACGGGAGTAGATGAGAGTACTGTCTTCATGTCTTCATTAAACAACCACCACAGCTCATGAAAATCTATCTGTGACCCAAGCAGAAATCATGTTCATGGACAAGTTAATGTGTTAAAAGTGATTTATCCAGATTATATAATTTCATTATAATGAAATAGCTGCAGGCAATGTTAACTAACGTAACATTAACTTGCTAACAATGAGTTATACAGCTACTGTAGTGAACAAGGAAAATTCAATCACGGGATAGGCAGGTGCTGTTATCAGTGGTCAAAACAATCTTACATTCTGTAAGAGTGTAAAATGCTTATGTGTGGCTGGATTTATAGCCACGTGTCTAGTAGCACTTCAAATTTCATTCATGCAGCATTTATTGACATTTACCCACGTTATGGTATGCATGTTATACACGTTATGCCATTTCATTCTAATGAAAAAGCTGCAAGTACCCCTTGATGAGCTGATAATCCATACAGCTAACATACTGTAGTCAAAGTCAATCATGAGATAGCTCAGCACTGTTATCAAAACAATTATACTAAATATAACATTATGAGCGTGTTGAACATTATAACCATACTGTACCTCATTAGCAGGGTGATAATATGTCACTTTGTGTTTATATACGTTTTCTGCTTCCCCAAAGTGGCCAAAATAACCAATAAATGCAAGTTGAAGTGTTTAGGGATGACAATGTTGGTCAGTCATCCACTAAATTCATGGTCCCCAGAGGATGAACTGTGGTAGCCTGACTTTTTTTCTAAAGCAACACCATCAAGTCATAAAACAGTTGGTTTATAATGAAAAAAAATATAGGGACATTCCCATCAACCTCATCTGTAGCCTACTTTCTGTAAAGTGTTAATTATCAAATGTTTGCATGCTAGCGTGCTAAACTAAGAACATGGTAAACATTACACTTGCTTAACATCAGAATTGTCTGAGCATATTGGAATGCAGACATTTGTCTATAATGCAGCCAATGGATGTTTTCCCTTTAACCTCATGTCTGGTTCAAACTAAGACACAAAGGGATGACAGGAAAGGGGGGTCATCAGTGAACTGGATACAGCTGGGTGGAACCACGCCTACCAGCTCCAGACTGACACACAACAAGACGGGAGACACATACAGGGAACAACATACAGAGGGTAACAAACACAAGCACAAAAGGAAAGGAAAAGACTAACAGAAAACAGGACAAACAACGTGCTGGTGTTCACAGGCTTCAACTGGGAGACGTGGAATGTGGGATGGATCCTGAGAGAAGCAGGGAGCTTAAGACAGACGGCACTGGCATTGATGACAACCTCAACCTCGAAGGGACCAATGAAACGTCGAGCGAGCTTCTTGGAGGCAACATTTAGGGGAATGTCATGAGAAGTCAACCAGACCCTCTGGCCCGGTCTGTACATGGGAGCTGGAATGCGACAGTCCAAAACGATGTCCAGGGGGATCCCATGGAGTCGAAATACATGGTCCACCAAAAGGAATGCCGTCTCCATGGCTGACGGCAGTCTTGGAAGAGGAACAAAGTGCCCCATCTTGTCATTACCTTGAGAGACAGGAAGTCCAGTGACAAAGTCCAATGCGATGTGAGACCAAGGACGGCCGGGCACTGGAAGAGGACGGAGAAGACCAGCTGGAGGACGAAGAGAGGACTTGCCCCAAGCGCAGATGGTGCAGGCCAGGACAAACTCCCGGGTATCCTTGGTCATGGTCTTCCACCAGAAGTGATGGTGCAGGAGGGATAGAGTCGGGATGACACGCGAGGCGAGAGGAATGTCCCCACTGGAGCACCTGGGAGCGGATACTGGTGGGAACAAACAGACACCCGGTGGACCACCACCGGGGTCGGGGCCATAACGCAAGATGCGGGAATGATGTCGTCCGACCCGGTCTCTCCTCCTCAGCGGGTCCGAACTGGCGAGAAAGGGCATCCGGTTTCACATTCTTGCTTCCTGGAATGTAAGTCAACGAAAAATTGAAACGTCTGAAAAACAGTGCCCACCGGGCTTGTCGGGAATTCAGTCTCTTAGCCATCTGGATATACGACAGGTTCTTGCGGTCAGTTCAAACCACAAACGGAGTCTCTGCCCCCTCCAATAAGTGTCGCCACTCTTCCAAGGCTAATTTGACAGCCAGTAACTCACGGTTCCCAATGTCATAGTTCCTCTCTGCGGGGGACCGCTTCTTGGAAAAGAACGCGCACGGATGAACCTTGTTGTCTGTAGCCATATGTTGTGAAAGGACCGCACCCACTCCCAGATCCGAGGCGTCTATCTCCACAATGAACTGGCAGGAAGGATCGGGCTGAACCAACAAAGGGGCGGATGAGAAACGCTTCTTCAGGGTCTGGAAAGCACTTTCAGCAGAAGAGGACTACACAAAGGGAATAGTGGGAGAGGCTAGCTTAGTCATAGGAGAATCGACTTGACTGTAGGTGCGGATGAACCGACGGTAGAAGTTAGCAAAACCCAAAAAACGCTGTAGTTGCTTCCTTGAAGATGGCGTCGGCCACTCAGCCACAGCTTTAACTTTAGCTGGATCCGCCTTCACCTGCCCAAAGAAAAACCCAGCTCGCAGGAAGAAGGATGAATGATCCCGGATTTAATTGAGTCGTTAATGTACTCATGGACTCACGTTCGGGTCCTGACAGGTTATACAGACGACTTGTAGGGAAAGTTGACCCGGGTAACAACTCAATGGGGCAGTCATAAGGACGGTGAGGTGGCAGGGATAACGCATTGGCCTTGCTAAACACCTCGGCGAGGTCATGATAAGCTGGTGGCACTGAGAACAAGTCGGGAGGTTCGGGCAACGAAGGTCTGGGGTCACTGTGGCACCTAGAAGGGGCCAAACGAAGGCAGGAAGAGTGACAATTGCTGCTCCAACTCACAATCCTGCCTGTTACCCAGTCAATAAGGGTTGTGAGTGATAAGCCAGGGGAGACCAAGAACTGGAGCATTAGCGGACGGCATAATGTGGAAGGCTATGGTCTCAGTATTATTACCCGCTAGCGACAGGGTCATAGGAATCATCTCGGCAGAAATCTGAGCTAGCTCCTCACAACTCAGACCATTAACCACCAACAGAGTAACAAGAGGAACAGTTGGGAACTGACCAGTACAAACCAACTCGGAATCGATAATGTTAGTATCCGCCCCTGAATTGATTAAAGCTTGAAGGGGGAATTCTCTGCCTTCACAGCTTAAAACAATGTCCAAATTTATGCGCTTACGGGGAATAGCAGGAACAACGGATCGACTCACCAGAACCCCGTCTGCGACTGGTGAGCCTGGGAGTTTAACCAACGCGGGCAGGTAGCCAGCTGGTGATTAGGAGCTCCACAGTAAATACAAAGTCTTTCTCGTAAACGCTGTTGTCGTTAAGTGAGAGTCAGATGGCTGCGGCCCAACTGCATGGGTTCCTCCTGGACTGGAGCGGAAGACTGGTTATCACAGTTGAAAACAGGTACACTAGGAACAGGGTCGGGGGAAACAGTAAGTGGGCCTGACGTTACCAAGGGTGACGAACGCCTCTCACGGCACCTTTCACGGAAGCGGTTATTAATCTTGATAGCTAGGCCGATGAGCTCCCCACTAAGCAGTCCTTTACCTCCTTGTTCAATCCTTTGAAAAATATGCTCTGTAGAGCCCTGTCATCCCACCTTAACTCAGCTGCTAAGGTTCGGAACTCAACAGAATAATCAGCCCTGACACAGGTCGAGTAATAGGGTTACTAGTATCACAATAAGATAGAGTACCAGACGGTCGAGGGTGGACAAGAACGGGATCGGGGGACACAAACTTTTTAAGCAGCAGGAGGTCACCCGTGGAACTGGATACAGCTGGGTGGAACCACGCCTACCAGCTCCAGACAGACAAACAACAAGAGGGGAGACACATATAGGGAACAACAGACAGAGGGAGACAAACACAAGCACAAAAGGAAAGGAAAAGACTAGCATTAAACAGGAACCCTGACAAAATCAACCAGGACAGAAATCTTCAGAATTAGTTAAAACGCTTAGTAAAGGAATTCAACATTTGCAGTGTACATAAACAAAATATAGTAAGTATAAAATGTGCAGTTGCTTTCCATATGGTTGGGTAGTTTAACTACAACAGAATTTTATATTGCTGATAAGATGATCATTTGTTTTGTATTTTAACATAACATGGTACATTTATACTCAACTACATGAATGTAAGATGACAAACTGCATCTGCATTGATACTCAAACTCATGAACGCACCCCTTTCAGAAGGTGTGAATGTGTGTGTGTGTGTGTGTGTATGCGTGTGTGGTACTATTTACACTCGTTCTGTCTACAAAACAGCTTCCTCATTTTTCACCTACCCAACACACAAATTCCGACTTGACACACACATCCAACCCTCTCTCTCTCTCTCTCTCTCTCTCTCTCTCTCTCTCTCTCTCTCTCTCTCTCTCTCTCTCTCTCTCTCTCCCCTCTTCCTTGCTGTCTCGTCTCATCTCATTGCGTCCTGTTCTTCTCCTGGTGTGGTGTGTGTGTGTGTGTGTGTGCGTGTGCATGCATGTGTGATATGTTCTGACACTTTACTGATGGGGTGATGTCCATCTGGTCCGCCTGTTGGCTTGGGTGTCCCTCAGCACCGTTCACAACATATCAGTCATCCTAAAGCTGCCCTGCAGCCCCAAAACACACTCATACACACACACGCACACACACACACACACCACCACCACAAGTCATACACAACTGCACAGATAAAATCGCACATCTTAACACAGACACCGTAGAAACATCACAACACTGAACCACACAAACATCCACCAATCCACATCTGGATAGTGGGGAATGAGGGGGGTTAACAAAAAGAGATAGGCTGCTGTGACCAGGACCCTAAACACAAAGACAAACACAAACACACACACACACACACACACACACACACACACACACACACACACACACACACACACACACACACACACACACACACACACACACACACACACATACACACACACACAAACACACGCACACACACACACACAAATGCACAGTTGGCCTGAGGCAGATTCTTTAGACAATAGTCTCCATCCTGGGTGGCAAGATTTATACACATACACACACACACTTATTTATGTCG
Organism: Echiichthys vipera; assembly: GCF_963691815.1. NCBI lineage: Eukaryota > Metazoa > Chordata > Actinopteri > Perciformes > Trachinidae > Echiichthys > Echiichthys vipera. The sequence goes on along the minus strand of NC_139825.1, from coordinate 11,170,107 downwards.
ACTTTGGGCGCGCACATTTCAATAGAGGACACCACTTTCTGAATGGTTTAGAGAGATGCTGGTAAGTGGACTATATTACGTGGCAACTCCAGTGGATGAAAATCAGTTGAGATTTTAGTTTTAAATAACTTTTGTCCGTACAGAATTTTTACCCTGAGATTGGGGACAAATCATTTTAATGTCCTATTTGGGGTCTCCAGCTATACACAGACTTAAAAAAGTCACCTTTGGGAACAAGAATAATTAAATGTGATTATCTGCATGCATGTTCAGCTATGTTCAGTAAGGGGAGCATGTTGTAATGAAATACAAAATTCAATCCTTGACCAATTAACACTGGTCTCAAGTGGCTTCTGAGATATCTAAAGGAAAGGCTTTGCAAGCAATCAAAGTAAACCCCAAATTATCTGGTACTGAAGCAAGAAGTAGTAATTAAACCTATAATGCTGTTTTTTTTCCTGGTGACTTGGACAAAGTGTCAGTGGTTAAATTTAGAGTTATCCTCCTCCTCTTCTGACTGTGCTGGCTGCCTAAATCCACAACAAAAAATGGTAGAACAGGAAGGAAGGATTTCTCCACTACCAAATTAACCAAGATGAAGGGCTTACTGACACACTGTTTGAATCATCAACCTATATCCCTACTATCAAAACATCAGAATCAGAAGCACCACTTAAAGTTGCAGATTCAGAAACCCATGCTACAGACCTAGCTGACCCCTGACTTGACTCAAACACAGATGGACATGTTTCCCCACAGAGCTACAGAGTCAGGGACTGAACCCACAGACATCTCCACTGGTGCTCACCACAAGTCTCTGCAAAGCAAAGGTGCTAGGCTGAAAGCCCCCACTAGTGGTCAGCTGTGGTCTGATTTTGTCTGTCGGGTAAAACATAATTGTATTTATGTTGTTGTAGCAGGACGCAGTCATTTGGCCTGTGACATCACGCAGGAGGCGGCCCCAGCCAATTGCGGTGGGTGAAGGCCGCATAAAAGGGGGTGGAGAGTACCTGTCTTCCTCTTGCTTGTCGGAGGCCAGGCCACGTCATTTCCTGGTGTCCGTCACTTCCGCCCCTCTGTTAGCAGAGGCTCGCTTGGGTGTTGCTGCTGGCTGCATGCTGCTCACCGCTCCGTACGCTGCTCGCTGCTGGTAGGTGAGCTTTCTGCCTCCCGTGTCTTCCCCTGTGGCATTGCACGTGTGTTTGTTTACAGGTTGTTTTCGTGTAGCGCCGAACTCTCCCCACGCTGCGTTGGCCGCGACTGCCTGACCGGTATGTAGTAGAGTGACAGTAGCTTCCTCCTTCAGCCACTTGTAAGTTTCTCATGTTTGTTTATTATTGTAGGCTAAAGATGTCTATGTAGCGGCTTAGCGCCGGCTAATCTGACCACTAAACCACTGCTGTTTTGCCTGGCTGGAGCTGCTTTGCCTGGCTGGAGCTGCTTTGCCTTGCTGGAGCTGCTTTGCCTTGCTGGAGCTGCTTTGCCTTGCTGGAGCTACCGTGTCTCGCCGGACCTCCTTGGCGTTTCGACACCGCTTATTGCTGCAGATCGATCGCTTGCCCTACCACCTTTTGCTGCTGTGCTTGAGCTCCCATTGCCGCCTCGGCCGCCTCGGCCCCCGCCTGCTCTGTTAGGCTTTGACTGTTTGGCTGGCTGGGTGTCTTCGGTGCTGCCCGTTGCTGCCTGGGCGTACCTGTGGTTCAGCAACGCTGTCGCTTCATTTACTCTGCCACGTCTTAATGTGTGTGTTTGTGTGTGTGTGTGTGTATGAGAGAACAGTGTGGGAATGTTTATGGTGGTTTCTGTTATCTTGTGTGTTTGTTTAGTAGTTGTTTGCTGTATGTTCATTATTATAATTTTCTTTTCTTTTGCAACCCATAGATTTGGTTAGTCATTATTTCTTTTTGAGGTTTTGAGGGTTGTGATTTTGTATATTTTGGGTAAGCAATTTGATTTGCTATTGTGCCTAATTATTGTGTGTATATATTGTAAATTCAAGTTTATTCATTTCTTTTCTTATTAGTTATTATATTGTTTTCTTTGTCCCTAAACTGTTTCTCTGGTGTCCTCCCTTTCAGGTGCTGAGCCTACGGTGGTGGATTGGTGTCTGGTGGTGGTGCCCTTCCCTTTTTTTGTGTTGTGTCTACACTGGCTGAGTTTTCACTTTATCCTTATTTTGCTGCACGTGTGGTGTTCCTGGTATCCCCGTTTTGTTGACCCATCTGTCACTAGTAGGTCTCAGCCCTGATTGGTTTCATTTAATTTCCCCATAGTGAATGATTTCGTTTAAACCTTTTTTTAAATAACAGATCAATAATAAAAGAATAATATTTTTGTATCAGTGAACTACTGTCTCTGCCTCATTTCGTTACGGACCTGAATGCCTTCCCATTTCAAGTTAGTTCACTTAAAGTCCCTGGGTGAAACTCCCAGGGTGGCGTTGTCTGGCAACAATTATTTGATGTTCTAACACCTTACTGTAAACTAAAATCATCTCCTCGTGCCGCCACATTGGCAAATCCCAAGACAGTCCCCAATGCTTAGTGAACGAGAAGTAAGGACTGCTAATGGTAATGACAGCACTTTCATGCAAGGGATGCAGCTAGCTTCAGAGCTAATGCCAAAACCTGCATTATGTCCATTCCTCCTGCTACTACAACACCACTGTTGATCTACCCTGCTGAGTGTACCGGAATAATCTGAACCTCCAGAGTAGGTATACATTTGCCTTGTGAGACTGACAATTTTGTTTCACTTACTGTGCTGCAGCCTACATTTCACCATGTTGAGGCCTGCTGAGCTCAACTCTCAACATACATCAGATCTCCAACTACCTGTCTGGTAGCCAAGACTCCCTATAGACTTGCGGCCTCAGCGTGCTTCATCTCCCTCTGGAATTCTGTAGGTGATGGATGTGTTTTTACACTGGGCATCATTCATGCATCGCACATGAATGTACTACATGGTACACAACATATCACACACCTAATTACAGCTCCCTATAGCTATACAGTGTATAGCCAATAACTATTTCTTCCATCACTGTTCATCTATGTCATCTATGATAGTCATACTGTCATTCCTTACTGTCACTGTTGATGGTTTCTGTCTTCTGCTATGGAACTCCTGTAATTGCACTGCTTAAGATAATACAATTTTTTAATTATCAGTATTGTATATTAACATGATAATTTCTTCCTCTTGTAACGGATTCATCATAATTCATCATAATTCATCATACGGTGAGAGGTGTCCTGTCTTGGTTTTTTTGTCTTGTGAAATTTATGTTTTATTTTGAAACGATTAATCTTACTCTTGTTTCAGGTCACTTACCCCTCCTCCTGTGTCCCCGGTCTGCTGTGTTCCCAGATTACCTGATTGTGTCCACCTGTGGCATCCTCCCTCATGTGTATATAGTCCTCGTCTTCCCCTGTCTTGTTGCCAGAGTATATCGTCTGTTTGTGTACTTCCAGCCATAACCACAGCCTTGTTGAGGAATAAAGCCTGCATTTATCGTACCGTGACTGCATTTGAGTCCTCCTTTGCCCAGGCCTAACAGTATACTCTGGCGGGTATGGAATCAGCAGAGGCAGAATGACTGATGGGGGTCCTGCGCGCCCAGGAATCCCGTCTTGCCCGACAGGAGGAGTTTCGGACAGCAATCGCAGTCAACATGGACCACCTCTCGTCCCAGCTGCAAAACTTACTTGGGCAGATTGCGCAACTGGTTTTGGCAGTCCAGCCACCCACTACAACCGCCGCTACAGCCCCGACTTCTCCCCTAGAGCCGGATGCAAGTTTGCACCTCCAACTCCATACACTGGAGCTCCCGGTTTGTGCAAGGATTTTTTAATTGACTGTTCTTTTCACTATGAGCTGATGCCTCATGCATTCCCCACTGACCGGTCCAAGATTGCATTCATGATTTCTTACCTTGCTGATAGAGCTAAGGCGTGGGCTTCCGCAGAGTGGGGACGGGGCTTGCCACTCTGCAATTCTTTCACAGAAAGGCACAAGAACTGACCAGTTTAATGCAGGGCAGCGGCTCCATGTGCAACTACTATCCGCTTCCGCACCCTAGCAGCAGAGAGCGGGTGGGATCACATGGCGCTTTATGACGTTTTTCTGAAGGAGCCCGCTGCTTCCATACAGCACCTCCTCGTTCCCCTGGACCTACCCGATGACCTAGACGCCATCATCGCACTCACCATCAGGACAGACAACCGGCTTGCCCAGCTCAAGCGACAGCGAGGTGAAGGGTTGGCTGCTGCAGGGAGAGCCACCCGTCCTTCTGCACCTAGCTGGTCAACCACACAGCGTTCTTCACGTGAGCTGCTACCTCATCTCCACACTGATCTTGAGGAGGAGCCCATGAAGCTGGGAAGAGCCCGACTGACCCCAAAGGAGTGCTGAAAGCGGCTGATGGAGGGGAGATGTTTTTACTGTGGAGAGGGCAGCCATTTTGTCTCTTCATGTCCGGTCAAGGGATCCCAGGGGGTTAGTTACGCTCAGGCGGCTAGCCAGAGGCCCCACACTCTCACCAAAGTAAGTAATTCACCACACAGCCACAGATCTAGAGGCGCTAATTGACTAGGGGGCAGACGAGAGTCTGATGTACTGGGGCTTAGCTAGCAAGCTAGGTATCAAATCAGAACCCCTAGCTAGACATTAAAGCCAGGGCACTGAATGGTAAGGCGCTCTTCACTATCACAGAATTGTTTGTTGCTTGCCAGTGCTCTGATTACACATCTATCCTAATGTGATATTTCTATATCATCTTGACTACAAGTTGACTGTGTGCTTAATTTCCCTCAAAGAACTTTTACGTCTTTATGACGTGCTTTATGGTTTTGGAATACTATACTACCTCTACTTGCTGAAGCTTTCTGTTGGATCCCTGCTAGCCTAGCCTGCACTTGCTCTAGGCCTCTTCTGGCCTGGGCCTGGGCTACTAGCGTGGATCTGCTAGCCTCTGCCTGGCCTCCATCTGCTACAGCCTGGCCTCCATCTGCTAGCCTGGGTCTGCTAGCCTCTGCCTGGCTTCCATCTGCTACAGCTTGGTACTCTGTAGCCTCTGCCTGGCTTCCATCTACTACAGCTTGGTACTCTGTAGCCTCTGCCTGGCTTCCATCTACTGGCCTGGGTCTCTGCTAGCCTCTGCCTGGTTCTCCATCTGCTAGCGTGGATCTGCTAGCCTCTGCCTGGCTTTCCATCTGCTAGCCTGGGTCTGCTAGCCTCTGCCTGGCCTGGGTCTGCTGGCCTCTGCCTGGCTTCCATCTGCTACAGCTTGGTACTCTGTAGTATCTGCCTGGCTTCCATCTACTAGCCTGGGTCTCTGCTAGCCTCTGCCTGGCTCTCCATCTGCTAGCGTGGATCTGCTAGCCTCTGCCTGGCTTCCATCTGCTGGCCTGGATCTCTGCTAGCCTCTGCCTGGCTTTCCATCAGCTAGCCTGGGTCTGCTAGCCTCTGCCTTGCTTCCATCTGCTACAGCTTGGTACTCTGTAGTCTCTGCCTGGCTTCCATCTACTGGCCTGGGTCTCTGTTAGCATCTGCCTGGCTCTCTATCTGCTAGCGTGGATCTGCTTGCCTCTGCCTGGCTTCCATCTGCTACAGCCTGGGCCCCTAGCCGCAACGGTTGTCTGTGCTGCTGCTGGTGAATGTACAGTTATTTACTGCATTTGCTGTGGATTTAATTGACAATGCCTAGAGGCGGCAACACAAACAGCAGTGAGGATTACATCTCCACCTCACAGGTACGTGAACTACTTGAGCAGGAACGGGTGCACTTCAAAGCACTGCTGCAACAACAAGAACAGAACTACAGAAACTTTACTGAAATTATAATGAATACTACCACCAAGAGAATGGACGGGCTAGTCAAAGAGCTCCAGGATTTAAAGACAAGTCTACAGTACACCCAAAAGGAGGTAGATGACTTAAGAATTGCTCAAAAAGAGCTAAACAAGGGGTGTAATTCAAACATGGAGGATGTTAATAAATTGGCGGAATCAATGTTGGTCTTAGACTCAAAAACAGACACATTGTAAACAGAATAACATTCTCATTGATGGCATCCCAGAAATGCCACATGAGAAGTGGCATGATTCTGAAGAAAAGGTCAAGCTGGTTTTTCAAGATCATTTAAAACTAGACTACAATAAAATGATTATTGATAAAGTGCACAGAATTGGTAGGTTCAAGACTACCAACCCAACTAAACCAAGGCCCATTCTGGTGAAATTCTTAAGCCATAAGGATAAACATCAGGTCATGGCCAAAGCAAAATGCTTAAAGGGCACTAAAATATTTTTAAATGAAGATTATCCAGAAAATGTCCGTCAAAAACGTAAAGAACTGATACCTGCAATGAAGGCAGCAAGAGAAAGAGGGGAAATAGCCTTTCTACGCTATGACAAACTGATTACATATCCATCTCCAAACACAATTCAAGCAAGCAATTGCAATGGGAATATAAATAAGTAACATAATGCTAATTGATTTGTCATTTTATTTATCTCACTTAGTTACCATCATCTAAGATGACTAGTATAAATAAACTGCCTAAAGGCTTAATCCTTGCACATATTAATATTTGTAGTCTGAGGAATAAAATTCATGATCTTACTTTATTTTTGCAACTTAATAAAATAGACATACTTATGATTTCTGAAACCCATCTGGATGACTTTGTAGACAATACAGATGTTGATATAGGGGGGTTTTCAATTTATAGACATGATCGGAACAGGTTTGGTGGTGGCGTGGCCATCTACATACGTAATCATTTCCCTGTGAAACTGAGACATGACTTAATGGTTGATGAAGTTGAAGTGTTATGGTTACAGGTGCAACTTCCATTCTTAAAACCAATACTTATTGGCTGCTGTTATAGGCCACCGAGTGCCAGGATAGAGTATTTAAATGATTTATGCAATATGCTGGACAAAGTGACCGAGGAAAACAGGGAGTTATACTGGCTGGGTGATCTAAATATTGATTGGTTATCTGATTGTCCTCTGAAGAATAAGCTTAAATCTATGACAGACACCTGTGGCTTATCTCAATTAATTGATCAACCCACAAGAATTTCAAGTAATAGTCTGGGATCTTTAACCTCAAAATGTATTGATCATATTTACACTAATAATCCTGATCTATGCTCAACACCTGTTTCTGTAATAGTTGGCTTCAGTGACCATAACTGTGTTGCTGTCTCCAGGAGATCAAAGCTACCTAGATCATGTCCTAAAATCATCATGAAAAGATCATATAGAGCATTTAATGAGGAGAACTTTCTTAAGGATCTGTCTAACATTAATTGGGATTTGGTGTGTGCCATTGATGATGTCGATATATCCCTTAAGCTATTCATGGATCTTTACATGGGAGTTGTCAACAATCATGCCCCACTTAAAACATTTTCTGTTAAAGCCAAAAGTGCCCCTTGGATCGACACTGAATTAAAGTCTTTGATGGCTCAAAGGGATGAAGCCAAAAAGGTTTTTGTTCTTTCGGGCTCTCTTGAAGACAGAAAATGTTACTGTACTTTAAGGAATCAAGTAACCAAGGTGAACAGAGAGAAAAAGAAACAACATTTTCAAAAGAGGATCTACAATAGTTGTACAGATAGCAAGAGAATGTGGAATGTTCTAAATGAAATCATGGGGAAAAAATCTACCTGTACTTCTTTTGTTGAAGTGAATGGAGTTTATTTAACCAAGCCATCACAGATTGCTAATTATTTCAATGATTACTTTGTCAATAAGGTTACCAAACTCCGAGAGAGCATGGATTGTACAGTTGTATCAAACTCTGATGAGCTGATCAAAAAGTTCATTATGCAGGACAAAGAGTGTACTTTTGAATTCAATCAGGTTGATGTTGTGCAGGTGGAAATGTTGCTGAGATCTTTGACTATGGGTGGGTCTGCTGGTACAGACAATTTAGATAGCAAGCTGTTGAGATTATCCGTGGAACATATTTCTAAACCAATCTGTCACATATTCAACAGATGTCTCACTAGTGGTGTGTGTCCAACAATCTGGAAGGAGGGAAAGATCATTCCTTTACCCAAAGACACAAAATCCACTTTCTGTGGCCCGAATAGTAGGCCTATTAGCATTTTGCCTGTTCTTAGTAAATTGCTGGAAAAGATTGTATTTAAGCAAGTACAACATTACTTTTCTCATAATAATTTAACAACTAAGTTCCAACATGCATATAGGTCTGGTCATTCCACCTGCACTGCAATGACCCAAATGTCTGATAGTTGGTTAACATCAATTGATGCCTCAATGCTTGTTGGTACTGTATTACTCGACTTCAGTGCTGCTTTTGATGTGATCGACCATGACATTTTGATTTCCAAACTTGTTAGTTATGGTTTCACTTCTTCTGCTATCAAGTGGTTTGCAAGCTATCTGTCTGATAGGTCTCAAAAAGTTTATTTTAATGGTGCATTATCTTGCAAGAAGTCTCTTGAATGTGGGGTCCCACAAGGAAGCTGCCTCGGACCTCTTTTATTTTCCATTTTTACTAATGATATGCCGTATGTGCTCAATAAGACAACATTGACCATGTATGCAGATGACTCTACTCTGTATTATGCAGCACCTACATGCTCAGAACTTAATCAGGTTCTGTCTTGTGAGATAACTGAATTATTTAACTGGATTAAAACAAATAGACTTATCCTAAATATATCAAAAACGACGGCAATAATATTTGGTTCTAGAAGTAGATTATCACATAATCCAACAATAAATGTGCAATTGAACGGCCAGAACATTCAGCAAGTAAAAACTGTGAAACTCCTTGGACTCTGGCTTGATTGCACATTATCATGGTCTGATCATATCAACAAAGTTGTGGGCAAGATGGGTAGAGCTGTTGCAATTACACGTAAATGTGCACCATTCATCAATCCGCAGTTGCTAAAAAGTGTTGTTTGTACATTGGTGCTATGCCATTTAGACTATTGTTCTGCTGTATGGGCTGCTGCATCAAACTGTCTGCTAAAACAATTACAAGTGGCTCAAAACAAAGCTGCAAGACTGGTTCTTAGTTGTTCCACAAGAACTAGTGTTACTGTGATGCATGAACGTCTTGGTTGGCTGACGGTCGAGCATAGACTATCTGCAAACATTTTAATATACTATCACAGAATTATTAATACCAAAACTCCTGGATCTTTTTATGATAAAATAACATATTGCTCAGATTCACATTCGCACTACACTAGAGGAGCGGATAGTCGACAAATAGCATTACCACTACCCAAATCAAACTCAATGAAAAGGACTGTATTTTATAGGGCAACTGTTCTTTGGAACAATCTACCTGTTATGATTCGCGATACAAAGGGAAAATTTGCTTTTAAAAAGAGACTAAGAAGGTTTTATTCATTTTAATTGTTTGACCCAGCAAGGATTGTCCTGTTTATTAATGTATGAACGGAATTTTATCCTTCAACTTTTTTTATTGTTTTTAATGTTTTTATTTATTTTTATTATTGTTCTTAATTTTAAGCTCTTTATTTGTTGTTGTGTTTTTATTTTTTTTATTTGTTTCTTATTTTTGGCTAAGGTTGTGACCTTGCCAATTTAAGTGTGTAAAACTGTTTTATGACCTCGGTGGACCCCAGGAAGACTAGCTCTCGTCTAGGCGTCAGCTAATGGGGATCCTTTTCAATAAATTCAAATTCAAATCACACACATCAATGAATGTGAATGAACATAGACTATCACCAGGAACACATACGTCCATAGTAGACTGTCCAAAGCAGAAAGAAACTATGATGTCGCAATCGGGAGTTGCTGGCAGTGAAGCTCAACTTGAGGGGGGCCGAACATCCATTTATTGTATGGACTGATCATAAGAACTTAGTATATATTAGGAAGGCTAAGAGACTCAACTCACGCCAGGCCAGGAGGGCGCTGTTCTTTAACCGTTTTTCCTTTTCTCTCTCATACAGTCCCACGTCAATGAAGACCTCCTGTCACGACTGTTCGACCCCGAGTCTGAGGCCAAGCAACCTGAGCCCATCCTTCCCCTGAACTTTGTGGTAGAAGCGGTAACTTGGCCAATAGAAACAGAGGTAAAGCAAGCTAACAGTGTGGCCCCACTGAACAGCGTCCCTAGGTGATTCATTGGGTTCACACCTCCCTGCTTTCATGTCATCTGAGAGTAAAAAGAACAATCTCCCGACGTTTCAGGTGGCTGTCCATGGAGTCTTAGGTCCGGGAATACGTTGAGGCCTGTTCAGTCTGTGCCCGGAATAAGACGTCGTCCAGGTCCTGCATGGGTCTTCTCCAGCCGCTCCCAATCCCTTCCAGACCATGGTGAGATTTCTCTTTGGATTCCGTTACTGGTCTCCTAGTCGACACCTGTTCCTGAGTTCCAGTCGTCGGTCCAGTCGACACCTGTTCCAGTCGGCGGTCCGATCCACACCTGTTCCCGAGTTCCAGTTGGCGGTCCGGTCGAAACTGGTCATCCTCCCTCGTGTATAGAGACCCGTCTTCCCCTGTCTTGTTGCCAGAGTATATCGTCTGTTCATGTACTTATAGCCATAACCCAAGCCTTGTCAAGGAATAAAGCCTGCATTTATCTAACCCTGACTGTATTTGAGTCATCATTTGTCCTGGCCTAGCATAATTCAACCACCTCTTGTATGTGGTGATTGTGCTTTATTTTAGTAATACATGTATAACTTTACATAAAGTTGTCTTCTGTGTTCATATTTGTGGTTTAAATTCTTGCAAAATTCAAATTCAGATATCTGCTTTTTGTGCCCTCTTATAAATATATTGATATAAGACATCATCAATAACAATCACACTACAGTATCAGTGCATCGCTGATCTGTTCAAGGAGCCAGCTGTAACTCTTGGGAGACTCTGGCAAAGAGAAGGATGATAGCTTATCTACTGGCCAATCCTTCTCGTACCTACATGTCTTATGTAGGTATGCCCATTCAGGTGTGCACACCAACACCAGTTGGTTTTCTACAAATCTCTGTGACTTGAAAATACATTATGTGAGGAAGGGCAGGCTTTGACACCTGTGCTCTTTTATCTTGATATGGTTAAATATCGGGTAGCAGAATTTAGAATGTGATTAAACTTGAGCCAAACTACATGGTGTTAACACACACCTGTTGACCAAACAGAAAAGAGTACTTACCCAGACCATGGAATAATGCAGATTAAGAGGTATACTGAATATGTCATAGTACTACCACAATGAGCATCTGCATGCAATAATAATAATAAACCAAACAGACTTGCGTTTGCTGTTAACTTGTGTTTTAGTTACATAATGCATGCACATCATGTATAAGTGCCACACAGCTTGAATTAAATGTCCTTGAAAATCACAGGTTGCCTCAAACTTGGCTAGCTTTAAATTAATGCATCAGGACAGCAGTCAGTTAACAAGAGAATGTTCAGAGAAACAATTTCTTGGGCTCATTAGCAACATGATAATAGCAGGTTGTGCTCCAAACTAAGACCAAGAACTTTGACTATATAAAAAAAGAAGAGCTTTTGGCACAAACAATTTTAACATTAGTCTCTAAAATAAGATAACAGATATACTTCACACAGGTATACTTCAACATATAGCTATCGTGAGTCCTGAGAAAAAGCCTTTCTCTTTACGGCAGTGATCCAATTTTTCACTCCAGTCCAGATTCAGTCTTTGAGCACATAGGGTTCTGCATTGATACACCGAATGCAATCGATCTTTTGAGGGATTGAGGGACACATGAGGGATGAACCACATCATGTGTCTTTCAACTGCACGTAACTCACTGTCTTCCCACTTATATTTGGAGGTACATCTGTTGTCTGTGAAGAAAAGATACCGTGTTGGGAATATCTCTTTACTTAAAGCCTTTTTGCAGTCCGTCCAAAACAGCATTCACAACCTCTGTTTTCTTTTAGTACTACTGTGAAAAGTGCAAGTACAGCGCCAAGGCAAACTGATCAATAATAGAAGACCATGAATGTTACATATCGGTACAAAGGTTTTTAATTATTTAAATACAATCTAGAATAGGCATCACAGTTCATTTTATTTAAAAAATGGCTGGCTCCATGCTCCACCAACAGTAGCTGAAGAAAGTACTGGCTTTTTGGGAGCAGAGCCCAGGTCCTGAAGTTGTCATATACTGTACAGACATGATCAGAAAGATACATTTTCAATGTCGACCAATAGCTCATAGAGGCTTACACTTGTTACTACTTATTCTCAAGATTCTTCTCCAAACTCACTTGTTAGATGCATTTGTGAACACTATTTAATCAGAGATTTTAGTATCAAACAACTTTTTAACATAATTTTAACCTTTAGATTGGGGACAAATTATTTTCTGTGCCTACCATAAGGGGAAGCACTGTGACTGTGTCCTGAGTTAATAACATGTTACGTGTTTAACAATAACACGTGTTACCTTGAATCAATGAGGTCAAGAAAGTCACATTTTAGTTTTACAAACCCAATCAGCATCAGAGCTCAGAGGTGCCGGGAGGAGTAGAATTAGCTGGAGCAACTGCTTTGCTTAAGCAGTCAAACATGCTGCACTGCTTCTCAAATACATTGAACATTGTACTTGTAAATATTTTATGAGGTTGCTGGAGTAATATGTTTTACACATATTTTGCCTTTGCCTGCATTTTCATTCAATTTTGTAAAGTGAACCAACACTTTTGAATGTTTTGCCCAGTCAGCCATGACTGGGGAGCAAAGAATGTAAACACAAAGTTACAGCATGTCAAACATAATCACCTAATGCTAGCAACTTCATAATTAGGGGACGATTAAGAAAAAAATGCCTGCTATGTTGAATTATAGTTACATAAACACTGATGACAGCAATATTCTTTTACTGACTTGTCAGGGACAGGTACCAAATTATTCTGATTTTGCAATACCTATCCCTACATATTACTGATCACTTAGTAATGATTAGTATGTTTAATTATGGCCATGTATCATTAAATAGCCATAGTTGAAAAAGGAAGCTCTGCATATGTGCCTTTATTTCTTTTTACCACAATTCAAAACCTTATCCACAGTGCCAGAATGGCTCGGATGGTTTGGCTGCAAGATTACTTGAAGGGCTCAGTATTCAGCTGTAAGATCAGGTTTATTAGGTTAGGTTCATAACTTTCTTCCTTTAAAAAATATCCAACATAAGCTAAAAAAAAACTTGATTCTGAAGAGCACTGGGAGGAGTGGAATTGGAAGTAGTGGTCTGAAGTAAAGGTGTAGTCTCTGGTGGCTCCTAGCCGGCTTCGCCTGTTGCCTCAGTGGTCAACTTAACAAACTCATCTTCATCACTTGAAACCTCCTGATTTTCTGAGGAATCAACTTTTTCTGAGGAGAAAATGTAAGAGAATATTTAAAAAAAATTGACATAGCCTCAGCAGCTGTAGCCTTAAGATTAAAAACCAAAAGTCAATTCTGAATGTATTACCCACATTATTGCTGCACATGAAACCAAAATAAGTTGGTATAGTGTAGTGTTACACATCAATTGAACATACATGTACGCATCATCTAAGGAGAAAGTAATCCGTATTTGACCTGACAGACTACAATTGCATTCTTCCAATTTGAAACAGATTGATATGGTTCTTTATTTTTGGAGCCTTGTTGAGGTTAAGACCTCAGGACGTTTGGCACCACTCTCCCTTGCAAAGGTTTGGATGCATTCTCCCCCTCTGTAAGCTGATGATGCTCCTGGTCTAGCAAACATGTTCTCTGTGGAGACTCCACAATGCTCACGAGTGTCAGCTAGAAGTTCTGTAGCTGTCTCCATTGATGCTTTCAGGAGCACAGGAACTCCTCTTCCTTGTTTCCCCCTGATTTCTACTCTGGTGAAGAAATCACACATCTTGTTCTCAAGTGGGGTATGACACAGGGCCATGTACTCATTGAGTTCTGACTTTCTCCTAGTCCGCAAAGCAATTTCAGTCAAAAAACAACTGGACTGGTTGTTTGTCTAGGAAGACGTTTCACCTCTCATCCAAGAGGCTTCATCAGTTCATGTACGCATCTGACCAGGCTGGGACTGGTCCAACTAACTGGTGTGGAGATCCAGGTATTTAACCTCTCACAAGGACGATGATGTCACTGACACCCTTTGTGCTCCAAGTGCCCACCCCCGTCGTTAGAGTGACAGTCGTTGGTGGGCAGTTGGTTTCGACTTCGTTAGTGCTCTATTGAGTCTGAACGACAGTCGTTGGGGTTACCCGGGCCATGTGTGAACAGTTGTCCTTTGAGGTTAGATTGTTGAATCTCCTGGGAAGGGATGAAAAGGCAGCATTGTAAATTGGAGATAAGTGGTGTCTCAGACCCCCTCCTCTGTTTAGCGATGGTTTCTCCACTTTTACATAGATGGCTTCTTTTACTCCTCTTTCCAACCATCTGTCCTCTCTGTCCAAGATTTGGACATTGCTGTCATCAAAGGAGTGGGCTTTCTCCTTGAGGTGTAAGTGGACAGCGGCGTCCAGGCCTGAGGAGTTAGCTCTCCTGTGTTGGGCCATGCGTTTATGCAGTGGTTGTTTTGTTTCTCCAATGTAAAGATCTTTGCATTCCTCGTTGCATTGGACAGCATAAACCAGGTTGCTTTTGTGGTGGTATGGTGTTCTGTCCTTCGGATGTACTAGTCTCTGTCTGAGTGTGTTACCGGGTCACTCTAACGACGGGGGTGGGCACTTGGAGCACAAAGGGTGTCAGTGACATCATCGTCCTTGTGAGAGGTTAAATACCTGGATCTCCACACCAGTTAGTTGGACCAGTCCCAGCCTGGTCAGATGCGTACATGAACTGATGAAGCCTCTTGGATGAGAGGTGAAACGTCTTCCTAGACAAACAACCAGTCCAGTTGTTTTTTGACTGAAATTGCTTTGCGGATAACGATGACCTGGACGAATGAGAACATTCACAGACTTTCTCCTAGCTTTGAAAGTGGCCAATTCCATTCTTGACACCTCTCCTTCTCTTCTTCTGTTGAAAATGATTGTTGAGCAAGTGTCACTTTGGCAAGTGTTGCATAGTAGACAGAGGGACACAGTCTCAACATTTTTTCCGCAACAACTTTAACATTCTCTATGTGAGACTCCAAAAGTTTGACATGTTCAGTGAGAGGTATAATTTTGAGGGCAGGTTCGGAGCCGGTGCCTAATCATGACCTAGGTGTTCATGTTTTGACAGCCCGAGAACCGGCTCTCGACCATGAAAACAGGTTCCCAGATGGCCCCAACTCCTTGCTGTTCTAGAACCAGCACCAGAACAAGGCCTTGCTTATGTCAGGGGTTGGGGTTGGGGTTATCATGAACCGCTAAGGAAGTGGTGAGAGCGTCATCCATCAACTCATGGATATCATCTGAAAAATATGGACAACAAAGCTAAACAGTGGTCGGTGTGGGAGACAAACTGCCTCCTTGGAGTATGGTCCTCGGCTGTGGTCCAGAATAAACTGGAGGGAGATGGCTGCAGCAGGGTTCATCAGAATTGTTGAGCAAATAACTAACAAATTAAAGAAGCTCAAAAAGGACTACAGGGACCAAAACAAGGACCTGTGACGCAGTGGCAATGGGCGACCAAGGAAGAATCCTCACTTTGAGCTTTTGGACTCGGTCCTCGGCGACAGACTGATGTGCAATGTTACCAGAGCATTGAACTCGGCCACAGCAATGCTGGAAGCCATGGTCGAAAACACAGACTGCAGTGTACTGCTGCAGACTAACATTGACTATAACAAATCCTGGTAGGTTCCACGTTTGCTGAACCAACTATATATTTCATAGCTCTTTGGTTAACCAATTAACTGATTACATTCGTAACGGCAGCCGTTAGTAGCTATTCTAGCTTGGGTAATGTAAGCTAACCAGTTAGCGTGATTTCATTAACAACAAGCTTAAGTTAGCTGCTAACAATAATCTCACATTAGCATGCTACTTTCAAACACTGCTGTTGGCATACTGAAACGTTATCAACTACAAATGTACCTTAACATGTGGCTTTACATTAAACTGGTACTGTACAGTGTGACAAGCTGTTGAGATTTAACCACTGTTCTCTTTTCTTTTCTTGTTTAGACCTTTTGGCTATTGACGATAGTAGTGTGACCGACCAGGAGCTACCGCTACCTCTGGCCTGCAGCTCACAGTCTTCCACATCCCCCACACCATCTTCAAGCTCAGACCAAAGCTCATCCTCTTCGCAGGCCAGATAAGGTAAGGTTTCATGTGCTGGGTATATACTTGTCACAGAAGATGCTATGCAAACATTGAGATATTAACATTCACCAGCCACTTCATTAGATGATAGTCTACAAGTCTCATATTCAATGCATTGCCTCTTGCATGCCAATACACAATAAAGATTTGTGTTAATTGTAATTGTTGACAAAAAGGGCATACAAAAAACAAAGTTACTCTTACTAGGAAAACAGGAAATGCAAAAACCTGAGCGAGGATACATGGATCTCAAGACATGAACAAGGCTGTGGAAACGAGCTGGAAACATTGGGCATAACGGACAAAATATTCTGGCAATGAGACAAGGGAAGACACAGACTATATACACATGAAGGGAGGGGGCCACAGGTGGAAACAATCAAGGATTAGGGAATGACGACAGACCGGTGACACAAGAGGAAGGGCAAGTGACCTGGAACGAGAGGAGAGTTACTTTTCAAAATAAAGAAGAAGAAGAATTCCTTTATTTGTCCCGCAATGGGGAAATTCAATTTTCACTCTATTATTAATTTTCATTTTACACACACACAGGCCTGAAATACACACACATGCACAGACGATGGTAGAGCGAGGGGGCTGCCAGTGACCGGTGCCCCGAGCAGTTGGGGGTTCGGTGCCTTGCTCAACAGCACATCGGCAGTGCCCAGGAGATGAACTGGCACCTCTCCAGCCATCAGTCCATGCTCCATTCATGGTCCACACAGGGACTCGAACCAGTGACCCTCCAGTTCTAGGCCTATATAATAACAACATAGCTAAGGGATCGTAAGCCCTAGCTATAAGCATTATCAAAGAGGAAAGTTTTAAGTTTAATCTTAAATATGGGGACATTGTCTGCCTCCAGAATAACACTCGGGAGTTGGTTCCACAGAAGAGGAGCTTGGTAGCTGAAGGGTCTGGCTCCTATTCAACTTTTGGAGACTCTAGGAACGACAAGTAACCCTTCGTTATCAGAGTGTAGTTATCTAGTCGGGTAATACGGTACTATGAGCTCTTTAAGATATGACGGAGCCTGACCAATAAGGGCTTTGTAGGTTAGGAGAAGGATTTTAAATTCTATTCTAGATTTTACAGGTAGCCAGTGCAAAGAAGCTAATACAGGAGAAATATGTTCTCTTTGATTTGTTTTAGTTAGTACACGAGCTGCAGCATTTTGGACCTACTGAAGACTCTTCACAGACTTATTGGAGCAGCCTGATAATAAGGAGTTGCAGTAGTCCAGCCTAGAAATAACAAATGCATGGACTAGTTTTTCTGCATCTTTCTGAGACACAATGTTCCTAATTTTCGCAATATTATGCAGGGGGAAATATGCAGTCCTTGTCGTTGGTTTTATGTGAGAATCGAAGGACTTATCCGGATCAAAAATAACACCCAGATTCCTTACTGTGGTGCTGGAGGACAACACAACATCTTCCAGAGTAACAATATCTTTAGTTATTGACTCTCGGAGGCCTTCGGGGCCAAGTACAATAACTTCAGTTTACCATCAGAAAATTGCAGGTCATCCAGCTTTTTATTTCCTAAATGGATATTTGAAGATTAAATAACTGATCGGTTTCTTCTGGTTTGATTGCCAAATATAATTGTGTATCAGCATAAAAATAAACATTTATGGAGTAATCCCTTATAATATTTCCTAAGGGAGGCATATATAAGGTGAATAGAATCGGTCTGTGGGAACTCCGTGACTAACTTTAGTGTGCATGGAGGATTTGTCATTAACATGTATAAACTGAGATCTATCTGATGAATCCGACTTAAACCAGCTTAATGCGGTTCCTTTAATCCCAATTAGATCCTCCAGTCTCTGTAGTAGAATGCGATGGTCAATAGTGTCGAAGGCAGCACTAAGATCTAGTAAAACAAGCACAGAGAGAAGTCCTTTGTCTGAAGATATAAGAAGGTCGTTAGTCATTTTTTACCAGTGCTTTCTCAGTGCTATGATTCATTCTAAATCCTGACTGGAAGTCCTCAAATAAGTCATTATTATGTAAAAAGTCACACAGCTGATTGGTGACTAATTTCTCGAGGATTCTAGAGAGGTAAAAGATGGTTAGATATAGGTCTATAGTTGGCTAAAGCCTTTGGATCAAGACTGGGCTTTTTAAGAAGAGGTTTAATTACAGCTACTTTAAAAGACTGTGGTACATAACCCGCTGATAAAGACATATGAATCATATCGTACAGGGGGGCTAACTAAAGGTAACACTTCTTCATGATGTCACCAAAACGCAGCGGGGGAAGCGGGCCAGAAATAATCAGTCGCTTCACCATGTCTAGCAGGCGGTTCCCCATGGACCTGCAGTCCTGCTTGAGGACCTTGGACTGACGGTTCTTTAAATAATTGGTACCGGCCTGCAGCACCAGCTTCGAGGCCGAGTTGTGCTGTGAACACAGCTGGAGGGCGGAGGACTGAACCTCCCTGACGCGGGCTCCAGGGCAGCAGAAGGTCTGGCCACTGTGTAACCTCACGTGCCTGACCATCCAGGTCCCGACAACCAGCACGGAGGGAATGCACTGTTCCACGGGCTGCCTGGAGGTGCACCGGCCCTTAGCTGCTCCTAACCAAGACGGAGTGGAGGGATCAGGTTGGATGAGCGGACCTTGTCTCTTGGGTCAGCAAGAGCCACGACCGGCTGGAGGGAAATCCTGCAGGCTTAGGACGTCATACCTGTTATCCAGTGGTAGATCTGGAGGTGGAGGAGGGAGAGATGGGCGAGCCCCAGTGCCCCTGTTAACCACTGACCAGGGGTCGCTCGGCTTAAGTGGAGTTGAGCTCACCAGAACCTGAGCCACTGCTCCGTTCTCCTTGATGGAGCACTGCCACTCCGCAGGGCGAAGGCAGGAGGTGAGGGGTGCCGAAGACTTGGGCTTGGCTCCCTGGTGGTGCCAGCGGGACTCAGTGAGTGCTGGTGTCGGAGATCCAGTGGCGATGGAGCCAGTCCACGGCAGGGTGGTGTTTTCGGCAGCCATCAGGTCGACTTCTGTGAGTTACTTAATCAGAGGCAACCACAGGCCCGATGGTTAAAAGCTTCGGTCAATGGTTTGAAGAAATGAATACAATTAAAGCTGGGCATGAGTGATTTCACATATACGATAAACTATATTAAAAATAATATTTAACTGTGTTTTATTTTTCCATAAATATATTTTCTAAAGAGACATGTCTTCTTTTGTATACTTAATCAGCAGAGAAACACAATGCAAGTAATGCAAGCTTTGACACAAATGTTTATTCACAATTGACTTGTTGAACACAAACAGAACAGGTGAAATTGCTCTATGAATTACTCTAAAGGTAATGCCTGAACAGGAGGCTGAATGTTTGCATGACTGTCAGTTTGCTCCTCTGCAAAATTGTCACCATGTTCCCCAGAAATATTGTGAAGCAGCCAGCAGGTCAGTGCCATCTTCTTGCTCAGCTCGAGCTTGCAATAATTTCTTTTTAAGGCATCTCCATCGTCCTTTCAGTCTGCCGAAACACATCTCCACAACAGACCTTGCACTGCTCAGCCGGTTATTGTAGTTCTGTTGTCCAGGGGTCAGTCTGCCAGTGTCCGAAAAGGGCTTCATGAGCCAATTCTGCATGAGGTAGGAAGGGTCACCAATGAGGTTATGTCAAGCATCACAACCAGAGATGGTCTTTTTGTTTTGGCTGAGTAATTCCCCATCACTTAGGACTTCCCACAAATGTGACTGTCTTAGCACTCTTGCATCATGCACACTACCTGGATATCCAACACATCCTAGAACAGACCTTTTCCATCAACAACTGCTTGCAGAACAATTGAGTGCCATCCTTTTTGATTGTAATAGTCTCTAGGATACTCCTCTGGTGCTATTATTGGAATGTGGCTTACACCTATCGCTCCAACACACTGTGAAACTCTCACCAATTTTCAAAGAAAGTTGCCGCTTCGACAAACTCGTCAGCATCAGGGTGTGTAATGTGTACATGAAGCAAGACCCTGATTACTGAATTGCAAAAGTCCAGGACACAATTGAACACAGTGCTCAGGCCAACCCCAAAAAGATGGCTGATGGTCCTTTATTCACTGTCGGTAGCTAGCTTCCAGATAGAAATTGCCACTCGCTTTTGGATTGGGATACACACAAGGAACTGGGTTCTCTTTTATCGAAAAGGGGTATCAGAGGTTGTTGCTCCTCTGGTTATCAATCCCTTCCATCTGAATTGTTTAATGGTCTTGAATTCTCAATCAAATTCTACAAGCCTCCGCTCTTTGTAAACTGTGGACAGATTGTCACTCTCTACAAGCTCACAGATTATACCCAGGCTGTTACCAATTTTAAGGGCTAAGGAAGGTGTGCAGAATGTGTTGTTTTCTGCATTGTACACTCTTTCACTGCAGATATAACATGATTGAAGTTTGCAGGATAAGTGATGGGAGTATTGTTCTTAGCCACAAGTAATAGTTGCCCAAGTTCTCTAAGTCTTTTCCTTATGTAGTCATGTCTATGATGTGGTGTGTTCACAGGTGTTGTCCAAACTACAAGAGAAGTTAGTCATTTTGAATCAACTGAGTGATGTCATCATAAGTCATGGAAGAAATTACATTCTTCAAGCCCTCACCAATCTTACGCACAATGGCAGTCTTATGGGCACATTTGGATCGAACTCGCTTCTTCCTACTGCTGGATTCATCACTAGTTTCTTTCTTCGCTGGGCATATTTTGATGTGCTTCCACAATGTTTTCTTGGCATAAAGTCCTTGACAATGAAAACTTTGAATAAATTCAGAGGCACGTCTACACTTCCACAGTCTGTAGCAGACCTGGAGCTTTGCCACATTGGCATTGTGGGCAAAGTTTCCACATTTTCTTAGAATGTTCAACTTTTCATGTCTTTCTTTTGAATGATTTGGATGCTGAAATGCTATGGCAACCTCTGCTTCATCCCCATGTACTGCTTCCAGATGTCGACAATTTTTTTTTTTCATATTGTACTCTCCTGACAGCGATGCAGCTGTCAGTTTACCCTTTATTATGCATCTTCAAAAGAGCACAATTAAATTGTGAAACTGAATTTGAAACAGCACATTGTAATTTCTGCATTTATTATTGATTTACCTTGCGTGCCCCTAAAATGTCTGGTACCGCCCCTTAAAATTTCAGTTGGGGGCTACAGGGCTCCTAGTAAAAAAAATTGAGTCTGGAGCCCTGATTGTATTCTTCTTTTCAGGAATTATTTTTTTATGCTGCTGCTATTAATGTTTCCAATGTCACAGATGAGGGAATGTCCACTTTATTTTCATGTTAAGTAGCCTGTGTAATATTTTGATATTTTCTATTCAGAATATGTTTGATATGCTACCAAAATGTTTTTCCCTGCCCTCAAGTGAGTGATTAAGGAATATGATCTTCATGTTTTCCATATATCATAAGGAAGATAGCATTTTATTTTACGTATAGACCTTTTCAAAGTTGTAAACTTTGCTGAGAAAGTGATGAAAGGAAACAAGACACTTGGCTCCAGTACAACAAAACAAAATTAGACCAATGGTAATTTGGTATAGAAATGTAGACTACACACCATTGCCTTAATAATGTCTAAAAGTTAGCAAAATAACAAAATTACAGGACGAATGGACATTTGCAATACAAGTCCAAGAGTACATACAGATGAAATATAATAGGTCAAAAGGTTCATGGGAATTAATCAGAGGTAGTAGTTAGTAGAAGTAAAAAAAGATATTAAGGGCTGTATCCACCCCAACTGGCAGTCAGTTGAAGAACCCAGCTTTGACTGTGCTGCATTGAATAACAAGTAATGAAAAAACACAGTCATGCAGTCAAGATCCTAGTAAGTTGTGCCAATTGTTGGACTAGTTGTGCACACTTTACCAAATACATTTTATGCTGACTTTCTTTAGCATTTCGCTCCTCCTCTGCAATTTTGTGATGACTGAAGCATTCTTTATGGTGACGTCTATATTGGGCCATTCAAGACTGTAACAGCAGTTAAATAAAGAACTGATTGTTTCAAAGACAGTTTGTGACTACAAATTATAACACCTTACAGCCAAAATGAGCAATAGTGATTACGTTTAATGATAAAAATGGGCTATTACTGTATGTGCCACTGGATTGTTGCTGTTTATGTTGATCTCATCATATACCTGAGATGCACCCACAGGACTAGATGACAGCTAAAAGAAAAAAAAGTAATTGAAATTCTGTGTGTGTGGCACACATGGTTTTTGTTAAATGTTATAATGCTATCTGATAATGCAATTGTTATCCTAGCAAAAAGCAAACATGTCATCAGGTGCCATTTTCGGCTGGAAAAGGAAACCAGAGAAAATAAATATATGAGCAATCTTGATACAGCTCAAATCTCATGACATACTGAGATATAGGTGCTGCATGACCCCATTTAGACATGAGTAGCATGTGTGTGTGTAATCCCAAAAGTAATGATATAATAATAAGCTCTACATAAGGAGAACTAATCTAAATCCATGTCATGAAGTGCTTCACAAAGGCATCAATAGATACCCTTCTTGATTATAATTGAGTTTTAATTTCATTTGAACTGTCTTTTATTTTAGCCACTCACTGTGCAATTAATAATCTTCTCATACATACCTGGGCAGTTATCTCATTAATGATTTAATCTTACTGCTCATCTCTGCCATATACAGTCATACATATTTTATCTTACATTTTCTCTACATTCAACTTATCTGATTAGATTTTCCGTGGATTTTATTTTACCTGCATTCTTACATCTACTTCATATATATTTAACTAAGAGTTTATTATTTACTGTTTATTGTTTTTTATATACTTTCTGTATTTATTTAGCTAAGAGTTCATTGGTTATCTTATACTGTATTTTTTTTTTTATACCTTCCTTGTGGTTTTGTAAGCTGCTGGAAATTGAATTTCCTTGCGGGAGTCATCCCAAGGGGATCAATAAAGAGAAGTCTCAGTCTAATTTAAGCCTCTATCATTTTTTCTAATATGTATTGGGTTTTAGATACTTAGATTTGGATTGTTTTTTATGTTTTCTTTTAAAACTTGATGATTTCATGACTTCTAGTTTGATGCCTTTATGAAGCACTTTGTTGCATGAATTAAGAAGACTACTCTATGAATGAATATAATATTAATTATTGTTATTATTATTATTATTATTATTATTGTTATTATTACATGTTTACTTTCAGGGTTGTTTTCACACACACGCTCATCATACCTAATTGGGGACATTCATTTATGTATAATGTCAAAACACCAGTAGTGTGCATGTGCGAAAGTTGCACGCTGCCTGTTTACTACTCCAGCCTTTCAGTTCGCTTTTCTAAACTTTCTTAACTTCTGTTCTCTTTTGTCTGTTCTGTTTCTTCACCCTAACTTCTGTGAAGTTCACTGGGACACGCTGCCTTTGTTTACTCTGGTAATACTGGCCGGCATAGCGGCCAGAATAGCTAATATTCCAACCAAACTCTTGAGAAAATCACCGGGGACGCAGAGGTGGGAAGCAACGTCAGCGCAATTGAGGGTCAAGACGGGATGGGCTTATGGAGAGGAGAAGATTTAAGCTGTGTCTCCCCTCTGTTGTGATGGGTAATGTACGTTCTCTCTACAACAAAATGGATGAACTGACGGTGCTAATGCGGAGCCACCCGGAGTACCGTGAGTGCAGACTGATGTGTTTCACGGAGACATGGCTGCACAGGGACATTAGAGACCAGAACGTCTCCGTGGATGGCTTCCACACCATTCGGGCTGACTAGTAATCCTGGTCATATAACCATTAAACAGCTCTGTAGCCTGGACGCTGAACTGCTAGCTGTTGGACTCTGTCCATACCATCTGCCTAGGGAGATCACACATACCATCATTGTTGTTCTGTACACCAGAAGTTTTCTGATGACTCAGCAATAGTTGGCTGCACTGGAAAGGAGGGTGAAAGTGAATACAGGACTGTTGTGGGCAACTATGTCACTTGGAGTGAGCTGAATCACAAGTAGCTCAACGTGACTAACACAAAGGAGCTCATAGTGGATCTGAGGAGGGTAAAAACACCTGTGACCAGACAATCCATTCTTTTGCACATTAGTTCTGGTATTTTTGAGCGTGTATATATTTCAAGACTGTAAATATTCATTTCTGTACATTTAAATTTGAGTTTTACTAATATATGTTGTCTGTATAATATTTGTTGTTTGTATATCTGGAGTTTTGTAACAAAAGTAATTATTGGAATTATTAAAGTATGTCTGATTCAGATTCTGATGTAAGTATTTCTTATGAAGACATTCAAAACATAAATCCTTACAGTACATTACTACTTGGGTTGTCATAAGAGAAAGACTGGACAATAAATATGAAAATACAGGCAGCAGGCATGCTCTCTGTGGACACACTATTACACAGGAATGAATGTGTCGGAGCATTTTTGGAGAATTTTATGCTTTTACAATGAAGAAACTATTGCTCAACAGGTCTTTAAGTGGTTAAGAGGTTTATAATGCCTCCTACCTCAGATCTGTCGCTTTCTTCAACACTCGGCTAACTAACACTTAGTGCCAATTTCTGCTGAAAAAGGAAGAAAAATGTTATTGACTATTTAAATTACATTTTCTGTCATTCCAAAGACACACACTGTAACCATACTGAATTTGGGACATTCATCTATGAAGAAAGTTAGACACCAGTCAGTCAGTCAGTACTTTTGGGTCGTTCTAAACTCTCTCACACACACACACCAGTCAGGCCCAATTGAGGACATTCATATGTGAAAAATGTCAAAACACCAACATGTAAATCTGTCATTACTTTTGGAGACATTCCAAACACAGCTCAATGTCCTTACAGTTCATTACTACTTGGGTTACCATAAGTGAAACACTGGACAATAATACATACTAAAATGAAATGATTCAGCAGTGGTTTAGGTGGCAGGCAGACACACTCAACACTAAGAAATAAGAAAATACAGGCAGGCTCTCTGTGAACACAAACACCATAACACAGGAATGAACGTGTAGGACAGGGCTATTTAATTTATTTGGAATTGGGGCCGGTTGACGAAAATTATCCAAAATGAGGGGCTGGAAAAATATGGGCATCACATTGACGGATATTGTAAAACAATGCAGCGACATAGGAGTACATATATTATCTTTATTTTATCAATTTAAATAGTAGTCATAGGCCTCAAAGTGCAATAAGCTTGTCATAAAACAATCCTTATTAAATAAACAAACCTGTTAACCAGAGGTTTTCACTCAATTATTGGACTAAAGTACAAGTTTGAGGCTCTTGTCCTTTACTTGAGAATTTTACTTACATGCTAAATATTCTACTTTTTTTTTTACTACATTTATCTGATTACTTAAGTTACAAGTCACTTTACCAGGCTTACAAGCACAACAAGGACTGACAAAAACATAACATAAATGTAGTAGCATGATTTTTTTGAAAATGCCATATCAACTTATACTCTTTATAAACCAATATGGCTGCAGAGTACACACAGGCTTCACAGTGACAGAAACAAAAACTTCTCTTTCCATTCTCTGGTGAACTTGCGGTTTTCTGTGTCAACGTTTCTTTTTTTCAGAGTAGAAAGAGACATTGATGTGGTGATTTCACCACAGATTTAACCAGACTGAAACGATTGAGAACAACAACAGAGCGGAGCTTAGGGAGCTGTTGCCAAAAGGATTCAGAAACCCCTAGCATTGTGGCCACAAGCCTAGAGGGAGAGCATGGAGCAAGTCTCTCAGCGCACCAGGATTTGACGCGCTGAGAAGGTACCGCTGAGACGGTAGCACTGAGATAGATATGAGAGAGGACAGCGGTCATGAATAACTTTTTCACACAGGCTTCTACTCAAAGGGCCAGAAAAATGTTCCCTTATTGGCCGCCAACTGAATAGCCCTGGTGTAGGACCATTTTTGAAGAATTTTCTGCTATTTCATGAAGAAATTCTTGCTAAACAGGTCTTTAAGTAGTATTTTATAAACTGGCCCCTACCTCAGGTCTGTCGCTTTCTTCGACAACTGGCTGGTCAGGATCAGGCACCAATTGCTGCTGGAAAAGGAACAAAAATTTGATTTACTATTTTCATTACATTTGAGGTTATTCCAAACACACACACACACACACACACACACACACACACACGACATTCATCTAGGTATAATGCCAAAACACCAGTATGTCTGCCTGTCAGTACTTTAGGAGACATTCCAAACTTACCTTGGGGTACCATAAGGTAAACACTGGATAATAATACATACCTTAAAATCTTTAAGAGATTAAGTAGCATCTTATAAACTGGCTACCTGAGGTTTGTACCTGACATCAGTTAGTCAAATCTCAAGACACATTGGGCCTCATTTATCAAACGAACGTACGGCAGAAAAACGTGTGTACGACCATTTCCTGGTGCGGTAGAGTAGTAAATAAACTACTCCTATAGGTGGAAACAACAGCCTTCTGATCCAGAATATCACCTATAATGCGAGGGGGTGCATTTCACGGCAGGGGTGCTGAATACGGCACACCTGTCCAACAGTGCGCACAGGCACACACGGGTCTCAGTGGAGCGCTGCCTCGGTTTGACTTCCTCCGTTATTCTTACACAGCGTTTTTATGGGCCCCTTTTATTCCACTCTTAAGACTGCCAAAAAGCACATCTTTATTTTGCTCCATCTCGGATGTCAGGATGCCGATCTGTGTGTCGGAAAAGTTTCTTTTTCTTGACCTCAGTGGGCGAGGCCTCCAAAACAGGAATATTTAGGGGCGTAACATGTTAAAGACGATCGAATTCAGCCGCCGCATTTATCAAGGCCTGCTCATTCATACGCTGAGATTGGTCCGATACGAATGTTTCATAAATCACATGTGGGTCCTTTCCTATGACCAATTCTGCGCTCAGATCTGCACCCGTTTCCATGCAAGTTTGGTAAATGAGACCCAATGAGATCAATTTCATCTGAAAATGACAAAAACAACTATTATTAACATTTAACAAATTGCACCTGTCTGCGCCAAGGCCAGTCTGAATTGATGTAATTGTAAGATATTTCTTCACCTGGTGCGTTATCTCTTAGGGCAAACAGGCACAGATGTGTCATTCCACTAACATTAGTTTTTATCTTGCAGTTAGGCTTGATGTGGTCATCATTCACAAGCCTTCCCAGTGATTTGTCTTCAACAGATGCATCAAGACTTAAGGAAAAGAATATTTATATTAAGGTTAGTTACCTACTTTGTTTGGATACAGTGTTAAGAAGGGCATGTTTTATTTGAAAGCTGAGCAAGTATATGAGGTAGCTTGCAGCAATAAACATTTACAGTATTACCGAGGTGGTGAGTCTCATGGCATGATTTGTTAGGGTGCACTCACACTGTCCATCCGTACCATGCCTAGTGCTTTATGGTACTTGTTCCCCCCTCTCTCTCCCCCCGTGGGCCAGGCCCGTTTGTACTCACACTGCCTGCCTGGGCCTCGCACGAATGCTTCTTGCCTGTCTATATGTCATCACGCCGTAACACGTCACACGCATTGATCGACGTTGTTTACAAATCTTTCCATAGACCTCAGAGTTTTTGCGCGTCTTGTCCAACTGTTTTTGAATATTTTCATCGGACCAAATCTGCAGTAAACACTCCACCTCCGCATCACACCAACTTTGCCTTCCGGCTCAGCTCTCTTTTCGTCATAACGGTGGGGTAGAGCGACTGCAACACTGCCCCTGCTGCCCCGGCCAATCTCACGCTCCATTGTCCCCTCACTCGTGAACATGATCCCAAGGTACTTAAACTCCTTCACTTGGGGTAAGGACTAATTCCCTACCTGGAGAAAGCAATCCACAGGTTTCCTGATCCTCATCCCAGCCGTTTCACACTCGGCTGCGAACCGATCCAATGAGTGCTGAAGGTCACTGACCGACGATGCCATCAGGACCACATCATCTGCAAAAAGCAGTGACGAGATGATCCTCAGCCCACCGAACTGCAACCCCTCCCCACCACGACTACGTCTCGATATCCTGTCCATGAAAATCACAAACAGGATTGGTGACAAAGCGCACCCCTGGCGGAGGCAGACCCCCACCGGGAACGAATCCGACTTACTGCCGAGGATCCGGACACAGCTCTCGCTTAGGGTGTACAGAGATTGGATGGCCCACAGAAGTGACCCCCTCACCCCATACTCCTGTAGCACCTCCCACAGTATCTCCCAAGGGACCCGGCCATATGCCTTCTCCAGATCCAAGAAGCACATGTAGACTGGATGGGCCTAGTCTCAGGTCCCCTCCAGGATCCTTGCGAGAGTGAAGAGCTGGTCCGTTGTTCCACGTCCAGGATGGAATCCGCATTGTTCCTCTTCAATCTGAGGTTTGACTATAGGACGAACCCTCCTTTCCAGCACCTTGGAGTAGACTTTACCAGGGAGGCTGAGTAGTGTGATACCCCTGTAATTGGCACACATCCTCTGGTCCCCCTTTTTAAATAGGGGAACCACCACCCCGGTCTGCCACTCCCTTGGCACTGTCCCAGACTTCCATGCAATGTTGAAGATACGTGTCAACCAAGACAGCCCCTCCAAACCCAAAGCTTTCAGCATTTCTGGACAAATCTCATCAATCCCTGGGCCTTTGCCAATGTGGAGTTGTTTGACTGCCTCACTGACTTCCACCAGAGATATTGACAATGATTCCCCATCAGCATCCAGCTCTGCCTCTACAAAAGAGGGCGTGTTAGTCACATTTAGGAGTTCCTCAAAGTGCTCCTTCCACCACCTGATTACCTCATCGGCACCAGGTCACCAGCGTCCTGTCCTTACTGTAGACAGCTTGGACGGTTCCTCGTTTCTCCCTCCTGAGGTGTTGAATGGTCTTCCAGAAGCACCTTGGTGCCCCCCCGAAAGTCCCTCTCTGCCACCTGCTGCTTTGCCTATGACACAGCAGAGGCTGCAACCCTTCTGGCCTGTTGGTACCTTGCAAGAAATTCAAAATACTCTGTCAGACACTCATTACAAATTCCTTGATGTTTGGGGACTCTTTAATGAGTATATTCAAAGTGACAAACATCGTTCTATGGACTAGCTACTCTGGACAATACTATTCCATCTCATTCTGTTTTGAACTGTCTACATTGCACAGCCAATCATCCATGTCCTTGTCTTCATTTGGAACTTGCTCTTTGGACTATCTGGACTGAGGAGATCCGCCACCTAGAGGTTTGTATTGGTCTGTGCTGGTATTGGTCTGTATCGCATTGTATTGCATTGCATTGTATTGTCTACGTCATCTACGCATACGCATACTAAGCAGCATCGTTTGAATTCACCGGGTTTCCCGCCACCTCGGCTCCGGATAATATTGTTTTTAACTTAGTTTATCAATTTCATATTAGCAATCACTCGTGCCCAGCTTTTATTGTATTAATTTCTTCAACCGATCGACCGAAGCATTTAACGATCGGGCCTGTGGTTGCCTCTGATCACACCAGATAAGTAAAACACGGAAGTCGTGACGCCGAATCGCACTAGCGAGGCGCCAATTTAAAAGCATTTCATCAAATCAGCAGGATCTAAAAACAACTGGTGAAGTGGGCTGCCTGCCCAGGAGAGAAGAAGGACCGGGGTGACGGATCCCCAGCACAGGCTGTGACATGATGGCTGTGTGCGAGTCCTGTCTCCCCACGCTCTCAAAGCTGAGGGAGAACGTCTCTGGCCTCCTGGAACTTTCCAACGTCGCCTCAACTCAGGCGAAGCTCCTCACCCATCTTAAGGCTTCCGGCGCTGGTGACCATACCATGACGGCTGCCGACAACACCACCCTGCCATGGACGGGCTCCATCACCACCGGATCTTCGGCACCAACACTCACGAGTCCCGCTGGCAGCAAGAGGGTGCCAGGCCCAAGTCATCGGCATCCTCCACCTCCTGCCTTCTCCCTGCGGAGTGGCAGTGCTCCTCCAGGGAGAACGGAGCGGTGGCTCCGGGTCTGGTGAGCTCAACTCCACTCAAGCCGAGGGAACCCTGGTCAGTGGTTAATAGGGGCACTGGGATTCACACATCTCTCCCTCCTCCGCCTCCGGATCTACAACTGGATAACAGGTTTGACGTCCTAAGCCGGCAGGATTTCCCCCCCTGCTCGTCTCCGGGATCTGCCCACACAGCAGGTCGTGGCTCTCGCCGACCCAGGAGCCAGGGTCCCCTCGCCCCAAACCAACTCCCCCCCTCCGCCCCGGTTAGGAGCAGCCGCGAGGTAGCGCATTCCTGTGCTAGTTGTCGACACCTCGATGGTCAGGCACGTGAGGGTGCGCTGCGGACAGACTTTCTGCTACCCTGGAGCCCGCGTCAGGGATGTTGAGTGCTCCGCCCTCCAGCTGTGTTCACAACACAGGTCGGCCTACACGCTGGTACTGCAAGCCGGCACCAACGACTTAAAGAAACACCAGTCCGAGGTCCTCAAACAGGACTTCAGGTCCATGGTGGACCGCCTGCTAAACACAGGGAAGCGTGTGATCATCTCTGGCCCACTTCCCCAGCCCCCTTTTGGTGACGTCATACACAGCTGCCTCCGCCAGCTGCACCTGTGGCTTAAAGGATACTGCCTGGGGAAGAGCATTCAATTTGTGGACAACATCACAGCTTTTTTTAAAAGACCCAAGCTTTTTAGACATGACGGCCTGCACCCTAACCAGGAAGGGTCAAGACTTTTATCTGCAAACATTGACCTGACTATCGAGTCCTGCACCTCCACCACCTCCTGACAAAAACCCAGTGTTGGGATCAGGATGCAGTCACGGAGTCCCACAGGGTTCTGTCATTGGACCGATTCAATTCACCTTATATATGCTTCCCTTAGGAAATATTATAAGGAAGCACTCACTGAAGCATGTTCATTGTTATGCTGATGATACACAATTATATTTATCGATCAAACTAAAAGACACTGATCAGTTACATGAACTTAAAATGTGCATTAAGGAAATTAAGAGCTTTTCTGATGTTAAACTCAGATAAAACTGAAGTCATCGTACTTGGCCACGAAGGCCTCCGAAACTCAATAACTAAATATATTGTTACTCTGGATGATGTTGTGTTTTCCTCCAGCCCCACAGTAAGGAATCTGGGTGTTATTTTTCACCAGGATATGTCCTTCAATTCTCAGATAAAACTAATGACAAGGACTGCATATTTTCACCTGCGTAATATTGCGAAAATTAGGAACATTGTTTCTCAGAAAGATGCAGAAAAACTAGTCCATGCATTTGTTACTTCTAGGCTGGACTACTGCAACTCCTTATTATCAGGCTGCTCCAATAAGTCTGTTAAGAGTCTCCAGTTGGTCCAAAATGCTGCAGCTCTTGTACTAACTAAAACAAATCGAAGAGAACATATTTCTCCTGTATTAGCCTCTCTGCACTGGCTTCCTGTAAAGAATTTAAAATCCTTCTCCTTACCTATAAAGCTCTTATTGGTCAGGCTCCGTCGTATCTTAAAGAGCTCATAGTACCGTATCACCCGACTAGATCGCTGCGCTCTGAAAATGCAGGACTACTTGTCGTTCCTAGAGTCTCCAAAAATAGAAGGGGAGGCAGAGCCTTCAGCTACCAAGCTCCTTTCTTGTGGAACCAACTCCCAAGTGTTATTCAGGAGGCAGACACTGTCCCCATATTTAAGAGTAAACTTAAAAATTTCCTTTTTGATACAGCTTACAGCTAGGGCTTACGAGCCCTCAGCTATGTTGTCGTTGTTATTCTTAAAGCTGAGTTTGTTCAGCTTAATGATGCTGCTATAAGCCTAGTCTGCAGGGGATAATACTTTTCCTAATACTCTGACCTTCTCTCCTCTCTGTCTGTCATTCATGTCTCATCAATGCATGTTATTAATTCAACTTCTTCCCGGGAGTTGTTTGTGCTTTGTCATCTCGCAGGTCTCTGCTGATGGTGGTGGTGCCTACTGCCGTGGTCCTGTGGGTAGGTCTCTGCTGATGGTGGTGGTGCCTACTGCCGTGGTCCTGTGTGTAGGTCTCTGCTGATGGTGGTGGTGCCTGCTACCGTGGTCCTGTGCAGGTCTCTGCTGATGGTGGTGGTGCCTGGTGCCTTGGTCCTGTGTATCAGGTCCCTGCTGATGGTGGTGGTGCCTGCTGCCATGGTCCTGTGTGCTGGTCTCTGCTGATGCTGGTGGTGCCTGCTGCTCTGGTCCTGTGCGCAGGTCTCGGATGATGGTGGTGGTGCTTGTTGCCGTGGTCCTGTGTGCAGGTCTCTGCTGATGGTGTTCGTGCCTTCTGCCGTGGGCCTGTGTGTAGGTCTCTGCTGATTGTGGTGGTGCCTGCTGCCGTGGTCCTGTGTGTTGGTCTCTGCTGATGTTGGTGGTGCCTGCTGCCCTGGCCTGTGTGCAGGTCTTTCCTGATCGTGGTGGTGCCTGCTGCCTTGGTCCTGCATGGCGCTTCCTGCTACTTCTATAACTATAAGTCATTTATACTGTCACTAGTCTTATAAATTATAAAATTTGTAGCCATAAAAACACCATCAGTGGTATGTCTTGCTTTATCATAGCTGCTATTGCCCCTACTCATCATTGATCATGTTTGTCATATTTATTATCATTTTCATGTTCTGTCGCCTTGGATGTGTGTGTTCCTGCTGTTCTGCCGTGAAGACTGCCATAACATGTGGGTCATGTTCACATTACTATAGATATTGTTATAGTTACTGTTACTCGCTGGCTGCTTGTATCTCTGGGAGTGTGTCAGTCTCTCTGTCTTTTGTCTATCTATGTCTTTCTCTCTTTCTCTCTCCTTTTCTTCCTCCCCAACCGGTCAAGACAGATGGCCGTTCTCCACAGAGCTGGTTCTGTCCGACGTTAATGCCTATGTTAGGGAAGGTTTTCGTTGCCACGGTACTCTACGGGGAATTGTTGGGTCTATGCCTACTCTGTAAAGTGTCCTGAGATAACTTGTTATGATTTGGCACTATAAATAAAATTGAATTGAATTGAATTGACTTAATAATCTTTTTTTTGATTCAGTGCGTGTGCTGACATGCAAAATTTTAACATGTTTATATCTTTGTGTGCTGGCAGTTTGATTTGTTCTGTTTTCTCATTTTACTTTTGTTTTATTGTATATTGTCTCTGTTGTTCTTATTGTGGCTTAAACTTAACAACTTTTTAAATAAAGTTTTCAAAAAAATAATAGCAATAATGATAATTAGTAGCAGTACTCTCATTAGTTGTATTATAATTATTATTTGTAGTAGCTGTAGTATCATTATTATTATTATTATAATCATTAATAATAGAAGTACTAGTATCGTTACTATTTTTATTATTATACAAATGGGAGGGGCAAACGACCACATGTCCCAAAACTGACCAATGAGTGAGGGATTTGCTGTCCAATCACAGGTGATTTTACTTATGAGCTGTCTGTGGTTTCATCCAAGCGTTGTGTGTGTCATTCAGGCAGGCCAGACGAGTGTGACATTGAAATGCTAATTAGAGCCATTTGCACCTAGTGGGGGTTGCGCTTCCCCCAGGTCAACCCCAGCCCCCCTACCCCTGCTGTTACTGCTAACTGGGCAACACAACCATAGCTTGTCTTCATTGAGCCTTCCCACATTGCCAGACAGGTACAAACTCCACAGCAGTTGCAGAGACAATGCTAGTCAGCAGCTAAACGTATCTTGAGTGGCTGTGATAGCTTACATAGCTTAGTGTCAACATCTGTCTAGAGAAACCCTGTCTGCAACCGCAGAACTGTCAACACAAGCCTTCATACATTATATAATTACTATTGACAAATACACTTGATTGATTGACTGATAACGCAGGTTATGATGTTGGGTTGACTGCAGGGATAAGGCTAAACCGGCACGCTAGGCTGGGATAAGCTAAAAGAGCAGCAACAGGGTATATTAAGTAAAAAGGTACACTACATATAACTAAAAGCCAGGTGGGCCTATTTATTTTTAAGAACAATGCTTTAATGAAAGTTTTTTGATAATAGGAGTAGTTTAAAGTGGAATCTATTCATTATTTTTAATTGCAATAACTGTTTGAAAAAGCAACAGCTGCCTTCAGGCCGTGATAAGTTTGGATTATATCCCAGGTAAGGGGTGTTCCAACATAAAGATTTTGCTATAAGGAATAGTAGCAACCATTTAAAAATCAAATTATGTAGTTATTGTAACATGCAAGAGGCAAATATTATGCTGAGAATCCTTATGACATGCCAAACCTCAGTCTCCTTAGAAAGTATAACTGTATAACTTTCCTGACAAGCTGGGTGATGTTATCTGTCATTAATTAGGTCATTAATGATGTTGACCGTGACAGTGATCTCTTCAAGCACTTCATTATTAGTGAAGTGAGTGAAACAGGGGGACTGGGCTCCTGTTCGGGACTAGGATGATGGTGGTGCTTTCGAAGCAGGTTAGGACTGTGGCTTGTACAAGGGACAGGTTAAAAATGGAGGTGAAAACTGATTCTCAAAGGCTCATCCACATCCTTATTGCTTAACACAACCTATAGGCTTGAAAACATATTTCAAGCTTGAGAACTGCATCTGCCATATAAAGAAATATATCAATTAAATTCAATTAAATTTTATTTTATTTATAGTGCCAAATCATAACAAAGGTTATCTCAGGACACTTTACAAACTAGGTATAGACCACACTCTATGACTTATTTATGATTTACATAGACCCAACAATTCCCCCGTAGAGTACGGTGGCAACGAAAACCTTCCCTATTACAGGTAGGAACGTCAGACAGACCCAGCTCTATGGAGGATGGCCATCTGTCTTGACCGGTTGGGGAGGAAGAAAAGGAGAGAGAAAGAGAGAAAAGACGGACAGATGGACAGAGAGAGACAAAGACAGAAACAAAGACAGAGACAGACACACGTCCAGTAAGTATAACAATATCTATAGTAATGTGAATATGACTTATATGTTATGGTGGTTAATACAGCAGAATAGTAGAAACAAGCACAGCTGAGGTTATAGATTATAGTAGTAGCGGGAAGCGTCATGCAGGACCACGGCAACAGGCACCATCACGATCAGCAGAGTCCTGCGAGACAACAAAGCACAAACAACTCAGGGGAAGAAGTAAATTAGTAACATGCATTGATGAGACATGAATGATACAGACAGAGAGGAGAGAAGCTCAGAGTATCTGGAAAAGTATTACCCTCCGGCAGACAAGGCCCTATAGCAGCATAATTATGCAGAAAATCAGCTTAAAAATAACAACATTGCTAAGGGCTTGTAAGCCCTAGCTGTAAGCTTTATCAAAAAAGAAAGTTTTAAGTTTACTCTTAAATATAGGGACATTGTCTGCCTCCCGAATAACACTTGGGAGTTGGTTCCACAGGAGAGGAGCTTGGTAGCTCTTCCCATTCTACCTTTTTGAGGTGCTTACTGTGGTGCTGGAGGACAACACAACATCATCCAGAGTAACAATATCTTTAGCTATTGAGTTTCCGAGGCCTTCGGGGACAAGTACAATAACTTCAGTTTGATCAACAAATACAATTGTGTATCATCAGCATAACAATGAAAATTTATGGAGTGCTTCCTTATAATATTTCCTAAAGGAAGCATAAATAAGGTGAATAGAATCGGTCCAAGGACAGAACCCTGTGGAACTCTGTTGCTAACTTTAGTATGCATCAAGGATTTGTCATTAAAATGTACAAACTGAGATCTATCTGATAAATAAGACCTAAACCAGTTTAATGTGGTTCACTTAATGCCAATTAGATGCTCCAGTCTCTGTAGCAGGATGTGATGGTCAATAGTGTCGAAGGCAGCACTAAGATCTAGTAAAAGAAGCACAGAGACAAGTCCTTTGTCTAAAGCTATTAGAAGGTCTTTAGTAATGTCTACCAGTGCTGTCTCAGTGCTATGATTCATTCTTAATCCTCAAATAACTCATTATTATGTAAAAAGTCACAGCTGATTGGCGACTTATTTCTTGAGGATCTTAGAGAGAAAAGGAAGGTTAGATATAGGTCTATAGTTGGCTAGTATCTCAGGATCAAGACTGGGCTTTTTAGGAAGAGGTTTAATTACAGCTACTTTAAAAGACTGTGGTACATAACCTGCTGATAAAGACATGTTAATCGTATCTAATACAGGAGTGCTAACTAATGGTAACACTTCTTTAAGTAACCTAGTTGGAATAGAGTCTAGGAGACAAGTAAAAGGCTTTGATGCTGAAATATTAGAGGTTAATTTGTTACGGTCAACTGTAGAAAAGCCATCACCAGCCTTGAAGCTAACTGCTAAGCTAAATTGGCTAACAGCGTGTAACGTTTAACACTATGGAATTAGCGAGAAAGCGGCTGAAAGAAGGAGAGCTGTGAGTGCTTGAGTAGAACTAGTTGATGTTTAAATGTTAAGCGGTTACTCTCTCTCTCTTCCTGTTACCGTAACAACAAGAAACAATCAAAACGCGACTGACACATTTACTCAAACAAAACTATAAAGACTGATCAGATAGGTAACGTTATGTTTAACATTGTCATGAAAAACTAAACATAGAGGCATTCACGAGGACAGCTAACGTTACCCAGTCTCTTCCTGTTTATATAAAAATAAAAAGCAGATTTAGTACATTGACTAAATGAATCTAAAACCAAATAAAAAGCAGATTTAGTACATTGACCAAACCAATTTAAAAATAAATAAAAAAGCAGATTTAGTACATTGATTAAATTAATTTAAAAGAACATTAATAAAAAATATAAAGTAATCCTGTGTTTCCACTGCAGCGTTAATACACACACTTACCAGCGGCAGCTCCAGTCCAAGAGAATTTGGTGTTATATTTTCTTCTAACTACCATAAAGACACACAGTCTGCCGTCAAGGATGTACAGTAGGCAAGGCACTTAACCTGCTAAGGATCTTGTTTTCCACAAATTTGTAGTACAAATGTAAAACATATAGCAATTATCTAAAGAAATACATTTCTGAGCAATATTCCAGCATTCTGAGTCTGACAATAATGACCTACATGTGCCCAGCACTAGTAAAAATCACTTGCATCTAGTCATGTACATCTACTGTAGTGTAGTAATTATGACAATGATCAAAGCAATTGGGTTCATTTTAAACACAGGACAATTGAATTAGAGAGGTCAGGTGAATTAGCAAAAGTCTCTTTTGCTTCACATACATTTTTTATTAAATCTATAACAAACCATTCTATTAAATACTATTTGTCCGAGAACATCTGGGTCCATGTCAGCAATTTTGTAAACACGACTAACTAACTTGGATTTATAAATGATTTACTGTCAATACCGTTTATGCACACCAGCTGCTTAGTAGGGTTTAGATAAGTAGGCTGACCAGGGTAATGGTAGCCACATGCTATCCATATCTTGAATGTATAGGAATGAATATTTAATTAGTTAATTATGCTAACATTGGCTACACAGAAGTGTGTAAAGGATTATGTCTTTCCTAATTTACATTGTAAAAAGTCGCTCCACAATTACACTGAAAATGAGCAAAGGTTACATATATGCTATTGTAGAGCAAGTTACACTGCTTTTTCCTGTTTCTTATTTACTGTGAGGATCTTGTATCAGGATGGCATGTTGAATGTACTGTTTTTATAACTGATATAAACTGTTATCAATGTCCTTTCTGACGTGAAAACATTTGATGTATGTGCATATAGCCTTCTTTACACTGCCAACCCAAGGAGGGTTTTCTCCTATATAACTATTATATACGTACATACAAATTGTGATTTTTCAAACATTTGATGCATGATTATAATATCAGGAGATTTAAAACTGTAAACTTTTCTGACACAAAGGGCCTAAAATGTCCATATTCATTTACATAATTATTTGGAAATGCAGGCAAGGTAATACAGCTCAAAATAAAACAAATGTATGTATTATATAATATCCTCGATATATATATGTATAAAATATGTATATATCTTTACTATCACAGACACACACACACAGAGAAAGACTGAAATAATTACATTTTGGAGACAACTGAGATTTTAAGAAAAAAAAACGTTGGAAAGTGTTGGTGAAAGTCCCCAATCTCGACTTAAGTAAGAGCACACACACTGGATTTTTTTTGTATCTGTGTGTGTGTGAGTGTGTTGTAGAGTGGTGGTAATTCCATCCAAGACCCTCAAAGTGAACCCAAAACACATACCCCCGCCTGAGGGCGCACACAAGCCAAAACACACACTCAGCCACACACAGTCACAGACACAAGCTCCCCTCCCCAACACACACACATGCACCCACACCCACACACACACACACACACACACTTGTAGATGAGTCTATTAAATATCTATTTTCAACACATTTCTGTTTAAGTTGTCAAAGGTTGTGTCTGCTTCTCTTGACTCACTTGGACATAAAAATGATGTTATTAAATATGAACTGTTGCTCTTATTTTAGATAATTGGTGGTCTGTTCATTTATTTATTTCACTCACTCATTCTTCTTCAACCGCTTATCCGGGGTCGGGTCGCGGAGGCCGCACCTCTAGCAAGGGATCCTGAACTTCCCTTTCCCGGGCAACATTAACCAGCTCTAATTGGGGGGTCCTGAGGCGTTCCTGGGCGAGTGTGGAGAAATAATTTCTCCACCTGGTCCTAGGTCTTCCCCGAGGCCTCCTCCCAGCTGGACGTGCCTGGAACACCTCCCTAGGGAGCATCCTTCCTAGATGCCCGAACCACCTCAACTGGCTCCTTTCAACTCGAAGGAACAGCGGCTCTACTCCGAGTTCCTCACGGATGGCTGAACTTATCCTTATCCGTTCCTGCCCTATCTTTAAGGGTAGGAACAAAGATTGACCAGTAGTTCGAGAGATTTTCTTTCCGGCTCAGCTCTTTTTTAATGGTGCAATAGAACGACTGCAATACCGTCCCCGCTGCTCCGATACTCCAGCCAAACTCACGCTCAATTGTCCCCTCTCTCGTGAGCAAGATCCCGAGGTACTTGAACTCCTACACTTGGAGTAAGAACTCATTCCCTACCAGGAGTAAGCAATCCACCATCAACCCAAAGCTTTCAGCATTTCTGGACGAATCTCATCAATCTTTGGGGCTTTGCCACTGTCGAGTTATTTGACTACCTCAGTGACTTTCGCCAGAGATATTGACAATGATCCCCACCAGCCTCCAGCTCTACCTCTACAAAAAAAGGTGTGTTAGTTGGATTAAGGAGTTCCTCAAAGTGCTCCTTCCACCGCTCAATTACCTCATCAGCTGAGGTCACCAGCGTCCCTTACTTACTGTAAGTCCTTCACCATGACTTCTCCGAACTTCTCCCACACCCGCTGCTTTGCCTCTGACACGGCAGAGGCTCCAGCCCTTCTGGGCCATCGGTACCTTTCAACTGCCTCCAGTTTTTTTTTGTCCATCACTTGTACGGTTATTACTACAGCATGAGTGATATTCAAAACAATGTCACCTATTGTCTGATTGAAGACGTGTTTTTCTTATAGCCTCATCAAGGGAAACTATTGTTCTATGTTTCTTGTTAATCTGACTTATAATTGCGAAGATACGCTGAACTCTGCATTAAAGTGCCACCTGGTGGTTGGTTGGTAACTTGGTAACTTCTTGTTTTAATTGTAATCTATAGGAAGTTGTCCCTCCCAGTAGTTTACGTGACATATTAGGTGTGCCAAGTTTCATATTGATTAGACACTCGGCATAGGAAGAGTTCCAAAATGTACGAATTTTTAATCTGCGATATATGATGTGGGAATTAGAGGCAAAAATGCGTCAACTTGTCAATTCCGGTGGAAAATCATCCCAGGGTCTTTTTAGGCAAATTGGGTCATCAAATAAGCCATAGAGAATTTTACATTGTGTAGGAATTACTAACGTTGCTTTTCCGGAGGTTCGCTAACAGCCTGCTGCGGCTAACATGGATAAGCTTGGGGTGGCGAGTTTGATCCATTAAAACATCTTTTTTAACCACTAATACTGCTCCAAATAACACCAAACCTCTGAAGTAGCATTATAAGAGTCCCTTCACATTAAAACAACCAACAACACAGTTAGTGAACACAGAGTTTATTAAAAGAGTGTTTTGAAAGACTTACCAACTCGACCGGTACCAGGTCCTCTAGTAGTAAAGTCCATTCAAGTCGATTACCAAATGCAATCCAAAGGGAACGACCCCATTGATGATTCATTCCAGCAAAACACATAAACGTTGTGGTTTGTGGCAGTTTGGTGAGATTTCCCACACAGCTTTCCCTGCAGTACCAAAACATTTTGCAAATCTCAGGGTTCAGGGGATAGGGGTCATGAGGTGTGTGTTGCAGGAAGATACACAGTAAGTGCAGGCACGGGTATAGCATCTAGCAGAAAACTTGAAGGGCGGAGAGACAGAATGGTTCGGGTTTGTATCTTTCCTGGCTGCGAAACAAAAATGAAAGCTCACAACCCAGAAACTTTCCATAGGCTGCCATTACGGTACGTAGACCGTTTTCTGATAAACCTGTGGCTTATTGTCTTGAATCTGGACATTGAGACGCCGATTGAGACGCTTATAAATCATCAATGAGCTCATTCCCTTTGGATTGCATTTGGTAATCAACTTAAATGGAGCAGCTTGTAAAGGGGCCAGTAGGTAAGTCTTTCAAAACACTCTTTTAATACACTCCATGTTCACATAGTATGTTGTTGGTGCTTCGGTAAATGTGAAGAGACTCATGTTACTGCAGAGGTTTGGTGATATTTGGAGCAGTATTAGTACTAAAAAAAATGTTTTAATGCATCCGACTCGCCCAACCTTATCTGTGTTAGTCACGGCAGGCTGTTAGCGACTTTCCGGAAGATCTACGATAATAGTTCATACACGAAAAAAATTGTGTCAATGGCTTATTTGATGACCGAATTTGCCTAAAAGACCCTGGGATAATTTTCCACTGGAATTTCACTTTAAATTTGGCAACACCAGCTAGTGAACATGTGTCATTGTTAATGTCAGCCGTACGAGCAGGGGTCTGAACTTGCGCTCAAAGTTTCACTTGCAAAATTTGTATGATGTAGGCTGTAGTATGAGATTTACCAGTGGAAAAATTCAATTCAATTCAGTGTTATTTACCGTGCCAAATCATAACAAAGGTTATCTAAGGACACCGTATGGACCACATTCTATGACTTATTTATGATTCACATACAGTAGATCCAACAATTCCCCTGTTGAGTAAACAGTGGCAACGGAAACCCTTCCCTTTAACAGGCAGGAACCTCGGACAGACCCAGCTCTATGGAGGATGGCCATCTGTCTTGACCAGTTGTGGAGGAAGAAAATGAGAGAGAAAGAGAGAAAAGACAGATGGACAAAGAGAGACACAGACAGGCACAAATACAGACAGAGAGACACTTCCAGAGATGCAAGCAACCACAAAAGTAAAAGTAACTATAATAATATCTATAGTAATGTGAATGTAACTTATATGTTATGGCAGTTAGTATAGTAGAATAGTAGTAACAAGTACAGCTAAGGTGATAGAATATGACAATGATAATAACAATTATGGAGGTAAATATTAGGGATGAGTGAGTACAGTTCATACTCAACATATCTCCAACACATTTTTTATGGCAAGTGTGATTTTTTATTTGTTTTTGTTCTTTTTAATGTGTGTGTGTGTGTGTGTGTGTGTGTGTGTGTGTGTGTGTGTGTGTGTGTGTGTGTGTGTGTGTGTGTGCAGCTTAATTGATTCGTAATAATTATACCACTATTACCTTTATTTTTTTTTATGGAATACATTAAGAAAGTGTCAGACATTCAGACACTTAAAAAAAACAAATCTCCGACAGGCAGAGACACAAAGCGAGTCCCATTCTACCAAGCAGCATGTCGGAACGAAACCCAAGTTTACAGAACTCTGTTGATGATAAGTGAGTACAAACCAAGGTTAAAACAAACCTGAAGCTGAAGAACCATAAAAGTTAAAGGAAAAGACCTGCGAGTCAGCGTGAGGGAGAGTGTGTGTGTGTGTGTTTATTTGTGTGTGTGTGTGTGTGTGTGTGTGTGTGTGTGTGTGTGTGTGTGTGTGTGTGTGTGTGTAGCAAAGGGGGACACAGCAGGGGAGCGGCACTGTGACAAGCATATCACAGAAGGCAGACACAGTCCGCTAATGAGGATTTTTTTTCAATCCGAGAAAGGATATTGGCGTGTATTACTTGTATAATACTCGTACTCGCCAAAAGCGCTTTATCCATACCTGATACTCGTTTCAGCCAAGTATACGGCTCATCTCGAGTAAATATGACCAATGATGAGTAGTGGTTATAACAGCTGTGATACAATGAGATAGATTACTGATGGTAATTTTATGTCT
The DNA here is from genome assembly GCF_963691815.1 of Echiichthys vipera. Classification (NCBI taxonomy): domain Eukaryota; kingdom Metazoa; phylum Chordata; class Actinopteri; order Perciformes; family Trachinidae; genus Echiichthys; species Echiichthys vipera. Next base: position 11,127,470 of record NC_139825.1, on the reverse strand, counting down.
TCAAATTTTATATTTTACAAGACTTGTGAAAGTATATGAGTAATAGTAATAATAGCAGCAGGAAGCGTCATGCAGGACCACAGCAGCCAGCACCACCACAATCAGCAGAGGCCTGCGAGACGACAAAGCACAAACAACTCCTGGGAAGAAGTTTAATTAGTAACATGCATTGATGAGACATGAATGATACAGACGGAAAGGATAAAAGCTCAGAGGATCAGCAATAGGATTATCCCCCGGCAGACTAGGCCTATAGCAGCATCATTAAGGGCTAGCAAGCCCTTACTATAAGCTTTATCAAAGAGGAAAGTTTTAGGTTTACTTTTAGATATGGGGATGGTGCCTGCCTCCCGAAAAGTACTTGGGAGTTGGTTCCACAGGAGAGGAGCTTGGTAGCTGAAGGCTTTGCCTCCCATTCTACGTTTCGAGACACTAGGAACGACAAGTAGCCCTGCATTCTCAGAACGCAGTGATCTAGTCGGGTAATACGGTACTATGAGCAGTTTAAGCTACGACGGAGCCTGACCAATAAGAGCTTTGTAGGTAAGGAGAAGGATTTTAAATTATATTCTAGATTTTACAGGTAGCCAGTGCAAAGAAGCTAATACAGGAGAAATATGTTCTCTTCGATTTGTTTTAGTTAGTACACAAGCTGCAGCATTTTGGACCAACTGGAGACTCTTCACAGACTTATTGGAGCAGCCTGATCATAAGGAGTTGCAGTAGTCCAGCCTAGAAGTAACAAATGCATGAACTAGTTTTTCTGCATCTTTCTGAGATACAATGTTCCTAATTTTCACAATAATACGCAGGTGAAAATATGCAGTCCTTGTCATTAGTTTTATCTGAGAATCGAAGGATATATCCTGATAAAAAATAACACCCAGATTCCTTGCTGTGGTGCTGGAGGACAACACAACATCTTCCAGAGTAACAATATCCTTAGATATCGAGTTTTGGAGGCCTTCGAGGTGAGTTAGCCCAAAGGTGAGTAGTCCTAAAATACAAATTTAAAAGTTATTTAATAATGGTCTTATAACATAAGATTCTGTGGAAATACTATAAAGTCTATAATTTCCACACCTTAAGCCGAAACAAGGTCGAGGGTGTGATTAAAACAGTGAGTAGGTTTATATACACTCTGATTAAAACCAATCAAATCTAATAGAGAGATCAACACAGTACTGAGGCTATCATTATCGACGTCCACATGAATATTAAAATCTCCTACAATGATTACGTTATCAGATTTAAGGAGTAAATTCAACAGAAACTCTAAGAATTCAGATAGAAATTCATAGAACGGACCAGGAGCACGGTACACTACTTCCATGTTGAATGTGAAAGACTAAGAACAAAACTTCCAAATGAATTATTAAAGCTGCAAACAGCGATAAACGTGCCCTCGCTCCCGGTGCACCTTGGGGTTTTATAACTTGAAACAAATATTTGCCGCCACGCCTAGGCCATACGCTCCAGAAAAATGAAATGAGCTGAGGTAACTTTGATCACACAGGTCTTGATGGTACAGGCCGGTTTTGAAGATGATGAGATTCAATCTCTAGGAGGAGTTTGTTAAAATATGACACCAACAAAAAGCCACATATTTCCTGTTGCCAATAGGGGGTGCTCTGGCTATGAATAAATACTGAGATGGGGTTCTGTTTATGGCTGGACTCTCATCAACCATCAGACATTTGGTCAATGTATGCTCAAGTTACAGCAACTTCCTGTGTTATAACATGACGCCAATATTCGCCACCACGCCACAGACACATGCTCCTGAAAAATTAAACAATATGAGGTGACTTTGATCAAAAAGGTCTTTAGATGATACCGGTCGGTTTCAAAGTCGATCAGGTTAAAACTCTAGGAGGAGTTCATTAAAGAATGACACGTGCACAAGAGGCTTTTTTGAACGCCTGGAGGTAATATATGTATATATATACAACAAAATTCATAAAAGTACATCAATCCTGGAGGAGGGGCTGTAATATAAGGAGGGCCAGTAGGGGGCGCTCTCACTGTGAGTCAATGTTGTCATCTAGGCTAGTTCAGGGCGGCACTCTTGTGATGCATGAGATATTAGGGGCAGATTGGACAACTATTGCTCAAGTTATTGCTACTTTATGTGTTCTGATGAGATGCCAATGTTCATGGCCACGCCACGGCCACACCCACCATATTTAGGTTACAATATGAGGTAACTTTGATCACTAAGGTCATTTAATGTATTTTGAAGCCGCTGGGGTTGAATCTCTTGGAGGAGAAAAGGCCAAATATGGACTAAATTTGGGTATTTGACTCAAGATGGCCAACTTTCTGTTAGGTTAAGGATATGGCTTCTTGAGGCTTTTTCGTGCATTTCCTCACTCTTTATAAGCCTACTCATTTTCAAATGAGATCCATAAAATACCTAAATTTACACCAGACTTCATAAGTTTACAAATTTTGGGGACTTTTTACAGATGTTGAGGGCCTCAAAAAGACAATTCACTTGGTAAAAAAATAATAATTAAAGCTGCAAGCAGCAATGAACGGGCCCTCACACCCAGTGCACTTCGTCGGAACTGACCGGTTCCGGCCAGTGCTGTGGCATGTCTCGGCTAACGTTGAACACTGCACAAAGGCTGTGGGTCTGCAGGTGATCCATAGAAACTTTTGCCCCACTTCCTGTGTCCACCTTGTGATGCTAGAGAGCACCTACCAAATACCCTTTGACTTGCTATACATCAAACAAAGACCACACATTAAACCTTTGATGTAAATGAGATGAAGTTTGTCATATTAGGCTGATTGCCTGTTGCCAACAGTTGGCGCTGTGGCTGTGAGTTAAAATTCAGATGTTGGTGTGTTCAGGTTGGGGGTCTTGTTATGCCTAAGATATTTGGTAAAAATTGTACAATGCATGTTAAAGTTACAGCAACATCCTGTTTCATGCCGTGATGCCAATATTCATTGTCAGGCCAAGGCCAGATGCACCAGAAGAACGAAACAATATGAGGTAAATATGATCACTAAGGTGTAGGAACCCCGATAGGAAGTGCTCTTTTGTGAGTCCTTTGTGTCTGTTTTTCTGCTCAGCGTCACAGAAAGAGAGTGGGAGATAAGATGTTTTTATGCTTGTTTCAATGTGAGATAAGGTGTTTAACAACCTCAAACCCTCCTAGGATAATTAAAATCCAGAACTTCAGAATGGAGAACCTTTTATCCTAAATCAACGTCAAATCTGACCGCATTTTGAACTGAAGGGTCGGTCTCTGTTCTGGAGACAGAGGGACATTCAGTGATAAGGACAAGGAACAGAACTTGGAAAGTTTGAACAACAGTTAAAGTTCGATGTCTCATCGCAACTGGCTGTTGAAAGACATTCTTCCAAATGTGTAACTGTGTATGCATTATTTGTATCTTGTTGTGATTATGTTTATGTGGTTTCAGAAGTGCAAAGTATCTGTCTAATTCCTGAAATATTCTGTGTTTTAATAATTATTCCCTTCACTCAGTAAGGTTATCTGTTAAAACTGCCTACCTAAAGATTTTGGTTAAATTGGATATCAGAAAGATTAATAACGGAAAATCAACCAGAGATAGTTTAATCTTCCCTTTTAGAATTCTGGAATATAAAGCAGTTAATTCACTCAGAACCAGAGGGTTGGGTTAGGCCAAGACCCCCCTTCTCACTCCTGCGGGGAGATAAAGAGTCGAAAGGTGTCTCCCTTTCTTGCCCCCTTCACTTCATTCTTTCTTGCCTTCACTTCATCCTTACTTCATCTTCACCTCCTGCACTCTTCTCTCTATTCCCCCTCTTCTGCGCTTCCTGCGTTTTTTTATTTTGTTTCTTTTGTTCTACTTTGTCATCCAAACTTTGTTATCCCAGAGTTCGCAAGAGACGTTACTTTATATTTTGTTTTCTTGTTAAAATATTTTCGTTTTAATCTATTTTTATCTCGCAACTTTATAAGTTTTATACGCTACGTTTTTATCTCTTATAAGTATAGTAAAACCCCTCGTGCTGTCTTTGCCTTTTTGTTCGGCCGGCAAATTGCATCGAACTCGTGACTCCAGCCAACAGAACCGGTCAGAACCTTTTTTTTGTCAACCAACAAACAACAGCCAGAGACAAGCCGCGTGCAGACCTGCAGCCACCTGAAGAGCTGAGTCCAAGCCGGGACGGGAGCAGACAAGCCCCGCTGAAACAACTACGCAGCTGACCCAGTCTACAGACCAGAACTCAGGTCCGCCAAACACCGGGACTCGGACCTACGGAACCTGCATCGGTACTGTAAGATGCCAGGGCGTCTGTAATATCAACGGCAAAGTAAGGTTGGCCTTTTACTACAACTCCTGGTTAGAAATGTAGGTGCAACCAGCGCCCAAAGATGATTGTTCATTTTCTGGATTAACTCGAACTGTCAGTTTGATTAAAAGTAGAACCCACAGCCTGCTGGAACAAAGACCTCAAAAGTTTGGCTGCCATGCCCTCTCCCCCACAACAGGTCACACCCAGGTGTGAATTCTCCAAGGCACCCAAACTGTTCATTGGCTGAATTGACCACTGACAATGACATCATCCGGGCCTATATAAAGTGGAGCCCCCCATCTCTCGCTCTCTTTCTACTGAATCTTTCTACTGACTCTTTCTACTTGATCTTTTCTACCGGATCATCCTCCTACTCTTCTCCATCTCTACGCGATCACTCAACTCCAGGAGACCAGCTTCCAGCTGTCCCCTCGGCCCTGGACCTGGCCTATGGCGTGGGATCACCACAAAGGTTAACCAACCGGTTATCCTCAACTGAGCCCAGCACAGAGCGATCCGAATCCTCTTTTGCCTAAGAGCCACAAATAAGACAAGAACCTCTTCACCACGGAGCTTCCTTTCTTCACCCAGCCACTGGCATCAAGCAACGCAAAACATCTCCCATCTCATGGACTGGTAACTAATCACCAACTGGGCATTACTACATGTTATAGGACTGTATGAACGGCTAGATACCATTGTAACTTTGTCATAGGAACTGAGAGATCAGGCTTCCGGCCTTTGTGTAACAAAGAGAATGTTCACACCTTCTCCGAGCCCCCACCTCTTCTCTTTGTCTCTCTCTCTCACACACACACACACGCACACACACACATACACACAAACATACGTTTGCTGTTAGCTTTAGTTAGTTTATTGTGTCTTGTTTGTTGCATTTATTAACCTGTTAATAAATGTTTGTGTTTACCATATGTCTGATTATTTAATATTACACAAAGATGAATGAGCCAGCTTCTACTAAGAAAAGAACTTCTTAAATGCTTCAACTAATTAAACTATTATCGGTGTTTAACCCTTAATTAGTAGTTTAATATATTAAATGAGACTTTAATATTAGTTATCACTCCGTCTATGACGGTGGTGCCCCGAGGAACTCTGGTTTGACTAGAGTCATTTTTAATATTATCTTTGATAATTATTGGTGATAACTAATATTTCCTTGATTAACGGTAAGTTTATTGAGAATACTCAATCTCATAATCTGAACGTGAGTCAAGGCACTATATTTGATTGGTTCTCCGTGTGACGTTTTTAATAAATTGAAGTTATTAATTTTTAGTAATTTTTCTTTATTAATTTTCCTTATCAAATATTTAATTTGATAGTCACACTATTGATCCAATTAAACCCAAAGTACCTACATTGGTGCCCCGTGTGAGGGTTAGTTATGTTGGCTTGGCAATAATTCCTAATTGTGTGATATTAATATTCCTCATATTTTTGGACATTTTACAATTTTTGGATTTTTCATCCAAAATGTTCCAAAAGTCGTTACAGTGAACCCCACTTGTCTTCCACAGGAGTAGACATCCAGCCGTACTTACAAACAAGTACAAAGTGGTGTTATTTGATTAATTCCAAATTTAGCTAAAGCGATTTGAGAATATTGATAACCTCTGTAAGCCTGATAGTTACCCTAAAGATTTTGCTATTGCTGCTAGCTAGTCAAGTTTGGTTTAGCATTTGAATATCACATATTCAATGCAATCTAATGAGTCTTGTCATAAGTTGTTGCTAAATTAAGTGCTGCTTCCCATTTACTCATAGCGTGCCCCCGGCCCTATGAACCCGAGAGAATGAACTGTTGGAACTGCCTTGCATTTCAACCTGAGTGGAGATAGATAGAGCCACAGTGTGCTACCAGCCCTGTGAAATAAAGTTACATACCCAGCTGTTTCTTCCACGTGTCTCAGCTTGAGTAGTACTTTACAGATATAATTCCCTGACTGACGGCCCCGCATCTCAGTTAGTGTAAATTCTGGTCCCAGAATCACATGGTGCTGTAGTTGCCCCTCCCCGTGCAGGAAGCAAGCTACCAACATAGTGTAAATCAGAGGAACTGTTGTTTTATGCTAGTGTACTACCCAATTTACATCACAAGGTGTCTGCCCAGCAACACCAGAGCCAAAACAATTGCATTGTTGTACTAGACAACAAGTTTTAATCTCACCTTCCATTTTAACAAAATGGAGAACCCAACTGTAGAGAATTTCATTTCTTCCCTAGCACAGGGCCTTAAACCTGGCTACCCTGAGTTCATTAACACATTGAACTTAAGTGAGTGCAGTAAAGAAATAGACTCCCTTCTCAGCGACACATCTAAAGGGTCAGTGTTGAGATGTTTGCTCCTGAACTTCAACCGGCAAATTAACATTGTCTGTCAGAGCAAAACAGCATTAGAAAAGGAGATAGAATCCCTTAAAGCTCAAAATGCTAATCTCATTAGTGAAGTTCAGATAGCAAATCACAAAGTCCTGCGTTATTTAGAAGATTTGCACTCAGCAGAGTCACAACTCTTCTCCCACAAAAAGGAATTGTTAGGGCTTAGATCAGAAACTCTTGCCCCACCAAAGTCATTCAGCCTTGCTGACTCTGGCTTTTCAAATTCAAATGTCTCACTCAATGAGAGATTAACGCCCTCTCCAGAGCAGACCAGGGAAGTTCAGTCCTGCTCTACCTCCTCACTGCATCACTTTGAGAGTGATGACAGAGCTAGCATAGTCTCGCCTTCACAAACGGTGACCTCACAATGTCCCCGCCTTGAAGAGCTTGAGCTTCTAGCTAAAGATATGGACGTGTTTGATCCAGACAACTGCGATCATAACATTGAGGACCATTTTAGGGAATTAGATCAAAATCTAATTGACCTGCCCAATGCAACACAGAGAGAGAAAGTTAAACTTGTGTGGAAAACCAGCTCAAAAGCTGTCCGCAAAGTTATACAGTCTCAACCTGCCAGAGTCAGAAATGACTACAATGAGCTTCGTCATGCACTGACAGAAGAATTCTCTTCTACTGCAGACGAAATCGCTTCTTTGGTTGCAGCTAGTCAAATAAAACATTTCCGTCAAGAGAGTCCCAGAGACTATTACAGACGTTTGAGACACGTATACTTTCAACGAAAGAATGCACCAGGCTTAGAAGAGACCCCAACCTTTAAGTCCCTGTACTTGCAGAACCCTCATCCTTGTATACATACGCATGTTATTCTTGAGACAAGAAAAGATAACCTCTCTCTTAACGAGGTTAGGAAAATAGCACAGGTGGCTTGGGAAACTGTTGTCAATTGCAAAGCAAGGGAAACAACATCTGCTTTCAGCAGCTCAAACACCGTGAGGTCACACAGACCTTCTGTCTCAGAACCCCATCCTCAGAACAGATCGAAAGGGGGGGACAAAACACAGCATAGGGACGCAGAGCGTAAACGCCATGTCCGCCAGCTGCCACGGGATAGTCATGCCCAGAGCAGGAGCTGTAGAAGGCCATATTCTGAGATCCTGGCCCAGCATAATGACCTGCCAAACCACTGCTCAGATGATGACCACAGCATCTCTGACCGCAGCTCAGAATCCGACAGTGACAGTGCCTCTGAGTGTCTTTCTGTACACGGCTACAGGCAGCGTTACAGCCCTGAGCCACGAGTGAAGACGAACTTCAAACAACAGAGCTCCAGAGTCCGCTCCTCTCGGTTTTGTAGGTAACAGTCCATCTGCACTGATAGTAAGATTAATGCAAGCTCAGCAGCCTTACTTTTCTTACAGTTAAATTGGTTAACTTTGATTTGTTAGCAGCCGCAGCAAACTCAATAAGACCCAAAGTGTAATTGGACTTAACACCTTGTACAAACTTTGCAAATACTTTTGGATCAACTCCTTGTATTTTGTAAATAAGCTCACTGGTAAACACTAGTTTAGGACACATCTTGGATTGACACACCAATCATACAACTGTCCTCATGCAACTGACAGCTGCATCTCATCTGTATCTCACCCCAAGTCATTTACATAACTAACACTTCTTTTCTCACTAACCTGAAGAGTAGCTGAGAAACAATGTTTATTATGTATTTCGTATAGTGCCATTGTCATGTTAAGATTTTGTTTTGTAGCTTTTGTTCTTGCCTAGTCGAGATATTAGTAGTGTTTAGCCAATTCCCAGTTGGTGAAATAACTGCCCAAAACGTTGCAAACACTAAATGAACTGACAAATGAACTCTGTATATCTATGGACTGTGAAAGATGCCCTTAAAACCGCACATCGGGTGCAGTCTCAAGGACATCGGGGGGATATGTAGGTGCAACCGGCGCCCAAAGATGATTGTTCATTTTCTGGATTAACTCGAACTGTCAGTTTGATTAAAAGTAGAACCCACAGCCTGCTGGAACAAAGACCTCAAAAGTTTGGCTGCCATGCCCTCTCCCCCACAACAGGTCACACCCAGGTGTGAATTCTCCAAGGCACCCAAACTGTTCAATGGCTGAATTGACCACTGACAATGACATCATCCGGGCTTATATAAAGTGGAGCCCCCCATCTCTCGCTCTCTTTCTACTGAATCTTTCTACTGACTCTTTCTACTTGATCTTTTCTACCGGATCATCCTCCTACTCCTCTCCATCTCTACGCGATCACTCAACTCCAGGAGACCAGCTTCCAAATTTAAATAATCAATTACTTTAAATTACTATTAACAGGTATTAAACCTTCACCAAAGTTTAATAAACATCCTGTCTTAATTTGGTGTGGTGCCCTACTTCGAGGTAAAATAAATCCTACATTTTAACGAGTCAAGTTAATTCATAATTAATTCAGCAACTAATATATTCTAGCCATAATACGTGTAGGTTCACTCTCCTACAAACGTCTTGAGATGGTTTGAAGTCGATTGGGTTAAATCTCTAGGAGGAATTTGTTAGAGTATGTCACCATCAAAAGGCCAAATATGGACTAAATTCAAATTAAATAGACATATTCAATTGAAAATGGCATACTTCCAGTTACGTTTAGGACTTGGCTTCTTGAGGCTTCTTTTGTGCATGAGTTTATATTGAAACGTTGGTGTGTTCAGGCTGAGTCTTGTCATGCCTCAGAAATTTTGTAAGATTGTACAATAAATGCTAAAGTTACAGCAACTTCCTGTGTCATAACCTTCCCCACTTCCTGTGGTCACTGTGTGGCCCTAGACAGCGCCTATCAAACTTGCTTTGCCTTGATGTACATCAAACCAACATCACACATTGAAAATTTGGTGTGAATTGGATGAAGTTTGTTATATTAAACTGACTTCTTGTTGCCAACAGGTGGTGCTGTGGCTGTGAGTTAAAATTCAGATGTTTGTGTGTCCAGGCAAGGGGTCTTGTCATGTCTCAGTAATATGCTGAAGATTGGACAATGTATGCTAAATTTAGAGCAACGTCCTGTTTTATAACCTGACACCAATATTCGCTGCCACGGCCAGATGCTCCAGAAAAACAAAACGATATGAGATAACTTTGATCACTTAGGTCTTTAGAAGAACAGGCCAGTTTTGAAGTAGATCAGGTCAAATCTCTAAGAAGAGTATGACAAATGGCTATAAAATCCAAAATTGCAAACTTCATATTGAGATCAGGATTTGATTCCAAGAGGCTTTTTTGTACGTCTGGAGGTGTTGTATGAGCCTACGTCCATCCTGGAGAAGGGGCTGGGATTTAAGGTGTGTCAGTAGAGGGCGCTCTCACTGTCAATGATGTCATCTAGGTTTGTTCAGGGCGGGGCTCTTGTCATGCATGAGATATTTCGGCCAGATTGATACATTTATGCTCAAGTTATAGTTACTTTGTGTTTTCTGATGTGTCTCCAAAGTTCAACACCACGCCATGGCCACACCTTCCAGAAAAATATACCCAAAGCAATTTCAGTCAAAAGCAACTGGACTTGGTTATTTGTCTAGGAAGACGTTTCACCTCTCATCCAAGAGGCTTCATCAGTTCATGTACGCATCTGACCATGCTGGAACTCCCCCTAGAAAGTTGCTAAAATTGAGCCCCTCGATGAGGTTTCAACGAGAGTTCCGGAAATCGATAGAAAGTCAGGAGACGCAGAGAAAAGCCTCAAGAAGCCATATCCTAAACCTAACAGGAAGTCAGCCATTTTGAGTGAAATATGCAAATTTAGTCCCTATATGGCCTTTTGAAGATGCCATACTTTAATGAACTCGTCCTGGAGATTTAACCCGATCAACCTCAAAATTGGCTTGTACCATCTCAAGACCTTTGTGAGCAAAGTTACCTGATCTTCTAACCTAATTTTGCAATATGTGGCCGTGGCGGCGAATGGTTTTTTCCATGAAACAGGAAGTAGGTAATTTCTTAAGAATAAATTGTCAAATCTGCTGTGGTGGTTGATGAATGTCAAGCCCTGAACAGAACCACATCTCCATATTCAATCATAGTCAGAACATCCCCTATTTGCGACACAATATGTGTTTTTTTATAGTGTCATACTTTTACGAACTCCTCTGAAAGAGTCAACTCGATTGGCTCCAGAATCTGCCTCTACCATCTAGAGACCTTAGAGATCAAAGTTACCTCATATTGTAACCTAATTCTAGAGGGTGTGGCCTTGGCGTGGCGGTGAACATTGGCATCACATCAGAAAAGAGAAAGTAGCTATAAATTGAGCAATTATTGTACAATATTCCCCAAATGTCTCATGCATGGCAAGAGCCCCAACCTGACCAAACCTACATGACAATATTGAACAGTGAGCGCAGCCCCCCTACTGGTACACATTAAGTTACAGCCCCTCCTCCAGGATGGACGTACTTTTATGAAATCGTTAGGCATATATAACACCTCCAGACCTACAAAAAAGCTTCTTGGAGCGAAATCCTAAACTCAACAGGAAGTCAGCCATTTAGGACTTTATGACCATTTTCCGAGAGAGATTTAACCTGATCAACTTTAGAACCGGCTTGTACCATTCCTGTGTGATCAAAGTTACCTCATATAATTTCCTTTTTCTGGAGCGTGTGGCCGTGGCGTGGCAGCAAATATTGGTCTCATATTATAAAACAGGAAGTTGCCTTTACACTGCTACACCAAATTTCTGATGGTTGATGAGAGTCCGGCCCCTGAACAGAACCACCTCTCAATATTCATTCATAGTCAGAGCGCCCCTATTGGTGACAGGAAATATGTGGCTTTTTGATGGTGTCATACTTTAACAAACTCCTCGCAGCGATAGAATCCCATCACCTTCAAAATCAGCCTGTACCGTCCAAAGATTTTAGTGAAACAGGAAGTTGTGGTAAATTTAGCATACATTGTCTAATCTTTACCATATTTCTGAGGCATGACAAGACCCCTTGCCTGAATACAAAAACATCCCTATATTTACTCACAGCCACAGCGCCACCTGTCTGCAACAGGAAGTCAGCCTAATATGACAAAATTCACATCAAATTTAAAATGTGTGATTTTGGTTTGATGTACAGAAAGGCTGATAGGCGCTGTCTACATCACACAGTGGAGGCAGGAGTGGGCCAGGTTATGAAACAGGAAGTTGCTGTAACCTTAGCATACATTGTCAGATCTTCACCACATTTCTGAGGCATGGCAAGAACCATGGACATATAAAATATTTATGTAGTATCAAAAATGGTACACCATTCATTCCTTTGGATAGCTGCTCAGTGGCGCAGGCTCCCCTAGGGACGGAGCCATTTTTGCTTCTCATGAACGGGGGCGGACTTACCAGATGTAGAAATGCCCAAGCACCAAGCATGAGCGATTCTGTCTCGAACGAACGAAGCCTCTTATTCTTTAAGAGTACGATATTTTCGGATAATTTTTTCTGTCCATGGTATCTATGACTCGTGTTGTGTGTTTATATATTTATTTAAATTAGCCGAAATAGTATATAATATATACTGTATTAATGATTTGAATCAAGCAAAGTGATGTTTGTATTCTTTAGTGACTAAAATGTGCCAAAATACCATCTAAAGAAAAAAGAAATATTAGTTTTACTTCCCTCTCCTTGGCACTATCTTAAATATAACTGGAATTATTATATTTATATATTTGTATTCATATATTTATTAGAAATAGTATGTCCAAGTAACTAACTAAATAAAATACCACAAGTAGGCCTTAGTATGATGAGGTTTCACTACCTATATAATACACTGAAATTGTACACTAGCATACATAGCTAAAAAAATAAACAAGTGTTACATATCCAGTTATAATGTCTATATTAGCCTACTAACAATGTTAACAAATTACGTACAATCATCTCTCATAATCAATACGTCCGTGCCTAAAACAACATATATCAATTTCATGTAGGTCATGTTGCTAGTAAAACCTCTTACTGTGTCAATGAGTTAAACTATAGAAAAAACATCGGCCACAATGTTTTCAAAGTGTGAGCAGCAGAGTTGTGTTTCTGGCAGAGCCTTGCACTGGGATTTTACAGAGACAGGAACTAGGCTGCGGAATGTGTTTCACTATGGCTCTTTTAACCCATGCACCCTGCCCATAACTCCATTTTGGTTGGGTCTAAAATTATGAAAACATATATTTTTTTTATGAGTTGGTCTGAAGATGATAATGAGCCTTTTGATTTGTATCTAAAAATGTTTTGGGTGGAGATCTCTTCTTCCCCACATGTATAGGAGTGAATGGGTGACTATGCTTCCGGGCACAGGACCGGCACTTAAACAGGGCTGCAGTACCGTGCTTGGCCGCTAAGCACATGGTGGCATACGATGAGAGTGCTGGTCCTGGGGGCCTGGCAAGAACCCCGGAATGAACACACTAACATCTCCATATTAACTCACAGCTACAGTGCCACCTGTTGGCAAATGACAAACTTCATCAGATTTACATCAAATTTTCAATGTGAGTTCTTCGTTTGATATACAGCAAGGCTGGAGTCTGGCTGGTTCCCCCAGGTTGCACCTGGTGTGAGGGCCCGTTCATCGCTGCTTGCAAGTTCAAGTTTTTCTGTATAGCTCCTATTCTGTTCATTTTTGATCGATAATAATTTAGCTGATCGTGAGGCAGACAGCGTTTGTATAGGATACTGAGCTGGAAAAGGCTCCACAGGGAGCACAGAGTGGTATGTAACCGTGCATTCACACCAAAAGTGATGGAGGCTATTAAATCGCCCGGAACGACGGTTACGCATCACTTGCTCATATTTCTCACATTTTAGATCATCGCTTCATCGCGTCTATCGCAGGTAGCAGCCAAGGCAGCTAGCTAACTGAAGCTAACCCCCGGCTCAGCCTACTCTGCTGTTCTGCTAAATGGAAGTTATGCTAGTGCTAACCAGGGGTCTGAATGCTTTTAAAAGAACAGATATGAGCTCTCAGAGGAAGTGTGTGGCTCTTAAAAGAGCCGTTGTATTGTAGTGAGATCAGGCCGTCAGTGATTTAACCTCCGTAGCTGTACCGGTGCTTCTTCTGGATTTCCGGCAGACGAGATGCCTAAAGGCACGTCGCAGCCAGTTGCAGGTAGCCAGGTGCACCCTAGGCTACCTGCGGAGGTGATGCATATTCAATAGGGCTAACCATTGGTACTTGGACATCTAATAATAAAACTATTTGGGAAAACAATAGGGTTCCCAACAACGCTGGTACTGGGAGCCACTATGCTGCTTAAAAGTGAGGTTTTTTTTTACACCTCACATAATGTCATAATACAGCATTTCAGTCGCTATGTTTGAATTTAATAGATGTCAAAATGTCATCAGTGAATGCTGCTGAGCCAAGATTTATATTTCAAATGGACGTCTAAAAAGGTACACCCAGTTTAAACCCAGACACAAGCACAAAACTCATTATTACTGGATGGGACTATGAGACTACAGGTCTGTAAGTAAAATATGTGTCAAGTGTTTGATTGATATTTTTGCTTTGCCGCCTGGATATTGTTACAGGTTACAGCTGAATAAATAAATTTAAAAAGATCCCACCACTTTATCATTCATTTAGGAAATGAAGGGCTGGTAAATGATAAGTGGATTATGGAAATTAAAACGCACTAGTTTATTGACTCACTGCTGCTGCTGCTTTTGTTTCTAAAGATAAATGTGGTACTACACTGACTAACCCTGAGATGGTGTTAGGGTTAGAGTTTCATACATCTACAACAATAACAGCTCACTTGTAAATACCATGATTCTTTTCTGACCTCATACAACTGCTACCGTATTCCTGCAAAACTCATCAAGTCTTTTCTGTCTGTGTATATTTAGGAAATTTCTACTTAAGAATAATAAAGAAGTAGTTAGCCATAATAGAGATAGAGAGACCTTGGTGGTGAGCTCACCTTGGGGAGTGTCAGTGGTTGCAGTGTTAAACCTCTGCGCTGGGCTGCCTCTCTCATAGTGAAATTTTAATCATTCCTTGTTGATTCAAGCTATTGTATTTTTAATCCCTGACACTTAAGAAGATACCTTTGGTAAGATGAGTACATGTATGTCAGGAGACACAGAGCAGAATAATTGGAAATGTTAATACCATCTGGAATCTTGTACTGTACATGATACAAAGTCATCAATTAGCCAGGAGAGGGCGTTGTTTTAAATATGACTCATACTGGAGCATTAACCATACAAGTTATTGAAACAAAACTTTCAGGGGAGGTATGGACTGGGGCCCCCACAGAACACACAATAAGACACAAACCATGCCAGTCCCATTATCACAAAAGTTTGCACACATAATCTTTATAACCCTATGATCGAAATTTATCAAAATAATTTTCATAATCCAAACAATGTGGAAGTTACAGTGGAAAGACTTGGTACACTGTCATCAAAACAGGAAGTGGCGTGTTACTTTGAAGTAGTTTCTCTAATGATCACACAACTTGGAAAAGTTATTTCCTGTGCCACACTAAGGGTCTGTGCAAAATCTGACATCAATTGTCCAGAAGCTGGGGCTGTTATGCTCAACTGAGTAATGCATGCATTATGTGAACAAATGCAATATGCGGGTCCGAATTGCATTGTCTCTATCTGTTGCCAGGCTCTAGTTGCCCGGACCCCGTTGATACCTGCTTGCAGGTCTAGTTATTACTAAGGATATTCTTCATGGTGCTTAATCATCAGAGAAATAATGGGGGAAATTGTAGAACAATTATATAAACTGCAAGTGCAATGTAACTGCTAATTACAAAGAAGGGCAATAAAGTGTGCTGTGTTTTTTTGTACTTTATAAAACACATAACTCAAAACAAATCAGACACATTCATTAGAAATAGAAACAAAGGTCTGGAGTCGGCTGCGATCAGACCTGATTCTCTGTGTATCATAAGATAGCATGCAGAGCCACCCAGAGATTCCAACCAAAGCACATCTGCTTAGCACATGACCCTGCAGCCATGCCATACAGTACTGTACAGCAGCCAGGCCTGCTCTCCAGAGACAGCGGGGCTCTGCTCTGATGCGCTTATATGAAGAAAAATGAGTCAGGATGAGGGAGAAACACAAAACGTGAGGGATGAGACTAAAGCCATGGTATATGAGGAAGAAGTGGAGAACTGACAGCACTGACGTGGTTATCAGTTATTGATTTGTGGATAATGTATTTTGTGAGTGCATTGTTTAAGCATGAACGTGTGCTTCGGTGATATCTTCCAGATGGTGATTTACAAGACGATATGTCATTTTCTTCCGCTCATGTGACTTACAAGACAAGTTCCAACCAGACACATATACCCACCTTGCAACCTCTGTGCCATCGTTCTTATGTCCGTACTCGTATTCCCTCACATCCAGTTTCTGCTTACTCCACAACCTCCAGGAACCCATCACTTTAACAGTGGAGCACATGTTGGGTTTACCCTGCGCCCTCATATGTGCACTAATAAATCCATGCATTAACAACTCAGAGTGTGCATGTGCTGTACGCAACATATTTTTCTGTATCAGTGTCAGAGGGGAAACAGGTCCCTCTCACTGCCAGTAAAGTCTCATTAATCACCCTTGCAGCCGCAAATCAGGCCAGGCCAGCGGATGGGACTGCATGTCTGTAACTTTAAACCACAATGCCTTCCCGCTTATGAACACTGTCCGTCCTCCATCGATCACGCATCTGGATCCCATTGTGTTATGCCCCGACATCAGACAGTCATCTGGAGCCCATGGAAGAAGAGGGAGGGAGAAGAGGGGAAGAAGGGCACTCTGATTACTGGTAGAGTGATTAATCATAACCATATTAGAAGTAGGGTGAAGCAACGACAGAGCTGGACCACTGCTCCTCTGGAGTCTGGAGTGTCGATTATACTGTAAGATTGAGGAGCCGAGGCCAAGAGGTGAATGCAACGCCTGAATAAAAGGTTAGAGGTCAAGCTGTAACCCGAGACGCTAAGGTGAAATAGCGCTTTGGGTTAGCAGTCAAATCTCTGTTCTAAACTATCATAAGAAAGTTATTGCTCTGTAAGAACCATGCAGATCACCTAAGCCTGAGGTCTCATGTCCCAACGTGGGTCTGTCTCAAACTGTTGCACTTTTAAACTTCTGTCTGACTCTTTTTTTCTCTGTACAAAGTATTTTTGTCTACTGTATTTCTAAAGAAACAAAGGGAAATTCAATTCAAATTCAGTTTTTACACTCGTGTAGATGGGGGTTCATTGTACTTAAACGTCACCTCAGCAGCTTATATGCATCAGTGAACCAGTACATCTCCAGCTACCTGCCCATACTCTGTACTTTGGTCCGTGCACAACTTCAACTAGCCACCCTCTGGTCCCCACGGACTGAGCTACTGCTGCTCCAGAGTGAATGCTGTTGTGAGATACAACTGGGCTGTTAGCCATCAAAAAAAGTAAATTCCTGCACAGCTGAGTGACCGGGACAGCAGATTATCTAGAAAGGACAGCATGCCCATGAGGGTCTTTATGACACTTTTATCGCATGCTGTTTTTTTTTCACTACATTAGGTGCATAAGTAGATGTATATTTGTACTGTCAGACCATGTTGAATGTGGAAAAGGAAAGTATAAATTCAGCCTAAACAGTATAATTCTTTCAGTTAGAAAGTTAGTGCATAGAAACCGACAGGCTTTTAAAGCTCTTTTAATTTGCTCATCTACAATTTTAGTTAAAAGACTACATCCATGTTAAAATGATCACTTGGAGCATAATTGCTTCACTGGTAGTCCTGAAGTAAGTTTGATAGTCTGTCCTTTTCAATTAACTGTTCCCACAGTCATTAAAGCTTTCTAGATTACTAGTTATCCAATCAAACAAAGATTGAAACAAAAAACAACAAATCCAATGACTGTTTTACATATGTGCCATCATTTCTGCAGTGGAACAGTGAAAGCTGGGATGTTTGAGTTAAAAACAGTTAACAGTTTTAGGTTTCACTGGTGTTGGACATTTTAACATGGGGCTCTATGTGCTCTATGTTTGGCATTTCTGTGTTGGCTTCATTTTTTCAGCAATTTTTCAGGGATTGTCTTTTGGACTGAACATGAAGATGAGGCTACAGGAGAAAATTATTCAATAGGGAGAGGGGGGTGTAAAAATAAGTTTTTGGTCTATATGACGAGGGAGTTGACACTATATGGAGTGATGGTTGGTTTGTTGTCAGGAGATTAAGGTAGTCAAGTAGTAGTATTTCCTGTACATTATATTGTGGAGCCATATTCTCTTGTCTATCTTGCCAATGACTACATGGAGTTTCAAACTACCTCCAATCCTTCATTTGCTGATGCAAGAAGGGGACAAAAGCATCAATTATAAAAAAAAAATCTTAATTAGTTTCTCCTGATTACATATATATATAATATTATAACCTGATGTAACAAGTTTGTTTTTGCTCTCATGCCCTCTTGACTTTTGCAATTTATTTTCCTCATCAATTGTCCTTTAGCCCAACTGCCAATTAAAGTGATTTTTTCTCAACAATGGGTTCTTTCACAGATGTAACATGCTCAATTGTTCAAATATACAGCAGACAAGCGCCAAATTTGAAACAAGGTATTAAAGTGCCAACAGATAACTTTTATGTTTCAACTCATCATTATGCAATAAATGTCTATTAAACAATGCTATGGCTACCGAAAAATGACACCTAGTTTAGACTGGTTTTCTATAGTCTCTACTTAGAAAGGTAATGTATTATTAACATGGAGGCTTCATAGTCTGACGGTAATTTAATTTTCACATTTCACAACAAAAGCCCTATTCATATAATATTAAAGATAGACCTCATCACTGCTTACCAGAGACGATTCGTTCAAATAAAAAAAATGCTGACAACTGTCATACCGAGTGTTTAACTCCGCCTTTATCAAACAGAGTGTTTAACTCCGCCTTTATCATACCAAGTGTTTAACTCCGCCTTCATCATCCCGAGTGTTTAACTCCTTGTTTGTCAAACCGCGTGTTTAACTTCATCTTTATTATACAGAGTATTTAACTCTGTCTTTATAAGATTGTTTAACTCTGCCTGTATCATACTGAGTGTTTAACTCTTTCTTTATCGTACTGATTGTCTCAGTCCACCTTTATCATACTGAGTGTTTCAGTCCGCCTTTATTATGCAGAGTAATTCAGTTGGCCTTTATCATACGGAGTGTTTAACTCCACCTTATCACACCGAGTGTTTAACTATGTCTTTATCATACCAAGTGTATAACTCCGCTTTTATCATACCGAGTGCTTAACTCCGCCTTATCATCCCATGTGTTTCATGCTTCCTTGATCATACTGAGTGTTTAACTCTGTCTTTATCTTTTCGAGTGAGTAACTCTGCCTTTATCATACCGACTATTTAACTCTGTCTCCCAGTGTTTCACTCCTTCTTTACCGGACCTAGTCTTTCAATCCACCTTTATCATACCGAAAAGTTAACTCCGTTCATATCATATCGAGTGTTTAACCCTGGCTTTATCAGAAGGATAAAGCCAGTGTTTTCCTCTACTTTTATCATAGCAAGAGTTTAACTCTGCCTTTTATCTTTTTGATTGTTTAACTCTGGCTTTATCATACCAATTGTTTCAGTCCACCTTTATCATGCAGTGTTTAATTCCGCCTTCATCATACAGAGTATTTAACTCTGTCTTTATAAGACTGTTTAACTCTGCCTGTATCATATAGAGTGTTTGACTCCATCTTTACCGTACAGAGATTTTAACTCTGTCTTTATCATACTGAGTGTTTGACTCTGTCTTTATATTTTCGAGTCTTTATCGAAACGAGTGTTTCACTCATACTGAGTGTTTAAATCCATCTTAATCACACTGTGTGTTTAACTCTAGCTTTATCAGAAGGAGTGTTTCAGTCCGCCTTTATCATATCAAATGTTTCCCTGCGCCTTTATCTATTCAAGTGTTTTACTCAACTTATATCATAGCGAGTGTTTCACCCCGTCTTTATCTTTTCAAGTGTTTAACTCCGCCTTCATCATACAGAGTTGTTAACTCTTTCTTTATCATTCCAAGTTTTTAACTCTAGCTTTGTCATAACAAGTGTTTCACTCCACCTCTTTCTTTATCATACTGAGTAATTCAGTCGGCCTTTATCATACCGAAATGTCATACGAAATGTTTAAGTCTTTCTTTATTATACCAAGATTTTAACTCTGTATTTATCATACGGAGTGTTTAATTCTGTCTTTATCATAGTGAGTGTTTCAGTCCGCCTTTATCATTCCGAGTAATTCAGTCCGCTTTTATCATACCGAGTCTTTGACTCAATCTTTATTTTACCAAGTGTTTAACTCTGTCTTTAGCATACAGATTGTTTGACTCTAGCTTTATCATACCGAAGGATTAACTGTCTTTTTCATACCGTGTGTTTAACTCTGTCTTCATATTTTCGAGTGTTTCACTCTTCCTTTATTGAAACGCGTGTTTAACTCTGGCTTCATCAGAAGGAGTGTTTCAGTCCGCCTTTAGCATATTAAATGTTTCACTGTGCCTTTATCTATTCAAGTGTTTTACTCAACTTATATCATAGCGAGTGTTTCACCCCGTCTTTATCCTTTCGAGTGTTTAACTCTGGCTTTATAATACAGAGTTATTAACTCTGCCTTTATCATACCGAGTGTGTAACTCCCCTTTAACCTACTGAAATGTCATACCAAATGTTTAAGTCTTTCTTTATTATTCCGAGATTATAACTGTCTTTATCATACCGATTGTTTACATACTCTTTCTTTTTCATACAGAGTGTTTAACTCCGTCTTTATCATATTGAGTTTTAGACTTCGCCTTTATCATACCAAGTGTTTAACTCCGTCTTTATCATACCGAGTGTTTGACTCTAGCTTTATCATTTCGAGTGTTTCAGTTTGCCTTTATCTTACCAAAGGTTTAACTGTCTTTTTCATACCGTGTGTTTAACTCTGTCTTTATCATACTGAGTTTTTCACTCTGCCTTCATCATACCGAGTCTTTAAATCTGTCTTGATCCGAACGAGGGTTTCAGTCCACCTTTATCATACAGAGTGATAAATATAATATATGCATGTTTTCACCTGTGTAATATTGCCAAAATTAGGAACATTGTGTCTCAGAAAGATGCAGAAAAACTAGCCCATGCATTTGTTACTTCTAGGCTGGACTACTGCAACTCCTTACTATCAGGCTGCTCCAATAAGTCTGGTAAGAGTCTCCAGTTGGTCCAAAATGCTGCAGCTCATGTACTAACTAAAACAAACCGAAGAGAACATATTTCTCCTGTATTAGCCTCTCTGCACTGGCTACCTGTAAAATCTAGAATAGAATTTCAAATCCTTCTCCTTACCTACAAAGCTTTTGTTGGTCAGGCTCCATCGTATCTTAAAGAGCTCATAGTACCGTATAACCCGACTAGATCGCTGCGCTCTGAGAATACAGGGCTACTCGTTGTTCCAAGAGTCTCCAAAAGTGAGCCTTCAGCTACCAAGCTCCTCTCTTGTGGAACCAACTCCCAAGTGTTATTTGGGAGGCAGACACTGTCCCCATATTTAAGAGTAAACTTAAAACCTTCCTTTTTGATATAGCTTACAGCTAGGGCTTACGAGCCCTTAGCAATGTTGTTATTTTTAAGCTGATTTTGTTCTGTTTAATTATGCTGCTATAGGCCTAGTCTGCCGGGGGATAATACTTTTCCAGATACTCTGAGCTTCTCTCCTCTCTGTCTGTATCATAAATGTCTCATCAATGCATGTTACTAATTCAATTTCTTCCCCGGAGTTGTTTGTGCTTTGTCGTCTCGCAGGTCTCTGCTGATCGTGGTGGTGCCTGCTGCCGTGGTCCTGCATGACGCTTCCTGCTACTATTATAATCTATAACCTTAGCTGTGCTGGTTTCTACTATTCTGCTGTATTAACTGCCATAACTTATAGGTCATGGACACATTGCTATAGATATTATTATACTTACTGGAAGTGTGTCTGTCTCTGTCTTTGTGTCCGTCTTTGTCTTTGTGTCTGTCTCTGTCTTTGTGTTTGTCTTGGTCTCTCTCTGTCCATCTGTCCGTCTTTTCTCTCTTTCTCTCTCCTTTTCTTCCTCCCCAACCGGTCAAGACAGATGGCCGTCCCCCACAGAACTGGATGTGTCTGACGTTCCTGCCTGTAATAGGGAAGGTTTTCGTTGCCAGCGTACTCTACGGGGGAATTGTTGGGCCTATGTAAATCATAAATAAGCTATAGAGTGTGATCTTTACCTAGTTTGTAAAGTGTCCTGAGATAACTTTTGTTATGATTTGGCACTATAAATAAAATTGAATTGAATTGAATTGAATTGAGTGTTTTACTGCACCTTTTTTTCTGTTTGAGTGTTTCACTCTGCTTTTATCATACCAAGTTTTTAACTCTGCCTTTATCATACCGAGTGTTTAACTCTGTCATGGTTATAACCAGTGTTTATCTCCGCCTTATCATAGGGAGGTGTAACCCTCTGAGGTCTAAGGCTAATTTTTTTAGATTTTGCATTCTTTTGTAAATACTTGCATTTAACACAATACCCAAGTGTTTTATATGTAAATGTTCAGAATAAACTCAGCTTTATGTATAGCAAGGCCAAATTTTTTCATATCTCTTGTGAATACATACATTTACTCATGTGGACAATTTGTTTTGGGACCTACTTTGGGAAGTAGTTTACCAAAGTCTTAGGTTCACAAAAGTAGTGTCAAATATGAATAAAATAGTAGATACATGTAAAATGAATGTCTGAAATGGAATTTTGTCGATATCACTTTTTGAGAAAAAGTGTTGTCTCTCCCTTTATTTTCACCATGAGATGAAATGGGTCTTCATACTACATATCTAGCTCCATGGGATGTGTGCAAATGAAGAAAAATAGCATTACAACTGTTTCTCTTCCAAACCAAATACTTATTATATACAAAAAATACACAATTTACAATATTTACATATTGTGCATGTTTTTATGATTCATATATTCAGCTGTGCCGTGTGCTGGTGAGGTGGTGATGGCTGTGGTACAGGCAAGGGAGTTAGGACAAGGTTGATGTGTTCCTGGTGGCAGACAGAAAAGGATTTGACTGTTACATTCAGTATAAAAACATCCATTCATCTAGACTATTAGTAAGTGAAGCTCACTAATCAATAATACAAATCTAAATAACTACAGTTACAGAGTAATACTTTATTAATGGACAGTCAAACAAAGTTCATGACTATTGATACACAGACCAATTTACGCATTGTGCACAGAAGCACACTTTGGCCAATCTGATCACAATTATGCTTCAGTTTGTATCTCATTTACTTTTGTGACTGTGCTGTTTGTGTTCTTTTGTTGCTTGAATTGTCGTTCTGATTCAACACTAGCTGCTTCATTCAATCTGTCGATGAGTATTTAATCTGTTACTATCAGATCATCGAGATAGGGTTTTAACTGTAGCTTGATGTGGTCACTTAACAACCCAGTACTCACTGACCTCAAGAATTTCTTTTGGTTGAGCACTGAACTGTACTGTTTATCTGATCCAACATCACTGTAAGCAAGCAAAAGTCTCTCTTTTAACTCGATTGCCCCAAAGAGGATGTTTTGAGGGGACTCACGACTGTCTGTTGTTTTATGTTTACTAGTCGATGATGCAGGTCTGTGGAACTGTCCTCTTTGAAATGTCCCTTTAATATAGCCTTCAACTGGGGGAGGGTTAGGTCTCTTTTTATCTCAAGCATGTCGCAAAGACTCAAACCTAGACTAATATGATGACGGCCTCCATGACTTCAGCCTCACTGTTTCCTTTAATGAGGCCTTTGTCTATCTGATGCATCAGGTTTGTATATGAGAGTTTGTCCTTTTGTCCCTTCTCCCCAATGTGACCTCATATCTTAGAATCCCTCCCCATGGTCACTTCTCGAAGCTGGTTCACGATGCACTATTCATTCTTTCACCCAGCCTTCTCACTGAGCTGTGAGTAATTTTCTGCTAAACTAATTTCTTCAGTTGTTGCCTGGCTGGTTTGTGCTGTGTTTTCTTTATTCTCTTCATTGTCAGTATTTTCAATATTCACTCGTTTCATCAATGTCCTTAGATGATGTGCTGCAACATCCTGCTCTTCATCATCAATCACACTGTCCATAGATTCTGTAATTAGTCTGTTTAACGCCCGTCTTGTTGCGACCACCTGCTCTGGATTTTATTTTCAACACACACTTCTGGCAGCTGGTTCACTTGCAGAAGCCATAGTTCCTCCGACAGGGTCTCTGCCAACTACTCCAGGTCCATTGTGTCCGACATCACGGTGTGTCCGACATCACGGTGCTTCCGATGCTGCACGCACCCACTTTCACTCTGGTAGTCCAGCGCACTTCGCGCCTTCCTGATCCTGAGGACCCCTACCTGGACCCCTGGCTGCCCACAGTGCCTGCACTAATCTCTATTGACTGCTTCACATTAACACACACACACACACACACACACAAACACACACACACACACACACACACACACACACACTCTTACCGTTACGTTCATCAGCATACAGAGCAACTTCTATAAGTAAAACAATGGTAAAATAGAAAATACATTAATGGCCAATACAGATGGGGGGGCGGGATGTTTCATAAGAAAGTATTTTTCTCAAGAAAGGGGGTAGACTGGGTTTAAAAACAAAGTTGTGTTTTTGTCTTGATGACTATGCTCTTAATGGTCTAAAAACCTAGAGATTGACAAGTTGATTTATGTAGGAACAGCTTTTTCTAAGGGGTGTAGCTTGCTACTAAAGTTCATGATAAACTGTAATTGATCATTTATCTTATATCAAGCAAAATCTATCACTTTCATTCAGGTATATACACACCCACTTGCACACATACATGTACAATACACGAGAGTTTGCCCAGCCATAAAACCACTGGGCTCCAGAGACAAAAGCCTCGTCATGCTCTGATGGGGTCCTGTCACTAATCCACAAAGCTTTAGGGGTTGCAGACAGCAGACACACATACACACAGTGTAGATCAATGGGAACAAGAAATTTGACACACACACCGCCTGGATTTGTGGACACATACTTACACACACTCGCTCTCTCACACAGACAGTGGCGTTGTATAGCCGGCTGGCTGGGTGTTAATGTAAAGCTACTGGCGACAGGTTGGAGAGAAGAGATGGCTCTCTAAGCCTAATCACACTGTGGAATGCTGTCTGAGGCACCTGACCATCCAACATCTCACTGTGTCTGTGTATATGCTTGCTTACTTACATATAGTCCTGCATATGTATGTGAGTGTGCGAGTGTGTCTGAACTCCGGAAGAGGGCACTCATAATTGGGGCTTATCACTCTGGACGGGGCAGAAGGACAGGTGCCAGAGCAGGATTGGGGGTGTCTGAGGTTTAATGAGTCATCCAGATTCTTACAGGCAAAGCCTTGCACAGCCAAAGAACATATTCCATACACCGAGCACAGTCCATACCATAAAACTCAGCATCAGTTACTTTATTCCACAGATCAAAGATTCAAGAAGCTTTATTTATCCCGAGGGAAATTATTGTGCAACAATTTCAATACAAAGGTGGGAAAGGATCAGAGTGACAATAGGCTAACATAAATCAAATCAAAGTAAAGCTAACATAAAATAATCAAACAGGTATATGCAATATACAACAATATGCACCGTGCAGTTTAGCAGCATATTGAAATAAGATAAGTACAAACTAAATAAGTGATAAGGAGCGATAAGTGATAACAGTGTTAAAAATGTAGCAGCATTTCTTACAAAACTAAGTTACAGTAAAGTTTAGCAGCATTTCTTACTGAAGTAATTTACAGTACAACTATATAAAGTGATATAAAGTGACAAGTGACATTTGCTCAGGACACAGTGTCTCGACTGTTCCTTACCTGACCGGGGGGAGATGAATTATACAGATTGATGGCCACCGGAAGGAAAGACTTCCTCCAATGTTCTGTGTTACACCGGGGGAGAATGAGTCTGTGGCTGAAGGTGCTTCTGCTGGAGGTCAGCAGCTGGTGGAGAGGGTGAGTGTTGTTGTCCAGGATGCTGTGCAGTTTAGACAGCATCCTCCTCTCTGACACCGGCACCAAAGAGTCCAGCTGGACCCCCAGGACGGAGCCAGCCTTCCTGATGATCTTACTGATCCTCTTGGTGTCTGCTGCCCTCAGTCTGCTGCCCCAGCACACAACAGCAAAGAAGATGGCACTGGCTACCACCGACTAGTAGAACATCCTCAGCATGGTGTTACATACATTGAATGACCGGAGCCTCCTCAGTCCACAAAACCCCTGTACTCCTCGTCCTTCCCCTCACCGACACAGCCAACAATTGCAGAGTCGTCAGCAAACTTCTGCAGGTGGCAGGACTCAGAGAGGAGCTGAAAGTCTGAGGTGTACAGGGTGAACATAAAGGGGTAAAGAACAGTTCCCTGTGGAGCTCCAGTGCTGCTGACCACAGTGTCAGACACTCCGTCCTGCAGTCTGACATACTGGGGTGGGAGTCCTTTTTTCCTGTAAGTCGTCGTGCTAACCTTAGCCAACAATGTTTGTGAACTTTCTTACATGTTTTTTGTCCGTTTGTCTAATTCTTGGGACTATTTTTGCCGACCGCGTCTCCGTCTGGACACAACAATGCGGCGGCTCCATTGTTTACACACGTGAACAGCTGTTGTCGCTAACACCAATGGCGCTGATGCGGGAGAGGCCTGAAATCCCCACAGAACTGAGGAGAAAGTACAGGGGATGTAAGGCTGGACATAAACACCGGGAAAAGAAGAGGAGATACAAACCATCTCTCCCTTCCATCACCATGGGGAACGTGAGGTCGCTGGCTAATAAGATGGACGAGCTGGCGGGCCTGGTGAGGACTCAGTGGATGTATCGTGTGAGAAGTGTGCTGTGTTTCACGGAGAGGTGGCTCAACGAGGACATCCCGGACTAACGCATCTTTGGACGGTTTTCATACTGTTCGGGCGGACAGGAGTCACCGTGAGACTGGCAAGAGGAAAGGTGGGAGACTTGCTATTCTTATTAACAACAAGTGGTGTATCTTGGTCATGTTACTGTAAAAGAGCGTGTGTGCAGCCCGGACATTGAGCTGCTTGCCGTGAGTCTGCGGCCATACTATCTGCCGAGGGAGTTTTCACACGTGATCCTGGTTGTTTACGTTCCTCCGACTGCAAATGTGGCGCGCACAAGTGACGTCATCCACGCCGTCGTCGCGGGCCTTCAGACACGGCACCCAGATGCGTTCATTGCAATATCTGGGGACTTCAACCACATCACTCTGGCTGCAACACTGCCCACTTTCACGCAGTTTGTTGCCTGTCCCACTACCCTTCCTCCTCTTGGAAGATCGGACCACAACCTCATCCACCTGCAGCCCCTGTATAAGCCCTGCTTATACCCCACCCCCCGCCATCACCTCTCTCCACCCCCGCCAACGCACACAGCAGACAGACCTTCACTGCAGAGCAGGTGAGGAAAAAGCTGTGCAGACTCCGCCCAGGCAAGGCAGCAGGTCCCGACGGTGTCAGCCCGAGGGTCCTCAAAGCATGTGCGACCCAGCTGAGTGGAGTCCTGCAGTACATCTTCAACCTCAGTGTGAAGAATGGACTTTGCAGTCCACGTCCACGTAGGATGGTGGCGGCAAGGACACACTGAGGTTGGGTGGTGATGGGGTGCAAACACAACAGCCAGCAAACGTGGATGACGGTGAAAAGTGCAGATTTTTTTACAGTGAGAAGAAAATACGTGTTACAGCCCAAATGGCAACAAAAAAACCCAAATAAATCAAACAAACAAACCAAAAATGAACCCACAGGTTTCTTGATCACAAAAACAAAAATGCACAATTTTTCTCAATTCTCTGTAATGACCTCTCAGCAAGTTTACACTCTCCAGACTCCCACCCAGAGGACAGAAAAACCTTGCTTTAAATAGAGCCTTTGGGCTCAGATAATTAAGAGAAACCAAGGTGACAGAGCATTTTGTTTAGGTTTAGGGTTGCAGCTGATATTTTACCCATCCCACATACATTGAAATAATTTCCCCTGTCTTTCAGTACAAAAAAACAATAATAAACTTAATATTTAAATAATAGTATATAATAATTACATTTCAAAACAACAATCATTTTGGTGTTGTCCAAAATAGCTTACCCCGCTCAAATCCAAACTTTCCCCTATCCCGAACAGGGAATAAAATAGCCTGTTGACAAGGCTCGTGTTCCTTGGGGAAAACAAATGATGCGGGACCATGAAGTGAAAGTGAGTGTATCAGTGTATTGGCAGTGTTTGGGTGCACAATGTATGGACTAACAGAATGAAATGGGTTATGGAGCAGAATCGACGGGTACCGCGTCGCTCGCTATGAAGGTTGCAGAAGTTTGGTGAGTAACTGAAATATGGATGAAAATAGCGAGTGCGCATGAATGAATTACGTCGCGGTTGCCGGCACTGCGCGTAATTACAAACCGTCTGAAACTAAGTGTGTGTGAGTGTAAGCGTGTGTGTCCGTGTAGGAGAAGGTAGTCAGTATAAATGTCACAGGGGATGTCAGGCGAGTTGGGGGAAAAGGGGGGCTAACTTTTCACACTCAGCCTGAGTCTTGAGAAGGTCCCTGTGCTGTGGAAGACATCCTGCCTGGTACCAGTACCAAAGAAGGTGCGTCCAAGCACCTCCAAAGACTACAGACCGGTGGTGCTGACGTCACACCTGATGAAGTCCCTGGAGAGGCTGGTCCTTTCACTTCTTTGGCCCCTGGTCAGCTCATCACTGGACCCTCTACAGTTTGCCTGCCAGCCGAGACTAGGTGTGGAGGACGTTATCATCTTCCTGCTCCACCGTGCCTGCGCCCACCTCTGTGAGAATCTTGTTCATGGACTTCTCCAGTGTGTTCAATACCATCCGGCCTGCTCTGCTGGGACGTAAGCTGACGGCGATGCAGGTGGACCCTCCCCTGGTTTCCTGGATTACGGATTACTTGACGGGTCGACAACAGTATGTCAGTGTCTGACACTGTGGTAAGCAGCACTGGGGCTCCACAGGGAACTGTTCTTTCCCCCTTTCTGTTCACCCTGTACACCTCAGACTTTCAGCTCCTCTCTGAGTCCTGCCACCTGCAGAAGTTTGCTGACGACTCTGCAATTGTTCGCTGTGTCAGTGAGGGGAAGGAGGAGGAGTACAGGGGCGTTGTGGACTCCTTCGTCGACTGGTGTGCAGCTAATCACCTGATTCTAAACCCCACCAAGACCAAGGAGCTAGTGGTGGATTTCCGCAGGAGTAAATCTGCCCCCACACCCATCTCCATCAACGGCGTGACTGTGGATGCTGTCCAGGATTACAAATACCTTGGAGTATACCTGGATAACAAACTGGACTGGTCCAAGAACACTGAGGCTGTTTACAAGAAGGGCCAGAGTCGTCTCTTTTTCCTGAGGAGGCTCCGGTCATTCAATGTATGTAACACCATGCTGAGGATGTTCTACCAGTCGGTGGTAGCCAGTGCCATCTTCTTTGCTGTTGTGTGCTGGGGCAGCAGACTGAGGGCAGCAGATGCCAAGAGAATCAGTAAGAACATCAGGAAGGCTGGCTCCGTCCTGGGGGTCAAACTGGACTCTTTGGTGGCGGTGTCTGAGAGGTTGATGCTGTCTAAACCGCACAGCATCCTGGACAACAACTCTCACCCTCTCCACCAGCTGCTGACCTCCAGCAGAAGCACCTTCAGCCACAGACTCATTCTCCCCCGGTGCAACACTGAACGCCGGAGGAAATCTTTCCTTCCGGTGGCCATCAAACTGTATAATTAATCTCCCCCCGGTAAGGTAAGGAACAGTGGACACACTGGGCCTCATTTATCAAACTTGCGTGGAAACGGGCGCAGATCTGAGCGCAGAATTGGTCGTAGGAAAGGACCCACGTGTGATTTATGAAACATTCGTATTGGACCAATCTCAGCGTACGAATGAGCGGGCCTTGATAAATGCGGCGGCTGAATTCGATCGTCATTAACATGTTACGCCCCTAAATATTCCTGTTTCGGAGGCCTCGCCCACTGAGGTCAAACATGTAGAGGAGAAACGCAGGTTAGAAAAGAAACTTTTCCGACACACAGATCGGCATCTTGACATCTGAGATGGAGCAAAATAAGGACGTGCTATTTGGCAGTCTTAAGAGTGGAATAAAAGGGGCCCATAAAAACGCTGTATGGAAAAGAATAACGGAGGCAGTCAAACCAAGGCAGCACTCCACTGTGATCCGAGTGCGCCTGTGCGCACTGTTGGACAGGTGTGCCGTATTCAGCACCCCTGCCGTGAATTGCACCCCCTCACATTATAGCTGATATTCAAAAGATCCATTTAATTCATTTTGTAATTATGGCTGCAGTTTATTTCCACAGAACATAAAAAAGGTGTTGTTTTGTGTTCTCTATTATCCAAGTTTGTGATTTTAAACTCTTTAAAATAGTTTAAAGACTGTAAGTAACCAATGTTCTGACCGTTGTGGGTTACCTGTATATAAACTACTCCTTTAGGTCGAAACAACAGCCTTCTGATCCAGAATATCACCTATAATGCGAGGGGTGCATTTCACGGCAGGGGCGCTGAATACGGCACAACGCCGGCGCTACAGGTGGGTCATTAGGTATTCCGTAAGAGGATAGCTTTGTCATCTAGAAGAATCATACCAAGATGTTAATCATCTGATACCTTGTTTGATTTAATGCAATTTATCGTGGGTAGCCACGAACCGAGGATATGACTTTGGCTCTGCAGTGCGTCTTGCTGCAGCCGCGCGCCAACACATTCATTCATTCATTCAATGTCGGGGTCGCGGGGGGCTGGAGCCGAGCTGTTTTGAAATATAAAAGAATCGTGTGTCCCCCCCGGCCACCTGGCCACCACGTTTAAAAGGAACAGCTGGGCATCACAAATCACCTGTACATTTATCGAGTGGTAGTTATGGCGATTGATGAATGCGTAATCATTCATGGATGATGCCTTCAGACGCACATGAGTACAATCAATCGCTCCAACCACAATTTTTTTTTTTTAATTCGTTTAATCCGTTTTGATCTGTTCTTAATATGTGACTGCTTATGCTTAATGACAGCTGAGGTTTGTTCATTATTTTCAGCCAGGTTTTGCTGTGCTGCACTGCAAATACACAGGCTCAAATGTGCGTACACGACCTCAGACCAGACGTGAGATTTGATCGTAGCTCCCGCTCACGTCCAAATTGATAAATTCCGACATTTGCCAGGAAATGGTCGTCAACGTTTTTCTGCCGTACGTTTGTTTGATAAATGAGGCCCACTGTGACCTGAGCAAATGTCACTTTGTCACTTTATATCATCACTACATCACTTTATTTAGTTGTATAGTAACTTATTTCAGTAAGAAATGCTGCTAAACTTTACTGTACTTTACTGTAACTAACTTACTTCAGTAAGAAAGGCTGCTACACTTCATTGTGCTTTACTGTAACTTAGTTCTGTAAGAAATGCTGCTACATTTTTAACACTGTCTCACTAATCGCTCCTTATCACTTATTTAGTTTGTACTTATTTTATTTCAATATGCTGCTAAACTGCACGGTGCATATTGTTGTATATTGTATATACCTACGTTTAACCACAATGTCCGCTGTACTCTCTCACATTTAGTTATTGTTTGATTTATTTTATGTTAGCTTTATTTTAATTTGATTTATGTTAGCTTATTGTCACTCTGATCCTCTCCCACCTTTGTTTTGATACTGTTGCACAATAATTTCCCTCGGGATAAATAAAGCTTCTTGAATCTTGAAAGGGGGGAGAGAGGAGGGATCAGAGTCCGGGGTGCACTCTCTACACAGTGAGCTAGTGGCTTACCCTATTACATGATAATTTATGAAACAATAATAAATCGACCACAGGATCAACTTAAGTAATTCCATTTCAGGTGTCACTAAATCAAACCTGTAAGAGTAAATGTTTAAATATTAACTCTGAAATTCTTACTCTAAACTCTGATCCTGTATTTCACACCTCAAGTGTCAACGTCGCCCTTCCCCCCTAACGTTACACCGTACAAACACTGCTCTGCAGAAGCAAGAAGTTAAGAACTGTCTCAACTGCGTGTCAACCATTCTGCAGAGGATAACGGTTAATGGTTACACTGTTCAGTAAGTATATGTAGTAGTATCTGGTAATATTGTATTTTATATTGATATTACTCTTAGGCCATCCGGTCGTTTTGCAATGGTGAGCCATGGTAACTTTACTCCTCAGGCCGCAACCACTGAACACCTGCTTAATGCGCTAGAGGTTAGATTGCTTGCTGGTGTCACTCTAACATAAAAAGTGGATAACGGCAGTAAACATAAATTTTAGCTTGATGTTTTGGCTGAGAGAGACGAGCACTTTGTAAACATAGATATAAAACGTTATAAGATGATGCTAATGATTCGGAGTTAATAGCTAGCTTGCTAAAGTGGTGCTAACGCTTAGCCTTTGTCCAAAGTAATTTCTAATTTATTTTTTTTACGAAAATAACACAGCTCTTGGTGAAGTATAATATGACTTATTGTCAGTAACAAACACACACCGTGAAATTGCGGTTTTCGACAGACTGCTCATGTTTACCGTGCCAGAACCGGGAATGTCTTTTTACTGGGTCACACTGAAATATCACTTTTATTTTTAGAGGGAGTTAAATTAAAGTGTCATATGGTTTATCTTGGGAGACACATTAATGTTGTGGTAAGATATTTTTATTATATAGGCTAAGCTGCATGCTATTGGCTCACATTGACGTTTCATTTTAATAACAGTGGATCAGATACATTTACATAAAAATTCCACAAATTGATGAAAACTTTGACTTCCAAAAGTTTCTTCAAGATGGTTTGTCTTTACACATTTTAAGCCAAAAAAAAGCCTTATAGGCCATTTTAGAGAATGCTCTAAATATCTGAATGGCATGGTTGATAATAAACTTAATGTAACTTTATTTTTTATTTTTCCCAGTACCGGACAAATTTAGTCATACAATCTATTGCCCATTTCAATAAATTCAATATGTAACAGTCATCCAAAGCTAAATTTGTTGTCTTGAAATGAATGAATTGATCTCTACTGTCATTTTAATAATGATGAATATGAAGTTAAGTATGTTATTCAACAAAAACGATCATTTTAGTTAAATGGTATCTGTACTAAGCAAGAAATAATGTTTTACAGTGCTTTTATCTCTAATTTTTGTCTTCAAGACTGGGATAGTGATATATCTGTTCTCCTGTTGCTGTTGCATCTCCTGCCCCCTGCACTGAAAGGCCAGAAAAAAACTCCCAAAATGAGCTCAGCACAGGCAGCCAATCATATTGTCAGATTCATTCAAGATATGTACCATAAGCTTTTTTTGTACTACCATGTAAGAAGTGTGAGGTCCAGATTGGACAGTAAGGGTGCACTCACACTGTCAGTCCGTACCGTGCCCCGGGCTTTAGGGTACTTGTCCCCCCCACCCTCTCCCCACGCTGGCCAGGCCCGTTTGTATTCACACTGCCTGGGCCTCGGCGAATGCTTCTTGCCTGTCATACGTCATCACGCCGTAGCACGTCACACGCATTGATTGACGTCATCGCGATGCTTCGCTTTGTTTACAAATCTTTCCAGAGTTTTTGTGTGTCTTGTCCGACTGTTTTTAAATATTTTCATCTGACCAAATCTGCAGTAAACACTCCACCTCCGCATCACACCAACGTGAACCTTTCGCCACCATTGTTGTTGTTGTTAAATATCCGCGCATAGTCCGTCTTTTTTTTTTTCTTTCTATGTCCGAACAGCCGCACATAAAATGACGTCAGAGCCACCATAGGCCTCGTGCTCGTACACGTGCTTAAGCTCTTGCTCGTACATGTGCAAACACTCTCTAAAAGAGCCCACCTCTCTCAAACGGGCCGTGGACGGCCAGCTGGCCGCAGCTAGGCACAGGGCGGTTGCTCTCACACTGATCAAACGAACTAGGCTTTACCCGTAAAACCTGTTTGGGCACGGTACGGAAGGACAGTGTGAGTGCGCCCTAAGAGTGTATCTAGTATGTTAGGCTAAGTATATGCATAATGTGTCATTCAAACTACAGGAAGGAGCCAGCCTCACTACATTCCTGGATAAAGTTGTGTGGACCAGAAAAGCTATCCCATGCAATGCTCAGACATTGGTGGCTGCTTTTGATGTGCTGTTCAAGACTCACTATGTCTTCAACCTCTCCTATGATGAAGCACTTTCTGCTTTCACTTTCACTTCCAACATCGATGTTGGAACCACAAAGGAAACCCCAAGAGTCAAGGAACTGAGGGCCACACTACTGCAAGTCCACTAAAAAGGCACCAGTTCACAAAGGTCAGAGCACAGTTGAAAAAACAGTCTGAGTATGTTCACATGTTTTGTTTGTAAGAAGCACCACAAAAATTGTTCAGTTCTTTGTCAAAATTTTAAATTTCAGCATGGACTACATCCAGCTACAAACTTGTGTCCTTCATCTTTTTGTACAAACAATGGCTTCAGAAAGCACCTAAAGACTGTTCATAACAACCATGATGAACTGGTCGATACTAACCAGGAAGTGGCCACACAAAGACATTTTAAATTTGAATCTTTAAGTGAACAGCCAACAACTTCTGCTGCATCCATGTTACAGGTTCCCCCTGTAATAACACAGAACTCACTTGAAATAATGTGCGGTTCAGTTGTTTCACATTTACAAACCTCTGGTTGTTCACAAAGCACTATCCAAACGATAGCTTGTTTGATGGAGGAAGTTATTAGTGATGTTTATAAGGAAGTAGAGCAGTGTTTAAATCAATTAGACAATCCCATTTCAAAATTTAACACACATATGAAGAGACAAAAATATTATGATGAAAAATGGGAAATAGTTGAGCCTAAAGAATTTGTCCTTGGTGTGAGAATGGATACGCATAAATAGAATTACAGGTGTTTATAGTCAGATTCCTGTAACAGACAAGTACATGTATGTACCCATTTTAGGTACACTGAAATCCGTTTTTAAAAACAGTGAGATAAGAGAGTGCTTCTTGCAAGACAAACACTGTAAAAAGGGGACATACAAAGACATTAACGATGGGTTTTATTTCCAAAACCATCCTCTTTTTGACAACATAGACATGCTCTACAAATTTTACTTTATTATGACGATTTTGAAACGGCTAATCCGTTGGGTTCTAAGAAGGGGATCGACAAACTAGGTTGTGTTTATTTTACTTTAAAAAATCTCCCACCCAAGGTCAACTCTGTGCTAATGAATATACATTTTGCAGCTCATTTTTACACCCAAGATTTAAAGACGTAAAGTTTTGAAGAAATATTAAAGCCTCTAATTGACGATTTGAAGTAATCCAATTTCCATTTATTGATGAACCAGTGTTTGGCTCTGTAATTCGAGTCACGGAGATAGTCTTGCTTTAACTAGTTTACCCGGCTTTGTTGAATCTTTCAGCACAACATACTTTTGTCTGACAAATAAGGAAGAAATTCAGTTTTTTTTTTTCTGAGGATAATCCAGGACTTACTCTACGCTTCAGAGAGCTTCATATTGAACATTGTAATGCAATGTGCAAAGTGAAGATGCTGCTCTATCTACTGTTTATGGTGCTAAAAAACCTTGTGGGCTTGATTCATTACAGTATTTTCAGTGTACTGATAATTTTGCGGTTGATATAATGCATGATTTGTTCGAGGGTGTTGTACAGTATAAGCTTAAGATGTTTTTTTAGTACCTGCTTAAAAATGGTTACATCTCTATGAGCACGTTGTCGGCTAGGATACAAAGTTTTAATTATGGACACATGGAACATAAAAACAAACCGAGTCACTTAAAAATTGAGGACAACAGCAAGCACTTAGGTTTAACTGCAATTCAGTCATGGTGTATTCTACGTAATACGCCAATTTCTATTATTATTTTTGGTGATGTGGTTGAAAATGACAATAATCACTGGAATTTATTGCTCCTCTTGATACAGATTGTTGATATAGTTTTCTCACTTACTGATTGGATGATATGTTATCTAAAACCTTTGATCTGTGACCACCATAACATGTTCAAAACTTTGTTCCATGATAAGAAATTGATTCCCAAACACCACTTAATGATACATTATCAAAGGATTATGAAAAAATTGGCCCTCTTATACAAATGTGGTGTATTTGATTTGATGAAAACACAATTTTTTTAAAAAGTCTGTAAAAAAATTTGGCATTTTCCTATGAAAATTATTATATTAAGCGATTTGAGATTGGTCCTTTAAAAATAAAAAGCATTGATAGCTTGGAGGGTGGCGAATTACTCTGTCATACATTACAATTAGATCCATGTGCAAATGTTTCAACTACACGTTGGGTCAGAAGTTATGGCACAGAGTACCAGATTGACTTGTTGGTATGCACTGGAACATCCCATGACCTAGCTGTATTTAAGAAAATCTGTAATATCATAATACATGAACAATGTACTTTCATAATAGGCTGTGCTGTTGACACACTGTACTTCGATGAAAATTTTCATGCACACTGTATAGAAGAGCAAAATAATTAACATATTTTGATTTTCATTGACCAGCTGACATATTTTAGACCATTTGATAAGCAATACTCTAATGAGAGTGAGAGGACATACATTGTGCCCTACTGTTGCATGTTGTAGTATTTGTGGTGCAAGTTCAAAAATAAAGTTTTTTAAACTGCCAAACATTACTAACTTTTTTATTTTAGCAAAGTTTATTTTCCATGTATTTTGTAGGAATATATATATATGAATTATATTGACACCTTTTAAGTGTTATAGAGGTAACACTTGTGTAGTAAAGAAAAAGTGCTCTGAGAGAGTTAATTGCTAACACTACACAGAAGTGTTAAAAAAAAATAACACTGGTTGTTGTTAGGGAGTGTTAAATTTTAACTCCAGAAAGAGTCAAATTTACACTAACTTAGTGTAATGGTATCAACACTCGAAAAAGTGTTAAATTAACACTCTGAGGTGTGGACCCATATAGACACTTTAAAAGTGCTAAAAACCACTCTTCTTGGGTATGCTGATTTTACTGTGTACGATAAGGATGAGTTTAACACTCGGTATGATAAAGATGCAGTTAAACACTCGGTATGATAAAGGCTGAGTTAAACACTTGGAATGATAAAGAAGGAGTGAAACACTCTGTATGATAAAGGCGGAGTGAAACACTCGTTATAATTAAGGCAGAGTGAAACAGTCGTTATGAAAAAGACAGAGTTAAACATTCGGTATGATAAAGACGGACAGAAGCTCTCGGTATGATAAAGGCGGAGTTAAACACTTGTTATGATATAGATGGAGTTAAACACCCTGTATGATAAAGGCGGAGTGATACACTCAGTATAATAAAGGTGGAGTAAACACTCAGTATGATGAGGGCGGAGTAAAACACTCGGTATGACAAAGGAAGCGTGAAAGACGGTATGATGAAGACGAACTGAAACACTTGGTATGATAAAGCGGAGTTTAAAACTTGCTATGATAAAGGCAGAGTGAAACACCTGGTATGATATAGGCGGAGTTAAACACTCGGTATGATAAAGACTGAGTTAAGCACTCGGTATGATAGAGATGGAGTTAAACATTCAGTATGATAAAGGCGGGGTGAAACACTTGGTATGATACAGATGGAGTTAAACACTTGGTGTGATAAAGACAGAGTGAAACACGGTATGATAAAGGCAGAGTTAAACACTCGGTATGATAAAGGCAGAGTTAAACATTCGGTATGAGAAAGATGGAGCTAAAGAAACGGTATGATAAAGGCGGAGTGAAACACTTAGTATGATGAAGTCGGAGTAAAAACTTGTTTAGATAAAGAAAGAGTTAAATACTCGGTATGAAAAAGACGGACTGAAACACTCGTTATGATAAAGAAAGAGTTAACCACTCGTTATGGTAAAGACAAAGTAAAAGACTTGTTTTGATAACCTACAGATGGAGAAGTAAGGAGCGGCTGCTGGTAAGTGTGTGTATCAAATCTGCAGTGGAAACACAGGATTACTTTAATTAATTTAATTAATTTAGTCAATGTACTAAATCTGCTATATATTTATTTATTTTTAAATTAATTTAGTCAAAGTACTAAATCTACTTTTTATTTTAAATTAATTTAGTCAATGTACTAAATCTGCTTTTTGTTTATCTTTAAATTAATTTAGTCAATGTACTAAATCTGATTTTTATTTATTTTTAAATTAATTTGGTCAATGTACTAAATCTATTTTTTATTTGTTTATTTTTAAATTAATTTAGTCAATGTACTAAATCTACTTTAGTACATTCATAAATCAAAACCAATAACGAGGTTGCCGTAGTGACGATAAACAGGAAGAGACTGAGTGACATTAGCTGTCCTCCTGGATGCCTCTATGTTTAGTTGGTCATGACGGTGTCAAACATAACGTTACCTATCTGATCAGTCTGTGTAGTTTTGTTTCAGTAAATGTGTCTGTCGCGTTCTGTTTGTTGCTTGTTGTTACGGTAACAGGAAGAGAGAGAGTAACCGATTAACATTTAAACATCAGCTAGTTCTACTCAAGCACTCACAGCTCTCCTTCTTTCAGCCGCTTTCTTGCTAATTAAACATTACACGCTGTAAGCCACTTCAGCTTAGCAGTTAGCTTCATGGCTGGTGATGGCTTCCCCCGCGCTCTCTCCTGCTCTCTCTTGCTCTCTCTTGCTCGGAGTGTCTTATGTTTAGCTACTCCTCTGCCTCCTTTAGTGATAATGGTAAATGTAATAAGTGTAGTGTATTTGTAGCGCTGGAGGCGAAGCTCAGTGAGTTAGAGGCACGGCTCCGCACCATGGAAGCTCAGTCTCAGTAGCTAGCCGGCCACCTATAACTTTAGCCGGTGCAAAACCACATAGTGTAGCGTTAGCTTCTGCTAACCCTCCCCCGGCAATCCCTGAGCAGCCAGGGTCCTCCTGGGTGACTGTGAGAGGAAAGCATAGTTCTAAATCAAAGATCAAAGCCCATGGTTAACCATCCACCCGTTCACGTTTCAAACAAGTTTTCTCCACTCAGTGACACGCCTGCTGAGGAAACAACACTGGTTATTGCAGCTCCATTCTGAGAAACATGAACTTAGCGACACCAGGAACCATATGCCTCCCAGGGGCCAGAGCGGGCGACATTGAGTCCTATTTGAAACTGCTGGTTAAGGAAAAACGTAAATTTTGCATATGCAAAAACTATGTCAAACTATAGCCTTAGTACTGTGTTTATCCCTCTATTAGATTCGATTGGTTTTAGTCAGACTGTACATAAACCTACTCACTGTTTTAATCACACCCTCGACCTTGTTTCGGCTTATGGTGTGGAAATGAATGACTTAATAGTCTTTCCACAGAATCCTATTTATCAGACCATTATTTAATAACTTTTGAATTCGTATTACAGGACTACTCACCTCTGGGCAAAAGTTTCTACACTAGATGTTTATCTGATAGTGCTGTAACTAATTTTAAGGAAGTGATTACAAAATCAACTCGCTTGGCACCAATTTTTCTTCAAACCCAGGAACCTAGGAACCAACTGCATAACCTGATATGTTCTTGGACTGCTTTTCTACAGTCGACCTTAACAAATTAACCTCTACTATTTCAGCATCAAAGCCTTCTACTTGTCTCCTAGACTCTATTCCAACTAGGTTACTTAAAGAAGTGTTACCTTTAGTTAGCACTCCTGTATTAGATATGATTAACATGTCTTCATCAGCAGGTTATGTACCACAGTCTTTTAAAGTAGCTGTACTTAAACCTCTTCTTAAAAAGCCCAGTCTTGATCCTGAGGTACTAGCCAACTATAGACCTATATCTAACCTTCCTTTTCTCTCTATGATCCTTGAGAAATTAGTCGCCAATCAGCTGTGTGACTTTTTACACAATAATGAGTTATTTGAGGACTTCCAGTCAGGATTTAAAATGAATCATAGCACTGAGACAGCACTGGTAAAAATGACTAACGACATTCTAATAGTTTCAGACAAAGGACTTGTCTCTGTGCTTTTTTTACTAGATCTTAGTGCAGCCTTCGACAACATTGACCATCACATCCTGCTACAGAGACTGGAGCATCTAAAGTTAGTCACGAAGTCCCACAGGGTTCTGTCCTTGGACTGATTCTATTCACCCTATATATGCTTCCCTTAGGAAATATTATAAGGAAGCACTCCATAAACTTTCATTGTTATGCTGATGATACACAATTATATTTGTCGATCAAACCAGAAGAAACTGATCAGTTAGATAAACTTCAAATGTGCATTAAGGAAATAAAAAGCTGGACCTGCAATTTTCTGATGTTAAACTCAGATAAAACTGAAGTCATTGTACTTGGCCATGAAGGCCTCTGAAACTCAATAGCTAAAGACATTGTTACTCTGGATGATGTTGTGTTGCACAGTAAGGAATCTGGGTGTTATTTTTGATCAGGATATGTCAAAAAAATTAACAACAAGGAATGCATATTTCCCCCTGCGTAATATTGCGAAAATAAGGAACATTGTGTCTCAGAAAGATGCAGAAAAACTAGTCCATGCATTTATTACTTCTAGGCTGGACAACTGCAACTCCTTATTATCAGGCTGCTCCAATAAGTCGGTTAAGAGTCTTCAGTTGGTCCAAAATGCTGCAGCTCGTGTATTAACTAAAACAAATCGAAGAGAACATATTTCTCCTGTATTAGCTTCTTTGCACTGGCTACCTGTAAAATCTAGAATAGATTTTAAAATCCTTCTCCTTACCTACAAAGCTCTTATTGGTCAGGCTCCGTCGTATCTTAAAGAGCTCATAGTACCGTATTACCCGACTAGATCGCTGCCCTCTGAGAATGCAGGGCTACTTGTTGTTCCTAGAGTCTCCAAAAGTAGAATGGGAGGCAGAGCCTTCAGCTACCAAGCTCCTCTCCTGTGGAACCAACTCCCAAGTGTTATTTGGAATACAGATACTGTCCCAATATTTAAGAGTAGACTTAAAACCTTCCTTTTTGATAAAGCTTACAGCTAGGGCTTATGAGCCCTCAGCTTTGTTGTAATTTTTAAGCTGATTTTGTTCTGTTTAATTATGCTGCTATAGGCCTAGTCTGCTGGGGGATAATACTTTTCCAGATACTCTGAGCTTCTCTCTTCTCTGTCTGTATCATGTCTCATCAATGCATGTTACTAATTCAACTTCTTCCCCTGAGTTGTTTGTGCTTTGTCGTCTCGCAGGCCTCTGCTGATCGTGGTGGTGCCTGCTGCCGTGGTCCTGCATGACGCCTCCTTCTACTACTATAATCTATAACCTTAGCTGTGCTTGTTTCTACTATTCTGCTGTATTAACTGCCATAACTTATAGGTCATATTCACATTACTATAGATATTATTATAGTTACTGGAAGCGTGTCTGTCTCTGTCTTTGTGTCTGTCTTTGTCTCTCTCTGTCCATCAGTCTGTATTTTCTCTCTTTCTCTCTCCTTTTCTTCCTCCCTAACCGGTCAAGACAGATGGCCGTCCTCCACAGAGCTGGGTCTGTCGGACGTTCCTGCCTGTAATAGGGAAGGTTTTCGTTGCCACCGTACTCTACGGGGGAATTGTTGGGTCTATGTTTATTAATAAGTCATAGAGTGTGGTCTTTACCTACTTGGTAAAGTGTCCTGAGATAACTTTTGTTATGATTCCGCGCTATAAATAAAATTGAATTGAATTGAATTGAATAAAGACAGACTGAAACTCTCGGTATGATTAAGGCGGACTTAAACACTTGTTATGATAAAGCCAGAGTTTAACATTTGATATGATAAATGCAGAGTGAAACACTTGAGAAGATAAAGGCGGAGTTAAACACTTGGTATGATAAAGGCAGAGTGAAACACTCGATATTATAAAGACAGAGTTAAACACTCAGTATGATAAAGACGGACTGAAGCTCTCGGTATGATAAAAGCAAGAGTTAACCACTCATTTTAATAAAGACAGAATGATACACTCGGTATGATAAAGGCGGAGTTAAACACTTGTTATGATATAGATGGAGTTAAACACTCTGTATGATAAAGGCGGAGTGATACACTCAGTATAATAAAGGTGGAGTAAACACTCAGTATGATAAGGGCGGAGTTAAACACTTGATATGATAAGGCGGAGTTAAACACTCAGTATGACAAAGGAAGCGTGAAAGACGGTATGATAAAGACGGACTAAAACACTAGGTATGATAAAGCGGAGTTTAAAACTTGGTAGGCTAAAGACAGAGTTAAACACTCGGTATGATAAAGACGGAGTGAAACGGTATGATAGGCTGCAGTATGAGTTTTAATGATTAAAAAAAAAAGAAAAGTAAAATAAAAATCCTTGCGAAAACAATAGGGTTCCCAGCACTGCTGGTACTGGGAGCCAAGCTGCTGCTTGCATCACGTGACCCCCAGTCCCCTCTGGGTCAGCGTTCCTCCCAGCCCCCTCGGACTTGGACCCCTAATAAGACAGTTACACAGTTGCATACATGATTCATGGGAAACCCAGTGTCTGCTGGAGAAGGAGAGACAGTTGCTAAAAGAAGAATGTCCATCATTTTCAAAAGATGAATATGATATGGGCTGCAGTCCATCTCTGCAGTTATTAATCAGACTAAGTGACACAACATCAGTGACGCGCACTTACACCTTTGTGCCTAAGCCAAGGAGGTGAAGC
Organism: Echiichthys vipera; assembly: GCF_963691815.1. Lineage (NCBI taxonomy): Eukaryota > Metazoa > Chordata > Actinopteri > Perciformes > Trachinidae > Echiichthys > Echiichthys vipera. The sequence goes on along the minus strand of NC_139825.1, from coordinate 11,084,976 downwards.
AATATTTGGAGGACTTACTGAATAGAGGATGGATTCAAAAATTCCGGTCCCCATACTCATCACCTATAGTCTGCGGGCACAAGAAGGATGGGAGTTTAGGTCTTTGTGTAGATTATCGTGAGCTGAATCAGAAATCTATTCCTGACCACCACCCCATCCCTCGAGCCTGGGATATGATGAACAGCTTGACTGGCAGTGCGTGGTTTTCAATACTGGATACTACACACAATACTACATTGTGATGCCTCGCAAGAAGGGCTGGGTGCAGAACTGTACCAGACAGTGCAAGGCAAGCTAGTTGTAATAGGTTATTGGTCAAGAATACTATCTGCTCCTGAAAAGAACTACTAGCTTCATTGGGGCAAGTTGGAATTCTTAGCAATAAAATGGGCCATTTGTGAAAGGTTCCGTGAGTACTCCTATCATGCATCCTCCTTCATTGTCTATACTCACAATAATCCTTATGTTTTAACCACAGCAAAACTAAACGCTACAACACACCGGTGTTGCTTATATGCTTACAGAAAACAGAGCCAGAGGTAATAACAACTGTCACACAGGCACTTCAGCTTGAGTCCAATGAATGTGAGCCCTGGTTGTGTCCAAGCACCATCGCTGAAGCATGTTCTGATGTAGAGCAGGAGCGGGTGACATCCCCAGTAGCAGAAATCTCCATGGAGGACCTAAAGAAAGGACAAGAAGAGGATTCAGTCATTGGAAAGGTGCAAGAATATGTTATGACAGGGCAGTCTGGGAGGAAGAGACCAACGTGATGACCTCTCTGTTCTAATCAGGGACATAAACAAGCTGTATGTCAACAGAGACGGTATCTTGTACAGAAAGTCATTGGGCTCAACTGGTACTGCCAAGACAATCCATCAGCTGATCTACCAGGAGCTGCATGAGGAAATGGGACACCTCGGAGTTGAGAGGACACGCAGCTTGAACCGTGACCAATTCTCTTGGCCTCATATGCAGAGGGACGTGGACCATTATGTTAAGCGCCCAAACAAGCTGACCAGAGCGCCGCTGGTTAATGTGGTCATCACATAACCCTTTGAAATGGTGTCAATAGCATCTGGACAGCTGTAAGTCGGATATGAGTACATCCTAGTGATCATAAATCATTTCACACGCTTTGCCCAGGCATATGCATGTACCAACAAGTCAGCAAAAACTGCAACTGAACTGATCTTTGGAGACTTTGTGCTCAAGTTTGGATTTCCTGCTAAGTTGCACCTTGATCAGGGCAAGGAGTTCGAGAACAAGCTCTTTTCCAAGCTGGAAGTATACTGCAGGATTCAAGGCTCATGCACAACATCTTACCACGCAGCTGGAAATGGTCAAGCAGAAAGATTTAATCAAACACTCCATTCAATGCTCAGGAACTTTACAGCAGAAGCCAAATCAGACTGGAAGAGCTCCTTGGCCAAAGTTGTACACGCATATATTGTAAGCGCAGTGAAGTGACAGGTTACGCCCCATATTACCACCTCTATGGTAGAAACTCCTGTCTCCCGGTGGACGTAATGGTTGGCTTGACATCAAGTCTCACAGTAAGTATGCCAATAAATGGAGAAGATCGATGCAAGAAGCATATCGGCTGGCATCAGAGACAGCTCAGCAGGAACAAAAAACAGAAAAGAAGCAGTATGACCGGAAGACATACAGTATAGAGTTGAACTGCAGCCAGGGAGTAGAGTACTGGTGCGGAACTTCAAGCCGAGAGGAGTTCGGAAACTCAGGTTTTGTTAGGAGGATGAAGTTCATGTGGCGACTGAGAGAAAGCACAAAGATATTCCTGTCTATGTAGTACAACCTGAGTCAGGCCTAGGAAAAACCAGAGTTCTACATAGGAACGTGTTACTGCCCTGTGACTTTCTGCCAGTTGAACAAGTTTGAAAAAGAGGAAATAAGGAGGAAGAGGAAGTCACATACAGACACAAGGAAAAAAAGACAGATGAAACAGAAAAACAGAGATCCTGACTATAGCTCAGAGGATGAAAGTCACTGGAGATCCATCACCACTTGACCATCAGAATCATCCAACTAAGTCAAAAGTCAGCTGAGAGTGGAAGCAGAGGAATTCCAGCCACAAGCAGCAGACAGAGAAGTGGAGCAAGGAGAAGAGAAGGGATCCAGAGAAGGATGAGGAAGGCAGGATGGAACCAGTGGTGGAGAGAGGAGAAAGGGCAGGGGCAGAAGGAGACACGTCATCTGATGGAGCAGAAGAGCTAAACTCTGAGCAAGAGATGTTATCTGATGAAGCAGACGAGGGAGCCAAAGTAACCTCCCACAAGAAAGTATCCTTGGACACAAAGAAATCCAACCAAGACACATCCAAAAATTAGGTCAACCATCAGTGACACACAGATACAGTTGATGTTTACAGCAAAATACACAAGTTCATGTTAAGTTCATTATTGTGACAATTTAAAAAGAGTTCATGATCATAGTTAAAACTGAAGTAAATGGAAAATTTATTCAGTGTGGCATAGTGATTTTTAGTTTATAAAGTGAAATTTCAGAGTTCAGACTACTAACACATAACAGATACTGAAACATATAAAGTATGTAAGGCATACAGTAGTATATGTGGGTCTGTGTAAGGGGTTATGGGGTAGAATATGGCAAAACCTTTCAGTCAAGAGATACATATCCTGCATAAGCTGCGGAGTGGCACTTCAGATATGGGTATATGACTTTGGCACAGCACGACTGCACATGTACGAGTACTAGCACGAGCATAAAAGGCAGTCCTGACTACTATTTATATGCGACTGTCCCCCAGCAATGGACATTTGAAAAAATTCAGCCAAGGGGTTTGCGGTGGTTTGATGTCAGACAAAATTTTAAATACAGTTGGAGAAAACAAAAACTCAGAGGTTGATGACATGATGGCGTATAAGCAAGAATAAAACCTGCCGTGGCCCTGATCGTTTGAAGAAATGTGAGTGAAGTCCCTGCTGGCCAAATGTGAGTAGACCCTAAAAGCAATGTTACAAAACTCTAGACCCCTTTCTTTACCTGTCTTTATTTCAGGGTGCTTTCTGCCACTGTGGCAGGCAAGTATATATGTGCTAAATACAGGAATAACATTTGAATTGTTTTGATGAAAAAAAGTAAAAGAAATTCAATATATTCACACAGAAAGCTTTGAATGTATGTAAATGCACAGTGAAGGTTTGTTTTTTGTTTGAGTTTTATAACTTGCTAGCAGCAACTGAATGCACTATGAAGTCCAGAGCCCACAGCTTTACCGTTTGGCTAAATGTTGCCATACCGTTGACTTCAGGGAAGCAGGTGAATTCTATTGTGGGTCTATTTCATTTTTTGATGCTTATTTGATTTGGACTGATACAGTATACAGAGAGAATTGTTCAACAAATAACCAATGCAATGCATCAAAGCATTCACTTTGTCTACTTAAATACATGATGTATTTTTAAGTTAACCTCCATACACAACCCAGAAATGTTTTTCCTCACAAGAATAATTTACTTCATCCATAAAAGGAGTGAGCGTAGTCTGACAGGAAGTTCTCTCCTAATGTGCTCTTGATGGCATCAGTTGTGGTCGACTTGTGATTGGTGCAACTACAGATTCTTTGTAGTCTCAGGAAATTGATGATGGAGAATTAGCAAAGGCAGTTGATATTCCCTCTCTTCGACATGCATCTTCTCCAGTTATTACTGCCCCTCCCCTCTGAAGCCAAGCACCGAATCCCCTCACTAAAGTCGGAGGTCATATACCTCTGACTTTATCCACTACAGATCAATAGAGTGTACATACTAAATCTAACGGAGGATTAATCCTGCTGTCCCTTAGTGGCAATGCTTTGTGTGACTTTGTCCGTGTGTCTTTGTGATTATGTGTCTATGTGTGTGTGCTGGTAATTGGGGGATCGTGGGTTTGACGCTGCGGTTTTCCATGGAACTGGGATTCCAACTGGAAATACCAGAGCTGTGACCTCAGACAGCAAAGCTCCCCAACCCTAAATCCCTGTCTGCCATCTGATAGTCCAACACAGACACACACAGAGGTATACAGAGGAAAACCAAAGGGACCGGATGGCAAGTCAGGGATGTAGGGGCACAGCTGATAAGGGGGTGATGATGAGTGCCCGTACTGCATAAATATGTACCTATTGTTTAATATACTAATACTAAAATAAGAAATGTTGTATATTTTCAGTTCCACTGAAATGCTGCACACCTTGCCTAAATGCTTGAAATTCTTATATTTTAAAGTTTTCTTAAGTATTTTCTAATTATTTTATTTTTCCTTTTTATTGTCTTTTACTACAAGATTAGAAATACAAGTTGAGCAATCAAAGCAATATCAGACTAAAATTATCCCTCAGTCTTGTTTATTTCTTTAATTCTTCTATTTTTTTATTTAAATACGGCTCTATCTCACTTCTCTATCAATAAAACTAAATATTGTCCATTTGGTAATTCACAGCCTCAGTCACGAGTCATATTCTTGAAATGCATTACAAAGCAAATGCTGCTTCATTGTATATTGTGTCACATTGATATAATCATGTAAACTGCTTTTCCAAACAAATGATTTATTGTTTAGTTGTATCATCATTGTACAAATGAAACACACATCCAAACCGTCCGCCCCTGCCTGCAGATTTCTGGTGCTGTGTGTTCAGATTGTGTTGCTCTACAACATCCAGACAAAAAGATTTCCTTGAGAAGCTGTTTCTTCTTTTGTTGCTTCCCTGTGATTGGCTCAGCTGTTTCAGAGCAACGAGACCAGTGATGTGACTGGCTGAGAGTACATTTATTAATCAGCACACCCTCTGATCTATTTTCCGCTCCAGCCAACCTTTTGCACTTTGTGCTGCTGCACATTCATGAACCAAAATACCAGGTGCGCTTGGAGACACCGACACAGTCCAAGACCCAGCGATTTGTGCTGGTTGTTGCACAATTAAAATAGGGCAGGCCCATAATGTTGCATTTGCAGGTTTATATAAATGTTTTTAAATAATTAGAGTTCACATACAGTAGTTGTATCATTCTGTTGTGTCCTCCCACTTTTGATAACAAATAGATGCCCATGGCTTCATGTACCCATGGTTTACCTCAATAAACTCAATTCACTACAGTCTACTTTGAATATTATGATTGCATACTGTTTATTTAAGGGTTAATGCCCGATGAGGTGTCCTATGTCAGGAAATAAAGAACTGGTTGCCTCTGTCGGAGTCCATTACTTTCTGATATAGGACACTACGAAGACCTTTGAAGACCATTAATTTATATTTTTAATGCGCTTTTAATCAAACAATTACTCTGTTTCCCTGGTAACACCTGAGGGTTTTACAAATACCTGAAACAACCATTCCCATCCCATAAGGTTCATATGCAATGGAAACTTTAACTGCTCCAGTATATAGTATATACCTTAGATACAACTTCACAATGAGAGATGTTTCTAGTCCACTAAGCTCGTAGCTACGAGCAACAAAGCTAATGCTATCGTTATGCTGGCAATATTCCATACCATTGTGAACAGGTGACAAACAGTGAGCAAACTATCCAACCATGTCATTGTCCCTAAATCAATATCAAGACTTTCAAAAACAAATAATTATCCATGTATAACATTACTGTTGGCCGCAGCCTGATGTAGTGAGTTGAACAGATGGGATATGAGATGATCGCTGTGATACAAAGTTCAGAGGGGTAATGTAAACTAACTTCTTTCAGCTTGTGTTTCATGGTCCCCATCCTGGTGTTCAGACGATGAGGCACTGTTGTAAAAAAGAGATTCTGATGTATCTTTTTGCATTAAATTTAGCACATTCATTTAGAACGGTAAACTGTCAGTTACACCTGAACTACTTAGTAGGTGTTCTATATATTAATGAAGCTATAATGCAGCCAATCAGAATAATGTATTCACCCACACCGTGGTGTAAAACTCTGTATGATCTTTTCTTATTTGTCACTGCAACAAGGGTCATTCAAAATTATTTAGTTTAGGACTCTTTGCAAGGTTAAGGGGCATAGTTTAGAGCAGGTAGGAGATACAGTAAATGCTTCTGTTGCACACACATGGCTTTGTATGTGTATGAGAATTGCATGAGTGTGTATGTGCATACACGTTTTAGCCTGGTCAGAGGCGCACATTTGTGGTCAATCCCTGATGGTTGAGTCGTGGTGACTAGCTAGAGCTAGAGGTGATGTGGTTCATCAGCACCCTCAGAAAACAGAGGAATGAACCAAATTAAATTCTGCTGTGAGTGTGTGCCTAGGTAAGGGAAGCATGTGGTGAGAACATGCCCGACAGGCTAGAGGTGTCGGCTGTACTGAGGCAATGCCTGGAATACTTACACAAACCTTTTCAGTTGAAAGCAAATATCTGATTTCCTGTCTGCAGAAATTGCTCCGCAGAAATTGCTCTGATAAGGTCGATGAACACACCATGAAGACCAGGACCTCTGAACACACTGTATGTGGGAAATTAAAACTTTCAGCACTGACACACCTCCAGCACATAGCACAGTTTTCTCACTTTTTTACTGAAACTGAGGAAAGTGTTCTGCTGAGTGACGCTGAGGAATAAACACATATATAGTTGTGGCTTCTGTCACTAGAAACAGAGGAAGTTACAGCCAGTAAATGTGGGGAAAGAGTAGGCCAACCAACTCTACAGCCGGCACCTATGCAGTCAACGCCTTAAGGGCTCGCCAGCCTTTGCCCTGACCTTGTTTCTCCCTCTCTTTCATTCATTGTTGAAATACCAGTGTGTGTGTGACCCAGGCAGGATAGAAGTGAAAGGGTAGTCTAAAGGCCAGCAAATAAGCCTGGGACTGGGCCATACATTATGGTAAATGGACTTGGTTTATATGTTGCCCTTCTAGTCTTCCGACAACTCAAACTCTACACTGCATTCATACAGTATTGATGGCAGTGACTGACATGCAACAGCCTCTGGGAGCAATTCTGCGTTCAGTATCTTACCAAAGACACAATGACATGTGGACTGAAGGAGTCAGGGATTGAACCACCGATCTTTCGATTAATGGACAACCTACTCTACCTCCTGAGCCACGGCCACCCAAAATGGAAATCAATAGTCCACAAATGAAGGTATTGTTATATTTTGGTTGTACATGCAAAAACTGGTTGCATGAAACTAAATGGTCAGGAAAGTATCTATTGTTGACTTTTCACATTCAGCAGGCACCCCTTTAGCCTGTATCTTCTGAATGAAATCCTTTTAACTGAGAGGTTGATCTGAACTGTGATGGGAGATTATGTAAAACTGTCTAGCCTAATGGGATCAACTCAGCATCACCTAACGTGGTGGAGCGTGAGGTATCATGCCTATGGTAGTGGCTGGAGATGGGCATTTTAAGTAGTTTCCATATTATAGTATTCACATTAAATTATTATACTGTACTTGAGGACCAAGAGGAAAAATCTTACATACGAACAGTGGGACATAAACAGGGGATCATAAGAGTTGTTTTCTCTTTACTGTCCATCACTGTCGTGTCACTCTGTGATAAAAAAAAACAAACATACTAAAAATATCTTTATGAGCATGTTGAGTGTTATAAGATTATACACATTAACTGGGTGGCTGAAAGTAGCCACTTGTCATAGTAGTACATCACATTTTATTCACATTATGTCATTTAATTCTACTGAAATAACTGCAAGAAATGTTAGCTAACATAATATTAACTTGCTAACTATGAGTAGGCTACCCATAGTCCTACAGCTGGCCTTACTGATGATATGATGTGGCAAATTTAATTGTGGGGTAGCCCATCACTGTTATCTGTAATAAAAACAATCATACTAAAAGTAAGTTCATGAACTTGTTGAGCATTGTTTTAAGGTTTTAATAGTTATGGTTATGACAGTTAAAAAAAAAGAAAAAGCAAGTACTTAATACACTGAACGAATACTGACTGAGTATTCAAGGACTCAAGTAGACATGCTCATCCCTACTAGCAGCATGGCTCTCGTGAGTACAATGTCAATAGGTTGGTTGGTTGGTAGGTCGATGGATGGTCGATCCACCAACTTGGTCCGGATTTCAACTATTTCCATGAGATTTTGTAGACACACAAAATAATTACACTAACTCATAGATGTAATGCCCAATTGGCTGTATAGATTTGTGGTCTTATCAAAGAGATAATAGACTTATACATTAAGAACTGATGGAATATTACCAGAGTGAAATGGAGAAGATTAGAGCCATAAAACTGTAAAGACAAGTTAGCACTGAAAAGCTAAGATGGCATGTGGTACAGTACTCCCCCCACATGCCCTCTTAGCTTACAGTAAAAAGACTGTCTCCAAACCTCCTTGAGACATCATGCCACTGTGGTTTGGGAGAATTTTTCTCTAAAGTCTATAAAACCTGCAGTGAAACTTGCCTCCCCCTGTCTGCAATCATGACTTAGAAATATCTCAATGACTTTCAGGGGAGTTTTTAAGTGCCCCTTCATGGTCGAAGCCTTGTTCCGGTGGCATTTCCACTCAGAATAGAGGAGCAATCTGTGGTGGCTGATTTTTCCAGCCTTTATGCCAACTTGAGTGTGTTCACATTGGTTAAAGTGTGTGGTTAGTGTTGGCTTTTTGCTAAAAGCCAAAGCTCTTCCAAAGCCACAGAGACAAAGCCACAGCAGGTGGATGGGTAGCAGGGTGGAGGGGGCGGGTGGTTACAGAGAGCTCAATGCCTCTCCTCATCACGCTCCTTGACTCTAAAGAAAAGGCTGATTAATCAGAGCCTAATAGGATGGAGGGGCCACACTCATCTTTTGACTGCTGCTGGACAGGCCTGCAGGACAATGCAGACAGACGAGAAAGTGACAAGAAAAACAGGATTTTTTTGGAAATATACAAGTCCTCAACAGGATGCATAACAATTTCTTAAGTCTTAATTTTTTTTAATCTAAATATGACACTGACAATGAATTACCATAATAGAGCAATGAGTATCCTAAAACCTCAGTGGTAGTCCAATAATTTTCAAATGTGTAATAGTATATCAGTTCAATTTCCAATGGGCATTATCAACGGTGCAGCCCAAATGCCTCTGGACACAATTGGATAGACCTACAACCATCAGAGAAACGAAACGATATAGCACTGAATGACACATGCAGGTTGGTCTGTCAGCAGGAAACAAAAAGGACAGCTGGTCACAAACTTTCTCAAATGACAGCTAAAAAGTACACTAAAATGTGTTTCTGAAAATATTTTCTATGAGAAATAAGCAATACAGTTACAGAATATTGACTCATATTTGATCAGCTTGCCTGGTTTGATCGGAGTTTCATGACCATGGTGAATTGTACTGGTTGGAGACAGTTACATTTGGTCACAACATTCAAGCAAGCATTCCTCTGTCAGTCATCGCCTTAAATCGGTCCCACATTAGATAAACAGTTGTGACTGGAAATTTGTCTGAATTGGAGGGGGTACAGATTTGTCGGATTTCCCGACATTTTACCACCACATTTTTAAGCGAATTTGAGAAAATATTTGCCTAATTATGGGGCATTAAGACCAGATCACGGTTTTCCAGACGGTTTTCCTATTCATTTTGAAAGGGGGTAGTGTGTTTAGGCTGCATTGGTGGTAGCTGCAGGAGGGTGCTGAAAGAAAAAGCAGCTGGCTGCAGTGAAGAGTTGAGACGGACTCAACTTTTGGAAAAGGGCAACATTAGGGGGCTGCAATGGCCAATGCGATCAGACTTGTCACAGTTTTTTGAGGCTTCAAGTTTGGACAGTGTGGAGTGTGGAGTTTGTAAGTGAGCTTATCAGAATTCGGTAGCCTGCCCCTCATTTCTGCATGAGGCTAGCAGCTTGAAGCTTCATTAGCCGCTGCTAGCCTAACATTCTGAATCTCTGACTAAACTGTCAACCTTGTTGAGTAACTGGCTCAAGATGGGAATATTTTTCATTGGTTAAGATATTTACTACTGAGGCATCACCATCTGAAGCTGAGGGGGATAGTGACAGGGCTAATGGGTGACTGCAGGGTCCTATGACACCTGCCTGTCTTTGTAATGGGCGCCTCTTTGGTCATTTCAACCAAACTCGATCCGGCCCCTGGACCCTCACAAGGCCTCTGGGAACCCACCATTGACTCCCCATTGTCTGTGTAAGTGTGTGTGTGTGTGTGTGTGTGTGTGTGTGTGTGTGTGTGTGTGTGTGTGTGTGTGTGTGTGTGTGTGTGTGTCCAAAGGGGTCTTTGGAGGTCTCCTGGGGGCCGGTGACTCCTCTTTGTCTCTGTTTGGCCTGCTGTTGGAGTGTCTTTGTTATGACAGTTGGGCTGCTTTTATACAGACTAAATCACCACTCTCAGCTGTTCATTTACTTGGCCTAACACCAGACAGCCCTCGTGGCACACACACACACACACACAGACACATCTCTCACATCACATCAGATTGCATCCCTCCAATTCTTTTACCAGAAACTTTCCACATTTCAGTAGAATGAGAAAAGAGGATGAAACGAAATGGATGATGAGGAGGAAGGGTAACAAAGCAAGGGAGGGGAGAGGGGAGGCCAAAGGGCATTTGACCTCTGACCTTTGTGTTGTGGCTGGGGCACAGGGGGGTCAGAGGACGCAAGAACCCAGGGTAATCAGTAACTACTTGCTAGATACGACACAAATAGACAGGACAACCAAATTGGGTCTGATTTAAATTTGATTTATCTGTGTGATGGGAAGTTAACAAAGCAGTAAGTTGTCAAAACAGTAATAGTAAAAGTAACAGTAATAGTTTTATTGAGAAACAGATTCCCTCTGAGCTCATTAAGTCATTAGGTAATTAGGCTGAAGAATTGTATAAAAATTCAATAAAGCAATCAATCGAATTGACAAAATAGCATCAACCCATCTTCAGTCATTTCATCCCTCCCTCTGCTCAGCTGTGAAACAAAAGTGAAACAATATCACAATTCATCCACTTTTGTTAATCTAAAAAAGTTCATCCCATTTGTTTGGAGAAAACTTGTGAACCTTCATCATGAATCGCAGTGCAAAGAGAAAGAGAGTATGATGTCATTGTCGATATCTGCAGTCAATATTGAACAGCATTGATCTAGCTGCTGTCTGGAGAGGGAAGACAGGAAATGCACACAACTTCTTTTTATTTGGTGTGTGTTAGTGTGTGTGTGTTTGTGTGTGTGTGTGTGTGTGTGTGTGTGTGTGTGTGTGTGTGTGTGTGTGTGTGTGTGCGCAGTATATCTCCCTGACCTGTCTGGCCTGGAGGTGGTGTGTATGATAAGCCACTTTCCCTCCTCTCAGTGTCCCATTCCCACCAAAAAGGCCTGACAGGGATTTACAAGACTCCGGAGGTAATGTATCAATCTGAATGCGTTTCGATTGCCGGTGATCAGCACATAAAGCAGTGCACTGTTTCGCCAAGTGATACATACAGAAGAGTTGCAGTTTGATTTAAGGTGGCCCGTTTGATTCACAACGTTAACTTATGAACAAGTAACATGAAAGAAAACACTCCACCTTAAAAATTCTGGGTGCTGTAAAAGTGTGTTGACTGACTTGCAGTACGGTGTGTGTCTGTTTTTTCAGCAAAGGGCTGCAGGTCAGAATCCAACCCATCTGCTGCAGCACTCATTTTAAGCCCGTGCAAAGATACGCGTGCACAGATCATTATTCTCTGTGCTGCGTTGTACTACACTACTGCAGGGCTATCAAGTGTCACGCATTGAGCGTGACAGTCACGCATTTCGGTCTTTTATCACGCACTCCCATCACACATTTTATTTCTCATGCAGAAAAACATTTTATAATACGCTGCAGCGCAGTAGCTGCTCTCACTATGGAACCGGCAGGAATAAGGCGTGTGTCCTCTGGAGCTCAGTGGAGCTGCCACTTACCAGCCAATCAAAAACAAGACGAGGGCTACACAATGGCCAATCAGAAAATAGCACTATTGTATCTCGGTACGATTTAACGCAACAACCAATGAAAAAAAAGCATAGTCTTATTCATGTGATTCTTTTATTTCGTTTCGTAACTTTAGTCACACAAATAGACTTACAACAGTGATTACTGTTAAATCTTTAAACAATATAACAATAGTAACAATACCAATATCACTCGAGGTAGTGCATATATTATACATTATATATCAAAATACTGATTACTCCAAAAAATATAGAAGCAGGTTTACTAATTGTGCATCATTGTACTTATTGCCTTATACATATTATTAGTTTTATATTTTAAAAAAGGATCAGAATTTCCTATATAAAGCTCTGGTAGAGATGTTTGCTGGATAGTTTCTCTGATTGCAGATGAAAGTAGATGTTTAATACCTAAAGGAACTGCATCAAAGACAAGGAAGGAAGCACGGGAATGTTAATCTCTGATAAAATTAATTAGATGTAAACAAATGACCCTCCTTGTTAAGTGGTTGACAGGCAAGTATTATACCATTATCAACCCAATTCTTTAAGAACAATGACTTGCATACTGTATATTTTGGTTATTCCAAATGTAATATTTGTAAGGGGAAAAATATGTTTATACACCAGGGACCAGCTTAAAAGTAACTTTATGGGAATCAGAAACTTTTATGGGAACCTTTTATATCTTATTATTACATCTTAATAAAATGAATGAAATTAAATGAAATCCTCCTAAAGCTTCAAATATATATGTTGAAATAAAATTCCATAATGATAGTTAAGTTATTGATTAGTTAAATATCTTTTTAACCACTCAATTTTAAAAGTGGAATGAAGAGAATGAAAATCTAAAACATTGCTTTGTTAATCAAAACATCCCCCCCAACCCCCTTATAAACCTTAGCATTACTATAGTAGTAACTTTGTGATCATGACATTTCACACACCTGTGAATGCTCAAATTCAACTTGCTGGCCTCATCATCGGGGGACCAAGTGGGCTGATATGAGTTATTTATTAGCTTAATTCAATTCAATTCAATTCAATTTTATTTATAGTGCCAAATCATAACAAAAGTTATCTCAGGTCACTTTACAAACTAGAGACCACACTCTATGACTTATTTATGATTTACATAGACCCAACAATTCCCCCGTAGAGTATGGTGGCGTTGAAAAACTTCCCTATTACAGGCAGGAACATCAGACAGACCCAGCTCTGTAGAGGAAGGACATCTGTCTCGACCGGTTGGGGAGGAAGAAAGGGAGAGAGAAAGAGAGAAAAGATGGACAGAGAGAGACAAAGACAGAGACAGACACACTTCCAGTAACTATAATAATATATATAGTAATGTGAACATGACCTATAAGTTATGGCAGTCAATACAGCAGAATAGTAGAAACAAGCACAGCTAAGTTTATATATTATAATAGTAGCAGGAAGCGTCATGCAGGACCACGGCAGCAGGCACCACCATGATCAATAGAGACCTGCGAGACGACAAAGCACAAACAACTCCGGGGAAGAAGTTGAATTAGTAACATGCATTGATGAGACATGAAAGATACAGACAGAGAGGAGAGAAGCTCAGAGTATCTGGAAAAGTAATATCCCCCGGCAGACTAGGCTTTGTAGGAGTTTTACACACAATACTTTAGTCAAATCAGAAGGACCTCACAGAGTATATATTGCGTAATTCAAATTCTACAGGAGGCCTGTCTCCTTATATGGTTGTTGTTTGCGAACGGCAATTCTTTAATCTCAACTAGTTGCCAGGTGCGTTTGTGCAAGCTGGCTATTTCATTGTCTTGTGACCTTGACTGGCTGCCAAAGGTTTGTGTGCTTTTGCAGAAAGCAGAAAAGCTTGAGCCTGGACTAATAATTACACTATCACACTCTTAAATGATTATACTTATTGCGTCTTATTATCACACTCTCATTAATCATTACTTATACCCACGCTAACACATGATTATGATACTTCACTCATTGACTAATAATTCTTCAGCTTATAGCAGCATAATTAAGCAGAACAAAATCAGCTTAAAAATTACAACATTGCTAAGGGCTCGTAAGCCCTAGCTGTAAGCTTTATCAAAAAGGAAAGTTTTAAGTTTACTCTTAAATATGGGGACAGTGTCTGTATTCCGAATAACACTTGGGAGTTGGTTCCACAGGAGAGGAGCTTGGTAGCTGAATGTTCTGCCTCCGTTGCTACTTTACAGCGCTCACATTAAAACAGGTGGATAGAAACACACCTAACCCACTCAAGATAGACACACTAGCACACATTTTGGAGAATGTTCGGAAATCTGGATAAGGTGTTTTAATGCCGCAGTATCCAGATTTCTGCCAGAACACCTGAAGAATACCTAGCACTTCTGTAGGCTTTTGAAAGCTTGGTAGAATATTTTCACAAAACCTGATAACTACATGCACATGTAAATTAACCCTGTGTCACCTCTAAAGCCATCTCTAACTTCAGCTGACCTTTTTCTTTCTCATCCTATTCTTCAAACATCTCTCCATCTTCTCAGTCACCTGGGTGTATGAGAGAGAGAGACAGAGACAGAGAGAGAGAGCTTAAGAAACAGTGTGAGAAAGGAAGAGACTTGTCAGAATTGTCATAACTCTTCCAGAGGTTCCACTCTGTGTGCGTGCCTGTGTGTGTATGGGGTTCCATCCGTGTCTTTTAGAGATAATGCGTGCCCAGCAGCATGTCCGTGCCCGTGTGATTAATAGAACTAGAAGAAGTGTACTACACTTAGAGCGTGTGCACGTCTGTCTGTTACTGTGACTGCTGCACGCCGGAAATCATACTACGTGGAGTGACTACGCGTAACAGTTATGCGTTTTTTTGCACGCATAAACGCTCGCATTGAGATACTAAAGATTTTTTAATACGTGTGTGCCTTGTTACGTGTGCGCAGACTTCATCTTGCGTAACAAGAAGCTGCGTACTACACTTAGAGCGCGTGCACGTCTGTCTGTCACTGTTTTCTTTTAGGCGATTACACGCACGTGCGTTTGTATGTTTTGATTGTTCGCAAACGGAAGTAGATCTGGACTGCGTGCACCAATACGTGTACATGAACATGTAAGGTAGTTTCTCTGTGTTCCATTTTCATCCAGTAGATGGCACCACTGAGAAACTAATACACCAAACAGACTTCATCAATTATTTTATATTTTACCGGGAAAGATGATTGAAAAATCATAAAACTACAGTTGACCTGGGGAAAACATATTTCCCTGGAAACATTCATATATTTGAACACTTTTAAAGGACTACTGTTAGCACAACTGTCCTTAAATTAATAAATTAATAAATAAAGCATCCGTTCAAATGAGACTATTGATTTTCTGTTTAAAAAGGTGTCTAACTTGTTTATTATTCATGAAAATAGAAATCTTGAAATGAAAGCTAAATTTTGATCAATATTCTCCTGCTCCTCTGACATCGCTACACTGAATGATGCATGATTTAATAGACTACACTACTTATTTTCTCATAGTGAGTTATATCTCACTGGTTAGGGTGCTAGGCTTAGAGTTTAAACACTACAAGATAAAATCCTACTGGTGCCATGTATTTTGTATATATATTAGATCAAACTGCAATAGAAGAACAAAATGTCTGAAGCCTAAATTTGTATTTTCTTAAATCTCTTAAAAAAATTTGAACCAAATATTTGACTGAAATAAATGATGGCAAAGCTCACAAGGCAAGGCATGTTTCTTTGTATAGCACATTCACACAACAAGACAATTCAAAGTACTTTACATAAAATATACAGCTAGTAAAAGCAATTGGCAAAACAGAAATATATTAATCAAATGAATGTAACACAATTAAGTTAGAATTAAAACTTAGATGCTAATAATAGTAATAATAATTCATGTATTTTATATAGCACTTTTCAGATACTCATAGATGACAAGAAAATAAACAAAAACAAGAAAGGGGAAATGACAATCAGGGTGGGACAAGCAAAAGACAGCACAAGACAGGAAACATAAATAAAATCTCAACAGAAGACAGATAAAACGGAATAAAAGTTGTCCTGACAATGTCAAGTAGAGAAGCACATTAAGTAGCCACATGCTTTCTCTGGCACAACAAAGTAAGCTATCTGTCTTTCCTTATTTATTCATTTAAGGACAGCTGTGCTTACATTAGTCATTTATAAGCGTTGAAATATATGAACACAACAATTCAATGTTTGTTTGGTGTATTAGTTTCTCGGTGGCGCCACCTACTGGAAGAAAATGGAACACAGAGAAACTACGTTACGCGTTCAAGTACGCGTAATGGTACGCACAGTCCAGATATACTTCCGGTTGCGAGCAATCAAAACATACTAACACACGTGCGTGTAATCACCTAAAAGAAAACAGTGACAGACAGACGTGCATACGCATTAAAAAATCTTTAGTATCTCAATTTGAGCGTTTATGCATGCAAAAAAACGCATAACTGTTCCGCATAGTCACTCCGCGTAGTATGATTTCCGGCGTGCAGCAGTCATCACGCATGAACGTGTGCGTACTACATGACATGTCACCCGCTGCTTGGCTGCACAGGCGTCAAAGCACGCGTTTGTGACACGCTCAGTCGACAGCTGCGAACGTATTCTGAAACGTAAGGACCTCCATAGCGTGTGTATGTGTGTGTACATGTGTGTGTTTGTGTGTGTGTCGCCTGAGAGTAAATGTTAGAGGCCGAGCAGCATTAGTGTTGCCAGGGTGATGGCACAGGAGTGTAAAGCCAGGGGCAATATAAAACCTGTGCTTTTCCAGAATGCCTTTGTGCCAGGCGTGTGTGCCAGCTCCCGTAGCCATGGGGATGGGGGTGGGGGGGTCGTTAGGGTAACACATCCTGAGTTAGACCTTTTTTCTCATGACCCCCTTTCACTGCATTTCATGCATCCAGCGAGAACACACACCGCACTTGCCCGTCTATTTCTTTCAGTCTCTGTCTTTATTTGTCACACAGTCCTGCGCAAAGTGTCCTCTGTTCGTGTGTGTGTGTGGCCTGCCTGCACGCCTAGTGTAGCGAGCCGAGAGGTCTGGGGCTACGTGGGGGATAATGGTTTCTTTCACAGGCAAATGGTGTGTGTGTGTGTGTGTGTGTGTGTGTGTTTGTGTGTGTGTGTGTGTGTGTGTGTGTGTCTGTGTGTGTGTGTGTGTGTGTGTGTGTGTGTGTGTGTGTGTGTGAGAGAGAGAGAGAGAGAGAGAGAGACTTTGAATGTTCATGAGTGTGTGAGCTTGTCTCTCCCTCAGCAATGGCACATGCCCGCAGCAATCTCACCTTAACAACACACACACACACACACATTGGAGAGGAAGCAGTGGGTTGCTGAGTGTTGGCTTGGGTGCTCGCATGCTTGTGTGTTTTGTGCAAATTAAATTTGATGGTGATTGTGAGCTGCAGAGGAGACTTCGGGACACTGCAGAAGTTCAGTTCACAGCTGCAAACTGACCACTACAGTCCGCTGACGGCTCGTCATTTATTCTCTGACACACAGATAATGTAAATAAGAGAGTTGATCACTTGAATTGTACAGAAAAGAAAAACCTTTTTCTTTTTTTTTCACCTGTTCATATTTTAGCTCAGAAAAACATGACAATTAACCTAACTGTAAAAAACCTTTGACACTTATGTACACATGCTCCATAATGAAGGTTCAGCATTTCACCTTGTGCAGGAATTTCACAATTTAGATGATACTGTTCAAGACTGAGAACAGTTAGAGACGCAATACATGGCAATTAAGATATATAAGATAGTGGTGGGAGGATTTTACAGCTTTTTCTTAAGTTAAAAGTAGGGTCCAAAGAAAAAAGGGTTAAAGTTGGGAAGGCCAGATCAGGCAAGGGTGTAAAGTTGTTGGGATAGTTTGGATAATGGCCCCTTCCATACTTCCTGCCCCTCTACCGCCAGCACCCTTGCTCATTTTGATGTCACTACACACCTGTTAAGTTTCATGACTGTATCTTGCAGTTGTGACACTATTACAGTGTCACAATGTGTCCACAGACAGATAGACAGACAGACATACATACAGACATATAAACTGGCAAACCTCATCTGTGGTAGTTGCGCTACAGTAGGTGTCTCCAGGACACACACACACACCCACAGACGGTGAAAAGAATACCTGCGACACTGCCCCAGCTGGTAAGTATCTGCATTGGTGATAACAGGATGTACCTGACCTCTACAGGAACTCATTTCAGGTACAGACCCAAAAGAAGGAAACCACTTAGAAGAAGATGTAGAAAAATGTATAGAAGTAGGTGTAAAAGGAGGTGTAGAAGTAGGTGTAGAAGGTGTAAAATAATGTAGAAAGTGTAGAAGAAGATGTAGAAGGAGTTGTAAAATAAGGTGTAGAAAGAGGTAAAGAAGAAGATGTAGAAGAAGGTACAGGGGAAGGTGCAGAAGAAAATGTAGAAGAAGGTGTAGAAAGAGGTGTGGACGAGGGTGTAAGTGTAGAAGATTGGTAAATGGTGAATTGACTTGTACTTATATAGCGCCTTTCTAGTCTTCTGACTAGACTTTTCACACTACTTGTCACATTCACCCATTCACATTGACATTCATACTGATGGAAGTGGACATCTACAAACCATCTAATCTAACGATACACACATCCATGCATGGGGAGCAATTCAGGGTTCAGTCTCTTGCTAAAGGACACTTCGACAAGAGATCGAACCGCCGATCCCTCAAATGGAGGACGACCCACTCCTCCACTGAGCCACAACCGGTGTAGAAAGTATAGAAGGTGTAGAAGGAGCTGTCAAATAAGATTTAGAAGAAAGTATAGAAGGAGGTGTAGAAGAAGGTGTAAAAGAAGGAATAAAAAAAGTGTAGATGTAGCTGGGGTGAATGTGCCACAGTGTCAGTCACATCTTGTAAAGGAAAAGTCTTGATATTAAAAGTGTTCTCAATTGATCAGAATCATATCTGCCTGCTGTTTAATGAAGCACTTCTGTCTAAAAGGACTGTAAGTAAATGCAACAAATGATCCAATAATATGATATAAGAAATACTATATAATAAGAACATATTACAACTTATTCTGTTTCATGAGTAAAACATATTTTACTTGCATGAAGGCATTTACCTTTAGGGGTGTGTATTATATGTGTGTATTGTTACTTCATATCTGAATACTTTGTATTGTTGCACTTCAATCAGTCTAATTTAGCTTCTGATTAAACATGTTTAATCCTTTAACAAGCCATTTAGTTAGGTTTGGACAGTGCAGGGCTCATATGTGTCTCTGTTGTTATTACTATATGTGTAGGGATTTTCTTGAATCAAGTTTTTTTCCTCTCTAGGAAAGCCTGAATGTGAATGCCTTACAACATTAAATATATGCATTGTTGCATTTTTATTTCATTCATGTTCAGAAATGTGTTTGTAAGAGATTTGATTTCTTGCTGATCTTCAACTTGCTCCTTTACTCTCTTCCCCCACCTGTTGGCCAATCAGGAGCAGAGCCGATGCAGGTGACCTGTGGGAAACCTGGATGCACTCAGAGATGTTGTCCGTTTTATTTCCTTTCTCCTCTGGATGCTGAAGCCCTAACAGCGGCAGACTGCACGGGGACAGCTCTCTAGCTCCCTCTGTAATGGGCGGTGAGTTTTACACACTCCCCTGAGCTCAGTGCAGGTGCCATCTGTCTCATTGTGAAGCAGAAACGGGTTCAGTGGGAGCAGAAGTTTGGTAGGAACTGTCAGCCCAGAATGTAGGTCAGCAGGTTCCCACACCAGCTCCACTTTGCTGTCCAGAAGCCTTTTTCTGAACAACCTGCAGACTTTCCGCTCAGATCAGGAGAAAACTTTAGAGCGCCATGTCAGTTAGTGTTTTCACTGTTTAGTTGATACTCTGTTTTTGGGCTCATAATAAACTTTTTTTTTCCACTGCTGAATTAATGTAGTTTGGCTGCTGCAGCAAAATCTCCCCACAGGGAAAATACAAATGTATCTTGTCTTTAAGTATCCAAAATGAGACAGATAACTTGTCCAACTGTGTGTGTGTGTGTGTGTGTGTGTGTGTGTGTGTGTGTGTGTGTGTGTGTGTGTGTGTGTGTGTGTTTGTGTGTGTGTGTGTGTGTGTGGCTCCTGGCTGCCACACGCACACACACACACAAACACACACACACACACAGCTGGTGGTGCGACTGCAGCTTCTCATCCCAGCAGGGTGTATTCTTAGCTCCCTAAAACCCAATAAGTGAAATGAGATTAGACGATGCATACACACACAACCCAAACCTCAACCACCACCACCACACATGAACACACACACAAGCTTAAGACTGAGCCCATGTGTGAAGTCTGCCGACTGTATGTTTTTTTCTTGGTCTTTCCCCATCTGCAGGCTGTGACTGAAGCAGCTCTGATGTCACACATTCCCATTTCCCCCATCACTACTTTTAAGGATGTAAACTCATCTTGTGTGGCTGCACCATCACATTGACATGCCTTGTACATTGTTTTATACATACTAGTTGGTATCTTTGGTGACCTCTCCTGCTAGAAACTAATATAAAGTTATGTGGTTTTGAACAAAGCATAGATGTGTCCGACTCCCACCAACACCATCAGTGGGGTCAACAGAAAAATAATAAGTGACTTTTGTTCTGCTCTGATTGATTCTCTTCATGTATTGTGCATGAATATTATTGGAATTTATTATGTATTTCCTTTAATGTATATAATGTTAATGTATGTAATGTGAGGTGTCATTATTGCATCAGTTATTAAGACAGCTTGTTTTAATGCTCATAGTATACTCTGCTCCTGATTCGCAGCCCTCTAAATACTGTAATTAGTGAATATTGTATATTTCATATTTTATTGTTTCTATTATATAATATTTCATCACATATATTACATTATGCAATACAATTACATTATATTATTACTTATTACAGTTACAGTATATATGATATTAGGTATCATATTATTTCATATTAACAATCATAACACTCTTATGCTAACTTATGAATGAAGTATTGCTTTATATATACAATTTATTAAATTGGTGTAATATAATATATTATATGTGACACGCTGGAGTCACTATTTTTGCTGAATTACGACTACGTGGCTTAGTGACAGCTGCTGCACTAATATGTCCAACACTGTGTTACATTCATCGGTTTATACTAATATGTGTAGAGAAATAGATCCATATATATATATATATAAATATACACACATTCATACACACATTTGTGTCAATGGTTTATATCAAAGTATGTCTTGTTTTTTGGTTTATATTTTTTCTACATATCTACCTATTTGGTCTCCTTCTTGCGCTGTTACTAAAGTTTCCTCCTGTGATCAATACAATTCAATTTAATCTTGTTTAGTATATTATGTGTATGCCTACCTGTGTGTTTGTGTGTATTTAGGCTCAATATTTGACCTGTGTTGAGTATCAAAATCCTGCATCTTATATCAATCAATGTGTATAATATCTCATCTCTTTTTTGTTTAATCCATTCATTCAGACTGCCAATGCCATGTTTCTCATGTTTAATACAAGTACATCTGTGTGCACTTTTTTATACACCTTTATCTATAATTCAGTCTGACATTTGGAAACATGGGGATACTCGCTGGTGTTAAAAATAAAGTCCCGTGAGTTTGAAAAAGTCCTTTGCTTGGATGCATTGATGATTTCTGTCCTCCACCTTTCTTCTTCTTCTTCGCAAGGACCAGGTGTTTGATAAAGAGTCCTCGGTACTGTTACGTGGCTGCTTCGCCCTATTATCCTCCTCCGACGTGTTCATCAATAAGTTGTGTGTAGCTGACATTTGTCATATTTTTGGGATTTGCTGGGTTCAAATGCTGACATTTTGCAGCCAAGCTTTAAATAGCCTGTTGACCGCAGAATATTTGGTTGAGTGTGTGAGGGGAAGAGTGAGATGCTGCCAAGATGTGTGTGCGGTTTGGGGAGCGTGTGTGTGTGTGTGTGTGTGTGTGTGTGTGTGTGTGTGTGTGTGTGTGTGTGTGTGTGTTTGTGTGTGTGCGCGCGCGCGCGCGTGTGTGTGTGAGAGAGAGAAAGAGCGTGTTCATGTGTGTGATGGAGAGGAGTGGGGGTGGCTGGGGAGGGCATTAGTGAATGGCTGTGCTATTGCATCCTCCCAGGAGACCTCTAAAACACATTGTCCTGTCTACACACACACACACATACACACGGACACACCACTTAAGCAGCGCACTAAACCCGCCTCCTTCATCACAAAAAAACTCCCATCTTGCAGCCATACCTCTATATCCTCGCACCGCCCCTCAGCTAAAGTCAGCACACATCTCTCCTCTGCCAGACGCACCGAGAGACGGTGGTGTGTGAGGAGGGCCCGTGCGTATTTACGCTCAATGTGTGCATGTGTCGGGGGAGAGTTTGGAGAGCTTGCTGCGCGCTGACAGGAGAGCCCCGTTTGTCTGAGAGCGGGACCCGGCATCGGGTGATTAGCCTTCAGAGAGGGGGAAGAACCGCATGAGAGCTCGTCATCTTGGCTTTCATTGACTGCTTGTCCACGCACGGTACCGATTTGCGTTAACGCGCAGCGGAGAAAGAAAGCAAACAAGTTGAATAAGAAGGTTCCGATTCAGCCCGAACGGCTGTTAGATCATATTTTTAGCATCCCACTTTCCCCCTTTCCCCGTCCCTTCTGAGTGCGGAGTGGCTTAGGGAGGGACGGGAGAACCGGGCTGACGGACCGTGAAGCTGCGCGCTTCCCCGGTGGATGAACCACCGGATGCGGGACGATGGATTAACAGCCTTCTACGGACCCCGCGGCTGCTTCTCTTTTCACCACCGACCCCCTGTCCACCTCGGGATAATTTCAGATCACAGCGCCCTTCCCGACCTCCCTCTCGAGATGACCGAGGAATATGTTTTGCGGTGCGTCCTGATGCTCTGCTGTGCGCTCCTCTCGGCCAACGCGAGTAACTGGCTGTAAGTTGGACTCCACATTTCTACTCCTGATTTTCGATAGTGGAACACATCTCTCACTCTGTTTCACCTCCACTGTTATCATTCACCCGACATCTTCCTTTTCCTCCTCACCTCCACCTCTTCTTCTGTCCTCTTTCCCTCCAGCTCAGCGGCCGCTCAGGTTAATTGTTACCCCCCCCCCCCCCCCCCCCCCACACACACACACACACACACACACACACACACACACACCGCCTTGATAACCTACCAACACCGCTACGTCCCCCAAACAAAGTGAAGACACATGTTCTTTTTGGTAAAGGTGCAGGTTGCCATATAGGTGACATTTCATATTCTTGACTTAGTATGAAATTATAAATGTAATGGCAGGTGGAAATGTAACAATAATATTCACGTGCAGCAAGTTTTCTTTATTAGTAGGTCTCTTGTACCTATCTTTCTGCCAGATAACCCTCAACTCCATTTGGTCATATGAACTAAATATCAGAAGGTTTTGAAAATGAAGACCTGTTAGAAAGAAATAAGATTTGTTTTTAATGCATCCTGTAAAACATACGGTTCTAATTTTCTTGTTGCAAACCCTTCAATGACCCTATAGGAGTATAACAATTAAACATCTGACTTTTGTTCCAAAAAAAAATTTTTACACAGTCATTTATACATATGTTGTCACCAACAGCCTATCATGGGTCAAGAGAGGATGCCGTTAATGTAAGACCGGTGTGGATCAGTTCAGCTGTATGCACTCTTCAGAAAATTGTATTCTATAAAATGAAAATACAAAAATGTCCCAACAAATGATCATTGCCTGAATACCACATGCGTATTACAGTAATACTAAAATACTTGCTACAGAATAAAATAGAGTAAGACCATTAGTTTACAATCAAGTTCAGCAGGAGGACAGTGTGTATTATGGTAAAAATATGGGATAGCTCAGGAGATAAGAATAAATGAAAAGTTCAAGCAGGTCACTTTAAGCCCACAGAGAAATGTGAGCCCTTAAAGGAATAATTTGTGATCCTATTTGATGTTAAAGCAGCCAGACCCAGGGTCTCTAACACACAGTGTGACTCTGTAGTTGAACCGCACAGTGCCACCTCTTCCTGGGGCCAGTCGGTTGGGTCGCATGTGTGTGCCTGCTCTCCCGGCAGCCTGTGGGAGGTGGTTAGGTGGGTTTCTGCATTCCTCTGCAGGCTCTGCTCCATTTTCTGCTGCCATTCATTCCTCTTAGCTTCAGTAAATTTACACACCACGCTCATCGTTCAGGGAGGACCTTCCTGTTCTCTTCCAAGGACTCGAGCCTCAGGTGGTATGAATTCTACCTGATATTGATAGTTATTATGATATGACACAATTAAAAGCTCCTATAGGGGCTTTAATTGTGGCCGTGCTAAATAGTGTGCTGACATTCATATTTGTAGTTTTTTCCTCTGTATTTGCTTTGTAAGATTTATAATAGAATCCCGTCAGCCTTGTGTGTTTACATCAGGATAACTGATGTTACTGACAGATTCATCAGAAAAAATCCAATACAGTCTTGCCAAACAGCACTGTCTGCCTTGAACTCTGTCACTGAGTGCAGGGTAATTGTGCTGTTTGGGGCTAAAGGCGTGGTGACAGCAGCAGAGCAGGCATGTACAGGCAGGCTGCCGAGCTGCCAGTCTCACAGGATTACACTGCTGAGGAAAAGCTGTGTGGGGCTGTACGGACTGTATCTCAGTCCTCAACTCGTCAACAAACCCTCAAGCTTCAGTTCTACCTCCACACAGCAACAGGTACACTCAGGGTCAAAGGATGGTAAACAATTAAGGGAGAGATTATTTGGTGTTATCTATCAACAAACTTCTGTACATAATGCAGCATTACAATGATCTCTATAGAACTGCCGGCTTGTTTGCCTTCAATTCAATTCAATTCAATTTTATTTAAAATGCCAAATCATAACAAAAGTTATCTCAGGACACTTTACAGAGTAGGTATAGACCACACTCTATGACTTATTTATGATTAACATAGACCCAACAATTCCTCCATTGAGTACGGTGGCAACGAAAACCCTCCCTTTAACAGGCAGGAACGTCGGACAGACCCAGCTCTATGGGTCAAGGCCCTCTGTCTTGACCGGTTGGGGAGGAAGAAAAGGAGAGAGAAAGAGAGAAAAGATGGACAGATAGACGGAAAGAGACAAAGACAGACAGCTTGCTTGATAACTTCCAGAGATGCAAGCAACCACAACACGCTATGAGTCTTCTGCCTGTTGATGACACCAGCAAATTATTTCAGAGTCTTATTCTACTCTTATTCTTAACAAATCAGCAAGGAGACTTTCGGAATATGGGCAGGTAGCTAGGCTAACGTCAATTACTTGTTTAAGGTGGGAGGTCATGTTCGTCGTGAACGAGTTTATAGGCAAAGTTCTTCTTGCAAAGTTTGCATCTAACCTTCTTGGGGTCATCAGAGTTTTTGTGCGTCTTGTCCGACTGTTTTTGAATATTTTCATCCGACCAAATCTGCAGCAAACACTCCACCTGCGCATGACACCAAAAAGACGTCAGAACCACCGTAGGCCTCATGCTCGTCCTCGTGCTCGTGCTCGTACATGTGTGCACGCTCATGCTCGTACATGTGCTCGTGCTTAACAAAAGCCCACCTCTCCCAAACGGACTGTGGCCGGCAAGCGTACGGTTTCACTCACACTGGTCAAACGAACTAGACTTTAGCGGTGAAGCGTGCTTGGGCACGGTACAGATGGACAGTGTGAGTGCGTCCTAACTGTCTAACCACAATGTCGAAGGGCCCTGGACCTGCTGTGTTAAAAAAAAAACACCAACAGTGACAGAGTGTCTGACTTCCTATATCTGGCCCTGCAAATTAAAAGCCCTCCAGCCTTTTAGGGCGCACTCACACTGTCCGTCCGTACCGTGCCCCGTGCTTTAGGGTACTTGTCCCCCCCTTCCTCTCCCCCCGCTGGCCAGGCCCGTTTGTACTCACACTACCTGGGCCTCAGGCGGATGCTTCTTGCCTGTCCCTACGTCATCACGGCGTAACACTTCACACGCATTGCGTCGCTTTGTTTACAAATCTTTCCATAGACCTCAGAGTTTTTGTGCGTCTTGTCCGACTGTTTTTGAATATTTTCATCCGACCAAATCTGCAGTAAACACTCCACCTCCGCATCACACCAACATGAACCTTTCGCCACCATTGTATTAAATGTCCGCACATGGTCCGTCTTTTTTTTTTTTTCTATGTCCGAAGAGGCGCACATAAAATGACGTCAGAGCCGCCAAAGGCCTCATGCTCGTGCTCGTGCTCGTGCTCGTATTTGTGCGGACACTCATGCTCGTAAATGTGTAAACGCGCGTACAAAAGCCCACCTCTCCCAAATGCAAGCTGGCCGCAGCTAGGCTCGGTGCAGTTGCACTCACACTGGTCAAACGAACTAGGCTTTACCCGTGGAACCTGTTTGGGCAGATTACGGATGGACAGTGTGAGTGCACCCTTAGAGCAGCCGCCAGTCACATATATTTTCACTTCATTTTGACAAGACACAGCTCCAAATGTTTTATTTTTCTTGCGACCAATGGATCAATTAAATTTTTGTCGGCTAATGATGTTTGGTTGACCAGTGCTTGGTCGACTATTTGGGGGCAGCCCTAAAAACAACAGTGTGGCCGTTTAAACTGTGCAGTACAATATTTCTTTATCCAAAACACAGTAACGGTGGATGGCCAATGGCTGAATCTCTCTCCTATTTCATGCTGCTATTTCATTGGTCAACCTAGGGGGAGAAGCAAGAATGTATTCACCAAAAAGTCTCAGCCATAGACTGTATAATAGAGATGGAGGTACCGTGACGTCACCCATTGGTTTGCGGATAACTGTTTAAATGCCAGGAAATTGCATCTTGGCATTTTGGCTGTCGCCATCTTGGGTTTTTGAAGCCAAATTTGGACAAGAGGGCAGTGCAAGGGAGGAGCGCTTAGCAGTGTCAGGCTGCACTCCGGTGTTGTTTCAATGACGCTGCCCTAAGCTAAATGCTAAAGAGAGAAACTGCACTGCTGTTCTTTAACCAGTTGACACGTTTCTCTGGTGGATTATTGGCTGGAAGCTTCGGTTGCTGACGCTATTATCTGCAGGGACACAGAGTTGGTTGAAAGTTGTCAGTTTCCCTTAAGTTTACAGCTAACACTAGCACTAGCCAGCTAATATTGGCTTTGTTAGAACTCTGATCAAAACATTTTCAGGGGACCACATCGTTACAATGAACTGTGATGAAGTGAAAACACACTGAGAGAGGGTCAAAAAGACACCCAAAAACTAGCTATTTAAATGTACACAGTGCTGTGGATATTTCTAAGCTCCTATACTGTCACTAGCACGGTGACCTGTCAATCACAAGGTAGCCCTTGCTAAAACACCCCCTTCTTTATGGTCTGTTTGACTCTAAATGGAACCATAATTTACTAAATGAACATCATGCTGTATTGAAGGAGACTTAAACTAGCAATTGAGCCCATAAACGCATTAGGAAAATGTTTACTAAAGTAATGAAAAAAGTGAGAAGTAGGCTCATTTTCTGATTGACTTCTATAGAAAAAGACTTCTTTTTGCAACCAGTGGAGTAGCCCCCTGCTGGACATTAGAAAGAAAGCAGGTTTAAGGCACTTCCGCGTTGGCTTCAATCTACAGAACCAGAAGCTATGTCCATCCTTATTATATAGTCTATGGTTTAAAGCGAGCATGCGCAGGAGCAGCGGTGGTAGGCAGGGCGATGCCAGATCTAGAATTTCTCAATGATGGAGAGAGAGTAGATGTCCTTCCAGAACCTTCACTGAGTTGTTTTTTTTTTCTTTCTATGTGATGAATCCACATTAAACAAAATATTAGTCATAGCAGAGTAGAAATACAACGAAAAAAAAAGTTTAAAGGGGCACTGTTTATTTAGTGTTGCACTTTCAAACAGTTGGAAAACTCTCAAAAGACACAGTGTTTTCAAAATGATTGTTCAAAATAAAATCGAAGCAGCAGAGGCTCAGATATCCTGACTTATACTCCTGTGTCAGTCAAGCTAAAAAAAAGACAGGGTCCCACATTTCCCATAATGCATCCTGAAAGCATCTTCTCATGAGTTAATTCATGCCTGTTAAATGCCCACTCATAAGTGAGTGGATTCTAAAAGCAGATTACATCACTATGACATTACAAGGGTTATTTCTCAAACTTGACAATGCATCTCCAGAGCCACAGAAGGCATTATACAGCTGTTTTCATTTTCCTTAGAAAACTCATCTAAAAATACTGGAGTACGCCTTCACATAAGGTCCACCAGTTCAGTCAGGTACATTTGTTGATATATGTGTCCTGAAACTTTATAGAGAGGCAAAGCCCCTCCTCTTCAATAGACCACCAGAGGACCCTATTTAGAAGAAAATATACATGTATGTTAGTAAATGGGGAGAGAAAAATAAATGTGCCATGACACATATGAAATTTATCAATTGACTTGTGTGTAACATAGCTAAATTACCTAGCTGTCATCAAGCAAGACATTATCATAGATGACATGTATTGTGCAAATGGAGAGATGAAGTTCAACAGGCAGTTTCTCACAGAATTAAATAGTATTATGACCAACCTGCAGTAAACAGATACTTTCTTGACTTGCAAAAATATTGTTTAAATTGACAATCTTCATATGAGAAATTAATGGCACAATTAAAACAGGATCAAAAAAATGTTCGTCTCTCACTGTTCGCTAGCTGACATATTACAGCATAAAGTCCCATGGTGGACACTAAAGGGGAGGGACTTCACCTCTTTTCAGGGATAGTGATAACCACAAAGTAGATAAAATTGGGTGTGCACAATTAATATATATTTGATGGAATATCCAATCCAGAATGGCTCAAACTGAAAAATACCCTGTAAGTACTTGAAGGGTTGTGAATTCACACTCAACAGAGATGTATTACACAATAACAATAATGTAAACAAATGTTTGCTTGGCATTATTACCATTGATTAATTGTGAAAAAAATCCACTGGCTCTAGCTTTTCAAATATGTCTATTTTCCTTCTTTTATAATATGTATACCTACAGGGTTTGGGACTGTTGGTCAGTTACAATCAGCTATTTGAATATGTGGCCTTGGGCTCTGAGAATCTGTGACAGATATATTTGTACATATCAAATCATTATTTTTTCCATCATGAAAATACTTAGAAGATGAATTGATAATGAACATAATTATTAGTTGCAGCCCTGTATTGGAGATGTCAGGTTATCATTGGCTCACACATGAAACATTTCTGAAAATGATTATGATTACGAGTGGTAAAATGTCACCTCTCAACTGTTCTCACATCACAAATAAACACCTCATTCACCTCACCTGCGCCTGTCACCTTTAGCCTGTTAACCAGGATGCGATCAGTCAGTTCCCTGTGGCTGCTGAGTCATCTTTAGTGTTCCGCTGCAGAAATGGGATTTGAATGCTACTTTTCATTAGCATGTCCGTCATCACCCTCCTCCTCCTCTTCCTCCTCTTGCCCTGCTCTGACTGGTTCTGCTGCACCTGCACGGTGCTCCAAGGCTGTGTCTCTGTTTTTGTGGGTATGATTTTATTTTTTATTTTATTGAGCATATAAACTGGCATCTTGTTCCACAACAGTGGCACACACAGTAATTACCACACTGACCGCAGAAGAATGGTAACCACTTACAGTACACCATATATTGCTCACACAGACACATGCACAGCTGAACTGAATGTTAGAGAAGCGGCAGGTGTGTGTGTGTGTGTGTGTGTGTGTGTGTGTGTGTGTGTGTGTGTGTGTGTGTGTGTGTGTGTGTGTGTGTGTGTGTGTGTCAAATCAAATAATGTAGGAATGTACTGGCTAGTAAAAGAGGACTCATTTGGGGCTTCCCTTCAAGTTATTGACCATATTCTTTGCCTTAACTAGAGAGCTTCCATGTTGCATTTTTGTTCAGTGTTAGAGTGGAAGTGCCATTACTTCCATTAGTGTCACTCTCAATATGTGGTCAGTTTTAAATAATGCCTATTTCGATATTTGTGCTGATGTTTTCTAAGCTGTTGGCTGCGTCAGAACAGCTTGCAAGCAGTTGTTTAGCTCAAACTTGTGAGTAAATTACACCTTGTAGTTTGGTCAGATCATGTTCTGACTACAAACAAAGCGTACCAGAGTTTGTTTGTAACCAGTTGTTTTGGTCTCTGGCAGAGAACAATTGCTGTGTTCAAATGAAATGCCAACATAAGCATGCTTCTAGGCTAACACTGCTAACAGGCTGATGTTAAGCAGGTATAATGTTTATATTGTCATCTTTGTTTCACAGTGTTAGCATGCTAACATTTGCTAATTAGCACTAACCACTGTGCAACTGAAGGGAGGATTTAAAGCTTTTCCAAAACGTAGGCCTATATGTATTGACACAGATGTCTTGAAAGGCCATTTTAAATTAATGTAGAAACTGGGGTAGATCATCAGGTTTTATATGACTTGAATTGGGACTTTATTCACCTGAGCAATTACTTGAGTTATCTTGCTTGATTTATAGCAGGGACTCGACTTGACTTGTTTGACTCTCTCCAGAGTAACCTGGGACCTTCTTGAGACTTGAAGGCTACTTTAGGTTTGCTTATGTTTTGCATGTATGACAAATTACTTCCACCTCTGGGTTTAGTCTCAAAAAAGCGTTAGGGTTTAGGTTTAGGTTTTAGGTTAAGAAAAGGTCATGATTTGGGTTCAAATGGGTAATTAATACACATTGTCATGTTGGTTACCATTAGTTTGTCATTGTCAGTTGTTTGATGATGTTTGATTTGTTATTAAGGTTAGGGAAGGATTATGGTTATGGTTAAAAGAAACACACGCTTACCATCGGTACGAAGCATCAGACGAACAATAGTCTCCTGTGATAAATGTTTTGTAGATCCATCTAGCTCACATCATATTGCTCATCTCAGCCACACCTCTACCTGTATTGTAATTAAAAATTGAGGCTCCAGGCGACACTTTGGCCAGATTTATTAAAGAGAAGATGGCGTGCGCAGTCGTTGCCCCAGTTACCTGTTGTTTTGAATGAAGACACTGGGGGAGGACTGGTGTTATTAGCATACAGACAAGTTTTAATAGGTCAATGATTTTTCATTGAGCATGTATGAACTGTTTTTAGTTTCCAACACGCCTGCTGATTTACAACCCAGTAGAAGCTGTAGAGAATTTATTATAATGAGATGTTTGATGAGCACATAAGTACAGAGGTTTCTGTGGTTGTTTTTACAACAGTCTGATGCTGGTTGTACTAAATGTCACCATGCAGTCGATCCGCTGTGCATAATTGTGGCTTGACAGTGCACAACAGTGTGTGGCTGTCGATTACTTGTTGTTTAATACAGAGCTGGTGAGAATCACTCATTAATCGTTATTCTGCCTTGATTGCATTAATGCCATAAAAGGAATAAAAATTTATTTTGTGTGTGATCAAAAATAACAGTGGTTAAACAAGCAAATATAAAAAAGGCTTTATGTGATTTCACGGAGGTATATAGGGTTGTGTCTTTCACCAAATAAAGTCACCACAATATTGTGGATCTCATGAGACACAATGATTTTGGCACAAACATTGCAGACGACTAAGATACCAAACTGGTACAGTTCAGGAAATAACATCAGCCCTAGCTGACACCAGAGTTTTCTACCAAATTATTCAATCAAATGTATTTTTCTTTTAAAATGTAAAGAGTAAAAACAATGAAACACTGACTTGAGAAAAAGGAACCATATTGGTTTTGAATAATTACTCTCACCACTGCTGTGGCAAGGATTACATCTGGCATGTGTCTAAAGAAAAGACAAAAAGTGAAAGTGGCTCTGTTTCATTTATTTGTTTAGTTAAACTGTCATGAATCTCCTCTGGAGAAAGGATTAGAATCCTCATGTATTTGCACAAGACAGCACATCCCCTTTAAAACCTAGAAAGAGTTCAGTGTTTGCTTTTGAAACACTTCACTTTCAGTAGGGAGTAGTGGGTTCAAGTTTGGATGCCATTTGCTACTGTCAATATGAGGGGAAAGATACAGCAGCAAGGCAGCCAGGATATGGAATCAAATGTGGTTGAAAATTCATATTACTAAATGTTTTGGTTTAGGCAAAAAAGTTATGATTTCCCCTCTAAACTACTGGATAGACTCCATAGTATTCCTCAACATCTAAAGCAGCATCACTAACTATCTCTATATATAATGTACAGGAGAAGCACACACACACATACTTACTGGGCTCTCTGTGTCTGTCTTTGTCTTTCAGTTTCAGTGTGTGTGTGTGTGTGTGTGTGTGTGTGTGTGTGTGTGTGTGTGTGTGCGTGTGTGTGTGTGTGTGCGTGCGTGCGTGCGTGCGTGCGTGCGTGCGTGCGTGCGTGCGTACGTGCGTGTGCGTGCGTGCGTGCGTGCGTGTGTGTGTGTGTGTGTGTGTGTAAGCCTGTGAACATACATGCATGTGTGCCAGACAACCATGGTGAGGTGGTAAAGAGATGGCAGCTGATGGGTAACCAGAGAAAGCAGAGACCTTGGCATTGCGGTACACACTGGCGCCTCACACTTTTTTCACGCTCACACACACGTGCACCACACACAAATGTGGTAAAGCTCTGGCATGTTATTTTGAGCCCTCTTGTCACAAGAGTGTGTACAATTATTGTGACACACTTGGGGTCGTAGGGCTGACCAGGAAACATCTGGGTCGCTGAAAGACAAGAGACCATTGTGGCAATGTGCACAAGGCTTTTAGGAGACATAACACACCCTCTGGCGGCCATGTCGAAGGGCTTGTGCTCCTTGACAACAATAGCTGTGAACAGCTGATTGCATTTCTGAATGTATACGGCAGCTGTTTGATGTATTGGCTAGCTAACAATTTCTCGATCATACGCAAATACCTGTAAATGAGGTTTTCAAGGAGACTAGCAGTGGTAAGAAGAGTGATACATGTGAGGCAAAGACAGGTGCAAGCAACCATTCAGAGAGCAGGCAATGTCTGACTGAAGATGGAAACAGAGTGAAACTATTGTGTCTGATATCAGGCTACATGAACAAAGTCAGAAGCTCCAACATTCAGTGTCTGTGGCTCACAGCTCGGGATATTTTCACAACATTTTCATTTTGGTTTCCTATGGAGAGAAAAGGCAGTCGTGCAGTGCCTAGTGGGAGTGTGGCGGTGACTTTAAAGGGGGGTTGCAGTGCATCGGCCGGTCTGTATTTGCACAGAGTTGAGGTCTCATCTTTATGCAAATGAGTCCCTCCAGCGTAGCGTAACTGGCCCATGAAACTTGGACTTGCACTTTCCGATGATATTGATATCGCTGATGTCCATCGTGCATACACTTAAATAATATTTAAATGAATGATAAAAAAATAAAAATGACTAATAATTATAACTCCAGAACTTGCCAAGTTTTCTTGACTATCAAAGTAATCCTGTGATTGTTGTATTAACAGGAACTGCTAATAGTTTTATGGTGCCAATTTGCCAAAATGTAAACAAATACTTTTTTTTATTTAGCTAAGAGTTTATTGGTTATCTTATACTGTTTTTTTTATACCTCACTTGTGTTTTTATAAGCTGCTGGAAACTTAATTTCCTTGCGGGAGTCATCCAAAAGGATCAATAAAGAGAAGTCTAACTCTAATACAGGCTAATATGGCCTCCTTAAGTCCCTGTCCAGGGGTAAAAACCTGTCATTAATAACAAGAATAACATTTTAGGATATTTAGGGTAACTTACACCCTTCATCTTAAAATGAAAAGTTTTAAGAGAAAAGCAAGGGACCAGGATGACTTTGCAATACTGCAGACTAATGCTTTGATGTCTTATATTGTATTGTCAATTTGTTGCTTAAAAAAGTTCATGAAATAATAAGCTCAGAGCAATGTGATTGCATTATCAATGGGTTTTTCTGTATGGTTGATTTTATTTTCACATGCAGTTAAGGAGATAAGGTTGCTTGTAAAACTAAAATCGTTCATGTGCAGTGGGGCGGGTTTGGACATGCACCATTTATAGTCCTGCTAACTATTTACACAGTTAACATGCGTGTATAAACTTTGTGTTGTACACACATTTGTATAAAGAAGTCTCTGTGCAGGAGGTTAGAAGTTTCCGCATGGTTCTCACTATCACTGTTGAACACAATCCCCTTACTCAGGTTAATCCTCTTTATTTGAAACTTAGATGTCCTGAATCTTCCCTTTCCTATAAGACTTGACATCAAATAGGTCCTACTATAGACTAATTATCTAAAATATATCTTACCAAAAATGTACAATAACCATAGGGGATGGTCCGAGGGACACTGACCCCCAGTCTGATTGGCCATCTAAATGCTTCCTCGGACTGATAGAAGCTTGTTTTTAGGCACACCTGTGTCATTGTTCCATGGATGGCTGTGCTGGTGTGTCTGCAGGTCAGTCCACCACTTTGGTCCAGGCTCTAATATCAATAAGAATTAGATGGATTGCAGTTTTATACATACATTCAGTGGCGTGGCATGACTTTTTCACAAGTCATTAGTATTTTGAAAGCACTTTCATGTCACAGAAACCACAGAGTGAATGTTGGATGTTATTATCATAGTGTCATTATGGGTCAGTTGTTTTCTTTCTAGTCTGCATGGATCTGACAACCGTCCAGCTGTTTGGCTCTCATATTGACGAATTCTAGGATCCTACTACAGATGCTCCTGTGCTTACATCTCTGGTTGTTGCTGGTCTGACTGTGACCAGAAGCCAGAGAGTCTGGTCAATCAGCCTTCTAACTACTGCAGTGCTGCCAGGATGGTTACAAAACCAGAAAGGAATAAGAAAATTTAAAAAAAATTGAAAAGAAAAACATTGACAAACTATGACAAACCAGGATAACATTTTGCCAACGACCCATGCTTTTCCCACCTGACATAATCCATCATAAAGCTGCCCAAGTCTGCAGAAAGTTGTCCAATCTGGCATCATTTGGCCGTAAAGGTTTCTGCCTTCGATCCAGTTACTTTCACTGTGAGGGGTCAACCATTCAAGGACCACCAGGAAAATCCAAACAGATTACACGCATACCACCATCGGGCAGAAAAAAGTATGCACACATACAGACTGACTGTAGGCAGCACCTTTTTATTAGTCATTGTAAGTCAAATTTAAATGTATGTATATAATTAATAATATTATAATGTATATCATTTTGTGATTCTGCAATACTGATGATATTCCCATCAGCCTCAGCTATACTAAATGTTAGCATTGTCATCAAGAGCAAGTCAGCACTTAGCTCAAAGCAAAGCTCTGCGTCACAGAGCTGCTGTGACTATAGACTCTTATATAGTGTACAAATCAGTGAAATGACAAGATGCCTACGTTTTACTCTCAATTACTTGTAGATGATCCTTTAACAAACGACCCTTGCTGTGTGTGAAAACTTCCTTCACTTCTTTATTGATAAGGTGACTTCAATTAGGGCTCTAATCCTACCTTTTGCTCATGACCCTTCAATCTCTGTCTCCTGCTAGACTGTCTTTGACCAGTCTGAGCCTGTGAGTCTTTCCTTTTTGCAGGAGATGTTTGTCATTTGAAGACCTCAGGTTCTCCAACGATGCTGTCCCTCCTTGACTATTTAAAGAGGTTTTCCCGACTGTAGGACCATTTGCTTTTACAGTCATTAATAGCAGTCTGTCCTCAGGTGTCGTCCCCGAAAATTTTAAACATGCAGTAGTACAACCTCTGATTAAAAAACCTGCTCTTAATCCTGCAGTTCCTTCTAATTTCAGGCCTATCTCCAAATTGCCTTTTCTCTCAAAAATCCTGGAGAAGATCGTGCACAGTCAATTAACGTCCTTTCTGGAAGAACACAATATTCTAGAAGTTTTCCAATCCAGTTTTAAAATTGCTGCACAGCACCAAATCAGCCCTTTTAAGAGTTTTTAATGAAATCTTTTTAGCTACTGACTCTGGTGACTGTGTTATCCCTGTGCTTTTAGATTTGACTACTGCATTTGACACAGTGGATCATGAAATATTGATCTCATGTTTGAAGCAGTGGGGGTGGGCATCAAGGGCATAGCACTGGAGTGGTTCAGGTTGTACTTGGCTGATCGAACGTTCTGTGTGAGCCTTGGGGAATCTGTAGCTCCTCTGCTCCTCGCCTGTGTGGGGTCCCACAGGGCTCAGTTCTTGGCCCTCTCCTCTTCTCTCTCTATTTGCTCCCACTGGGTTCCATACTTAAGAAGCACAGAATTTCATTAGAATGCAGCTGTAAGTCTTTTAAATGGCACGCGTAAACATGAGCACATTTCCCCCCTTTTAACCTGACTCCACTGGTTGCCTATTCAGTTTAGGATCCAATTTAAAATTATTTTATTTGCTTTTAAATCCCTGAATGGTCTTGCCCTGCCCTACCTATCTGAGCTTATACACCCGCCCACTCTCTCGGGTCAGATAATCAGCCTCTCCTGTGCCTGAAACTAAACTGAAGCTCAGAGAGAACCCTGCCTCTGCTGTATCGGCTTCCAAATTATGGAACGATCTTCCTCTGCGCGTTAGACAGGCCTCTTCTCTGTCTGTTTTTAAATCACTTCTTCAAACCCATCTCTTCTCCGTGGCCTTTGATACTCAGTAAGACATTGACTTTATTTATTTACTTGATTTTAAATTTTTCTTATTCTTGACTGCTTTTATCACATGGGTATTTGTTTTACTTATGTTTCATGTCTTTTTACCTATGTTATATTTGCTTATGTTTTATGTTTTTTTATTTATTGTTGTATATGTAATTTATGTGCTTCATGTGAAACTTTTTCAATCTTTAATCTTATTTATTCCTCTGTACAGCACTTTGGTCGTCATTGGTTGTTTTAAAGTGCTTAACAAATACTCTACCTTATTCACTGATATCAAAAAACTAATATTGTCATTCATACCTATATCATCTCTGTCCTAATAAGCCCAACAGCACAAAATCATCATGCTACTGTGCTGGTCTGATTCATTTTGTGGCAGCTTTACCATGGTAAGCTAGCTAATAAAATGACGGCTATAGCCAAGTCCTGCATTTAAAAACAATGAGCTGTTTGCAGCTATTATCTCCCAACAGCTACCAACCTCCAATATGGCCGCCAGAGTGTTTGTTCCATCACCTGAAAGAACACTATGGACAGAAACAAGACAATTAACAAAGAATAAGTTATTAGTAAAACAGGCAGAGAGTACGACTGGATGAGACTAATAGGCATGAACGTTTTACTTACATACACACACACACACACACACACACACACACACACACACACACACACACACACACACACACACACACACTAATTGATTCCCAGCCTTTAGGGGCAACAGCACTAACACCAGGCAGGAGGCTCATTTCATGGCTTTCATTGCCTCTTTTTCCAAATGTGTGTGTGTGTGTGTGTGTGTGTGTGTGTGTGTGTGTGTGTGTGTGTGTGTGTGTGTGTGTGTGTGTGTGTGTGTGTGTGTGTGTGTGTGTGTGTGTGTGTGTGTGTGTGTGTGTGTGTGTGTGTGTGCGTGTGTGTGTGTGCGTGCGTGCGTGTGTGTGTGTGTGCGTGTGTGAGGCTTGTGGTGTTGGCAGAGCATGTTATTTTTAGGGGGAAATGAGCTCTTGTGGAGCCAGCAGCATATAAATACACACACACACACACACACACAAACACACACACGGGCCACTAGCTGCTCAACTGTGTTAACTGAACTCATCACATGTTTCACTTTTATCACTTCACTGTCTCTCTGCTTTGCTTCATTATTCTCTCTTCTTCACTTTCATTGTTTCCCTTTGACATCCTCTCTTAAACCTTAGAACAGACCTCAGTGATCTCCACATTATTTATAATGACAATGGTGTTGAACCACTGTCAAATTGTTTTTTTATTATTCCAACAATAATCCTGCATGAAACCTGTGCAGTTGTCAGGTATGGTAAGGGTTAGACAAATAACTAGTTGGCCAATGTTGCCGAATGCTTTGTTTAAGGAAAGTGACTCGAGGCTACAGCACCCAGACCTCATTATCCTCACTTTTCTTTGTGCTGTATACACACATTTGCCAGATTATTAGGTACACCTGGCTACAGCTAATGCTCTATTACACACGTACAACAGCCCTGCAACTCGTCTTACCTCCATGAAGGTTATAATGTCCTTAAAGGTGTTTCTGTTATTTTGTCTACCCCATGTTTATGCGATGTTTATGCAATGAAGTTTGGCAGCACCATAAAGTTGAATCAACGAGTCTCTTAAAAAAGTTTAACAAAAACTGAATATTTTAATCTTCATGAAGGTCACGTATAGGACATGGAATTACTTACATGTTCAACTCAACTCAAAGCATTGCTGATGAAGCAGGACTGTCGTATTAGACTTCATTAGCTGGATAGAATAAACTGGCCACTGCTTCCTGCAGGTAGTGGAGACCATTATTTCCTATAGTGGAACACAGCCAAGTTCATTTTCAGACATATACCATGGACACTTATTTCAATGGGGGCGGCACGGTGAAGTGGTGGTTAGCACTGTCGCCTCACCAGTTCCTGGTTCGAATCCCGGCTGGGGGCCCTTCTGTTTGGAGTTTGCATGTTCTCCCTGTGTCTGTGTGGGTTTTCTCTGAGTTCTCCGGCTTCCACCCACAGTCCAAAGACATGCACGTGTTAGGTTAATTGATGACTCTAAATTGCCCATGAGAGTGAATGTGAGTCTTAATGTTTGTCTCTATGTGCCCTGCGATAGATTAGCGTCCTGTTTGGAAGTAATTCAAAGTGACAGTATCAAAGATATCTGTTAGACTGTACCAAAATGAAGCCAAAATATCCAGGATGTTGTCATCCAGCCACCAGGAGGCGATCCAGATGCTTTGACTTCACTTTTGGAGAGACGTCAAGCCGTTCACTGTTATATACAGTCAATGATCTGTAATCATAGCTCTTTCCTTTGTTGGTTAAGACATAATAATTGTTTACTTACAGCAGGAAAAAACAGTATGCCACTTCACACACAAATGATTTGAATAGTGATCTGTTGCGTTAGCTCAGCCTACCCTCTCTTGCTCCAGCTCTGTCACCATAATCATAATGTGTTACCTCATTTGGTGATAGATAATGACTTAACAGACATCTAAAATCTTCAAGACTATTACTGTAACTAACAGGCAGGTTAGTAAACGCATTCACAATTCCCATGAAATCTTGGGAAATATAATGCTATGAAACCAGAAAAAGTAATTAGTTAAGGTTAGAAAAAAAGGTTGTGGCATGGTTTGGTGCTTCCAGGACACAAACACCAAGCCTCCAGGTGAAAGTCCTGTTGTTTTATATTTGGTGTCCCATCCACCACCCTGACCCTCCTCCCACGTGGATTTAAGCGCACATTTACTACATCACATGATTGCCTTCTTTGCCCTGGATGTAATTTCAACAGAAATAAAGATGTGGTTTATACACAAATGACAGTGCATTACTTTATATGTATGATTTCAAATAGAAACCTGCCAGCCAATCAGATACACTTATTTAAACTGTGTTTAAAATGAAGTTTTTACAATGTAGATTAAACAGTGGACTGTGCAGATGAAGTTTTGTTGTATTTTTCACTTTGTAAACTGAAAGTCTCAATCTATCATCCAATTCTGGAGAAACTTTGTTGATATTTGGACTCAACACCCCAAACATATATAACCCAAACATATATATTCAACCCATAAGATAGCATTAGCATGTGCCAGATTCACCATCCCTCCGTCCCACCTGTCATCAGGCCGGTCCCCTCTTCAACACACACAGCAGAGTAGTTGTGTGGCTCCGTCCGAGCCTATGTGTTTGTTTCCCATTTACAGAGCCAGGGTGTTAACAGAAACACACAGAACGGACAGCTAGGGGGGCATGAGGAGATTGAATCTGACAAAAGAGTATCAGATTAGAATCACAGACTCCACCTTTAAGGATGCCACTGTGCTAAATGCAGCTCAGAGTCAGTTTCTTCTACAAG
The DNA here is from genome assembly GCF_963691815.1 of Echiichthys vipera. NCBI lineage: Eukaryota > Metazoa > Chordata > Actinopteri > Perciformes > Trachinidae > Echiichthys > Echiichthys vipera. The sequence continues at coordinate 11,044,995 of NC_139825.1, read as the reverse complement.
GATGCTTCAGCACGGCAAGTGCTTCCTGTCATGGACTGGAACACTTTCAGACAGGTTCATAGAGACACAAGTGGCTCACAATTAGAAACTCTATTGTGTCAGCTTTTTTTGGATGTATAGAGCAATGTGGCAATGACATGTAATCCTTCACTGTGGCATATTAAGGCTTTTTATTGATTTGCTGACATTACTTAGATGTCTCACATGCATGCTGGTTTAACCCGGAATTATTTTTTTTTATTATTTATAAAACTGTGCAATATTGACCAGTATGTGCCATAAACAGTGCTATTATTACAGTAAGAATTTCACTGTGCAATACCCGGTTTATTTCTATTATACTCATTATTATACTCTTAACTTTTAGCAGCATTAGTATTTCAAATGTGGTATACATTATATTGTAGTGTACATACAGTATATTCAAATATTTTTTATCTCTATTTGTCCAAATGTTGTTGCTGCATGGAAATATCATGTGCATATAGTTTTTATATATATATATTTACATATTTCTTATCCTATGCATTGTTTAACACAAATATTTTGTAATATAACAAAGTATTTGTGTATTATGTAAAAAATGCAGATCTTTGCCGTTATGATCCAGATTCAAACCTAAATGTTAGACCATAGAGCATCATGTAATAATCCATCAGAAAATGGTCTAATACTATAGATCCAAACTTTTAGAGTGGAGACTAAAGGTTCAAAGGCTTTTTACTCCATCTGTATTCTGGCCACATAACCAGTGCATAATCCAATCAACAGAGGTGTTTTCTAAAGAACAATGTGAGCAGACACATGGCACCATGTTGGCTGTTCATCTGAAGCCATCAGGAGAGCCGTAGAAGCTTCAGCAGGGACAAGGGCTGTCGTGTTGTTCAGTGGAGTTGAGCAGCTGAAGGTAAACTAAGAGGACAGTGCCCTCTACAGGTCATCATATGTTTAACATACTGTAGGTGTCCACTGCAGAGGGCATAGGAAGGGTTAGTTCAGGTCACACCACAGTCACACTTGTCATTGTTGAAACCTCTGCTGCCCCTCCGCTTGCAGTAATGAATGTAAAGGGTTTCACTTTACTGGACTGGCATAAAACTAAACTAAAATATTGCCCATTGATCAAGTCAAACACTCTCTCAAGACCTGTGCACAGTGCCTCAGTAGAAAAGATGCTTCTTGCAGCTCTCCTTGGGTTTCCCATTCATGCTATATTTACCTGTCACTGTGTACCTCTGCTGTGTGCTTAGTGCTGGAAAGGCAAACATGCGGATATTTTCATATAAATACACATTAGAGGTGACGGATGCACTGAGAGTGTGCAACAGTTTGTGTCATTTGAGTGTGTGTGGAACGCTGACATGTTTGTTGAAGCAAACTACTGTCATGCAGATGTGTCCAGCCTCTATATCCCCTCCAACCCCTGCATTTCTCTTCTCTCTGTGGTCCCTACTTTCTCTTCCTTTTGGCCCACATTTTACATACAAATAATTAGTCTAGCCAGAATATTCAATGTTGAATGAAAATAATAAAAAAGCATAAAACTGATTGGTCAGATGAATTTCAAACAGCAAAGTGCTGGAGTTGACATTGCTGCTGACATTGGGTCTGATTAGTTTCTATGGTTGGAACCGTCGTCAGCCTGTTGAACTCTGAACAGATGCATGAAAGACCGCCACAACTGATTGGGGTTGTTTGCTCCGTAACTGTGAGAGTGTGTTGACATGTTCCTTTGGATGAACCAGTTTTTAAACGCTGTGTTCTGTTTAGTGTTGACTTCATGTCTGTCCATCTCTCTACGGTCCAGCTATGAGTCTTTAAACCTCTCTTGCTGTTTTCTTCTCCTCTTTCCAGTTGTCCAGTCATTAACTATGAATCCAAAGTGGCATGCTCTCCAAATTAATATTAGAAAGTAGACTTGTAGTCAAGACCGCCTAAACCGAGACCGAAACACTACCAAGACCAGAGAGTATCAAGACCAAGACAAGACCAAGACTAGTTCAAGACTAGTTCGAGACTGAGGTCGAGACCAAAAAAACATTTTTTTTATGTAGAACATAAGCACCATACTGGGTTCAGCTGCTTAGTATAAATATGAGATTGTATTATTTCAACTACAGGCACAATAATACAGATACAGTGCATGTCTTGTGTGTGAACTCATTATAAATGTTAAAGGTTTTATGTTGTTCTCTACAGAATCTGTAGCCTAAACCATTCTGCAGCTGTAGTGGCATGATAGGCTTATAGGGCCACACAGAAGAGGACTTCACCATTATACATACGATAACACATCAAACATTTAATAAATCAAAACATATAATAATAAAATAAGGCTGCATTGCATGTTGATCATGTAGGCAGGAGAGGGATTAAGCCTGTGTGTGTGGGGGCATGTTAAATCGGTTGGACTTCTTTCTGCGGTCAGTCAGTGGGTTATAGACTACATAGCAATGGTCTGCTATATAAAAACAGGAGAGTGCAGTGATTGACCAATCAGAACTGAGTATTTAGCAAAGCCATGTAATAAACATATATACTCTTAGAGTGAACTTCCGGCTCTTTTAAGGCAAATACACTCATCAAATAAGTCATCAAGACATTTTTTTTTGTGCAATAACAACTAACTGGGAAATCCGGGATAATGGCTAACAGTCACTAACAGTCAAATGCGGCAAACACGGATAAGCTTGGAGCGGTGAGTTTCTTTTTTAACCACTAATATTGCTCCAAATAACACCAAACCTATGCAATAGCATGATACGAGTCCTTACACATAAAATGAAGCACAAACAACGTAGTTAGTGACATCAGAGTTTATTAAAAGAGTGTTTTGAAAGACTTACCAACTTGACCGGTACCAGCTCCTCTCGTAGTAAAGTCCATTTAAGTCGATTAGAAAATGCAATTAAAAAGGAAAGGAGAGGATTTATTCCAGCAAAACACGTAAATGTTGTGGTTTGTGGCAGTTTGGGGAAATATCTTTACCTCCAGTCTATCCGTAGCCAGTTGCTGCACTCGTGGACTGGCATTCTTCTTCAAGCACACATTCTTTGGGTTCTTTGGGTCAGAAGCTCTTCTACGAATTATGAAGTCGTCCTTTTCCAAATGTTTGCTGCAGACACGGTAATCCCTCTGCCTAAGCGTCTCAATCGGCGTCTCAACTTCCAGATTCAAAACAGTAAGCTACTGGTTTATCAGAGAACGGTCATCTTACCGCAATGGTAGCCCTAGTCGGCTTTACCCGTGCCAGCACTCACTGTGCGTCTTCTGGCAACACATGCCCCCTGACCTCTCGGGTGACGTTTCTGCGCTGCAGGAATGATGCTGTGGGACTTTTCCAAACCTTTTACCATCCAGTATCCACTATTAACTTATATTTTACCAAACTATAAAACCACAAGGTTTACGTGTTTTGCTGGAATAAATCATCAATGGCTCCTTCCCTTTGGATTGTATTTGTTATCGACTTGAATGGGCTTTACTACGAGAGGAGCCGGTACCGGTCGAGTAGGTAAGTCTTTCAAAACACTCTTTTAATAAACTCTGATGTCACTAGCTATGTTGTTGGTGCTTCGGTTAATGTGTAAAGACTCTTTTCATGCTACTGCAGAGGTTTGGTGTTATTTGAGGCTTATTTTGTCAGCCCCAAAGGCTGTCATTTTAGAATAATAGAAAACAGAAAAGGGCAATACTCATTACATAGTCTCAAGCTGAAACCAGCAACTACCCAGCATGTCTGTAGGAGGAATGGGAATATATTGGCTTTTAGGAAAATATGCTCAAGGCTTCAAGGCTTTCTACTGACAGTTGAGATGATCCATAACTCTGAGACAAACTACATATATGGTTTTAATCACATCAGAGCTACTTTACCTTTGGACAGACCCAGGCTAGCTGTTTCTCAGTTTCCAGCCTTCATTTCCAAAAATATTTTTTTTTTACTTTAACCATTGTAAAGAAAGAAGTTCAGGATCTGGGGCATTGGTGACAATTTCTATAACAAAAAATGTAAGCTCAAAGGTCCCTTTACCAGTCCCTTCACCAGCTTTCAACTACATCACGTGGTCTTCATTCAGAATTAAGCTCTGAAGGCCAATAAGCTTCCATTCTTCTGTTACATTGTGACATCTTCTTATTTTATTTAGTCATTCATATTTGTAGTCTAAGTCTAAGTGTTCATAGGGGATTTTGTATGGTATTCACCATTTTTATCTTAGCATTTATTTCCTGTCTGCAGATAACAACCTGCGTCATAAATGTCTCCTCTGTTTAAAATGATCTTGTGTTTTCAGCCTCCCATGAGGCCGTGGGGGACTGGGTGGGAGGTATGGAGCATTCCACCTGGACTGTGGTGCGTTTGCGTGTTTGTGTTGCATTAAACATTGCAGCCTTCACAACACCACTGGCTCCACTGGGCTTAGGCCCCTGGGATTTAAGCATGCAACCACCAGAGGCCAGAGACGAAAGAGGTAGCAGAATGAGGAGGAGATGTGGGATGATGTTGTGTGTGTGTGTGTGTGTGTGTGTGTACGTGTGCGTGTGCGTGTGTGTGTGTTGCTCTGTCCTTCTATGGGTTGACTCCTCTGTCTCCTTGTTGAGGCGTTTTGTGAACCTCATCTCTGGGAAGCGAAGGGTGTACACAGCAGAATGAAGAGATAAAGTGAAAACACACACACACGGCCAAGGCCTGTGCTGAACTTTTCCCACACGTGTACACACACACACACACACACACACACATATATATCCAGGGAATCACCTGAATAATGGCTTATCAAGTGTTTATGAAATGTTTCCAGGGTGAATGTGAGGCCAGTAGGATGCCACCCAGCTGTTTGTGAGTGCGGTGCTGAGTTCTGTTGTCGTCTTGTGTTTTTATCGCCGTCTGATGCTCTCCCAGCTGGATGCCTCCACCCAAACCTACTGCTCTGCTCAAGGTTATGCTCAACAACAAAGAGGGATCAAACGGCGCACATGGCTTTGATGAAACCCTGGCTATTGCAGTGGAGCAAATCCGAGCGGGGCAGAGCTGAGCTGGACCTGATCCACACCAGCAGGAGCTGTAGATCTGGGAAGACAAATAACCTCACGGAGGGCTTGAGGACAGACTGTGGGGTTTAGGGCTCCTGAACAGAAAGGCTTCTCACTACTGATATCTTTACACATTTTCATATGGTGTCCTTCATGGTGAAATAACTTTTTCATTTCTTAGCTGAAGCAGTTCTATGAGCGTTTTTATTCCTGCCAGGTTTATTAAAGCGTCAGTGTTTTCATAAAACAATAAGCAATGTATTCTTATCAACAGGTGTGTATTATATCTTATTTTAAGTTTAAGTTTTAAAGAGCTGACGGTTACGTTTAGTTTAGTTTGTGGTATGTCTTAGTTCTTCCAGGACATGAACCAGTCCTCTGGGTCAAAGTCACCTGATTTCCTTCTTTGCTCCAGATTTGTCTGTTTGTCAGCAGGATTACAAAAAAACTACTAACCCTGTTGTCATAAAATTTGGTGGAAAAGTGTAGCATGGGCCAAGGAAGAACCTGTTGAGTTTTGGAGCAGATCCAAATTTTTATTAACAATGTGAGATAGCGCATATGACCTTGGTGGAGTTCTGCACTCTCCGAGTGCCCATCTAGTTTGAAATTCAATGTATGCACGTCGGGTTCAGGTAGATTTTCCACAGGTCCATTTTGGATCAGGTCCATTATTTTGGACCCGTAAAGACATCTATCCTGTAATTGTATCAAGCCACAGATGCAGTCTTGCTTATATTTTTAGATTTTTCGAAAATATTGAAGGATCAAATGAATTTAGAGTGTGTCTTAAAATACATTTGGCTACATTCTACTTAATAAAATCCATTCTACAAACAATGATTAGTGCAACTTTAAACAAAAATGTTTGGTGTTTGTGACATGAAAACAACATGGACACACTGTGATGAAGGATGGGGGTTTTGGTGGTGCTCTTGAGGAGACTGAGTGAGGTCATCCCTGAGGGTGGATGTGAGCGGATGTGGCTGAGATGTGGTGGAGTAGCAGACAGCGAGGTTATCACAGCGATGAGTGCTGATTACTGACACTGTCTGGAGGGGAAGAGAAAAAGAAAGGCATCAAAGAGAAAGAGAGAGATTATTTGAAGTGTGAGGAGGAGCTGTTTGACTTCTGGAGGGATGATATAAAGATTATACTACCACATTTACCAACTAAAGTAGTACTCAACATACTGCACAAACTTTTACTCGTTCTGTCCTTTTACCTGCTGTAGCTACAGCTGATCACTGGTGGAATGTAACAAAGAACATCTACTCAATAACTGTACTGTACTGTGCTATAATACTTCTACTTCACTACATTTTCACATTCTGTACTTTTTACTCTACTGCATTCTTTCATTCATTCATCTTCAGCCTTGTCCCTGTCGGGGTCGCGGGGGGGGGGGCGGCTGGAGCCGATTTTTTATTAAGGGTTATTTTTATATTCAAACACCGACTACTGTACGGAGGAGCCTGCAAATACTGTATCATAAATATTTATCACATTTATTACATTTGTCCTTATCCTTTCAAGACTCCTTTAACACAGTCGTGGTGCTATAGGCCACACTGGATGGCTGGAAATACACTGAAATGCTTTCTATCTGAGAGTGAGATAAGAAGATCAATGTCAATGACTATGTTTACATGCACAAAATGTTAATTTTTTTTTTACTGAAAAGATTTCCTATGAAGCTGTTTACATGGCTAATGAAAATGAAAATTCCACTAATATTTCCGTTGACATGCAGCGTCTTTTAATCGAATTTTCGAACTGCATTCGTCGGCAGGTGTGTCCGTTTGGCCGAAGTTGTGAAAAAGTTATGTGCAAAGTTATGGCCTACAGTTATGAATTGAAAAGGTAAATTTCGTGTATTACATAAATCTATTTGCAGTCAAATTGGACCCTACTGAGATATAAAGTATTGATGCGTGGAGCTCACGTATCGCAAATTATGCTCTTGAATATCATCCTACATATAAACACATTGAGGCTTGCCATATTATTCCCATTTTTTAAATAGCTCTCCGATATTTTATATGTTATGAATATGTTTTACTTCCTTACAAATAATAACGGTCGACTTAACTTGATTCACAGCTGTGGTTACATGTTGACACTCCCTCTGTTTATATTTATTTTAAATGTCTCTACTGAGGCCTCTACACATTTTTCCGGAGCTCAACCTCCGTTTCCTCCTCTGAGAACTTTGCTTTTTCCGCCTTCTTCTGTGTCATTTTCCTCACGTCAGTCAATGCAATTATCTTATTAAGATAGCGTCCATATTCATGAGTTATTTAAGATATGCCATTTATGGACGATAGTGGGAGGAAAAGTGGAATGACACTAGGCGGAGATAATCTCCTCACAATTCACCGCAGGTCGGAATTTAGCGGTATTTATAAAGGAACGATTGTGTGCAAAATGTGCGCTGCACAGTTTTATAAATCTCAAAAGAAAATTGCGCAGCACATTCATGGTTCTGTGCGAATGCAGTGTTTTGGGAAGGATTCACAGTTTTATAAATGAGGCCCCAAGTCTTTCATAAATTTTAAATATAGGTGTGTCTCTTCTCCCAACCATCTCCAGAAACCTGAATAATATCGAAATATCCCACGTGTCTTAATCAGCAAATGCTACATTTGGAATAAATCCTAATTCAGAATATCCATAGAGAATATGCTGTTTACATGACCCGTATCAAATTTTGAATATTGTCATATTGGGGATAATAGCGGACTACTATTGTGTATGTCAAACTTTTGTGCCTTTCTTTCAAAACGTACATGAATCTGTACTGGAAATGAGGAGTTGCCGATATTGTATCAAGTTACATCAACATCATGTTTGAGAGAAAGTGAGCGTTTCAGACTAAACATGTGTTTAAATGAGCACAATCTGAGCAGTGTAGACAGTATATCATCTGTGGGAGACTCAAGACCTATTTCTGTCAGGTGCAGCCAGGACTGCAGATACCAGACTGAAGTGAGCTGAGGTGGAATTGTGAGGGTCAGGGCATCCAGACTGGTGCTTTTTCTCACACGTCTTAGAGTGTGTGTGTGTGTGTGTGTGTGTGTGTGTGTGTGTGTGTGTGTGTGTGTGTGTGTGTCTTTGTGTGTGGTATATCTCCCTGACCTGTCTGGCCTGGAGGTGGTGTGTATGATAAGCCACTTTCCCTCCTCTCAGTGTCCCATTCACACCACGTCATGGGAACCAACCATCTGCACACAAGCTCTGCTCCAGCTGAATGCTATCGTCAAATTAGATTATTCCTGTGACAAACGTGACATATGGTGGAGATCATATGTAGTCTCTACCCTCCTCGTATCTCACCTTGTACCACCTTAACCATAGCTCAACTCATTCTCCTGAATGTTCCTTTGCAGCCTCCATGTTCTTTCAGGCCACCTGGTGCACACCGAAGAGCTTCTGTTGTTCATGTTTCTTTCTGTCTGCCAGGTACCTGGCTAAGCTGTCGTCAGTGGGGAGCATTAGGGATGAGGAGACGTGCGAGAGGTTACGAGGCCTCATCCAGAGACAGGTACATTCCTCTACCTTTTTGCACTTCATTTACCATAAACAGTGTCTTTCTGCAGCAGGGAATATCACAAGGTTTGGGGTGAAGGGGACACAAACTTACTGTGAAAGATAGATTCATCATTTAAAGAAATGTGCTATTTTGCAGCTAACATCAACCAAGAACCAAAATGCTGAGCTCCTGTGTGTCCCTGCTTCAGGTCCAAATCTGTAAGCGCAGTGTGGAGGTGATGGATGCGGTACGTCGCGGAGCCCAGCTTGCTATAGACGAGTGTCAGTTTCAGTTTCGCAACCGTCGATGGAACTGCTCCACTCTGGAGACGATGCCTGTGTTTGGCAAAGTGGTCACCCAAGGTAACATTATACACTGGAGTGATTAATGCCTCCAATTTCCTGCATGCATCTCGATACGAAAGAGACAGACAGACAGACAGACAGACAGACAGACAGACAGACAGACAGACAGACAGACAAACAGACAGGCAGACATCTGATTGACTCTAAAACAGGTCCATCAGTTAACTTTTCTACCGGCGTGCATTTACAGAATCAGGGCCAATGATCTTAGATATCACAGAAATACTTTAACAATCCCAGGGGGAAATTATTTTCGTCGCAAACTCCAGCTATACAAACAACATATTAAAAACAGCAACATATTAAAGACAACATTTATTTTAAATATACATACCTTTTGCTACGTTTAAGCCTCACGTCCACTCTACTCCGACGGTTCTGAGCCCCTAGAAAGGAGACATTTGGAAACGCTGCTGAGCTGGTTTTAGTATGAAAACTTTGGGATTGTGTTTTAGTCTGGACAGGCAGAAACATATACTTTATGAAACGATGACGCAGATACCCACACAAGTCAGTCTGATCAGTTAGGAAGGTTGACGGACCTTTTGTGATTTCATCCTTCTCCTCCACTGATGGACTGGATGGACTTTTGCAACAACTCCCAATCTGTGTTTTCTACCATTTTATTTTAATGTGTTACTTTCAGTAACAGTTCCACCTTGTTGTCGCTCCAAAATAATGAATCTCTGCTCTGACTTTTCATTATTTCTGTTCTTCAAATTTTCTGTAATTTAAACTTCTACATCCATAATTTTCAATAACAGAGTAAAATTAGGCAGTCTGCTTCCTGTTTACACCAGCACGTTTATGAGCCAATGTACAAAAATGGTCACGTGATCTGGGTTTTCAGTTGTGTTAACACGATACAGATTATTTCTGATATAAACATTGTTTTAGAATGAAAACGTAGTCATCTGGATGTAGCCTTAAAGTTTAATACACTGTTTATCTGTAGAAGTTTTTTGCCAGAAGCTCTCTTCAGTTACATAGTGAAACAATATGACTGTGTGTGTGTGTGTGTGTGTGTGTGTGTGTGTGTGTGTGTGTGTGTGTGTGTGTGTGTGTGTGTGTGTGTGTGTGTGTGTGTGTGTGTGTGTTAGGCACCCGTGAGGCAGCCTTTGTGTATGCCATCTCAGCAGCCAGTGTGGCGTTTGCGGTCACAAGGGCCTGCAGCAGCGGAGAGCTGGAAAAATGTGGCTGCGACCACAATGTACATGGAGTCAGTCCAGAGGGTAGGTCTCTCTTTTACACACACACACACAGACACACACACACACACACACACACACACACACACACACACACACACATACTAGCAAAGGCAACACAAGGACCAACTGATCGAGTACATTTGAATGCAATCATTTGAAAAACTAAATAATGTGACATTTGAAATAATTATTTTATTTTGAAAAAAAGGCCTGTTATTAGTAGCAAATTAATTATGCCACCTTATCAGCGGGTGTGTAGAGCCAGATATTTTACAAAATTACTACATGAACCACATGTGCAGCCACTTTTTACTTATTATGATAAGTAAAAAGTGGCTGCACAACCATGCTTATGCAATGTTTAAAGTGCCATACAGATAACCACCTCCTGTCTCTATCTGAATATGTTTTCATAGGGTTCCAGTGGTCGGGCTGCAGTGATAACATTGCATATGGTGTGGCCTTTTCCCAGTCCTTTGTAGATGTTAGGGAGAGGAGTAAAGGCCAGTCCTCCAGTCGGGCACTCATGAACCTGCACAACAACGAGGCTGGCAGGAAGGTAACTCACTGCCTTTGATGTCAAATGTGAATGAACCCTTATTTAGAACGCTGCACTTCTTTGAGTAAGGAGCATCACATCACCACAGTTCTCAGCTCTCATTGGTTTCTGGTAAAGAACAGAATTAGCTTCAAAATATTACTTATTACAGGCCTTGACAGCAATGATCGGCTGAGTCTGTGGATTGTTTTAAAACTCACTTCTTTAAGTTGTCCTTTTTATAATTATCCTTTTTTTTTTTTTTTGGTTCAGTTTGGCTGTGTGCAATGTATCATGCACATGAATGTATGTATGTATACACATACAGTATGTATGTATGTATGTATGTACAGTATGTATGTATACATGCATACATGTTTGGCATTTCTGTGTATTTTTATCCGATATGTGAAGCACTTTATAATAAGTCCAAGTCAAGTTTCAAGTTATTTGAGACAGGTCCATTTCAAAATCCAATATGTTACAGTAGGTCTCACAGCAGTCAAAATCAAATCCCAATCCTCAGGTTTGAAAACAAGAGTCAAGAGTCCTGGGGCCTGTTTCACAAAGCAGGTTTAGTGAAAACTCTGAGTCTGTTAACCCTGAAATGAGGGAAACTCTGAGTTTTCCGTTTCACAAAGGGAGGTAACTTAACCTCTAGGTCAGTTACCATGGTAACATGCTCTCTGAAACTAACCTGGTCGGGACCAGGTTAGTTTTAGAAAACCTTGAGTTTCTCTCTGTCTCCGCCCTCTTTCAGCCACACACGGTGTTTGATTTCCTCATTCATTCAGTCAGCGGGCGAGTTTTGACGTAGTATAGTTCTGTCGTCAGTTTTTTCAGAAAATCATTGCAAAAATCAGACATTAGAAGTTATATTAGGTGGTGACTATTTCACTACCATGGCATGTCCTTTTGATAACGATCCCGTGGATGAAGGTGCAGAATTACTGCACAGATAATTAAATATTCGTCGGGAGATGATTATCAAACTACTGATTATAGATGTTCTTGCATTTCCAGGCAATTCTCTTTTTGAGCGATACCGTTTTATATCCCAGCAGATATTGTGTGTTGCGCTGCGTTTTTTTGCAAATGGGAGTTTTTTATACAACATATAAAACAGCCACTTACGGTAATATTTACATTACCATGTAAAACATGCTCAAAATGAGGCGTCACCATGAGATTGTGCCGATGTTTTACCTGTTTGAACAATGTTTTTATGTTTCATCTTAAGCTGCTGCCAAGTGCGCTTCTCCCCCGTGTGAAGCACCTAAATGAAATAAATGAATAGGCTCCCACTCAAGCAGTTCCCCCTGTGATATAACTGTGATTGCAAAGGACTACATTTAAACTTATGCTCTGACCCGAGCCGCAATGTTCTCCCGCACCGTCTCCCTCTCTTTTGCTGCTGCAGCAGTGTAAAGCTGCTCAAACTCTCCCTATGAGCGCATTAATATTTCCAGTTCCAGTTGTAGCGTAGCCCTTCGCGTCCCTGTTGCCATGGTGACTCGTCGAATCAGGGCTCCATTGATGCTGTCTTTTTTTACTTGTGGTGCACACGCTTAACTCCAGGTCAAACTACTCTGAGTTGATCAACCTAACACAAATCTGCTGTTCTGGAACCGAAAACTCAGAGTTTCCTATCTCAGAGTAGATCAACTCAGAGTTCAGGGTTAGACTCAGAGTTTTTTGAACCTGCTTTGTGAAACAGGCCCCAGGTCCACTATGGTAGCAGTAGAAATGTTGTTGTTGTTGTTGTTGTTGTTGTTGTTGTTGTTGTTGTTGTTGTTGTTGTTGTTGTTACTGTACGCACAAAGAGTCAGCTGCAGTACCCACAGCTGCTATTCTTTATCCATTTGATGATATGATTACATTATTTCAAGTTTATCTGCTAACGGAAGGATCTTTGACATCTCTGCAGGCCATCCTGTCCCACATGCGTGTGGAGTGCAAATGTCACGGTGTGTCTGGCTCCTGTGAGGTAAAGACCTGCTGGAAAGCCATGCCGCCCTTCCGCAAAGTGGGCAATGTCATCAAGGAGAAGTTTGACGGCGCCACTGAGGTGGAGCAGCGCAAAGTGGGCACAACCAAAGTTCTGGTGCCTCGAAACTCCCAGTTCAAACCTCATACGGACGAAGATCTTGTCTACCTGGAACCCAGTCCAGATTTCTGCGACTATGACCCACGCACACCGGGTATGCTGGGCACGGTGGGCCGCCAGTGTAACCGAACCTCAAAGGCCATCGATGGCTGCGAGTTGATGTGCTGTGGCCGCGGCTTCCAGACGCAGGAAGTGGAGGTGGTGGACAGGTGCAGCTGTAAGTTCCACTGGTGCTGTTATGTCAAATGCAAACAGTGCCGCAAAATGGTGGAGATGCACACTTGCCGGTGATGGGAGTTGGGGGTCTCCGCGGGCACTGCTGATGAACAAAACAAACGCCCCACACTCCTGCTCAGTTACCAAGGACAGAGGGAGCAAGGAGGACTTGTGAACCTCCCTCTTCTACTGCTTGAAAGCACCCCACCCTCCTACTACTGGTCAACGGAAACAGACTGAATGGCTTAGAGGTCAAATGTCTTCCTGTTCATTTTATGCCACCTTAATGGATATCAGTAGATTATGCATGGGATTTCATACAAAGCTACATATTCTCTAGTAGAGAGCATCTTTCACTTTCTGTCTCCCTCCCTCACTCTCATATTTGCTATGTCATTGATGCTTCTTATTTGTGTAATGTTTAACTTATTTGTCGAGACTGAGGAGATTGCCGGGGTGGACCTAGGAGTGGACAGACAAATGGAGAAATAAGGGACAAACTGGACCCATGGATGGAATCAAGAGGAGGGTTGTTTGCCCTCTATCCTTGCTGCTGCTGCTGCTGCTGCTGCTGCTGCTGCTTCGGGACTCACTTGGAGTGCTGGATGTCAAAAAGGGAGACGGCAAGTCTGTCAGAGGATGGACTTGAACAACAAGGACTTTCTGTAATTTGCTTCCAGAGCATATATGGCTGTGCTGCGCTGAGGTTCAGTTGCTGTCCAGTCATTTATTTCCCCCCCTGCATTACCCTGATGCTGCTCTACTCACACACACTCACTGTCTTTCTGTCACAGGGAGGATGATGATGGACAGGTGAAAGCCACTGTCATCTCCTTTCTGTCTTTTCTGTGGCAGGTGATGGGCATGATACACACAAAACACACACACACACCAAGCAAACATTGCACCAAATCTACGCCTGTATTCATCCACCGCTGCTACCTGCATCCACAAACCACAAACCTGATATTAAAACACTTTCAGATCAGATTTTAAAGGATATGTCACCATTTCAGAACATCATATTGTGGAAATATTTTTAGCTCATTTGCATTGACGTTGATCTCGGCCTCCTCCTGCACGTCGCCATCTGCCAAACATCAGTTGGCTTAACTCAAACACGAGTAAACACACAGAGACGTGCATGCACCAGCAAACACACACAATGTAAACAAGCACACGCACACACACACACACACACAAAGGGGTCCGCCAGAGGGTTGCCGAGCATGTTCACCATGCATGATGACTGAAGCACTTTCACTCCAAGCGCACATAGAGCCCTCACCCCACAGCAATCCACATCTGACCACATATTCCATTTTACCTGTTCCTCACACACACACATACACACACACGCACACACACACACACACACACACACACACACAGATTCCCATGCCACTATCAGGACTCTATGTTGTCATAAAGCCAAGCTTTTGTATAATAACGTGCTATTATAATAGAGACATACTGTAGATCTGTAAAGACTTATACACTGAAGAAGACTATACTGCCTATGAATGTATGTTAATACGGAATATATGCTGTGTCAAAAATGACTGTTTGCTTTTTTCAAAACATAATATGTGTGTGTGTGTGTGGGCGGGGAGAGAGAGAGAGAGAGAGAGAGAGAGTAAGAGAGAGAGAGAGAGAATAATGCCACCAAAACAATGATGCCCATTAGAAAAGAAAGAACATGAAGACAGAAGGATGGAAAGTGAAAGAGAGCAGACCCTATTCCACCACCAAGCCCTGAGACACACACGTGCACATACACGCACGCACGCACGCACACACACACACACACACACACACAGGTAATATGTGTGTGTGTGTGTGTGTGTGTGTGTGTGTGTGTGTGCGTGCGTTGTTTGTGTGAGGTACATTACACCCTGAGGTCCTTCCCTCACCCCTGACACCTATAAACACACTTTATGCACCATATATTACTGCATACAGTATACCAACCAGAGATAAATGGATGTGTTTCCCACAGCGCTGGTAGTCTGGGTCGAACCAGAGCCTCCTCAGGTTTCAGAGAAGGCCTGATTGGGTTCGGAGGTGGAGGGAACAGGGGCAAGAACACCGGGCTAGAACAAGGATTACAGCGAAATGCAGACCACATGTCACAAGCTTTTTCCCTCCTTCTGTCTCTACCAATATCATACTGCCCCCCTTATTCCAGCTTTCTTGCTCTTTCTCCTGCAATATCTTTGACTTATGCTGGTTTCAGCCAGCTCCCCCCTCTGTGGAAAGTGTAACCCTAACCACTCTCAGTCTGCGACAGTAGGGATCTGTCCTTCATTAAGACAATGATGGGCTAGATGAAGTGGGTGGTGGTGGCCACACTGATTGGGACTGTCTGTGGGCTAGTGTGTGTGTGTGTGTGTGTGTGTGTGTGTGTGTGTGTGCTCAGTCTGTCAGACAGCCAGATGTACAGTCAGTCAGTCAGAGAACTCTAATGCCTTTTGTGGTTTGCTGCGGTTGTGGCAGAGACAAGAGGCTGACAGTAAGGTTTTGCCACTTAGTGTGTGTGTGTGTGTGTGTGTGTGTGTGTGCGTGTGTGTGTGTGTGTGTGTGTGTGTGTGTGTGTGTGTGTGTGTGTGTGTGTGTGTGTGTGTGTGTGTGTGTGTGTGTGAGATGCAACAATTATGGGTTTTGAAGGCTGGTACAAATATTTGTGGAATGAAACTACTCATGGATATTAGTTATATTTTGTGCTAATAACTTATATCTAAACAGACAATTTTCAGGCCAGAAAAGACCCCAAAAATGACGAATATGGAACACACAAGCAGTATGTAGTCCACTGAAACCAGCTGCTTCATCATCATGTCTTTCTTATGTTAGACCTCATTTAATAAGTGTGTTGAACAGTGACTTTATACAGTCAGGGGTTTAACAGCTGCGGCTGTACATGATCCGGTAAGACCCAGAGACTGTTGGTTGTACAGAGACAACACTGCTCCACTTCCTCCCACTGTACAAAAGTGAAGCCAAAATATCCCAAATACTGGCGCTGCCATGCTGTCATTCTGGAGTCACAGTCTGTCTCGTGATTGGCCAGCAGAGTCTTCTCATTTAAGTCCTGTCAAACCCTGGCCGGATCAACTGTAAGTCGATCACAGCTGTCAGGTCAAAATGTTTCACATTTTTATATCATCAAGTAACTCATTAAAATCAAACTTTTCAGTTAAATGAACACTTGAACAGACATCAGCATGATATAAACTACATGAAATGATGAAAAACATCTTTGGGAAACATTATTTGACATGTCCATTTCAGTTATTTATATACAGCCTATGGTAAGACCATTAGCTTATGGTGGCTATTGTTAGCTAACGTTAGCCACTATTAGTGAGATATTGCTGTGTAAATCACTGAGCCAGTTCACTGGCTTCATGGCTTTTCCTTTGACTCTACAGTTTAGCGTTACTGTCAGCTGTCAGTTACCACAGACATGTCTGAGTGAACTGCGACCTCCACTCTCCCATGGACTCACCTTTAACTTGGATAGCAAACAATTTTCAACACAATTTTTTTAATTACTAAGCAAGTGACAGACAAAATGTTGAGTATATTTTATTCTGATTGAGGTTTTCTTACTCCTGGAATAAAACCCTGCATGAACAATGTGTTTGCACAAAAAACATGCATACCCCATTTATAAAGGAAGTATATGCTGTGATTGTCAGGATCCCAGTCCTGGTAGTCATTTTGTGCTTGTGTTTGTCTCCCTCTGTCTCTCTGTCTCTCTCTCTCTGTGGTTGTCTGTTTGGAGACAGGAGGCGTGGTTCTGGACCAGCTGAATCCAATCTCACTAATCACCTCCCCAGCAGTATAAGAAGCCGGATGTGGGACACATTCTGCGCCAGATCGTTTCATCATCTACGTGGTATCGTGTGTTTTGTTCTTTGGCTCCACTTTGTGCTTTGAGAGAGACATTCAGTTCCATGTTTTCGGTGTTCATTGTTATTTTTTGTTTTAGGTACCAGTGATCCTGTTTCCCTGTCTGCATCCCCGTCTGCTTGCCTACCACCCGTTCGTGTTTTTCCCGTGATCATCTAGTTGTCGTTTGTTTTTTCACCTTCACTGGACTCGCTCTGGAGAGCAGCACCTTCCCCTGGACCCCACTCCTTTTGCCCCTGCTCACTGGACACTCTTGTACATAGTTTAGTCATTAAAGACTTGTTAAAACCTAACTCTGTTTCCGTGTCTGCATTTGGGTCCCGTTTCTCTGTGTTTCTCCCAGTGCCTTTCATGACAGAAATAATGTGTGTAACTTACATTTGCTTCAGACCTGACATACACACGAGCTGCAGGTGATATGATGAAGAGGAGATGGAATTTAACTTTAGAGACAGGAAACATTGTTTTTAGGTTGTTTGCCAGGTTCAGTGTCATTGTGTTATTATTTTTTGCAGGTTACACAGTAAAATGTTC
Organism: Echiichthys vipera; assembly: GCF_963691815.1. NCBI lineage: Eukaryota > Metazoa > Chordata > Actinopteri > Perciformes > Trachinidae > Echiichthys > Echiichthys vipera. The sequence continues at coordinate 11,027,543 of NC_139825.1, read as the reverse complement.
TATAAAATTATAAACTATAAAAAATAGCCACAGCCTTGAGCAATGACAGCTGGCACTTCAAGACCTCGCAGATGAGACACAATCGCTGAAGCTGTACATTCTTTGCCATATTACCATATATGGCTCACATTTTATTGTACCATTGACCCTGTGTTAGCCTACATATGACCAATAAAACGGAACTTCTCAGTGACAAAGAGTGGTGCAGCGGGGCACAACTTCCATTATGTAAAAGGACTTTTAATGTAATTTCTACATCCATGTATGGATGTACATTCTGTTGGCCCACCACTCACAGGAGGAACCACTGGGGTTGGATGCGCTGCTGCACGGGTGGCAGTGAAGGTGAGGGGCCGCGATGGACCAGACACAGGCAGCAGAGGCTGGCTCTGGGGATGTGGAATGTCACCCCTCCGTCTGGGAAGGAGTTGAAGCTTGTGCGGGAGGTGAAGCGCTACCAGTTAGATCTAGTGGGGCTTACCTCCACGCACAGTCTCAGTTCTGGAACCATACTCCTGGATAGGGGTTGGACCCTATTCTTCTCTAGAGTTGCCCAGGGTGGGTGTGAGGATACTCACAAACCCCTGGCTGAGAACCGCGGTGTTGATGTTTACCCCGGTGGACGAGAGGGTTGCCTCCTTACGCGTGAGGGTGGTAGGGGGGAAAACTCTGACTGTTGTTTGTGCATATGCACCGAACAGCAGTTTGGAGTCTCTTGGAGACCCTGAATGGAGTCCTGCATGGGGCTCCAGTAGAGGACTCCATAGTTCTGCTGGGAGACACCTGGAGAGGCGGGATTAGGAGGAACAGCCTAGGCCAAAGGTCGATGATCCATTTTGTGATCATATCATCTGATCCGAGGCCGTATGTTTTGGACACTCGGTTGAAGAGAGGGGCAGAGCTGTCAGCTGATCACCATCTGGTGATGAGTTGAGTCAGAGGATGGGGGAAGATTCTGGACTGACCGGGTAAGCCCAAACAGTTAGTGCAGGCGAACTAGGAACGTCTGGATGAGGCCCCTGTCAGAGAGATCTTCAATTCACACCTCGAGCGGAGCTTTTCAGGCAGGCTGGGGGCATTGAACCGGAGTGGGCAATGTTCAAAGCTTCCATTGCTGAAGCTGCAGCGGTGAGCTGTGGCCTCAAGATCTTAGGTGCCTCAAGGGGCGGTAACCCTCGAACACTGAAGCCCTCGGGAAGCTGTTTGACTGAAGAGGGAGTCCTTCTGCGATATGTTATCACAGAAGACTCCGGAGGCGATTGAAAGCAACCGACAGGCCTGAAGGGCTTCAGCCTCTTTGTCAGAGGCAAAGCAGCAGTTGTGGAAGAAGTTCGGAGTTATGGAGAAGGTCTTTCGGGCAGCACCAAGGTGCTTTTGGAAAACCATTCGGCATCGCAGGAGGGGAAAACGAGTACCCAGTCAAGCTGTTTACAGTAAGGACGGGATGCTAGTGACCTCAACTGATGCGGTAATCGGGTGGTGGAAGGAGCTCCTTAATCCAACTAACACGCACTCTTTTGTAGAGGCAGAGCTGGAGGCTGATGGGGAATTGTCGTCAATATCTGTGGCGGAAGTCACTGAGGTAGTCAAACAACTCCACAGTGCGAAAGCCCCAGGGATTGATGAGATTCACCCAGAATTACTGAAAGCTTTGGGTTGGGAGGGGCTGTCTTGGTTGACACATCTTTTCAACATTGCGTGGAAGTCTGGGACAATGCCAAGGGAGTGGCAGACTGGGGTGGTGGTTCCCCTATTTAAAAAGGGGGACCAGAGAGTGTGTGCCAATTACAGGGGTATCACACTACTCAGCCTCCCTGGTAAAGTCTACTCCAAGGTGCTGGAAAGGAGGGTTCGTCCTATAGTCGAACCCCAGGTGAAGAGGAACAATGCGGATTCTGTCCTGGACGTGGAACAACTGACCAGCTCTTCACTCTCACAAGGATCCTTGAGGCTGGGATGAGGATCAGCACCTCTCAATCTGAGGTGGATTGGTGATTGGATAAGGGAATGAGTCCTTACCCCAAGTGAAGGAGTTTAAGTACCTTGGGATCTTGCTCATGAGTGAGGGAACGTTGAAGCGTGAGTTTGGGCGGAGAATTGGAGCAGCGGGGCGGTATTGCAGTCGTTTACTGCACCATGAGGAAAAGAGAGCTGAGCCGGAAGGCAAAGCTCTCGATCTACCGGTCAATCTTTGTTCCTACCCTCACCTATGGTCAGCTGGGTCATGACCGAAAGAACGAGGGTACAAGTGGCTGAAATGGGTTTTCTCAGGAGGGTGGCTGGAGTCTCCTTTAGACATAGGGTGAGAAGTTGTAGCCGGAGTTGGAACTTGGAGTAGAGCCAATGCTCCTTTGCGTTAAAGGAGCCAGTTGAGGGGGTTCGGGCATCTCGTAAAGATGCTCCCTGAGCGTCTTCCTAGGGAGGTGTTCTAGGCAAGTCCACTTGGGAGGAGGCCTCGGGGAAGACCCAGAACCAGATGGAGAGATTATATCTCCACACTGGCCTGAGAACGCCTCGGTATCCCCCACTTCGAGCTGGTTAATGTGGCCGAAGAAAGGGAAGTTTGGGGTCCCCTGCTTATCCCGGATAAGCGGTTGAAGATGAGTAAGTGAGTGAGTGAATGAGTGAGTGTATGGTCTGAATGGTATGGTGTGTAAATGAGACTGGAGCATGTATGACTGAGATTCATAAAACAGAACCAGTCGTAGGTGTGGTTTAATAAATCTGACAAAAATAATAAGAACACATATATAACATGATGTTGGGCCCGTAAGTGTGTATAACTGCGATTTTAGGGGTAAGAAAGAAGAAAGAATTCTGCAAATTAAAACACAAAGCTGAGACTTTTATTCAGTACATTAACAAAAACATATTATGTGATATAAGCAGAGCAAGAACTGATGACTTGAAGCAACATCAAGGTGATGAATACAATCTGACTGATGTTTTGTTGAATTGTTATTCACAACCCATTCACAAACATGGAATACTTCTCTAATAAATACTTTGAGTGTCTGGAGGTATGAGAGGTAATGAGATAACGATTGTGTGGTTTCATACTTTCACATACATTTTCTGACAGGCAGCGAAGAGTTCATATTACACCTCAGGTGCCTCTGCATACCTTAAGTTAAAGGTTTACTGATGCTGTCTCTCTGTCTCTGTCAGTGCATGGTGTGAGTGTGAAGGGTTAACAGTCCAGGTTGGCTTGATATTAATGCCACTTGCTTAGAGAACCCAGAAGAAGGCTGGCTATAGCCCAGGGCCTGGCCCTCCCAGGCCTCTCTCAAACTCCCAGATCTCTTCAGCATACTTCTCATATTAAAAGAAAACAAGTTACACAAATGAGACAGATGGTTCTTGTTTGTGATGACAGTTGCAATTCTTTCTCCTCCAGCCCTCCTCCCCCTCTTCTTCCCTCTCTGCTTTCCTCTGGTGTCTCTGCCATTCCTTGCCCTCAAACGGCCATGTTGTGCAACCTGAGCAGAGAGGTCGAGAGGATCGGGCACAGACACCAGGCTCTATATCTGACATGACTGCATACTGGGGCAGTGGATTCTCTATTTACCGCCTGAACTTTCGATTTACACTGCTTGTAAGTTTTATGTCCATTGTACCCACAAGTGCATGTTGAGTCGGTGGGCAACTTCCAGTGTTTTATTTTCATTTGGTCTTTTTCCCATCTCTACATACAGTATCTTGCTACTATTTTGCATTATTGAAAATCAGCACAAAATATATTTACAAACTTTGAGAAAGGACATGAACCATTAACCTTGATATGACGGAAATGAAAGACACAATTTCCTGCAGCTGCAACACTTACTAGCTTCATATGAACATCGATTATGGAGGGGAAAAAAGGGTTTTTGTCATGACCTCATAACTAAATTACATACTGTACTAGGTATTTTGCCAATTACTCCCAAAGATGACATCTATGACGGTTCTATCTGACAGATTTGGCCAATCTCCAATGTTCCGGCATTCACATTGCCGTGACACAGACCTGGATTAAAAGGGGCAACATTTCCCTTTAAGTTTAGGCAACAAAAATACTTGGATTGACTTTGAATTACGTTTGAAGTACGTCACCAACATAACAAAAAAGTCCCAGTGAATTTTTGGTTTCACATTGTACACAACTTTGGGGCTGTTTTTTTTGTACTGTCACCTTATTTCCTTGTTGTTTCTTGTATGACAGCTTATTTGTGCCAAAACAACAGCAAACAACAGCAAAGAGGCTTTTAAGAGATTTACAACACGTCCTCATAATTAAATGACTCCAAAAAAACACACATCAGCCCTTTTTGATGTGAAACATCTGCACAAATGCAGCTTTAAACATGTCATCTGTTTTAATCACCTGACCGTAACATTACACCGCTCTATTTAACGTTGTAAAAAAACAACTTAAATTTGGGCAATAAAAACATTTGGGTAAGAAAAGATCAAGGATGTTGGTTAACTTAAAAAAATGTCACCGTCGACTTTTGGTCAGTGTTTTAGGTAAAAGTGTTTGTTTGAACCATTTTCCACCTAAACCTTCCTCCATCCACCGTGTGGAGTTCGGGGCTCTTATTACTATGTCGGCAGGTAAAAAGCTGGCAAAGAGTTCTGTAGGAATCATTTAGCAGAGGAGGTAAAGATGGCTTATCTTTGACTGATCTGAAGTCTTTGTTAGGGAGGGAGTGATGACACAAATAACAGGAAAGGTGGATACAGGGGGACGCTGGTTGACTATGAAGAGTGATGTAGGTCAGGACAACTTACTGTCCACATTCCTCCACTATGTACTGATAATCCCCTGTGGGCCATGACAGACAGACCGAGACTCACATATTCACTCAGCTACAGAAAGACCTGAGGCCTGAGACTTTGTGATATCAGAACATTATGAAAACAACTTCTTATTCAACACATCACTCAACCAAACAAATGGTAATCTGTCTGCGCTTTTCATACGGCTCACACAGCTCCTCTCACCTCTTCTTCACATTTTAACTCCTTCCAGTTGGGGGGCCATTCAGATTATGAGATGAACTATTCTCAATAAACCTATTTTAATCAATGAATATTAGCTATCACCAAATAATTGTTAATTAATTATCAAGTGACAACTAATATAAAAGTTAATTAAGCTCATTAAATATATAAACTACTAATTAAGGGTTAAACACCAATTAATGTAATAGCTTACTCAGTTGAAGGATTTCTTAGAAGAGGCTGGCACATTCGTCTTTGTGTAATACTAAATAAACAGACATATTGTAAGTACAAACATTTATTAACAAGTTAATAAATGCACAAACAAAATACACAATAAAACTAACTAAAGCTAAACAACAAATGTTGTTTACATACACACACACACACACACACACACACACACACACACACCGTATTGCAGCGGGGTGAAAGCCTGTGTGTCAACAAAAACTTTCAAAGCGCCTCGAATCTTGAATCGAACCTCGGATCAGCTGCAACAGTTAAACTTGAGAGTGTGGCTACAAGAGCAGGACTGGTGAAGGATGTTCAGCAGTCTCCACAGCATCAGACCTACTCACTAGAGGCATTTCACGCCCTCATCCTCCACTTTGCCCCAAAGCATACAGGGTTCTCCTTCCTTGGGATGTACAGCAGGTAAATATTATGTGATGATGAAATAATTTTAATTTCATTATTTCATTACTCTTTATTAAACCTTTATTTATTCAGGTAATCTAATTTAGACAGGGGTCTCGTTCTCAAGAGAAACCTGATAATGTGAACAGCTTACACTAATGCAGTCTAACAGCATGACAAACCTCTGATAAATATGAAGTTCAGAATCATAATGTTGAATCTTCTCCTCTCTAAAACAGTTTGAACAAAAACATTAAACTTCATGATGATAGAATTAGGTGTCTGTATCCATAGATATCTATGGTTTTATCAGACTGCATTAGCTTGGACTTTGTGTACCTAATCAACCTTTTAATCACAGTGTGGCAGCTGCTCAGTATAAGGACAATTAGGTTTGCATAATCTGCTTTTTCTAAAGGCTTCTCTTGGCAGCCCTGCTTTTCAACCATAATGGCAGCCGAGAGGTTGCTCGAACCAGTGATGGTGTGGTGTGTGATGCAGTTTGATACCCAAGGTTCTGCAAAGGTGGTTGGGTAGTCCGCCCTATCAAGCAGGAGCCATCATACGGTTAGCGATTTCAGGCAGTCCCTAATGTTATTTATTGTGTGAGGCATCTATAATATCTTCTGAATGTAATCCTAACATTTGTTTACTTCCCTCAGCATATGCATCAGCCCTATTGGAGTCTCTTAGAGATGGCTACTCCAAGTCACCACAGACTCTACGAGAAAGCAGTGCTGAATTGTCCTCTGTGGCACCTGCCCCCCTTTCAACATCCTTGCAAAAGATCTCAAAGGATGAGGCAGTTGGCCTGTATCTTGCAGGGCATTCCCGTTTTAACACAGGACTTAAATGCGAGATCAACATACTATAGAAGTTGTGTTAAAAGTTTTCATTATTAGAAGTCATGACATACTTAGATTATTATATGATTCATATATATCTTATACCACTCCAGATATGGGCCTGCTGGCCTCGAGAGGGCCATGTTCCTGCCTGAAGTTCTGGTAGGCTATTTGAAGCACAAAGGGGTTCAGACAGCATGTTTCAAAGCCTGGGTGCAGCGTCAGGCATGGAATGTCTGGTCTTGGTGTGAGTTTCTCAACAATGGCCCAGAAGGCATCCACTTCAGCACATACTCTTCACAGCTGGGGCCATGGGCTGGCATTATCGTCTTTCATCTCTTTCCCTCGTCACTCTCCTTCCTCTGTCTTATAAATCAATTTATTTCTTTTTTCAATTTTATTAAATGATTTATTCAATCAAATGAAGACAACAAACACTGGCTACTATGTACATTTTATAAGTTTTTCTTTATAATATTTGCGTTATCTTTATAGCATATATTAAACAAGAAAACTTTATCTGTTTTATATTCTTATTAACTGCAGTTATTGTGGGGAAAAACAAACTGGTTTCACATTAAAAAAAATCTTTGTCACAGTAAATAAGACTGAGTTTCTAAGTTTTTTTGTTTCGTTTAAAACATCACTGTCCCATATGACAATTACTACATTTGCATATTCCATTAAATTAAAATAATGTTTTATATGTATAATGGCCGTTATATTTTTTGCAATCCATTCATTGCTTGTATGGCGATTTTAGCCGTAATCTTTCAACTGCAACCAGACTAGGTGGGAGCAAATACAGCAGACTTAATTTGCCATCTTGTAAGTAAAGCAAGTACAATATTGGTTGGACATCATACCTCTGTCGATAATGTATATTTTACGGATATATGCATAGCTCTCTGCCCTCTCCTCTCAATCTCAATGAATGGTGATGTAATTTTCTAAAATAACTGATTGGTCATTAGGTGGTGATTGATAGGGGTTGAGCCACTATCTAGAACCTCTTCCGGAGCAGCATGACGTTACCATGGCGACATACCCCGGTGAGAAGTAAACTACTGTCAAATGAAAACCCAGGGTTAACCCTTTAGTTACCTCGCAAACCACAAATCCCCTGTGTACAAACACTTGAGGTTTCCACGGTTCTTCCTCTCCCCTGCAGTATAGTAGTGTAGAGTCAATGTTATATTACATGGATGCAGATAGGCCCACGGCTGATACAAGCTCATACCTGCGCATTAACCTATATTATGGGTAAGTCAATACTCCTGCCAGTACTATACTACCAATACTAGTTAAGTTATAGTCTGGTGTATAAATGTAAACTTTAAAATGTTGTAATGAGAACAGCGTTAGGCTAACGTAAGCTAACGTTAGCGTTAGATCGCAGCTGCTAAAGCCGGTCACTCACCAGGACAACTGCCCAGTTCTCCACTGGTTCTCCTCACACCATATCTCAATTTCTCTCCTATGGCCGTTATTTCTCCTGATTCTGGCCTGCTCCTGGTGTCGTGGACGCCTGTGCAGCTCAAAATGATATGGCCGTGGGCCATTGTATGCATAAGAGGACACAATTTCAGCTTTTTCTGCATCAAAACTAGTATTGTTATACATGCTTATAATTGTTTGACTCCCTTCTCCTACGTCACATTTGGTTAGTTGTTTTTTTTATTGTTGTTCATTTTCCTACACATTGATTAACAGTTGTCTCTAACCTGCAAGTTGGTCTTTAAGGTGGAGTGTTTTCATTCATGGTACTTATACATAAGTAGACGTTGTGAATCATACAGGCCACCTTAAATCCAACTAGAACTATTCTGTAATTCTCAGTTCAAGGAAGAGCGCCTGCCGCTGTATCGGTATCACTCTTCTGGAGGCCAGTCTATAGGGCTAATGGAAACACGCCTCATGCGGCCAAACAGGCTTCTGGGCCTTATCTTTTCCTTTGTTTGATCAGGCTGAGGTCTTGTCGGAACCAAACTGAAAGTTCACATTAATCCAGAAATAAACAATCATCTGTGGAATGCCGATTACACCTACACAGTGGCGGACTCAAGAGACGAGGACTGAGGAGTTATATTCACCAAATGTTACATCCTCACTCACTGAAGCTAGTCGTGATGTACAGCCTCTCAACTGTTCTTGTAGAGTGTGAAAGTCATATAAAATGTGTTGAAATGAGTTACAGCAACAGCTTTTAAACAGTCATCTGGAAGCTGATGATATGCTCCAGTACTGACTCTAGATTGACAAACCAGTTGGAACATCCTTCAATATCGTTCTGCATCCGAGGCTGCAGAAACAGACACTCAAAGAAATGCATCCATGGATTTACAGCTGTCTTATGCCATATAAATGGCAAAAATGTGGGAAACAGTCTTTTTGGGTCCCATGTCATCATTTGGCCACTATGTCAAAGTGATTTTAAAGCCCATTGCACTCCCTGTGGGCCTGATTTCAGGTGATTAATATGATTAAAACTATACGAGGACTAAATGAAAACATAATTACAAACATATTATATTACATTTCTAGATTGCCCTAAATCACTTTGCTCCTTTAAATGAGGTACAGACCGATGTTTCATTTTGTTCTACAGTGGTATTAAACCAGGTGTGTTTTTCACATCTATCCATAGAAACTCCCTGAGTTTTTGATTGTAGTGAACTCCAAGCACTCGTCTCAAGGCCACTCAGGCAACATTTTATCCCAGCATGGACAGATATGATAAGGACGGAGGATTCAGGAGTGAAAGTGACAACACACACACACACACATACACACACACACACACACACACACACACACACACACACACACACACACACACACACACACACACACACACACACACACACACACACACACACACACACACACACACACACACACATGCTGGGTCAGGCTGTTGATGACAGTTTACTCTCTGGATGTTGGTATGAACTTACCTCTGCACACACTGACATACACTCTCCTTCAATGGATACAGCCATGTATCTGTCATTGGGGAGTTTTCAGCTGAACTACAAAGAACTTTCCCTTAACACCTGCAAACTAAACCCAAGCTGAACATGTGTGTGAATGTAGATGTGTGTATGCGGGTGACAGGGGCTGGAGTGTGCGCGTACATGTATCTAAAAGTCAACAGCAACCTGCCGTGTCAAAATAGTCCTTGCAGTGACCAGTGTTAGCGTCACTTGATGGTCACCTGGTTGTTAGACATGTAGAAAAGACATCATGATGAGAACAATGACTGGATCGGTTTCTTTTAAGATAAACATCTTTGTATCAGCAGCATCGCAATGCAACCACAAATACAGCACCAGAAAATGTTTATATAAAATATAATTAAGAATGAAACAGAATAATTACAGAATAAATGCACTGGTTTCAAAATAGCATTAGTTAAACTTGAGAAAATAAATAAGTTCAAATGAAATATACAGCAGTAAGGAGTTTTATGGCATGCCTTGGATTCTCATTGGCCACTCTATCAAATTGGTGTTATCACCATTTTGTATCAAGAAGAACATAATAAAGTTTAAAAAAACCTATAAAAAAAAACCTATTGCGTCACTTTCAATAAAGTTAAAAAACAACTTTTGCGTCACTTCCGTCAAGCAAGGGGCTTGTGACAAGTGAGGGGCTTGTGTCAAGTTAGGGGCTTGTGCTCAGTATTGGCCCAATGAGGAAAGCCTTCATCAAAGTGGAAGCAACATTGCATCTACTGAACAGGATTCTTTTCTGCCAACCCGTCCTCATCCCTTCTCATCATATGCAGTGCCTATAGAAAGTTATGATACCCTTTTGAAACAGTCACTTTCTTTTCATTTCAGCCTGAAGTGATAATACATGAAAAAAGATATACTTTTCCAGCGTGATTTACACATTTTGCCCTACAACCAGGGCTTGACATTAACACCCGCCGAATGCGGGTGAATTTCAGCTGTGGCGGGTAACACAGTTTCTCCTACTAGCCTCTTTGGCTTGTTGAATTGAATTGTAGTCTTCTCGAAGGTCATCTTAATTAATAAACTGTTGGCAAAGTGATACAATGAAAATACAACTCCCATGAGCCCTCGTGAAGGACAGCACTTCAGTGTTGGATGGACAAAAAAAAAGAGTTACGTTGAGAAAAACAGCCAGGGGTAAAAGTAAGCAGGTGTTGTGCCGTATTCAGCACCCCTGCTGTGAAATGCACCCCCTCGCATTATAGGTGATATTCTGGATCAGAAGGCTGTTGTTTCGTCCAATAGGAGTAGCTTATATACAGGTAACCCAATTAAAAGCACACACTTTTAAACTTATGATTTGCAAGAAAAACTGGGATTATATTTAGGAAACACTAAGTTAAACACATTCAACTTGCTCAAAAGATCCATTTAATTCATAATTCATTTTGTAATTATTGCTGCAGAATATTTCCACAGAACATACAAAAAGGTATTGTTTTGTGTTCTCTATTACCCAAGTTTGCGATTTTAAACTCTTTAAAATAGTTTAAAGACTGTAAGTTAGCAATGTTCTGACCGTTGTGGGTTACCTGTATATAAACTACTCCTATAGGTCGAAACAACAGCCTTCTGGTCCAGAATATCATCTATAATGCGAGAGGCTGCATTTCACGGCAGGGGTGCTGAATACGGAATACACGGTTTAACCATCCTGCGCCTACACACGCAGCTGTTTCCAAAGTATTTTAGTAAACAGACGGTTGTTGCAAAGTCTCCCAAATAAAAACAACATATACAGAAAATATGTTGATGTTTTAATCTTCTGTTTGTATGTGTGCAGTGTTTCGCTGCAAAGACAACGAGCGAGCAGCGCATGCACGGTTTAACCAGATCTTGTGTCAACGTCCGCAGTTGGTAATCAAAGTGTTTTAGCAGACAGACGTTTGTTGCAAAGTCAGAGACTTTCACACAAGTAGTGTGATAAAAAATACTAGAGTGATAAGAAGTCCTAGTGAACGCAGTAGACTATATTACAAATTGAATTATCGGTTTGCGCGGCGCGCCATGCACACTATTGGTCAGTATGATCGTACCTGCAAGAAATAAAAACTACTTTCACCCCTGAAAACAGCTAAAACTAGAGAAGTAGATCCAGGCGTGATTAGCAACTATTTATATGTGGTGGAAAAAGAAAAGAGTCTTCAACGACAAGTGGAAGGCAGGTAGAGAGTGGCTAACGTACGATGCCGTTAGGAAAAAAAGTACTGCACAGATTTTATTTTCTTATGGCGGGGAAAAAGCAAAAGGGGTTTTTGTTTTTGATTTGTAATACAAACTTCAAACTTGAAACTGTAAAAGAACAAGAAGTTTCATTAAGTCATCTAATATATGGGGGAAAATGTTTTGAGATGCACCTGTACATGATTGCTGCTTAGATATCCTGTATATTGAGAAATTACTAAGGCTTTCAATTACAAACATTTGAATGTCCAATGTTTTATGAGTTGTATGTATTTGAATTGCATTAGGCTTCAGTGTTATTGTTGTTTTAGATTAATTATGTTGTTAATAAATGCTGTATTTAAATAGACAGTATTCATCTTGCCATGTTTTTTTCAGTAGAGTTATCGCTCTAATTAATCTTCTACATCCCTGCACCATTTTTTTTCGATAGGATCCAAATGGGCCAAGTGTGACATTGATTACCTCCGTACCTTAGCTGAGTGCAAATATAGCAAAATATTTTAATTTTTAAGTGTGTCTAAAAAGGGGAGAGGAGTGCGTGCTAAACCCGCTGGAGAAAAACAATGGTTCTGCTGGTGAAGGTTCCTTGTGATGTGTCTTGCTATGATCAGGGTCTAAGTCTACACTTTTTGCACTACTGTGTAGGCTCGATGCAGTTCATTATTCATCTCTTAAACACAAGGAACTTTTAGGTCAATGTATTCTCGTCAACAGGTTCATATGATATGTGACATTCTATTTAACGCCGTCAAATGACAACTTGCGGTGGACCATGACAGTTAAACCGAGGTGACAAAAGGTGACGGTTGGGTGTAAGCACCAAAAACACTTGGTTAGAATTAGAGAAAGGGTCGTAGGTGATGTACCTGATTTCCTTATTTGCTCCCGATGTGATGTCTACATTAATAAATGTGAATTACAAACAAATTACAGTGTTACCTTTTGTAGGTTTATGTAAAGTCAGTAAACAGAGGACAGCCTGGTTAGGTTTAGGAAACAAAACCACTTGGTTAGGGTTAGAAAAGGTTGTTGGTGGAGTGGTTGGGACATGAATGGGACACAATCAGCAGTCTCCTGGGTGAAAGTCCTATGTCTGTTTGCCCCGTCCACCACCTGGACCTCCTCCCTACATGGACGTTAAGTCTTATTTTCACTTCTCGCCATCATTCTTTTGGTTGTATTTGTCCAGGTTTTCAAATTTTCTGGTACAATGTAGGTGATAAGAAAAATGATATCTAAAAATATCAATCACAACAACAACAACAACAACAACAGAGGACTACAGCACATTTGTGTTGCTCGTCTACAATGGATGATTTTGTTTGAGAAGAAAGGTAATTATCTCACAGGTTTTGATTCTTATCAACACTGAATGTCAGATGTTAATGTTAGCCTTTGTTGGAAGCTAAAGTAGCTAACATTATCTAGCCTTACCTAGCACAGACTACCTGTAATTGATCACATTGCAGTTAAAATTAATGATCCATTCATGTCTTTACGATTCATGTCTTTACAGGCAACGTCAGAATCAAATGAATGCAGCTGGAGCTGTGTTCAATGAAAACTGCCATTACGTCTGGCATGTACTTGTTTATGTTTGCTTTCAGAGTTGTTAATAGTTCTTTGATTTTTTTGAAAGGACCTGTGTATAATTATTGCGCATAACTGTGAATAAACATTTTGAAAAACTTAACTTAAACCGTGTTTCTCTGTTGATTAAGCATACTAAAGCATAATGTCTTTGTGTCTGTCTTTGTCTCTCTCTGTCCGTCCGTCTGTCTTTTCTCTCTTTCTCTCTCCTTTTCTTCCTCCCCAACCGGTGCATACAGATGGCCGTCCTCCACAGAGCTGGGTCTGTTCCACGTTTCTGCCTGTTATGGGGAAGGTTTTCGTTGCCACCGTACTCTACGGGGAAATTTTAGGGTCTATGTTAACCTTAAATAGGTCATAGAGTGTGGTCTATACCTACTCTGTGAAGTGTCCTGACTTAACTTTTGTTATGAATTGGCACTATATATAAAATTGAAGTGAATTGAATTGAACTAAAGAAGACATGTCTCTTTAGAAAAGTTGTTCACTTTGACTGAAAAACAACAATAAAATACATAAAAATTCTAAAATCACAACATTTTTTAAAGCACACAAGCAGTGGTGCTGGTTCAAGGCCAGCAAAGAGTTGGTGCTGCTCTGGAACCAGTTTTCCTGGCCGAGAGCTGGTTCTTTGGCTGTGGAAACAGGAAGAACCGGTTCAAGATTGGGCACCGGCTCTGAACCGGCCCTCAAAATGTCTTGGTCGAAAAGGGTTAAAAGTGATGTAAGACAGCTCGGGGGGGAGGACACCTTTCAGCTCACTCTCCCCACATGATTTACAATGAGTTTAAATAAAGATGGCCCTTCTCCATTTCCTCTGACTCGTACACCTCCTCCTACCTGCTGGAGAGCCTTCACACCAGGTAGACCGGGCCAAACCTGTCTTTCTAAACCACAGCCAACATCTACATGAAAACCGTATTGCGTTCCGTGTGTTGGCAGGGGCTTTGAACACGGGAGCATCAGAGACGGTCAAAGGTTCATTGCAGGCACGGCTAAGCAGGCCGCTACCCAGCTCCAGCCAGCATTAGAGATTTATTCTCATGCACACACATAGCAGCCATGCCCTCGCACCCTAAATAGCTGAGATGTCTGCACGCTGATTTACTGCTGAGCTCTGGTAAACTGCTTAAATCCTCAGCATGTTTTTCATCACAAGTGAGTATCAGTGCAGATCATCATACAACTGTCTCATAAAAGTGGGTGCAGCACACACACGGGCACTAATATGTTTGTTTCTCACTGTGTATCAGGTTTCTCAAGTGTTCTGGTGGTTCTCCTGGTCATTTTATCCCCACCTCGGCCTGCTCGTCCCACCCACAGGAGACACTCGGCCAGGCTAGATGGTGATTGGACAACCCCCGAGGACAAAACATTCGAGACTCGTTTGTCAAACATTATGAAGACCAATGAAGGCCAGGTGGTGTCTCTCTGCATTTGTGTGTGAACATAGAGGGCTTTGTGTGTGTGTGTGTGTGTGTGTGTGTGTGTGTGTGTGCGTGTGTGCACACCCACCAATATTTCGACAGAGAGGAATGCCCTTGGTTCAGCCTGTGATAATTAATGGCTGTCAGCGTCTCTTTAGCTGAAGAAGGCGCTGACAGACAGCACTCCAGAAACGCTGGGAATGTGTGAACGCCTCACAGGGGTGGATGAGGGTGGAGGAGGGAGCTGAAGGTGGGGCAGGGTGGGGGGTGATGTGTGACAGTGCATCGATCCCATCTGTCAAATGATCCAGGTCATCAAACCTGGGACATCACCCTCATTTGCTGCCATTTGAGGAATTCCTGGACATCTGTGTGAGCTGTGTGAAAGTGATACTGATCTCTTATTCCTCAAAGCAACACATTGTGTGTGTCAGTGTGTGTATAGGACAAAACTCATTTAATTTGATCAAACATGACCCATAATTCCATCGCTGTATTTAAATTGTGCTTCTTATATCAATTTTCATACAATAAGATTAATTTTTACTGTCCCTGAGAGAGATGGAAAATGTGTCTTTAAACCCACAAACACAGAGCGATAAAGCAATCACTGAAAAATCACAAAAGACAAGGCTCTATATAAGCATCTGTTCTACTTTCCATTTTTGATGTAGTTATAACTGAGGTTCATGAAGACCACACCCCTCTTCCCTCACTAATTCTACCACCCACGCCTCAAACTGAACCATTGTGTCTCATTAATGCAGTCACCTATGCAAACCTATATATACGCATGTGTCTTACCCTCTTTCTCTCCGGTTCATCTAAATTCTCACAACCTGAACCCCCGAACCCCCTTCTTCTCCTCTCTCCTCTTAATAGGGCGCCATGGCGGCTCAGCAGTCTGCACTACAATAAGAGGTATCTCGACATGAACCCCGGGGAAATGATGAAGCAGGGAACCATCAAGGCGTAACCCCACCATGAGCTGTGCCCCCCGGGTTACTAGCATCCATCCATACCTCGACCCAGTTCACGCCTATTCATCTCCTACGATCGACCCCCTTTCTTCATCCCTCCACTCGACACCTATCATCCCACCTAACATCACCCTCACCTCATTGTCGCAGCTTTAGGTATACAGACTCGTTGCAGGTTTGTGTTAAAAGACTAATTGCAGGTTTGGGTTTACAGACGTGTTGCTCTGACAACAGTTCAGATTAATTCAAAGCAGCCTTGAAGAAACAAAATTCCCATTTTAACACGTTCTGTGCAAACTGACCCCTGCAGACCTGTAATTACTCTGCCTCTATAATGTTTTTCTTTAAAAAATGTAGTTTCCCAGTGTTGTTGCTTTTATCCATTTGTTTTATATAAAATGATCTTGTGTGACTGAGTTTCATCTTACCTCACTACTGTGTGGGCCTTGTGCACACAAAATGTCAGTTTATACAGTGAACAAATTGTGAATATCATTAGTTTCTTTCATTCCTATGTCTTCTCTTTCCTGTGACCCACAGAGGGGCACCAACATCAGGGGCAATAAAGTTTGGGTGGAGAGCACCTCCTGCTGGCTGAACATCGAGGTCAACAGGCTGATCAAGCTGTGATGCAACACAAAAAGCTAAGCACTCCATAAACTGTATAGTATATACTATAAAGGTGTAGTGTATTACTTAATAAAAAAAAAAGCCTGCCACACACAAATGGATGGGGTCCATTAACATGCAGGTTTGACCTTTAAAGCAGTTTTGTTGGAGTATGAAATAAGATGAACTTCTTCCTTGACACTGTTTTGTAGTTAGGTTTTTCTATTGTTCACCAGTCACAATACAATTATGATGAATACAAGAATGAATACAAGAATGACAAGGGAAAAGTGGTAAAGGCAATTAAGGTATAAGTTTAATATTTTTTTTTAAAGAATGCATATACAAAGAACAAAGACTTTAGACAGAGCATTTGGTTTTGCACCAAAACAACAACAGGTTATAATAATTATACTGACTAGGGCTGGAAATCAAACCAACTCTTAGCCACCAGCAAAGAAAAACAAGAACCAACCAATAACAAATGATCTTTACCAAACAGTATCTCTGCCATTGGAGGTTTTTATTCAACTAAACCAATCAGAGTTTTTCTTGGTATAACCTGGGAGGTAAGAGTTCAGATGACTTCCAACCCCTAAATGTAAAAAGGAGTGAAAGTAACCTTTTTCATAGATGTATCTACATCTATCTATCTATCTATATATATATATATATAGATATATAAAATAAAAAAACAGCACAAACAGAAATAATAAAGAAAAAAAAATGTTTCGGTAAAAACACCTGGAGCCTACATCAACATTGTGTGCCAGCTTACATTATAATTACATCTGTTAAAACCTATCATTTAGAACAGAGACCAAGGCTCAGCCTCCCACAGCACCGCACAGTTTGAACGGGTACAACACCTGATACATACAGCCTGGTTAAAAAACAAAACAGGAAGTCACCATATTCTGGCCTGGCAGAAATTCATGTTCATTGAAAGATAAATGGATCTCCAGATTTGGCTACTAGTGCATGCCAAGGAAAGTTTGTTTTACATAGAAGTCTCTGCTGTACCCGTTCTAAATGCAAGGTGATGACAATATTAAAACAGTATCCTTTTTTACCCTCCCTTGGTCCCCGGCAACGCATTAAGAACACACTGCTTGTTCTGCTAACACTGTTTAAGTTCCCTGCATCTAAAAGGCCAATTCCTTTTGGTTAACAAGTGGACCCTTTACTTCTGCATGCCTTTAGCTCTTCAAGTGATCACCACACTCCAAGTGGACTGTGACTGCACTGTGAAAGTCCACACTAAGAGGACTGGATACAATATTACTTAATCAAATGTCCTTGATGACAACTGTGTGGAGTTTGAGCCACATTACTCTGAATTACAGAGTACTGTCAGACCTACACAGTTTTCTTAGTGGTTAAGAGGGCGTTGGTCAGGAATATGAATAAATATCTCAGACGTGTCATGTGTATGAGAAAAGGGGTGTTGGCAATCAGAAACAAAACACTACTTTGTTAGCATTTCTTCTGGTAGTGCTGAGAAAGAGTGTGCTTGTCAACAGGGGGGGGGGGGCAGCAGCGTAAGCAGCCACCAATCAGGCGGCTGGGAGTGATTGGGGTGGGGCTTCTGTCCATGAAACCTTTACATTGGCTGAGGACATCTAAAAGTTGATTAGGCCACTACACTGACTGAATCATAACCAATCTATAAAAGCTTGACAGTATGAATTCTACTTGTATGTAAGTTTGGTATCTGGATCCCCGTCAAAGGTTATGCCACCCTGCCCGGAGCCCACAGCAGCCTGTTGGCCAGGTTTGGTTGATGTTCTGTCCCAAACTCAGGCTTGGAGGTGAAGCTTCTTATTATTGCAGAGAATTATCTGAAACTTTGTCGGCTGTTTTTTTTTTCTAGTCTTCTCTGTGGAGGGCAACGCTGTCAACCAAGTTAACAGAGCGAGGGAAAGGGGTGTGGTGGTGGCAGGAGAGTGAGTGTGTGTGTGTGTGTGTGTGTGTGTGTGTGTTTAAGATGTTTGTGTCATGTGTATGTGCTTTGTTAAGGTAGGAGCCTCTCATAGAAGCACACATTTGCGTTTCTTCTTGGGCTCTGGGGGCTCCAATGCAGCCAATATCGCCTCATCAAACACATTCTTTAGGCCTTTCTGTGAACAAAAACACACAAACACACAGGGTCAATGAGGGGGTAACGCAAACACACACAGGTCAATAAAAAGGTAGAGGGGCTTTAACAGAGGAAAAGAACTGGGGGTAAAAAGATTATTGAGTGGAGTGTCATAAGAGACAGTGGGATGCGAGAGTGCTGTTGGGAGAAAATAAAGGCCAAACAGATAAACACTAGAAGATTAAATCAGATCTGAAACAAACTCAATGTGGTTACTCGTATGAGCGAGATCAGGGAGGAAGTGTCAACAACACAAACCACATGTGTGTTTGTGCAAAGTGTAGTTGACCCGTGACAGCTGAAACCAAAGGCAAGGCAAATAAGAAAGTGGAGGGGAAAGGGAGCATAACCCCTGAAGCTACAACACAAAACTAAAGTGGAATGTGAGAATTTTCATCCAGCATCGCCTCTTTCCTTTTTTCTTTTTACTTAATTGGCTCTGCTTTTCGGATTAGAACTGCTCACACCAAGAGGCCATCAGATTCAACATATTTAAAATAATAATCACCACAAACTAGGTCTTGTCTCAGCCGCAGTGGGGGAATGTTTCTTTCTCTTTGTATTTGCTCTTGAGCAGAGCTGCTTACACCATGAGATCAGTCATGTGAAGTATTAGAAATGGAAGTTCTGTTGAGTGTTGAGATCAATGTCAGTGTGCCGCCATGTGAAGGAAGCCTCCGCCCTCACTTTAGTTCAGACCCTCCACACAATAACTACTACAGGACAGCAGTGAAAGACTAACTAAAACAATGGCTACATCCCAAATGACACCCTACATCCTCTTTAAGATACCGCTCCACTGTTGGCCAGAGGCCACATACCAAGCACTGGGCCAAAGTGGGAAACTAGGAATAATACATTTTATCTTGGAAAACCAAGCTGGCCACTCCAGAATAAGATTTAGTACAATATACAATACAAGTAAAATTATTCACCAACCAAACCAAATGTCAACAGCCAGTTACAGGTTGGAGAAGGCAACACGTAAAGTCACTGAAGTGCAGAAAGGCACAAACACTACAATGCACTCTTAATACAGAGTACCGTATTTTCGCGACTATAAGGCGCATATAAACGTCTTTTTTTTTTCTCAAAACGTGCGGCGCGCCCAATAGTGCGGTGCGCCCTATGTGTGTTACTATGTGTTACTATTACTATGTGTGTCGCAAGTGGATGAAGATGGAAAACGAACTCCGACAGGTGAAGAAGACGCTGCTGAGTTTCCGCGGACATAAGGCGAGGTGGCCCGAGTTGGAGGAAAGACTCGAGCGGTGGATCATTGAGCAAAGAACGAGTGGGGCGAGCGTTTCGACGGTCACTATTCGACTAAAAGCAGTAACGCTAGCGGAAGAAATGAAAATTGAACATTTTCAAGGAGGTCCGTCGTGGTGCTTTCGTTTTATGAAACGGTGCCATTTTTCCATCCGGACCAGGACTACAGTAGCGCAGCAGCGTCCGGCGGATTATAATGAAAAGCTGGCGAGCTTCCACTCCTTCTGCAGCAAACACATCGCCGACAAAAGCATCCAGCCAAGGACGAGGTGCCGCTCACTTTCGACATCCCGGTGAGTCACACGGTGGAGAAGAAGGGGACAAGAACGGTAGCGATACGCACAACGGGTTATGAAAAAGCTTCGTTTACTGTTGTGCTTGGCTGCCACGCAAATGGACAGAAACTGCCGCCTATGGTGATTTTTAAGAGGAAGACTTTGCCTAAAGAGACTTTTCCAGCTGGAGTCGTTATTAAGGCAAATGAAAAGGGCTGGATGGATGAGGAGATGATGAAACAGTGGCTGAGGGAGGTGTATGTAAGGAGACCAGGTGGTTTTTTCCGCGCATCACCATCGCTGTTAATCTGTGACTCCATGCGTGCCCATCTCACAGCTGATGTGAAAAACAAGGTGAAACAAATGAACGCTGTGCTTGCTGTTATTCCGGGAGGTCTGACAAAGGAACTTCAACCGCTCGACATCGGCTTGAACCAGCCGTTTAAAGTAAGGCTGCGAGCGGCGTGGGAGCGATGGATGACCGACGGAGACCACAGTTTCACGAAAAGTGGAAGGCAGCGCCGGGTAAGTTACGCCACAGTTTGCGGATGGATTGTAGATGCTTGGGCTAACGTGTCTGCTGGCACTGTTGTTCGAGCTTTCGCAAAAGCCGGCATCATTTCCGAGGAGCCGCACGGCACGGAAAGTGACTCTGACAGCGAAGAAGGGGAAACTGGCATGTCTGATTTAGCGCAGCTGTTTAATTCAGAAACAGAGGATGATGACTTTGATGGCTTTGATTAAATACTTTGTAATAAATACATGTAATAAATACATGAAATACACACTCAGTTTTGCTCCCGCTCTATTTTTAAATACGCAGTAGAGGTATTTAAACGTAGTAGAGAATATGTACCGGTATATAAAACCAGCGCCCTATAATCCGGTGCGCCGTATGTGTGTGTTAAATACAGTAATGGCACACATAACTGAGACTGCGCCTTTTAGTACGGTGCGCCGTATGGTCGTGAAAATACGGTAGTAGTTTGGGTCTAGGATGCACAGATCTGATACTGATGGGACTCAAATAGCTTGAGATTGACAATGGGTTAAATCCAATCCATTCAATTAAATTCTCTGTTTATATACTATATACATTATATACTGAAATTTTAAGTTAGAAAAGCAACATTTAAGTCAACTTTGTGGTGCCTGACACAAAATAATGATCCCAGTCACTTCCACACAGTGAGATTCAGATCAGATTGGTACTAAGTATCGGCCAATACCAAAAGCCCAGGAGTCTGTATGACTGAATATTTGGATCTGGAGTTAGTGTGGTAGCTGATTGATGGATTGGTTAGTTAGATGGCTGGGATTGAAAGAGGTCTTGATTTGAAAGCAGCACATGTAAATATACTAAGAGAGGGATGGGAAGGAAAGGAAAGAGATGGGGGAAAGAATAAAAAATGCGGAAAACAATGGCAGTCAGAGGAGAAAAAGATGAAAGCAGGTGCATAGACAGTTTAGATTATACAGCATTTCCTCTTTCTCTGCGTCTCAGGCGGCTCTAGGGCAGCTAGAATAGCTTCGTCAAATACATTCTTCAGCCCTTGCTACAATGACAGGAGAGGGAAGAGAACAGCAGTTAGCACTAGTGGTATCACAACACCAAAATTATGACTTTGGTACGATACCTGCCTAAAATATCTTGATACCGATACTGAAACAACACCACGGCGTCCACTACAATATCATCAAAAGTAATGGAATAAAATATTAGACAGTATATGGAACTTGGAATTATTAATTTTTATTAATCAAAACACTTAATCCTAAAAAGTGGAAAAAAAAAATAATAATAATTTGCTAAAGCTGCTGAGCTTTATAGCTACTTAACTTGTTACAACAACAATTGATTGTGCAGCTGTTTAAAAAATTCAAAAGATTTGTCATAGAACATGGACATATGAAAACAAGAACAAGTTTGTTATTATCTGGACAATTCTTTGGCCAATTTAAGGTTCTTGGCGTTGTGTTGTTGATCAGCGTACATGTTATGGTATGGTTAATGTCTCCAGTGTGAACCGTTTGCATACAGAGATGCGTGAACCACATCGGACAGTTAAACAGTTAGCTTTACCCCTGACTGCCTCGTGCAACCCTGACGGTGAAAAAAGTTCACTTGTCACCAAATAAACACTTGCTTAACTTAACGTTACATCTGGGGATATTTATGTTATCTATCTCTAACCTTCAGCTCTCTGAACTCTTTGAACAAGTCGTCATGTCAAGTTGGTTGTTGGTCAGACGGGCTTTGTGGTGTCCGTGGGCTTGCCCTTACTGTCGGACGGTAGGCAAAATACTTCCATAATTCGCTCCTTGCGTTTGCTTTTTAACATGCCTAGGACAGTTGGCGGCAGCACTCGAGTCAGCCATGTCTGTCTCGCTCTGTGAGTGACATGACACCATGAAAACACACCCCCTCTGGCTGCGGTCAGTGATGAAGCAGAGAGCAGCTGCACAAAGTTCATACAGCACAGGTACTAATAAAACATGAAAAAGTATAGTTTTTTCACGGCTGGGTATCGGTATACCGTGCAACACTAATTAGCACAGCGAACACAGAAAGAAGTAGATAGGATAAGAGGCACATGGCAGAACAAGGAGGAAAGTGTGTGAAACATAAAAGAGAAGGATTACAGGACTGTGTGAAGGAGATGCATGGCACAGGGATGAGAGTGTTAAGATGGACTCTACAGCGAAAAGAGAGGCCCGTCACAGTGAACACACACAGAACAGTGGGCTTTGGCCTGTCGGGATCCATTTGAGATCCCGACAGGAAACTACATCAGCAGCTATGCAACAGTTGTGCCAGGGAGGGAGGGGGAGGAGGAAGGAAGAGGCAGAGCAGCTAGGTGGGGACTCCACCTTAACTCCATCAACACTATTGTTCTCTGCCTGATTGAGGTCCAGCTCATCTGTTCCCATATGTTCCCTCCGCTTCCCTTCTTGAGTTTCTAACAGTGATGCACCAATGCCTACACATGTACTTGACTAGATAAACTCATAAAAACACAAATGTATCAATCAGAGAATCTGAGTACCGAGTACCATGGTATTAAATCCAAGATCACTTTTTAAGAAAAAAAGACATGGAAATTCATACTGTGTACTTAGGTTTGAGAACCGGTTCATGCAACTTTTACTGCATCATTTTATGTATTTGTACTTCTGTCTCTGCACTTAGCCACAGCCAAAGCCAGATTCGAAAGTAAAAATTAGGAGAGTTACTTCAGATTTTTCATGGTTATAACGGATCCTGGACAGGATTACATTTTAAATTTCAGGAAAACCTCTGAAGGGAATTATTGTATTAGCGTTTAAACATAATGACATCTTGTATGTGTTTTGATTGTCATTTAAGCTGAGATGAGACTCAATACTGCACTGTGCCCATTCTGAAATTGTATACACTATCAGCACGTCTTTTCCTGGGTGTAGGAAGTGGATCCCAGGAAGCCTAAGGCCATGTTGTGCAGGGAGACTCCTAGGAAAATGGTGCAAAAGATTAGATTGGTGCCACTCTCAATGGACTTTTGTGTTGGAGAGGCTTGTTAATAATGCATGGACTAAACCCTCTCAAAAGAAACCCTAAGAGACTCTACTGAAGAGTTATAAATTGTACTACATACAGCCTAAACTGCCTTTTTCATCAGTACTAGCTAACTACCACAAAATACGACTGAATTACAGAGTACAAATTCATGCACCTGAGAGGGCTTAAGCAGAAGCTTTTTTGTCCTCTCCTGAGAGACGGCGCAAGACTACAGTCCGTCCTCCCTGCAGCTTGTTCAGTCAAAGGCAATGAATCAGGGCAATGGTGAACCAAAAGCGGTCGTATGTGTGGTTACTTCACCCAGGCACCAACCCGCTGCATTACAGTTTAATATAATGACCAGTAGAAAGTGGTTGCAGCGTAGTCACACACACACACACACACACACACACACACACACACACACACACACACACACACACACACACACACACACACACACACACACACACCTATCTATCCATCTATCTATATATATATACACACACACATGCACATACACTATACAAATATATACTGTATATATATATAATAAATATGTGTTACCTGCGTGAGAGCTGAGCACTCCACATATTTCACAGCCTTGAGGTCTCTTGCCAACTTCTCAGCTGTCTCCGGGGTGATAGGCTTTTGCTTGTTCTTGGCCAGCTTCTCTATAGTGGATGGGTCATCCCTCAAGTCAATCTGGGTCCCAACTAGCAGGAAAGGGGTCTTTGGACAGTGGTGGGTAATCTCCGGAACCCACTGGATACAAAAACAAAGGCAACAAATGGTTATAGAACGGTCAACTTACTACATCACAAGCATTTACATTGAGGTTTTTCATTAGTGTGTTCCTGTTCAATTATGCTCCCTTAATGTCGGAAAACCACTAGCCCTGCCCACATACTTCTGACAACAGCTGAGGAGGTCATGTTAATGTGCCTTTTAAGAAAGAGGAAAACATAGAGCCAGTGTTGATGGTGATGGTCTGTAACGCCATTAAATCAGAGAAGTCAAAAGTATTCAAGTTCAAGTAGAAGTATAGATCTAGGGTTTAAAAAGACTTCTGTAGAAGTATCAACTCAAGCTTTTTACCCAAGTAAAAGTAATAAAGTACTGGTTTCAAAACTACTTAAACTATAAAAGTAACTGCAAAATGCTATTTAGGACAAATGCTTGGGCCACGTCATAGGGGGCCTATAGTCACTACCCCACCTCCAACATTTTTTTTCTAAAGGCCATTATGTTATATTAAAATGTTAATATTGAAGTTGTTTAGTTTTTGAAAGCCATTAGCTTGTGGTACTTGGGTCTGCAGAGCTTGCAGCACATTTGAAATGAGTTGTTTTTTGCGTCCAAACATAAAATTCTTCAAGGTATGGCCAGGGATGTAGAAGGGTTGGCTGGTCTTTCTGGCTACCAACCTCCTCGCTGGTGCTTGGTTGGGACATTTCACTCCAGTTCTCTTGAGTCTCTGCCATGCTCATCTTCGTACTAGGCTCCATACTGTACGTCTGCTATTTCCTTGCTGGAGTATAACTAATTTGTGTCATGTGTAGATGGATGTGGATCGCGTACAACCAACAGGGCGTCGGAATGATATATGTTTATATTTCTCATCAAACCACAATCATATTCACTCTATCCGGATGGCAAGATTTATCTGGATAGGTTTTTTTTGTGTGTTTTTTGAATGATGACAAACCGTGACGAAAACAAACAGAAATAGGCGTAACGAGAAGGGATGGGTATCATTAGGATTTTTACGATTCTACTACTTTTACCAATACTGCTTATCGATCCAGTACTTTAAAAAAAGGAACTACTTATCAGTTCTCTTTTAGAGAAAAAAAAATGTATTAAATTTGCAAAGATTTAACAAATTGAGAATTTAATGAACCACGGCTTTATTTTGTTGTACCTTAGAATAAACTAAACAAACTGTACAGTGGTAAACATTATTGAAAGCCTAATCATCAGCCGTTTTGAAGGAATATCAGTATGATGTCATAAATCAACAGCCATGTTTAACAATTCACTATATAAAACAACATAACAAATACAGTGGTAACATAGCATAGAATAACTGAACATACCTGAGGTGGAGCGGGAAACAGGAGAGTTGCGAGCGTCAAAAACTGTTCATTTATCGTATGAATATTTTGCACTTTTAGATGTTTTCAGAGGCTGCTTGTGTCCCTTTACATGCAAAACCTTTGTTGCACTTATTAGCATTACTACTTGTGCCAGTTTTGATGAAATAAAGCCTCACTTTAGAACCCTTAGATCTCTCCACCATCTCTCATCCCTAGTACTAGGCTATTTTTAAAATGTAAGGAGTAGAAAGTACAGATAACTGCGTGAAAATGTAACGAGTAGAAGTAAAAAGTCTTCTGAAAAATTATTACTCCAGTAAAGTATAGATACACCAAATTTCTACTTGACACCTCTGCATTAAATACATAATTATAAAAATGTTTCCATATCTATGAAATACGTTACCATTCTGCTGCACCATTTTTTTTTTTTTAATTCTTCATCCTTTCCTATGGCCAGGTCTACAACTATTTCAACACTTCCCCCATAATTTCCAGTGGCTCCGCTTTGTCCAAATCCATATCCAAAATGTGCACAAATACTGATGAAAAGAACGAAAAGGACAGTAGGCTCATATCCATATCTATCATTGAGCACAATGAGCCTCAACTTAAGTTTGTTCAGAATGTCGAGGTCCCCAACAAAAATAATCTAAAGAGTCTAGAGACTACAGTTCTGCAACTTTAAGAGGGTCCTCTGGTCTTTGCCAGAATTTTTTCTTTCATTTGCCTTTTCTGAACAGCTGACACATGTTATTTGGTTTTATGTCCATATTTGATGTTAAATTAGGTTGTAGCAGTTTATGGCACTATGCAATTTGAAATTATTAATTTGGTTAGCATTTAAAAACTATCATTAAATCTTGCTCATGCCCATGGCTAAGATACAGGCTGTTTAATGCAAACAGAAGTGTTGAAACGGTCCTCAGATTTGAATGTAAAGTACAGTAGTGGATACCCATTTATACAACTCACTCTGCAGCAAATATAATAAATATCATGTAGTGTGTTTGTCAAAAGGAAAAGCTGCTAATGACAAATCGAATGCAAATCACAATGTAAAAAACTATGGTTATGATGTTAAAATATCTTTTTATTGCTAATGGGGGATTTAATAATTACAAGTATTCAAAGACATTACAAAAAACCTTAACAAAGCTTCCATATTTCAACAACAGATTAGGAGAAAGACCAGTGACAAAAAAATAAAATACAAAGGGAAGGACTTGACTTACCTTTTCTTTGACGTTTTCAAAGGAGGAGGGGGACACGACAGAAAAACAGACGAGGAAGACATCTGTCTGGGGATAACTCAGAGGTCGTAACCTGTCGTAGTCTTCCTGACCTAGAGAAACCACATACAAACATGACTAACAGTCTGACCATCTTGTTACCAGCACTGATACACTGAGCAAAGCAGAAGAAAGGACAGCACCAAGACTACAGGGCACCGTCAGGGGCCGTCCATGCAAACGGGGGTATTTTTAAAACCGTGTTTTTTTTCTGCACGTCTTTTTTAGTCCAACCAAAGAGTCCAGGGTGAGCAGTCATGCGTGGACAGGAAAACCGAGGAAAACTGCAATTTCTTGTCGACATTGTTTGACATGGTACTGTGCGACGGTAAACAGTAAGTTGTATCCATGGAGACTTGTGGAGCACTCTAGAGGTGACCAGCTGGAGTTGTTGTTATGGAAGACTGAGCCAAAATACTGGTGCTTTTTAGCAACTTACCAGCACTTTGTGTCTCACTGTCAGTCCACACAAAGGTATCAGCCAGGCCTTGGTTCGCCATTGTAGTTTTTCCGGTATGAATGTTTTCAGCTTTGTGATTGGCTAAAATGGCCTTCCTTTTAGGAGTGCTATCGCCACCTACTGCTTTGGCATGTGCATGACATTGTTTGAGGCGGATTTTTCAGTTTCATGTGGATGGAATTTATTTTTTACGGGCGGCCTTAAAAGTTCGGTTCTCCGTCTAAAGTAAAACTGCCATCAACACACACATCCTACGTTCACAAAAATTAGCCTGTAGATAGAAAGTAAAGGAATACAACTCATAATTGTATCCATGATTTAATAGGTTGGAACAAAAAATACATACCTGCTGTATCAAACAAGCCCAGAGTGTAGGGCTCGCCTCCAATCATTACAGTTACAGCATAATTATCAAACACCTACAACAAAGACCAATACAAATGGTTAGCTCATTTGCTCTGTAGTGAATTATGTATGATTTTTATTACCACAAGAGTTCAACACATATGGTGTAATTAAAATATGCAGCAGACAAATTAGGATATATTTCTTGATCTTCGTGTTGAAGAACAGTAATGCTCCAGAACAGCATATGATCTTAAAGGTTTTGACTTCTTATTTATGTTCAGACAGGCTTTCTCAATACAGACTTTTGAAATAAGTCTACATGTACAACAGCATGGCCTATAAATAGGGGTGGGCCATATGTACGGAAGTAAATCTGTGTCATTGGATTTTGAAATTATAAAGCAATTACATTTTTAGCACTGAATATTTACACATTGAAATTATGTATCTGAATGTTTTGAATGTAACTCTTAATTTTTCATTGTTCACAAATTCAACGTTAAGTTAAATATACCAAATTCAGAATTAAAATTCAATGTATAAAATTCAGTGTTGACATCCGGGGAACCAAGGAAGAGAGATCGATTGTAGATACTACTCACAGAGAGTTGTGACAAGAGTGGCTGCTAGTTGGCTAATTCCACCACATACTATGGATATATAAACTTAATAATCTACGATCCACCATGCTTTCGTGCTACAATGGTTAGTTTCTGATTTAAAGTTCAGTTTAAAGTCCGAGTCAGTCAAACTGAACTCTGCCTCAAGCAGCAAGCTGTTGGTCTTGGGACCGGGGGAAGCGAACTGGCGGCACATCGCCGCCAGATGCTCACAGCTGCCTCGGGTACTGTCATCAGTTATACCCCCAACTAACAGCAGCTGTGCTCAGCTTCTCTCGTTAGATTAACAAACATCTTACAGATGATTTTCAAGCCACATCTCATATCTACTGTGGCGGATATGAAAATTAATTAAAAAAACAGTGAATCCAAAACACCCTGCACTAAAAGCTAGTGTGTGGAAGCATTACGTTCTTTGCAATGCAGGGATATATGCTGGCTGGGTTCCAGTTCGGTGGGCTGAGGATCTCGTCTCTGCTTTTCGCAGATGATGTGGTCCTGATGGCATCGTCGGTCAGTGACCTTCAGCACTCACTGGATCGGTTCGCAGCCGAGTGTGAAACGGCTGGGATGAGGATCAGCACCTCTAAATCTGAGGCCATGGCTCTCAGCAGGAAAACGGTTGATTGCTTACTCCAGGTAGGGAATGAGTCCTTACCCCAAGTGATGGAGTTCAAGTACCTTGGGATCATGTTCACGAGTGAGGGGACGATGGTGTGAGTTTGGCCGGAGAATTGGAGCAGTGGGGGCGGTGTTGCAGTCGCACTACCGCACTGTTGTGACGAAAAGAGAGCTGAGCCAGAAGGCAAAGCTCTCGATCTACCGCTCAATCTTCGTTCATACCCTCACCTATGGTCATAAAAGCTGGGTCATGACCAGAAGAACGAGGTTGCGGGTACAAGCGGGCGAAATGGGTTTTCCCAGGAGGGTGGCTGGAGTCTCCCTTAGAGATAGGGTGAGAAGTTCAGCACTGGCCTGGGAACGCCTCGGGATACCCCAGTTGGAGCTGGTTAATGTGGCCCGGGAAAGGGAAGTTTGGGGTCCCCTGCTAAAACTGCTGCCCCCGCGACCCGACTCCGGATAAGTGGTTGAAGATGAGATGAGATGAGATATATTGGAAGTAAATTCATTTTGGATCATTACTAATACTTTGTCAAAAAAGTACTTAGTTGTCAGTGTGAAAAAATAAATTCTGTATAAAAGTGATGCATCAATGATAACAATATTGGTTCCCGCCCCTAGTCAATCTGACTGTCAAAAGATCATTCACTGTCTTATTTTGCTGAGTAAAAATACGAGACTCTACTCTCAAGATGTTCCACAGCTGGGCTGTGTTGCTCAGGCGGGCAGTGTGGCTGATCCAACCTGTTGAAATAGGTGCCGAATAAAGTGGCAACAGGTTGTGTGACACACATGCACTGCAAACTCAAGTAGTATGGCTCGGTCGTGATTAGTTGGTCTATGGCTCTATGTTCTTAACACAATTCTGTACATAGCTACTAGTGTGCTAGCAGCAGTATTCTCCCTGATGTGTGTGCTAAAACCAAAAGTGTGCATGCTCACAGTAATGATGGATTGCAAAACCCTTGTGGCAGAACGTGACACCAATAATGGTGACAAAACACGTACACTGCCCAACCCTATATATAATTAGGCTTTAATTAAGACTCTAATTACTGGGTTCACAGGGAGTATCAAACCAAAATCACATTCCAAACGTAACATCCTGTTTAGAATGAACAAACTTCAATATCAATCTTAAATATTAAATTGTGCAGCCAGAAACAAATAAACACTTTGAAATTTACTAATTCAAAATTAACTTTATCATAATTACAAACACAGTTACAAAGGTGGAACATATTAGGTTGCATGGGACTTAGTGGCATCTTGCAACTGTGGGCATATGGTGACTAAAAGACAGACCATGTTTATAATTAAGCAAGTTGAACTGACTAAAAGACAACCACACACTTACCGTAGGTACATATTCAGAAGGAAACTTGTTTGTGGTGTAAGAGATGAGCAGGCAGGTTTTACCCACAGCACCGTCCCCAACTACAACACACTTAATGGTCTGCATAGCTGCGTTTTACAGTCTTTGCTACTCATTCAAGATCTGGAACAGAAAAACAAACAAAGGAAACTCCATTAGGTTGTACAAACTGTTTGGTTTCCACAAGCAATGTGAAAACCTAAAGTATATACCCACAGAATTCACACTTTTGACTTTTTTTAAACTCATAACGATCTGATGGCTGGCGAGGCCACATACTGTCTTTCAGGGGATTGCAGACATGACCACTTTAAGCTAATTCAATGCGGTTTGGGGCAAAAACCATGCAGTAAGGGTGGCTGAGTGGTTGGAGCAGTCCCATGTAATGAGGTCCTTGAGGCAGCGGCCGCGGGTTCGACTCTGACCTGCGGCCCTTTGCTGCATGTATCCATTACCATTACCTGTCTGTCCTATCTAATATAACGCTTGAAAAACTAATCTAAAAAAAAACCCAACATGCAGTTCTTCTCATGTAATAAATGTGTTATTTTGGGAGGGACCTGGTATTTTCATTGATTGTCAATGACAAACTGTTGGTAAAAGGACTTCAATGTAACTGTAAAATTGGAGCCTGACTTCAATCTAAAATTGAGCTGACCCAATCAGTAAAAATGTCATCTACTTGACATGAGGATGTTTATGAGGAGTTACCCACGTCCAGTCACAGATTAATAACTGGACCTCCCTGATCAAATACAGGGTCAATGGAAATGTCCAGATGTCCAAATGAGGTTTTCTAATTTAAGGGATTGGGGATTGTATAGAACCACCACTGGAGACACATTTGGGTGGCAAATGACACAGTATGTACTTCACACAAAGACATTACAGTTGTGGCTGTGCTCACACGAAATATTAAGTATTTGGGTGAAGGAAACTGTGGAAGGAAAGGAAAAACACCAGGGGACACATGCATAAAACTCTGGTCAAAATTAAAACGGTGTATGCACAAAGACTGAAATGTGCATTCATATTATTTTCAATATTGTTTAAAATATATAAGCAAAATGAGAGAAGCTTATAGCAGGAAAAGCAATGTATTGTGTAAAGTGTGACAGTGAGCCAGCATAAACAAAAAGGACCCTGAAACTCAACCACCTACACAGAATGGAACTAAAACCGAACTGCCCAAACCAGCTACTTATATAATAGAACACTGACTATTGGACTGTTGGATGCACAACACTAATAGGCTAATCTAAAGATGTCACTTTGGACTTTGGGAAATTTTAATACGGTTAATCCAGAAAATAATCTGCAAATTACTCGATGATGGAGTAGTGGACTAATTACTCGATAATGGATAGTTACAGCCCATTCGACAACATGCGCTGTAAAATATCTAAATGATCCACATCTTCTTACGTCATACCAGAATAGCACTGTCACAATACCAAAATTATAATTAATACCTGCCTAAAATATCTCGATACCGATACTGAAACGATACCACGGCAGAAAAATTCAATATCAAAAGTAATGGAATAAAATATTATATTACAGAATATGGAACTTTAAATTATTAACTTAATCCTAAAAAGTGAAAATAAAAATATGTATATGCTATAGGGCTAATGGAAACACGCCTAATGTTACAGTGTGAACATGGTTAAAGCAAGGCAATGTTTCTCCTAGGTTTCCGCGCATGTGTATAACTGTTCAATTGGAAAGGTATCCTTAAGCAGGGTTTAAATTTGGAGGCGGCCGCCTCACTGTAATTGTCTGCCGCAGCGCTTGAAGCTTGACTGAAAATCAATAAAGTCGAAAGATTTTTGTAAATGTATTAAAAATATTTTGCGCAATTTATAAATTCCGTATGACTATATAGGGAAATGATTTTGACACACAGACTACTGCGTGTATTTTGGATTTTAATTTAATTATTTTGAGGCTTAATCAACACAGGTTCACGGAAGTTCCGTTGTCAACGTTAAGCAGACTTATGGTCGCAGAGTAAAGAGATTTCCTGCTCGTTCTATCAGCAAACATCCAGAACAGCAGCAGACTAATACAGTTACACGGTCTAATGACAGAACGAGGAGGAAATATGGCACAGAAACGCATTTCGCCCCCAGTGAAGAATTACACTAGTACCATAACCACGACAACAGTAAGCAGCCCGGCAGGCCCAGCACCCCAAACCCAGTCTGGTGTGATTGGATTAGACGAGCCTTTCAGCCAACATCCAGTTTCAGATTTCCTGCACAGCGTTGTGTTAATGAAACATTCTCACATTCTGTGGCACCGACTTGGTACGTGGAACTAAGTGTGTCACAGTTCAAGATGTAGCATCATGTTCGACAAAGCTCCAGCCACAAAAAAGAGCTGTGTTTTCAGAGACAGAAAAACTGATTATTCAGTTCATCGTCCGCTCATGAGAGACTTTATCTCCACGACTCCAGATCGACATCGACATTTGTTCACCTGTAAACATGGCGCCCTGCCTGTAGCTCAAAGTAAGTGCATGGTGCAGCCACACACTATCGTCCTGTATCTATTCATGCAGTTTAATGTCACACTATAGTATTTTTGCAAGGTGGTGGAGATGGAGACAGAAAGTGTTATTTTGTGCGTGTGTTCTTTGCGTAATGGATGTAGAGAATTTTAAAATAACATGCTTAATTAGTCAGAGATTATTTCCTTGTGATGTGTGATTCCTTGTGATGATAAAAGGATTGTGGAGCTAATAGAGTCGTGTGTGACATAAATGTAGATGGTGCAGTGACTCAGGTTCATGCCAGCTGACCTGATCTTTTGCATTGTTATAGTGTTATTGTGAAGTTCAATTAATAGAGCATATTCATCTAAGAACAGATGACATCTGTGTGTTACAGACCCTGGCTGGGTGCACTGAAGTGTAAATGACAATAAAGTAGTGAATCTCAATCTATTTATTTAACTGTATTTTAATTTTAGTATTTTTGTTAAAAAAAATAAAAAAAAGTTCTTTCACAGCAAAATTACTTCCAGTGGCCCTGTCTGTATGTGAAAATTTTAAGAGTGCACCTAAGGATTTTTCGAGGTCGCACCGGTGCGTCTAAAAAATATAAATGTACTTTGCAAGCACATCATCTCTGTGTGTTCTCCTGTGACTGAACTGACAATCATGGTAGATAATTATCTTGGTCTAAACCAATAAGAGACAGAGTTTGGGCGGAACTTTGCCTCAGATTGGCTGTGATCACTGCTCTCCGTTGCGTGTATTTAAAATTTGCGAGCGGCAAAATATAAAAAAAAACCTGAGCGCCACAGCAGCGGAAGGTAAAGGAAAACAGACAAAACGAGGCAAAAATGAAGAGGGGCAGAGGTATTGAAACGTTTTTCACTAAACAGTCTAAGCCGACAACCACCTCTACTGCCACTCCTTCGGTTCCTGCTGAGATGCCAAGCCCCGGTCCTTCGGCGGCATCAGACGCAGAACCAGAGGAGACAACCGAATCAGAGCCCGGCCCTGAGACTCAGAGCAAGAAGGTCAAAACCTACTCTTTCAGGCAGGACTGGTTAAATCAGTTTCCCTGGTTAAGGTATGATAAAGGCCGTAATACAATGCACTGTGTTTACTGCCATGAGTGCGGTCAGAGTATGGCCGGTAATAGCGCATTTGTAAGCGGGTCAACAACGTTTCGTATCGAAACTTTAAAAAAAACACAGCGTGTCCAAAAAACACACTACATGCCGGGACCGGTGTGTGGAGAAAGTTGCCCCTCTCCCAGCTGCATTTTAGCGGCAGGCAACAGCAATCAGGTCCTCTGAGGAATCAGAAATGATTATAAAATTTAATGTTGCATACAACATCGCCAAAGAGGAGCTGCCTTTCACTAAATTTAAATCCGAAATTATTCTGATGAAGAAGAACGGATTAAACGTCAACCCGACGTACAGCAATGATACTGCATGTGCCCAATTCATTGGGGTAATAGCTGACACCATCAAACAAAAGACAGCTGTGGATGTCGGAAACGCCACATACATGGCCTTCATGATTGACGGGGACACAGACGTATCTACAAAGGAGTGTGTGATCGTCTACAGCCGCATTTTGCGCAAAGGGAGACCAGTCAACATGTTAATTGGACATATCGAGGTGGAGCATGCACATGCACAAGGTATGTTTGAAGCCCAGACACATAACAGCATGAGAGATTATACATAACATAAATAAGTAAATAAATAAAATCTTAAGAAAATTGTATAGTCCTGGCTGTTAGCCTATTGAAAAAGGAGAAGTAAACTGATAAATAAAATATCACAGTTTCCCCTTTACAATCTATAGGCTGGTAAGCTGCATTTTTTTTTCTTTAGGAATTTATGCTGCCACAAAGAAAGCTTTTGCTGCACTTGGGCATCAGTGTGGAGATTGGCTGGGGAAAACGGTTGCTCTGGGTGCTGATGGTGCTGCAGTTAACCTCGGCAGCAAAGGGGGGGGTCATAACCCTTCTACAAAGAGATGCAGGAGATTTTGTTGTGCCCTTTCACTGTATGCCTCAAAGGTAGGCCTAATTACAGTATATAGGCCTTTGTGCATTTTCTCAATACAAGGTAGCTTATCTAAACAATTGAAATGTATCCTTACAGATTGGAATTGGCCATGTTGTCAGTCCAGAGGGACAACGTTATGGTGGGTCAAGTATATGATCTGCTACATTTGGTGTGGAAGACCAACCATTTTAGCCCCAAATCAATGAGGGAGCTGAAAGCCATTGGAGCAGACCTGGGAGTGGATGTCCTAGTCCCCAGTGGGGTTAAAGGAACACGATGGCTTCCACATGTCTCCAGGGCCCTGGAGACATTCCTCAGACCCGGACAGAATGGCCATGGCCAGTTCACTGCAGTGTACTTTCATATGGACCATTTGGCAGAGTCTTCTTCCAATGCAGATATTGCAGGCCGAGCCAGAAAGGTAAGTGGATTTCCACAGGGAATTTACTAAATTAGTGCCATTTTCCCTGGGCAGATTTTTAATTCATGTTAAAGGCTATATGAATAGTTACTGTGGTTGTATGATACAGGTCAAGAAATCAATGGAAGATGGCACTTTTGTGGCTTTTTGTCACTTTCTGGCTGATGTTTTTGCTGGAATAACCAAGTTTAGCCTCCTGCTTCAGAAAAATGAGACCATCCTACCTCAGGTAAGGGAGAGGACATGGAATTTAATTTTCAGTTATGATTGTTATTAGCTTCAGCTGTATTTATAAAAGTGCTTGATATGTCTTAACAGGCAGTTTGTGCTCTTGAAAATCTGCTGGTGACAACAGAGGTGATGGCTGCCAGACCTAAGCCTGGGGGCAGACTGTCAAAGTTCATGGCTGACCTCAGGCTGCAGAAGAGGCAGCAGGATGAGCAGAGTGAAATGCCACTCTACAAATTCCAAGTACATTTGTGGTTTTGTTTCTGACATAGGAAAACATATTATATGAATATATACAGTATTTATAATATCTAACTAGAATATGTGTTTATGCTTTATGTCCCACACAGACAGTTACACTCAAAGGAGAAGTCTCTAACCTGGTAGAGGATGGTGGTGCTGTCAATAGACTACAGAGAGCAATGGAGGCAACAATTAACTCCACTGTCAAACACTTGAAAGCAAGATTCTGTAGCCTCCTAGGCAAGTGTACTCATCTGTCTTATGAACACAGACCAGAAATGTCTATTAATGTTTATTAATTTGTCTTTATCCTTCCAATAGGAGATAATGCCACCGAATCTGCCACTGCCACAGGCAAGGCTGTCAAATGCTTTAACATCTTTAATCATGATAGCTGGCCAGAAAACCAAGAGGACTTAGTGGACCATGGTGCTGATGACCTAGCAGTCCTCCTGGATCACTTCTCCCCTGTCCTCACAAGGTAGCATAATGGACCACTACATAATAGTAGGGCTGGTGGCAATCATGTTAATTTAAACACTGATTGGATGTTTATTACATGTCAAAAATGGTGTTAACACGGAGTTGGCAAAAGAAGAGTTTGTGGGCCTGAAGCTGTTAATTGCCAGGATGTTCAAGGACAAGACCTACCTCAACCTTTGGGAGCTAATGTTGACCAGAGAGCCATACTGTTCAGAGTACAAGGTTTTACTTGTTTTTTTTATTACATTTTGATATCAAAATCAACGTCAACTTTGACATAAAAACAACTAAGACAGCTTGTACATCCCAACGAGAATGTGGTTTGTATATTTTTCAGAACATACTGCATCTTGTCCTCATTCTGCTGGTCCTCCCCGTGTCATCTGCTGTTTGTGAGAGAGGATACTCCACACAGAAGAGGATTAAGTCAGATGCTAGAGCATCACTTCACACAGACACAGTGGAAGACCTGATCAGGATCAGTGTGGAGGGGCCCGGTTTGGAGGATTTCGATGCAAGGGAGAGTGTGGCAAGCTGGTTTAGCCAAGGCCAACGGGCGAGAAGGCCAAATTACAAGTGCTGGCCATCTGAGTGGCAAGTGACAGCAAGGGGAGACCAGCTGTAAGACTTGACTTGATAATGGGAAAAGGGGGCAGAATATGTCTCCTTTAACGATTAGCACTTTTTATTTGAAAATGTTTTATTTTACTTGAAATGTTTGCACTTTAAGCACAAGCACTGTTTTATTTTGTAATGTTTTATTGTGCTTAATGTTTTGTCTTAATGTCAAGCACCTTATTTTTCTTATGTCAATGTCCCTCAAATAAAGACAAGGATTTCTCAATATCTTTATCTTGTTTGGAAATCATTCACGTTATATTAAAGTTATGGAGCCAGAAAGGTCTCCTTATGGCGTTAAAATTCGAGTGCACCTAAATTTTGTGCCAGTGCACCTAAAAAAAAAAGTAAGGCGCACCAGTGCAACCAATTCAAAAAGTTAGTCTGGAGCCCTGCTTACTGAGTGATATTTTGTAGGGAACTGTTTTGGTTCTTGGGCTGTGGGTGACAGAGTTGTATGAATGAAAAAGGTCAGGTGGACGTGGTTTTGTGCACATAACGTTAGTTCAGTATTCAGTGACTGCACATGTTTCTTGACGAGCTTGCACGTTCCAGCTCAGCATGCGCAAATTTGTCGCTCCCCTGCCCACCTCAGCTCAAATTCTGGCCAGAAAAAACCCTGCATTAGTACTTTATATCTTGACATGATCTTGACCTGTAAGAACCTGCCAGTTACTTTTAATTTCCACTGACTTAAGTTGGATGACATGTGATATGTGCCTCTTTGTGCTTTTCGTATGTGAACTCAACTGCAAACAAAATCTACCTCCGGCTAATAAGAAACTTGAACTTGATATAATGGTAGGGGGGAAATAGTTAGGGATGGGTATTCTATCAAAATTTGAGGAAAGCAGTATTGGAGAGATTTTTTGGTAAGAAAAGAGTTGAATCAGACTCACACCAGGAAAATATTAGGACAAATCAGATTATTCTGTAGCAGGATGACACTCATGAATTTCATTCAGTGACAGATACAAATACAATATAAAGACCCATCTAACAGCCTATTTAGCAAAGGGATTAGTACGGTTCTGCTACTTCCACCTTTGTTATGTTCCCTTGCCATCCCTAACCAGAAGGAAAAATTTAAATTATATCAAGAAACACCTCGTCAAAAACCACAGAGTTTTCCTGTACAAGAAGTTGTTGTGGTAGAATGCTAAACAAAATTTGTGATGTCTATTTGATAAATAGAGTTGCTTGTGGTAATGGCCAGCTAATCGATTACACTTGTGGGGGTAGACCAGGATGAGACACAGACTCAACAGCTTGCAACCTTGATTAGAGGCCCGTTTCGTTTAGACTCAAGAGGGGTTACCCCCATTGTAGACTTAACTGTGCAGCTAAGAAGGAAAAATGCAGATGTGAAAAAGTTAGAACATGACAGTAGACACAATCAATAAAACAAGGCTCTGCGCAGCAGACTAGGTTAAGACAAGCTCACTACATTAAAGCTGCAGTCGGCAAGTTTGGCAGATCAGTCAAATGTTAACTCTCACGCCCTTCCCCACTACAACCGAGCTCCTCCGCTCTCTCCAATAGAGTTCTCGTCAGTGCACATGCACCAGATTCCACTGAACGCACCTGTGTCCTCTCTCATCAATAAACAGCATGGAGTACATGCTACATGGAGGTAGGCTGGCTAACTTACTCATAGATAGCAACTGCTAACGTCATTTAGGGTACGTCTAGCTTGAGGCGTGTGCCTGTGGCGTGTACACGAACTGTCATCTCTGTGCTGAGTGGACAGGATGACACCGGCGCTGTAGATTTTTGCAAAACAAAACAACAGGCTCTACGTGCACATAGAGGCGCCTTTTTTTTCTAAATCTGGATGATTTATGTTGTTCTATCAGAGCATGGGACTGGGACTTAAGTCCAAAAAATACAATCCTCCAAGTGTCAATAAGTTCCATTTAAATCGTTCTCAAAACATGACAGACGTGTGATTGCTGATGTGTGATCATAATGACACATTGGCAGGACATGTGGAGCATGCTGTGGGTGTGATTTTCTGAAACATACCAGTAGTTGTCTGAGAACCCTACACCCTCTGTTAAACATTTTCATGCACAGTGCAGGGAATAACTACTAATGCCATTCCACAGAGACACAGGGTTTGATTACCAGTACCTTTAGTTTGGCTGTGTCTTACATATAGACAAAAGCCAATTGTGAGTGGGAATGCAGTGAGGCCTACTGCTGTAGAAATTAGGGCAAATTAGACATTGCCATGTAATAGAATAAAATTTTCAAATAGCAAACGCTGCCATACAAAGGTTTGCTTTTTAATGCTCATCTCATCTTCAACTGCAATCAGCAAGGAGATTGCTGGAACGGGCCACCATGGGCAGGTAGCTAGGCTAACGCCACTTACATGTTTAAGGTGGAAGGTTGTGTTCGTCATAGAATAATGATAGACAAAGCTTTTCTTGCAAAGTTTGCATGTGACCTTCTTGGGGTCATCCTTGTTCTTTTCAAAGTGATCCCATATTTTTCCAGATATGATTGGCTTTTAATTATTAACTGTCTAACCTCGATTTACAGCCAAGGGAGCTGTCGTGTAAAAAAAAAAAAAGAAACAATCACAGCAAGTGAGTGTCACAACTTCCTGTATCTGGCCCTTCAAATTAAGGGCGCACTCACACTGTCCTTCCGCACCGCGACCCGGGCTTTAGGGTACTTGTCCCCCCCCTCCCTCTCCCTCCGCTTTCCAGCCCGTTTGTACTCACACTGCCTGGGCCTCGGCTAATGCTTCTTGCCTGCCTATACGTCATCACGTCGTATCACGTCACACGCATTGATGACATCATCGCAATGCGTCGCTTTGTTTACAAATCTTTCCATAGACCTCAGAGTTCTTGTGTGTCTTGTCCGACTGTTTTTGAATATTTTGATCCGACCAAATTTGCAGTAAACACTTCACCTTCGCATCACACCAACGTGAACCATTCGCCGCCATTGTTGTTGTTGTTAAATGTCCGCACATGGTCCGTCCTTCTATTTTCTATGTCCGAACAGGCGTACATAAATGACGTCAGAACCGCCGTAGGCCTCGTGCTCGTACACGTGCGCACGCTCGTGCTCGTACATGTGCAAACGCGCTCTACAAAAGCCCACCTATCTCAGACGGGCCGTGGACGGCCAGCTGGCCGCAGCTATGCGTGGAGCGGTTGCACTCACACTGGTCAAGCGCACTAGGCTTTAGCCGAAAAACCTGTTTTGGCCCGGCGCGGAAGGACAGTGTGAGTGCACCCTAAAAGCCCTCCAGCCTTTTAGAGCAGCCGCTGGTCACAGATTTTAACTTAATTTTAACAAGACACGGCTCCAAATGTTTGT
Organism: Echiichthys vipera; assembly: GCF_963691815.1. NCBI lineage: Eukaryota > Metazoa > Chordata > Actinopteri > Perciformes > Trachinidae > Echiichthys > Echiichthys vipera. The sequence continues at coordinate 10,987,349 of NC_139825.1, read as the reverse complement.
TTTTTCCTGCGACCAATCGACCAATGGAATTTGGGTCTGCTAATGATTGTTTGGTTGACCAGTTCTCGGTCGACTATTTGTGGGCAGCCCTGATATAAAGTTGTCTTGGCTTTAACACTGATATGTAACTGTAGTGCTGAAGAAAAGAGCAATACTCTTGGACTCGAAACATACGGTCTATGGTTGGAACTGACACTGTAGAGTACAGAATACTGTGCACAAAATTCATGGCAAATTATGCACTTTAATTTTTTTGTTTTTTGTTCATGATTCATTTATTTACAGGAAAATGGATACTTGATTTTTTTTTAATTTCTTTCTTTATCAGCACTTTGCCATTCCCTGGATCGACAAATTTATTTAAGCATTTTTATGTATCTATTGTTGTAGTATCCTTAACAGCAGCAATGTTTATTAAATGAAATATTTTGATTCAAGTATTTTTAATTGTCTTTCTTGTTAGTTAGCACATTCCTAAAAAAACCTCAAGGTAAATTGAAAAACGGTAGCCATTGAGTAATTGTGTGATTTATTAACCGATTTGACGACTAATGGTTTCAATAATCAATGATTAGTCGACTATCAAAATAGTCATTAGTTGCAGCTCCATTCCTGAGCGATGTGATGTCTAATTTGGGCATCTTAGTGAAAGTATCGTTGTTATAACAAATGTGTTTTGTTTGTATCTTTCTTTTACAATAGCTGATGGCATATTTAGAACTATAGTTCAAGTTTCACAGCGTTGTCGGATTGAGCATCTATAATGAGCATTTATAACATGTAGGTGTAATTCATCGATAAGACAAACTTTGGTAACAAATGGGCATAATAATGTTAATGATGCTGTTGATTAAGCAGTAGCAGACAGTTGTTTTCCGGCATTTAAATGCTCACTTCATCTTATAAAATGTGTTATAAATATGCTTGTTGTTTGTGCACATAACTCAAGAGTTTTCCCAAAATGTCACATGTAAAGCAGCCACATTAAGTTTTGATTACCTTACTTTAGATCAAGTGTCTCAAACTGATCCATGATAGGGCCGCTGTGGCCGCAGGTTTTTATTCCAACCAAGCAAGAACACACCTGACTTGACTTATTCAACCAACTGTCACACAGTTGGATTTGTTGGCTCAGGTGTGCTCTTGCTTGGTTGGAATGAAAACCTGTAGCCACAGCGGCCCTATCATGGATCAGTTTGAGACACCTGCTTTAGATGGATCCTTACTGGGCTGGGTATTCAGGTGACTTTACAACAGACAAAAATCAAAATCAAGAGAAGCAGTGCCTCAGGCACCAAAACCAATTGTTTAGCCAGGAAAACCCTGCCATTGTCTGGAGGAACCTGTTCACCACTTTGGCCAGTGGAAGAACAGCTAGTTTCACTGTATGGCGATCACTGTAACAACCCTACAATAGATTATGAAGTATTGAAGTGTAATATAGTATTTTTTTCATGGAACAATATGTGACTGAGAACAAAAAACTTCTTGAAATGCTAGTATTTCGGGAATATCTGACCATCTTAAAAGATACACACTGCAGTAAAACGATTGCCATGGGCAGCGGAGGGTGTCTGCAGCAGCAATAATGCTTCAAGACTTAATCCAGGCATTTGTGTTTGTAGGCCAGCAAGCCCTCTGAGGACAGACCAGCTTAAAGAGTAGTGCTGAAAGCAGCTGGAATTCAGATTAATGTGGAAGTTTCCCCACAACATAAACCTAATTTGAAATTAACCTTAAACACTGCATCTAGCAACACGTTTGATAAAGCGTGAGGTTGTGACTGGCGTTACGTCGGACTAAGCAACATGTATTCAATGATTGGTGGTCAGTTTAATTCCAGGTTAATGAGAAACAAAGGAAAATCGGATGTTAGAAAGTAACACACGCAGACTTCATGTCAAAGTGATAATTCTAAAGGATTTTGCTTTTTTTTTGACGTCGACACAAAATCTGACCAGTGATCCAAAGATTAATTTTCTATTAAATAAGTGTCCTCACAACTCATGTATATCTAACTGTGACCGCGAGTGGTGTGTGAAATTGTTACCAGCCTGTCACTGTTACCTGGAATTATCGCCAACTACATAACAAAAACATATTTAAAAACACGTAAGAGATGGCTAAGCTACCGTTAGCTTGGATGCCTTAGCTGATTCGGTCTGAATCTGGCCTATAATGTCTTTCCGTCTGTGTAAACGACTGATAAACTGAGGTTATCAGCCTAGTGCTCTCCACCTTTACACCCAGTCAATGTTATGAACCTTTGCCCTAACACAGAGACATTAAAGTTCACTGTACAACCATTTTTTTTTTTAATCTGAGACCCTGCTTAGATTAAAACATTAGTTTTATAACATTTTTAAACAAAAAGTAAGAAACAGCGTTAGTTATGCATTTATATTCAGCTCGTTAACCAGCTAACCGCCAACTACTAACAAGTTACATCTTTTACCATTTACTGCTTTACTTTAAGGCGAATAAATGTCAAAAGTTAGACTTGAATCACTAATAAGTACGATGTGAAATAAAAGGCCCGAGAGGTTTATTTACTAGCCGGTCCACTGTTACAGACTGCCGGTCTGCTAGCTTTGCTAACTACTCTCCGCAATTAGCTTGCTAGCTAACTGGCTAAGCTAACCTTAGCGGATGCTGTTGCTTAATGAGATATTTAATTTGACAATTACAACCCACGTACCACAGGTGTACAGCATAGATGATGTTGACAACATTCACCCTCCAAAAATAATAACAGTTACAGCCAAATAGTAATGAAAACTGTAGATTTTTCCGTACCGTCTCCTGTATTTGTCTTTACGCCGGGCGTTGGCAGCTCCGCGCTAGGGGCTTCCCAGTCAACAGTACAGGGACACGTTGCGTGCGTACTAGTGTACTACGTAATCACGTTAATCAATTACACTGCAACCAGGTTACTTCTCAATTCAGTTTCACATTTGTTTTTGTAATTTTTCTCATAGAGTAATTCTGGTCAAACCAACATTTCCCCATTTGGTTTTTGTTTTAAGGAGGTTTTCGTTACTATGTGTTTGACTATTCAAGATTCAAAATTAGGGGAATTTGTCATAAATGTTTAATTTTTACTTATTAAATATACCCCATCCAAAGTAGCATGGCTTCCTTTCAAGCATGAATATGTAAATGGCACAAAAAACTTTAAAGTGATAATGAAACCCTTTGTGAAGTCGCAGGACTGATTTTGGAGCTTCTTTGAAGTTACTGCTGTATACTTTTTATTAAAAGCAAGATTGTTGTCCTCGTTTGTTTTTTCTTCCTCTTTGCCTGTATCCCTGGGCCTTGTGCTCTTGTATTTTCTGTCCTAAATTTACTGTATTGTGTTATACTGTCTTTAATAAAGTGCATATATATATATGTTACAGTAACACTACAGGTCACTAACCAATTTCTTTATTCATCCAACAAAAAATTGATGTTATAATCAAGCTTAGTAAACGTAACACATTACCAAATACCTGTGTAGGGAATGCACAATTTGAGTGTACTTAACAAGATGTTGTATTTGCCTAACCCACTTTCATACAGCAAGTATCTTTTATACCTTTCTACACTATACCAAAAAGTGCACACCTTAGTTCCACAACCCTACATTGAACACTAAAGGAAAAGGTCCCACAACAAATCACAAGCATTATTTTGCATTCAAGTAAAAAGGCTTTTTCCTGTTAGGCTTTATGCAGTGCTTTGAGTTTGACCTACATTAAGTACATTGCAATAGTGTTGTCGGCCAGTAGGTGGCACAGTAGTTATTAATAACCCAAATACTGAGCCAACCTAAGACATTTGAAAACATTTAGTGGAATAAGTTTAAACAGACAACTTCTGTAAGAAAAACAAATTTATTCTCAAAACCATGTGGTAGAAAGAAAATTACAATATTCATGTTGTATAAACACAAACATACTCATACCCATTTGCAAAAACAAAATAAGAAGTGAAACATTTCTGTCTAGGAAAGGTAAGATTTGTAGGTGTTTCCTTTTGTCCTAGATGGACACACTCTGCAGCAAGGTAATGTTGTCTCCTTTCAACATGATCCTCCCTGGGAGGCACAGAGAAAGAAAGAAAGAGAAACACAAGTGGAGGGGCATCAGAAGAGCAAGGGGATGGATGGTAAGAGATATGTTTCACTTTAGCTTTTGGACAAAGTAGTGGCCATCAACGTGGCTACAGATTATGGTCACATTAAGTGCAGAACGTTTGGTTTCTCTCGACTAGCCCTTCCCTTCCCTGCTCATTAGGGTGCAGGCCAAAAAGGGGCTTCATGAAGCAATATGGCAGTCCACACCAACCACCATTTATGAGCATGTTCAGCAACATTTACAAAACTAAAAAAGGTATTCCCTGTGTTGTTGAGACTTCATTAGGTCATTCCCAAACACATCTGCAGTGGTAAAAATAAATTCACAGTCAGCCAAGTGGTTTTCTTACTCTGAATTGGCCCTAGGTGGATATGGTAAAAGGCCGTAGTATTTTGAGGTTCAAAAAAAAAAAAAAAGATTCTGCTTAGAGCCTGCCAGTGACTTTACTTATGTCATACAATTTTTTCTCATTACCTTTCTTCATTTTACACACTCTTCTGCAGAAATAGCTAGTCAGGCCTGCGAAGTACTCCATGACTAAACCTGTGAATGTTCTCATTCAGCTGGTCAGATGTACGCATCTGACCAGTCCCAGCCTGGTCAGATGCGTACATGAACTGATGAAGACTCTTGGATGACGGGTGAAACGTTTTCCTAGACAAACAACCAGTCCAGTTGTTTTTGACTGAAATTGCTTTGAGGATCCATGACTAAAGTTGCTACCACATTAGTGAGCCCTACCTCCCTATACCTGCCAGCTCTACTAATAACTTAATTCAGACAAAAACAAATTGCATCGACAGACAACGATTTGGATGAGGTCGTTTTGTGCAGTATCATAATAGAAGCCAGTAATTGTCTATATGATAATGTCAAGTGTGATCATATGCATGTGTACAAATCAATGCTAGATATAAAAACAGAGACAAAGCTACAAAACCATATCAAAATGTGAGTTACTCTTACCCAGCGGCTTTCTGTTCTTAGTCTTCATGTGGACCTCTTCAGCATCATCTAGAACCAGGTTCATGTACTCATCAAAACCCTGATACAAATGAAATGGGGAGACAGAAAAAAATAGTTTCAAAGCACTAACATTTTCATGTTCATGTACTCAGTCTCTCACATTTCTGTGAGGCTCACAATTTCGGATTCAATTGCACAAACCTGTCGTACATTACTTCTTTCAACTTGATGGATGCCACTTGTTCATGAGGAGGTGCGTATTTTTATGATTTGAAGATAAGCATTGTGCATAAGCATTAATTACCCAAAGTATAAGTAGTTACATGTTAGCTATGTAGACTAGTGTTGCATGTTAAACCAATAATAGAAAGGTACCGCAGTACCCAACCGTTAACAATACTATTTCACGTTTTATTAGTATCTGTACTTTATGAACTTTGTGCGACAGCGTGTCTGTGTGCAAATTCTCTCTGCATCATCACTGCCTGCAGCTAGAGTGGCCGTTGTGTCATAGTGACAGGTCACTCACAGAGCAAGACAGACAGTGGCTCAAGTGTTCCTGCCGAAGGTCCTAGGCTTGTTTATAAGCAGACACAGGGAGCGAAAACCCGTGGACAACACAAAGCATGTCTGTTATCGATGCTTAAAATCGGTACAGACCAAGGGGGCCATTACTTTGGTGAGGTTTTTTTTTTTTAAGATATTTTGGGCAGGTATCGTACCAAAGTAACAGTGTCGTGACAACAGGAATGCAGACTGACCCATTTCACAATGGTATTGGACTATAATAATTGATGCATACGTGGAGGTGGAGCTCACTTTAAAGTCGACACCTGCGCGCCCTAGTGTTTTTTTTTACTGTTTACATCAATATCTTAGCGATTATACAGCGTACAAACGTGATCTATCTATTGCTGGAGACGGCAGAGTCTTCTCTTCCGCATTATTTTAACTGCAAGCTCATAGGTCACTCACACGGGCAATTAGAAGACAGGAAAGAGCACTTATGACCGGCATCATTTGCTTCACAGTATGTGGTTGGTGGACCGTGGTGTCCGCCATCATTTTCTGTGAAACTAACCAATAAACACTCAGAAAATCACTAAAGACGACCCACCCACTACCATCAGAAAGTTAGTGTGATCCTTTTACTGCATCCTGACGTTGGCAGCAGATCACAACAGTGGAAAACACAGGCGCCGTTCTGGAACTGATTTGGCCGCGAAGAGGATTACGGTGCTTCTGTGCCAGAGGGTTGATTCCTCCGACAGACAGAAACGATAGAGATCCATTTGAAGATAAGTGTGCTTCTGTGCGCAATGTGTAAATTGGTCTGTGTATCAATAGTCATGAACTTTGTTTGACTGTTGACATTAGTAAAGTATAACTCTGTAATAGCTATTTAGTTTTATATTATTGATGAGTAAGATTCGGTATCAAACTGATCCAGTAAAGGGCCGCTGTGGCTGCAAGTTTTAATTCCAACCAAGCAAGAACACACCGACTCAACTTATTCAATCACCTGAATTGTCTTCACACAGTTGATTTGATGGATCAGGTGTGTTCTTGCTTGGTTGCAATGAAAACCTGCAGCCACAGCGGCCCTTTACTGGATCAGTTTGACACCCCTGGAGATGAATGGATGTCTTCGCCACCAGTTCAGCACACCGTTCTGTGCAGGTGAAACTGTCTTTCATAGAATTGCATTTATTTATTTGTATGTGATTTAACAGTCAAATCCTTTTGTCTGCCACCAGGAGCACATCATCCTTGTCCTAACTGCCTTTGCCTGTACCACAGCCATCACCACCGCACCAGCACCGCTAAATATATAAAGCATTAAACATGCATGTGTATTTTTTGTATATAATAAGTGTTTGGTTTGGAAGAGAAACAGTTGCACACATCCCATGAAGCTAGAATAAAGTGAGAGACAACACTTTCTCAAAAAGTGATATTGACAAAATTCCATTTCAGACATTCATTTTACATGTATCTACTATTTTATTCATATATAACACTACTTGTGTGGACCTAAGACTTTGGTAAACTCTTTTCAAGCACCAAAACAGTTCGTCCACATGAATAAAGGTATGCTTTCATAAGAGATATGAAGAATTTGAAAAAGCAGAAAATTAATTATAGCATTTGGGCCAAATAATCTCTTTACACATTGCTCTAGGACAAATTTGAGCCTCACTATACCTATAACACAAAATGTATTGTATTGAACACGGTGGTGTAGTGGTTAGCACTGTCGCCTCACAGCAAGAAGGTCACAGGTGGGTTTTCTCCGGGTACTCCGGTTTCCTCCCACAGTCCAAAGACATGCATGTGTTAGGTTAATTGATGAGTCTAAAATTGCCCGTAGGTGTGAATGGTTGTCTGTCTCTGTACGTCTCTATGTGTGCCCTGTGATAGACTGGCGTCCTATCCAGGGTGTACCCCGCCTCACGCCCGATGTCAGCTGGGATCGGCTCCAGCACCCCCGCGACCCCGACCCCGGGATAAGCGGTTGAAGATGAATGAATGAATGAATGATGAATTTAAAAGGCAAACATGATAACTCAAGTCTAAGCGTCTTGATGTGGATGACCTATTTAAATATAATTTTATGGGTTCATGTAGTCTATCACATCAACAGTGTTGTCAGATTTATCAACTTTAGTGCGGACATCCAGCATACTTACTGAAATTCACCGATTACCCTACATTGTCCATTACCTATATGTTAATGAGATGACTGTGGGGAATCAAACGATCTACTCGTTTTGTTTTTCAGTTCAATACATAAAGAAAAAGACTCACAATGATGCAGCCCTCTATCCTCATGTTCACCTGTTCATACAACCAAACCTGGATCCGTGAGCGCTGGGAATGAGATAAGAATTCAATTTAAATCATACATCACACCAAAACCAGAATTAACTATGGAAATGTCGGTGTTTAACTAAATACTTACATTTTGTAGGTACCTGAAAATTAGGTTCTGATAAAAACAGTCAAGGAAATGCAAGGTTCAAAAGAAAACACACTGAAAAACGACAAATATGTTCACCACAAGAGGTTACTGCATACATCGTTAAAAGGCTACTGATAGTACGACTGAAGTTGGTCTTATATTGGATATTCACTCCGGTTCCAGCCGTAACGTCACTGAGGCTTGCCCGGTGTTGGCAGCAGGAGAACGGCCCCATGACCTCGCACTAAGTCGCTGAAAACTGATTGAATTAATTCCCATAAATACATGAATGCAAAATGACTGCATTTTTTTTTTCAATAGCTTCAACATCATGTGACCCAGTGTCTCCACACCAGCCTCACATTGTATAAGTATACTGATCAAATAAGACACACCACTTTTTAGGCTATTACATGATGTGGAAGCTATTACATATGTATGTGAAAAAAGATAATTTCTGAATATTTATATTCGTAAAAAAAAATAGAAAAAGCCCCAAAATAGCATTAAAGGTGGTGTGTCGTATTCGATCACTGTAGTAATACAATGTGAAGCTGGTTTGGAATCACTGGGTCACATGGCATGGAAGCCGTTGAAAAAGTGCAGTCATTTTGTATTCATGTATTTATGAGATGTAATTTAAGGACGGTCCCTAAATCAGTTTACAGCGACTATTAGCACGACGTCCTGGTGCCGTCCTCCTGCTGCCAACACCGGGCAAACCCCAGTGAAGTCACGGCTGGAACCGGAGTGAATATCCAATATAAAAAAACCACTTCACAGTCGTACTGATAGTGTTGCCTTATGGCATTTCATACTTTTCCACGCTTGCAAAAAATCTCAATGTAACAATCTCATATCAAACAAACAAGCAGCAGTGAAAGAAGATCCTTTGTTTGTATGAGAGGCCACAATGTAAAATAACGTTACCAGTGTGGTCGAACGCAGTTTAGCGAGCAAAGTGCCGCGATAACTAGAAGCTAATGTTATTTTTCACACCGGTCCTATAAATGCACCTCAAACAACTACAACTGAGTGCAAAAGTATTTTCTATCAAGACACATATCCTGTTCATAAAACGTCTGTATCACATCGTATAGCACTGTTAAAACTCGCTCCTCCTAAACACCACAGGAATGAGTAGCTAGCAAGCTAAGGAAAAGGGTTAGCCTAGCTGCTAAACTATTGTAGCAAATAATTCAACCGCGTTTTCCGTTCATTGTCATAAAAAAGATACAATGGGCTGCACCATAACCTTCTGGATCTTCTGTCCTTGTCCCCTGTACGCCATTCTTCCAAGCAAATACCAGCGGTAGGTATATGTTCAAAAACAATTTGTGCGCTTCGACGATACACTCACGTTGTGAGGTTGCTATAATGGCGAGGTTGCTTTAATGGCGGGGTTCTTCCGCGTGCACTGCTAGTACTAATAAAGATGTCACATAATGTGAAACAGCGCTCCTTGAGGTCGGAGGGCATTACTGCAACCACGTGATGCTCCACAGACAGTATTTGTGTCAAGTGAGGGGCTCCGAGGCTGCAGCTGGATGCTACTCAGTATTTGTGCCATTTGTGTATGTAGAAAGCTCCAAATCCACCTGTTCTACACAAACCATTGTCAATGTATCTGCACCGTGAATGTATACATCCATATACTCATTTAAAGTTAATGGCAAATGGTCACTTTCAGTCATATACTTTGTTGGTAGAAGCACTGCCAAAATCCTTCATCAGCATGTAACATTCTCTTCTGATTACAGTCAATATGAAAAATCTTCAGTCTTTTTTCTTCACTTTACACAGGTTCTAATGCAAGGTGCTTCCCTTACTTTTGACAACGTTGAAGGAAGACCCTTTTAAGATGTAGCCTCCATGATTGCCTGAACTGAACAGGCAGCCATGGCTAGATTAACCCACCAGGTGGCCCCATGGGAAGTTAAAACATATCATGGTTCCATCTCATCCATCATGCTGCCACCAAACTGTTTCTGGGCCTGGATAACTTTTAAAGTATAGACATAATCTGTATCTTACAGTGGCCCTGAGGGGCCAATCACAACAGCAAATCCGAAAGCACAACAACATATCGTAAAAAAGAACCACAAATCCTTAAGCACAACGACAAATCCCAAAGCACAACGACAAATCCCAAACCACAACGACAAATCTGAAACCACAACAACAAATCTGAAACCACAACGCCAAATCCCAAACCACAACGACAAATCTGAAACCACAACGCCAAATCCTAAACCACAACGACAAATCCCAAAGCACAACGCCAAATCCCAGACCACAACGACAAATCCTAAACCACAACGACAAATCCCAAAGCACAACGACAAAACGTAAAACACAACAACATTAACTTCTACCGGAAAGGGTAGGTCTCTCTGATCAGAGGATGGACCCTCCTGATTGGACAGACGGACTGTCCGTCTTTTAACAGGGAGAGAGAGATGGAAAACCCGGAAAAGAGCCAATTTTCAAAGGATGAGTATTTCCGAAGATACTTTCGCTATTATTAAGAATTAGTTTTGATGCGGGGCATCCGTACGGTGTGACAGATGATATGTTGTCAACCAACCTAAACATCAGGATGAGTATATCGGACTATGTGGGAAGTACTTCAGCAAAAACACCAGCTACGTGTTAAACGCAACCTTTGCTTACGGCAGATAGCCGAGTAGCTGCCCTGGTCCACGCAGCTCCGTGAGGACGGCACGTCTCACCTCATCTGGATGTGAACAGTTTTCTTCTGTACAACCCTGCTTCTCTCAAACGTGACTTCCATTATTTACCGTTACACTACGTGTATGGGGCTGTAAGGATCCGCAGAAGAGCGAGGACAGAGTCTGACTGAGAGAGAACTCATTTATTATTTTTTACTTACTTTACTTTATCACATTTTCTAGACCAAGCGAATCTAACATAAACACTGATGCTGAGTGTTCAGCAGCTTTTAAAACCCAGAACTCATTGGTTTTGTAACATACCTGATGTTTCATATGTAAGGTGGACTTATCTCTGAACTTGCAAATACAACTAAATAGATAAATAGTAACATTAAAAAAGGGTATCCTATAAATAAAACAGTAAATTTAAGACCATTTTAAAACTGAATCTGGATTATTTTCTGTATATATATTTTTTTAAGTATAAGATCATCATTACCTGTATCTACCTTTGAAATGTTTCTCTCATTAACTGTAGATATTGTGTCCATATAACCAGGCACTATCATTACACAGCTAAGATGCAGGTCGTCTGCTCGGCCTGTCTGCTCAGAAAGCCCTTACCTTCACCATCAGGAGATAGTTTCCGGAAGGAGGAGGAATTTAGATTATGAATGATCTCATTTAGGTGACAATCTACAAAAATACTGTGTCATACTGAAAATATACAAATTAATGTATTTTATATTCAGGAACTACAGTTAAAACAAAAATAAACATTCTGCAATACAAATGTAAAATAAGAGTGTATAATTGCACCAGCAAAACCTAAAACACAAGACTGGATCTTTTTGAAATATGAATGTGGTTGTGCCAAATGGTCAAAAGTTAAAAAAAAAAAAAAAAAAAAGATGTATCCATTTTAAACTAGAAAGCACTCATTAGATTTGTACGATCCTAAATTAACTATTTTATTATTAGAAAAATGTTTTAATTGATCAAAATACATAGACAATCATGAGATATATGCAACATTTTTTCTCAACGTAGTAAAATATTGTCAAAATATTTCAGTTGCCTTGACAAAAACAACACATGTCAAAATCTTTCAGTTGCCTTGACAGAAACAACACATGGAGACTTCCTGATACTCTTTTACAAGAATAAACAGTTTTCATCAGATCAGAAACAAGAGACAACCTTTACGTATCTGACACGGGGAGAGAGGAGGTCAACGAGCACTGCTTGGCTTGTCCCTCTGCAAATTCTCTCCGCCCTTCCACTCTTCCTCGTGTCCTTTTATTTGAAGTTTGCATGAATAATCATAAGTACATGAATAATAATCTTTAAATAGTTACATACAAAGTATATCTTATCTTCACAAGGTCGCAGTTGGTTTTGCTCATTCAGCATTTTCTTTTACAGGGAGTGAAAGTCTTATCAGCCTTTCCTCCAGATGGGTCAAATATAATTGGTTCACATACCAACCTAGTGAGGGAAAATAACTTTTTCGATTACATGCATGGAAACAAACATTTCTGATAATATTTTATACATTTCTTTAACAAATATGCAAACGTGAATAGTGACAAAGGTAAAAACAAACATCTTGCAATGTTTTAGTAAACATTGTTTTTATTCATATGAATCTTACACTTTGGTCTGACTTTTTCTTGACAAATAATAATCTTAAACTGTAAACTTTCACACTGATGTCCTGTGTTAAACTGCAAATGTTGTGTGAGAGACAGGCTGTCCAGCTGTCCCCGGTGATGTTTTGGCAGGATGTGGAAAGGGCAGGCATCACGGCTCTCTGGTACAGCAGTCTTTGATGAGGTGATGGGTGGTGTAGACCTCTCTGTGACTCTGTTAGGGCCGATGTGAAGGCTGAGGAAGCAAACACATGCTTTTAGATCACATTCAGTGATTCAGCGTCTCATTGACTCAATTGTCTCATTCATTACTTGTTAGCATTTGTAAACACTTTTTTTAATCAGAGATTTTAGTATCAAACAACTTTTTCAACAGAATTTAAAACTTTAGATTAGAGACAAATTATTTTCTGTGCCTACCACAAGGTGAAACACTGTTACTGTGTCCTGAGTTAATAACGATGGACTATTTTAACGATAGAAAGTGTTACCTTGAATCAATGAGGTTGAGACAGTCACATTTTTAGTTTGGCAAATCCCATCAGCATCGGAGCTGGAATGTTTCGGGAGGGACAGCTAGGAGTAACATTGGCTGAAGTCAAACACGCTGCACTGCTTCTGATTAAGCTTCTAATAAGTATGTCATGAGGTTGCTGGTGTTATATGTTTTAGACATTTTTTGCATTTGGCTGCATTTTCATTCAATTCTGTAAAGTGAACCAACAATTTTTAATGTTTTGGAGAAAAGAATGTAAACACAAAGTTACAGCATGTCAAACATAATCACCTAATGCTAGCAACTTCATAATTAGGGGACGATTAAGAAAAATGCCTCCTATGTTGAATGAAGGTTACATAAACACTGATAACAGCAATATTTTTTGCTAGTCAGGAAGAGGTACCAAATTATCCTGTTTCTCAATACCTATCCCTACATATTACCGATCAGTTATAAGTGATTAATATGTTTTTAGTATGGCCATGTATCATTAAATAGCCTAAATTGAAAAAGTAGGCTCAGCATATGTGCCTTTATTTTTACCACAATTCAAGACCTTATCCACAGTGCCAGAGTGGCTGGAATGGTGTGGCTGCAAGATTACTTGAAGGGCTCAGTATTCAGCTGTAAGACCAGGTTTATTAGGTTAGGTTAATATTGCAAATACTAACATTCTCAACCCCAACCTCTTTGGGCACAGAGAGTTATTTCTGCAAGATGTTTAAGTATATTACTCACAAGCATATCCAGTTGTGTCAACTGTTGGACCAGTTGTGCACGCTTTAACAAATTCATGTTATGCTGTCTATCTTTAGCATTTCGCTCCTCCTCTGCAATTTTGTGACAATTGAAGCATTCCTCATGGTGCCGTCTATTTTTGGCCATTCGAGACTGTAACAGCAGTTAAATAAAGAACTGATTGTTTCAAAATCCAAAAATTCAATTAGCATTAGTGATTACATTTAATGATGAAAATGGGCTCTTACTGTATGTGCCGCTTTGGGCTTCCCCAGACTATTTTGTTGACCCCTGTGAGAGCCTACCAGAGGTTTGTCCATGACATTAGGTGCCGTTTTCTGCTGGAAAAGCAAACCAGATTGAATAAATATATATAAATATAATATATAATATAATAAATCTCAAGACTTTGAGATACAGGTGCTGCGTGATCCCATTTAGACATGTGTAGCATGTGTGCGTGTGATCCCAAAAGTAATAATATAATAATGATCTCTACATATGGAGAACTAATCTAATCAAAATATGGACTTTCCTAATTATATCTGAGTTTTACTTTAATTTAAACTGTCTTATATTGTCTTTATGTATTGGGTTTTAGATAGTAATAGTTTTCTATGCTTTCTGTAAAGAATGATGATTTTATGACTTTGATTTTGATGCCTTTATGAAGCACTTTGTCACATTATTATTATTATTATTATTACATGATTACTTTAAGGGTCATTCCAAAACATACACACACTCATCATATCTAATTGGGGACATTCATCCGTGTATAATGTCAAAACACCAGTATGTAAGTCTGTAAGTACTTTAGAAGACATTCCAAACACAGCTAATTGTACTTACTACTTGGATTGCCATAAGAGAAACACTGGACAATAATACATACTAAAATAAAATGATTCAGCAGTGGTCTAGGTGGCAGGCAGACACACTCAACACTAAGAAATAAGAAAATACAGGCAGCAGGCAGCAGGCAGGCTCTCTGTGGACATACACACTATAACAGAGGAATTAACTTGTAGGAACATTTTTGGAAAATGTTCTACTATTTTTATAAAGAAATTCTTGCTCAACAGGTCTTAGAGTAGTATTTTATAAACTGGCCCCTACCTTAGCTCTGTTGCTTTCTTCGACACTCAGCTGGCTAACTGCCAATTGCTGCTGGAAAAGAAAAATGTTATTTACTATTTAAATTACATGTGGGGTCATTCAAAACACACACACACACACACACACGGTACTCATACCTAATTGGGGACATCCATCTATGTATAATGTTGAGACACCAGCAGGTCAGTCTATCAGTACTTTTGGGGTCGTTCTAGACGTGCACGCACACACACACACACACACACACACACACACACACACACACACACACACACACACACACACACACACACACTTGGCATCCCTAATTGGGGACATTCATCTTCGTATAATGTCAAAACATCAGTATGTAAGTCTGTCAGTACTTTTGGGGTCATTCTCAACTCACACACACACGCAGTAGTCATACCTAATTGGGGACATCCGTATATGAAAATTCTGTAAGTACTTTAGGAGATGTTCCAAACACAGCTCATTGTCTTTACAGTACATCACTACTTGGGTTGCCATAAGAAAAACACTGGACAATAATACATGCTAAAATAAAATGATTCAGCAGTGGTCTAGGTGGCAGGCACACTCAACACTAAGAAATAAGAAAATACAGGCATCAATCAGACTCTCTTTGGATACACACACTATAATACAAGAATGAACGTGTAGGAGTATTTTTGTAGAATTTTCAGCTTTTTTCAGTAAAGAAATTCTTGCTCAACAGGTCTTTACGTAATATTTCATACACTGGCCCCTACCACAGGTCTGTCGCTTTCTTTGACACTCGGCTGGCTAACATCAGGTGCCAATTGCTGCTGGAATAGGAAAAAAAATGTTATTCACTATTTTTATTACATTTGGGGTCAGCAGTGGTCTAGCTGGCAGGCAGACACACTCAACACTGATAAATAAGAAAATACAGACAGCAGGCAGGCTCTCTGTGGACACACACACTATAACACAGAAATTAATGTGTAGGAGCATTTTTGGAGAATTTTCTGCTATTTAAATAAAAAAATTCTTGCTTGACAGGAGCAAGTAGTACTTAAGTAGTATTTTATAAACTTTCCCTACCTGACGTTCATTGCTTTCTTCCACACTTGGCTGGCTAACATCAGGTGCCAATTGCTGCTGGAAAAGGAACAAAAAATGTTATGTACTATTTTCATTACATTCGGGGTCATTCCAAAACACACACACGCTCATCATACCTAACTGGGGACTTTCATTTATGTATAATGTCAAAACACAGTCTATCAATCAATAAGTAGTTTTGGGGTCATTCCAAACACACACACACACACACACCCACACGGTATTCATACCCAATTGGGGACATTAAGTATAAGTATATTTAAGTATAATTAAGTATAATATTAAGAAACCAGTATACACATCTGTCATTACTTTAGGAGACATTTCAAACACACATCATTGTCCAAACAGTCCATTACTACTTGCACTTACTTACTGAGGTCTGTCCCTGATACCTGATGTCAGCTGCTTGCTGACATCAGGTATCAGCTGAAAAATGAAAACAATCATGATATAGGTCAAATCTCAAGACACAATGATATCAGATTCATATGAAAATGACAAAAAAAACTATTATCAACATTTAACAAATTGTACCTGTATGCGCCAGGGCCAGACTAATTCCCCGTAATTGTAAGTTATTTCTTCACCTTGGGCGATGTCTCTGTCACCTTGGGCAAACAGGCAAAGATGTGACATCCCACCAACATCAATAGTTTTTATCTTGCAGTTAGGCTTGATGTGGTCATCATTTACAAGCCTTCCCAGTGACTTGTCTTCAACAGATGCATCAAGACTTAAGGACAATAATATTTATATTAAGGTTATTTACCTACTTTGCTTGGATACAGTGTTAAGAAGGGCGTGTTTTCTTTGAAAGCTGAGTAAGTAATTGAGGTAACTTGCAACAAAATACATTTACAGTATTACTGAGGTGGTGAGTCTCTTGCATGGTTTGTTAGTAATTGGGATATCTTAAGGTTAACAAGCCATTCAAAGCTCATCTCCTAAAACTATTGTTATTTATTATACCTGCCAACAAAAGCATATTTATTATAACTTACCACCAACATCCCCCTTTCCATTTGAAGTCAAACAGGAATACTGCTTCTCTGTCATTGTAGTTCTTCATATGAAGACCATCCTGACTGAAAAGTTTACCACGGTATTCAAGCACAAAATCTCCTTTGTTAAAAACCTCCAAAGCAAGCATACCTCGACCTTTAAAATAAGAAAAAAAAACATGTTTGTATCCACTAATATAACTTACTAATGTAAGTGTTTGAGGAGGATCCCGGGTGGTGGGCCATCAGGACTAACAACGGAGCTAGTGAGGTTGAAAACCTGTTTGCAATCGGGTGGGGTGACTGCTTACTGAGCAACACAACCAGAGCTTGCCCTCATGAGCGTTCAAATATTGCCAGACAGGGACAAACTCTGCAGCAGTTGCAGAGACTATGCTAGTCTGCAGCTAAAGTTATCTTCAGTGGCCGTGATAACTCACATGGCTTAGTGGCAACATCTCTCTAGAGAAACCCTGTCTGCAACAGCTGAACAGTTAACACAAGCCATCATAGCTTATATAATTACTAGTGACAAATACATTTGATTGATTGACTGATAACACAAGTTATGAGGTTGGGTTGACTGCAGGGATAATGCTAAACTGGCAGGCTAGGCTAGGATAAGCTTACAGAGCAGCAACAGGCTAAATTAAGTCAAGAATGTACACTTCATACTACTGCCAGCCAGGTTGGCCTATTTCTTTTTAAGAACAGTGCTTTAATGACAGTCTTTTGATACTGGATACTGGATCTTTCCTGACCAGGTGGGTGATGTTATCTGTCCAGGTTAGATCATCAATGATGTTGACAGTGACAGTGATCCAGCCATTGACTGTGGTGGTACTCTGGATGTGGGCAAGAATCACTCACTCCAATCACAATGAAGTGCTTGGGGAGAGTGCAACTGGCCTGTTGTCATTCACACAAGAGACTGGGAAGATGGTGGTGCTTTAAAAGCATGTTAGGACTGTGGCTGGTGCAGGAGACAGGTTAAAAATGGAGGTGAATACTGATACTCAGGTTTATCCACATCCCAACACATACCCTATATGCTTGAAAACATATTTCAAGCTTCAGAATTGCATCTGCCATATAAAGACATATATACCACTTGCATCCATTCATGTACATCTAGTAGTTATTATGACAGTGTTTAAAGCAATTGACTTTATTTTAAAAACAGAGGTAAATTGAATTAGCAAATTAGCAAGGGGTTTCTCCTATATCCCTATTACATACATACAAATTATGATGTTTAAAATATTTGATACAGATTATAATATCAGGAGATATAAAACTGTACACTTTTGTCATGTACAAACTCTGACACAAAGGGCCTGAAATGTCCATATTAATTCATATAATTATTTGGAAATGCAGGCTTGCTAATACAACTCAAAATAAAACAAATGTATATATTATATAATATCCTTTATAATTATATTATAACTATATACTATATTATATGTATGTATGTATATATATAATATAATACAATATAATATATACTATAATATATGATATAATATGTTTATATGTGTGTGTGTATATATAATGTATGTATAAAAATGTATATACCAGACAAAATGCAGGCTAACTCTAGCTCTTAACTTGCTTCTATCTATCTATCCATCTATCTATCTATCTGTCTATCTATGTATCTACCTATCTTTATATCTACTAAAATAGAGGCTACCTATAGTTCTTGACTTTCTTATTATGTCTATATTATCTGAAAAAATACAGGCTACCTTTTAGCTTTCTATATGTAAATTCACATCATCAAAGTAGTTAGCATGTAGCACGAGCATGTGGCGTTAGCACGTAGCGCTAGCACTCTAATGCTAGCTAACTAATTTTAACACAGTGCTTATCGTAGACATATAAAGAGTAGACGCCGCATCAAACGTTGGGCCTATTGGCGCTGACGAGCAGACTACCTAAAGCTTTTTACTTGCTTCTCCATCTATCTATCTATCTTTATTATCAGGCAGAATGTAGACCGCCTAGACAATTCCACACACTGGAGTGGGGGGCACTCACACACAGAAAGTCTGAAATAAGTCAATTTTGGGGACAATTGAGATTTTAAGGAAAAAACACATTCTGGAGCCTGCTGGGTACTACTCAAGTGAAATCTAAATGGGGACGGTGGTTTTGGTCCCCAAATTCAAACGCGTCCCCGATCAACTGGTGTGTGTGCTGGTTCAAGTTCCCAATTTTGACTCAAGTAAGTGCACACACACACACACACACACACACACACACACACACACACACAAACACACACACACACACACAGACAAACACACACACATACACACACACACACACACACACAGAGACACACACGCACACGCACACACACACACACACACACACACACAGTCTATGCACTTGATCAACAACATGAGAAGCCTGAAAATGTTCTACATTTCTGACTCCAAAAAATTAATCTCAGAAAGATGGCAACAATCTTGCTGAACACTGGCATTTCATGAACAAAATCTGTAAAAACGATCTGTGTGATATTAAGCACCATTATGGTTAACCCAAGTTGTGACATTTATCTCACTTAATAAATCAATCTGAAAGTGTTCTGAAATCAAATTACCACTTTCAACAGTCAGTATTTTTGTTTTGACAGGCCCAGACTAAATACCTTTGGCAGACAGCAACTCCCAGTGATAGGCTACAGCTATTTGATGTTTTTTGGCAAGAGACTAGTTTTTAATGCTGGACTTAAATAATTTGTGTTTTGCTTCATATCTCATACTCCAAACATGCAATAAAGGACCCATTTTGCGTATACACTCAGGATAATGGATCATGAAGTGATGTTTTGGGATTCAATTATTTTGAGGATACAAATCTCTAAATAACCGATGATGGTCTTCAATGAGATGTTTTAAAAATACTGTAAAAATACCTTCTGCTGCAGGTTTGAGAAGGACTCATACACACTCCCTATCCCCAAGCCATTTACAGTCTCTCACTCCTCCTGTCCTCCTGTGATAGTTGACTTTAGGAAACACTCCCCAGCACTGCCCCCCCCCCCCCCCCCCCCCCCCCTCACAATAACAAACCTGGTGTCCAGAGTGGACTCATTCAGGTTTCTGGGAGTCATCACTTCTCAGGATCTGAAGTGGAAGCCCAACACCAAAGCCATCCTCAAAAGGCCCGGCAGAGGTTATACTTTCTACAGCAGCAAAGGAAATAATGGCCTGCCGCAGGAGCTTATGACCATCTTCTACACTGCAGTCATTGAGACCATCCTCTGCACATCCATCACGGTCTGGTTTGGTACGGCCACACAAAGACATCCACAGACTACAGCGCACCATCAGGTCAGCTGCCCTCCCTCACGGACTTGTATCTTGTAAGAACCAAAAAACGGGCTGGCAGAATTACTGAAGACCCCACTCACCCTGGTCATAACCTCTTTGAACTTCTCCCCTCTGGCAGACGTTACAGATCTCTGTATGCCAGCAAAACCAGACACAAAAACAGCTTCTTTCCCTCTGCTATCACTCTTCTGAACAGCTGATCTGTTGTACTGCCTCTTATATCTACCTCCTGCATTTAGCATTTAGTATGTTCATCCTGTTTTATATATGTGTAATTGAAAATAAGACCCTACCTCATATTACATTTATGTATATTGTATATATCCATAACTTATGTGCCTCTCTATTTTTGCCATCTGGATTGTATATTTGTATATTTGTCCCAATTTATTATTATTATTTTTTAAATGTATTTTATTTATGTGTACTAAGTGTCTATGTATATTGTATATGTCTACCTGTCTGAGAGAGTGAACACGAAGTCAAATTCCATGTATGCAGGCCCTGAAAAAAACTTCTTTGCTCACTAGCCACTGTGGCTAGTGGTTTTCAAAAGTTAGTAGCCACTCAGCATTCTCAATAGCCACAATTTTGTATATATAGTATATTTAGAAAGAAATAGCCTGTATAAAGGGTAGCTTCTTATACATATAACAAAAAGTGATGCAGGGATGCATAAGATTAATTAAAGAGATAACTGAAAAAGGCCCAGCAAGATGAATACTAAGCAGCAATCACATGCAGGTGCATCTCAAAACATTAGACCAGGCCATATATAAAGTGGCTGGTAGGAGCAACTCTGATAACCGCCACGACTGAAATTCACCCGTATTTGGTGGGTGGGCAGGTGTTAATGTCAAGCCATGCATGTATGTGTGCATACTTGGCCATTAAAGCTGATTCTGATATAACTGATCAAAGATAACCTGATAGGCTAGATAAGGGGTGTCAAAGCGATCTAGTAAAGGGCCGCTGTGGCTGCAGGTTTTCATTCCAACCAGTTGGTTGAAGGAAGGCCAAAGGGATGACCCTCTCAGCCATCAGAGAGAGGTTGGGCGTTCACAGTCTGTGATTTCAAGAAGATTGAAACTTTACAAGGACACAGATTAATTTAAGTCCCTAAAAAAGGCTTCCACGTAAAACAAGTGCACGAGAGGACAGGATTATGCAAAGACTCTCATTGGGGAATCAGTTCAACACTGCATCTGGAGTTTCTCGCCAGTTCATTGCTGAACAGGACAAGATCTGTGTCTTGTCATTTAAGACTTTGGACTGAAAGCCCACTCTGCAGTGTCGTAACCTCTCATCAGCAGAAAGAATAAAAGGCTAGACTTAACTTTGCCTCGGAGCATGTTGTGTGGACAGAGGAGAACAGGTCCAGAATGACTTTAGTGATGAGAGTAAGTTAATTTTATGTGTGTTGTTGTTCAATTTGGAGGAGGAAGTGTCATGGTTTGGGGGAAGTTTCCTGCAGCAGGAGTTGGGCCTCTTGTACAGCTACATGGCAGGATGAATGCAAATGTTTATGTGAACTTCCTTCAGCAAAATGCAATACCTCCAGTGCAATTTTCATGCAAATCAATGCCCTCTATCACACTGCAAAACAGGTGAAGCAGTTCCTTGGCAACAAAGTAATGTCTAAGAAACCCACTACAGTTAGTGAACTGTGGAAGAGACTGAAGAAGAATGGACCAAGATCAAACCAGAGCAGTGTGAGAAACTAGTGATGTCCTGTGGGCGCAGATGTGCTGAAGTCATTCAAAGCTGTGGCCTCTACACTTCCTGTTCACTTTTTAATCCAATAGAAGAAGACATTGTTGAAATCTTCTTTCCTGACACAATGAACACTGTTCTCTCATTTTGATCTGTTGACGAGCCTTGGTTATTTAAAAAACAACAACATGCCAGTACAGCAGTGGTATAGCCAGAGCGGATATTCTATCACATTCTGAACAATAAAAAAATAACTATTTCAGAATAAATCAAGTATTAATAATTTGTTCTCTATTTTGATCTTCCGTGTGTGTGTGTGTGTGTGTGTGTGTGTGTGTGTGTGTGTGTGTGTGTATGTGTATTTAATCCATAATATCTCCACTAGCAATTGATATGTGACTTTATAATTATAAGTCTGATAAATTGTGATGAAATCATATGGAAACGAGCTGAAATGAAAAAAGAGAGCATGCCTACATCAGATAAGGTATAAAAATGTAGTTCCTCACTGGACAAAATCAATGACAGCTGTTCTTTGCTCCTCTGATGACTGCAATGAAAAGGAAAGAAACGGTGTTTCATCCTATCAAAAGTTCAAAACTAATGAAATTAATTGTTTAAAACCACACTATTATTGAATTGTAGAATTATTTAATCAGCTAATAAATGACTTGTGTGTGCTCAACTCTGTTTTTGGATTTAGGATGTTTTCTGTGAAGAGTATATGTTTTAAGTTGTTATAGATGTGATAAATAACACGTAGTCTTGTGTTTGCAAAATGGAGGATTTTGACTTCATTATTTCACTTAATTAAGTCCAAAATGTCACATTTAGCAGTTTATGAATTCAGGTCCAAAATGTCTCAATGTTAGCCTCTAGAGGGTGCTGTGTCATACCAAATGTTAAAGCAGGCACTGGAGCAGCAGTCTGACACAATATCTGAGCTGTCTGGTAAAGTTAATACTAGTTTCATGTGAAGATACAATACATGGAAATCAGCATTCACTCCTGATCTGTTACATATTGGCTACTCATTATTAGATTAAGCTTCTAGAAAAACAACATTCCCCTTCATCTTTAATCTCAGGAAACACCACAGTCCAAAAGCTTCTCCTGCTCTTATGCCAGGAAGAAAGCCTTCAAGCCTGCTCCCAGATACATCATGACAATCAGCCTGCATCTAACCATAATTGGCCAAAGTATTCCCCATGATATTTTTAGATGGTATTATTTAAAGATGGATTGAGAATTTCTCTGTTGTGCACAATATACCTGTAACATGATGATTTGACTTGGGGGGGGGGGGGGCTGCCTTGAGTGTGCAGTTAACAAAGACACAGGCTTGTCCCCCTGCTCACAAGAGAAAGTGTGATGGAAATTAGCAGCCGAGGACAGACAAGAGTCCGCAAGTGGGGGGAAAGAAAAGACGCAAGGAGCCTCGGTGGCGCAGCCAAAGGTCCAGAGGTGTCACCTTTCAGGGCAGGGACCCCTCTGCCGCATCTTAAAAGGCAGGGCTGCTGCGGCTTATGGTAGCGTGCGTCGCTCATCGGGCATCGTTGTCAAGTGCCAAATGCTTGTCTTTGTGCTATGAGAACAGGAATGGGCCGCTGACTCTCAATGCCACACGCCTGCTCACATTCTCAAGGAAGACTGAGAGAAGGGAGACACTGCAGCTCTGGCACTCCAGCTGGCCGCCATAGATGCCCTGGACTCAAAATAACAATGAGGAGGCCACTGGTAACATGCACACACCAGTGTGAGCCACAAACTGCTGTCATGGCCTTATTTACAGTCGATGTCAGATGTGCATCTTCTGTATGAATAGTATAGGATAAAGATTGTATAAAAGTAATATAATATAATATCAGTAATATTACAGTTAATATATTTCCCCTAATACATGATACTAGTCACTACTGAACACCAGACAGCACTCTGCTGGAGTATTCTATAAATAGGAACACACACACACACACACACACACACACACACACACACACACACACACACACACACACACACACACACACACAGGATACCCTGCCACTACTTTTGGTGTGTGTTTTATATCGTTTCCTCTTTCCACGCCTGTCTTTCCTACCCTCTCTTTCCTAATCTGACCCAGCTAAAGGAATGGCCCTGGTTAGATCAACCTCTTTACATCACTTCCTGTTCCTGTTAGCGGTGATTGTTCTGAGGGGAAGGGAAGGCAGACGGGATGGGGAAAAGGGGGGGGGGGGTTCTTTGTTTCACTGTCTGCCTCACCTGCCTGACCCCCACCTGGCAGGGCTGACCCCCGCAGGCCTGGCAAAGCCAGCCAGACAACCCGCTGACTGTCTGTTTCCTGCCTCGCTGACTGACAGGATATTCATAGCGTGCTTGGAACAGAGCTCGAGTTTGACTTCTAAGCTGAGCCAATGTTGACCTCTTTCTAAATATTGTCACAGTCTAATTACATCATTGTACATATGTTTATTATGGGGCAAAACCGGTACTTGAATAAGAATACTTAATCGAAGCGGTTACATTTTAATATATAATGTGCAACCTCTTTGCTTTACGGTAGGACAAAAGTTGTTCCTTATGCCGTGTTTCTACTGTATGGTTGACTCGACTCGCCTCACTTTTGGTACCAGTACATTTCTCTTTTCGTTTTCCATTATGTAGGCAGGATTCTTACTGAATCGCCATATCATTGCTGTGTGAAACTGTTGTGACGTCATCTTAGGTGCAGCACTCTCGGGATCCTTTTATTGGCATCCAAACAAGAAATCTGCACCTTGTCAATTGTTCGACGTACTGTGCGACATGCTTTTGAAGGCTGCTATTTTTTTTTTTTAATTTTGGTCAAGTCAATAACAAATATGTGGTTGCTATTGATGGCAGCTTGATTTAAAAAAAATGTTTGGTTTGTGAAGGATGTCCTGTGTCGCACGTGTGACAATTAAACAATGACAAATTTCACTGACCAATCAGTCTGTAGTGTTTTAATTTCACCTTCTAGCATCAGCTCAGCTCGCTCAATTCAATTCAATTAAATTTAAATGAGCTTCATTAGCATGACCATATTGCAACAGTGTTGCCAAAGCATTCAATACAATGATAATTGAACAAGTCAGAAATATGAAATATGTGAGAACACTGTCCAAGAATACAAATACATGCATATAATAAAATAAAAAATGTAGTGGAAATATAATAAAATAAATTAATAAGATAATAATAATAAAAAATAATGTTACAAAAGTAGAAAGGTTAAATAAATAAATAATAGGACATAAGATGGATTAAGAGCAGTTATATATAAAATAATAATAATAATAATAATAATAATAATAATACATTAATAATAATAATAAAAGTGATGGGATGAGGCCTGATGTAGATGGGTAACTACACTCTCATGTTGTGGCAGGTGAAGACAAACTGTCCTGCCATTACACAGCTCTCTTTTTTTCTCCAATAGCTATTTTGAGAATTTCTTTTTAAGTTTAGTTATACAAATTTAAAAGTCCTGACTTGGGTTTTTTGTCTTGTGAAATTCATGTTTTATTTAGAAAAATTAATCTTCCTCTCGTTTCAGATCACTTGCCCTTCCTCCTGTGTACCACACACCACCAAATTGTGTCCACCTGTGTCATCCTCCCTCATGTGTATATAGTCCTTGTCTTCCTCTGTCTTGTTGACAGAGTATATCATTTCATTGAGTACCTCTAGCCATTACCACAGTCTTGTCTTGATTCTAAGTATTATCTTGCTTATACTTCTCTTCCCTTGTTTACCTCTGAAGAAGAGTGTTTTTTTGTTTCTTAAAGTTTTTAGATCAGCTTGAATAGCTAGTTTATTTTCATCGTGCCATCGTTTTTCCTCCTCTTGGAGTGTTTTTGATTTGTAGTTTCTTTAGCTCTGTACGGCATGGTTTTTTGTTTATTGCCTTTTGTTTTCTCCTCATTGTGAGGGATATTCTTTTGTCTAACTTTTCATAGATTCAGATCAGTGTAGTTATCGCCTGTTGTCTTTTCCACCCTCGGGAGTGATTTTCAGTTTATTTGTGTGGTGTTTCTTGCCACATTTGTTTACTGTGTTTATTTCCTCGCCCGAACTGACGAGCTTAGAGTTTTGTAGCCTGTTCGTTTAGCGCTCTGTCTTATGGTAAAACAGTGTGTCAGAAATAAAGCCTGCATTTACTGTTCCCTGACTGCATTTGAGTCCTTCTTTTGCCAAGGTCTAACAGTCTGTGAGCTCAGTGTCAGGACCAGCTGAGTGAGGCAACTCTGCTACTTATCTCTTGGCTTTGCAGGGGTTTGTGGTGGAAGTAGTGGAGTCACTTTGTTTTAGATGAAGCCAATATTTTAGTGATAATTTTATTGTTTTCTCTCTCTCTCTCTCTCTCTGTTCCAGTTATATGTTCTAGTACAAAAATATTTGAACTTTTAATGGTTTTATCAGGGTAAGCAGTTACAGATAATATTTTTATCATAAAAATACAAAAAGAAGTAAACAAGTTCATCAGCAGAAATGTTTTGTTGTGCCCTGCTTAAAAACAATTTTGCCCATTGAGTGTCTTTTAAAGTGTAAAGAATATTCCCTACATGTTCATAAAACGTCTACAATTGAACAAAAGAAGAAAGCTGCGTCATAATCGCAATCACTCCCTCACATACTCATTCACTACTTCTAAAAAAGACTCTGTAGTTCACAGCAGTGTGCATCAATTTTACACTAAATCATTTCAAATAAATTGCACACAGTAACTATAGTAAA
The DNA here is from genome assembly GCF_963691815.1 of Echiichthys vipera. Taxonomy (NCBI): domain Eukaryota; kingdom Metazoa; phylum Chordata; class Actinopteri; order Perciformes; family Trachinidae; genus Echiichthys; species Echiichthys vipera. Next base: position 10,960,703 of record NC_139825.1, on the reverse strand, counting down.
CAAGGGATTTCAGATGCAGTCAAATGCTCAAACACTTTTTTTGCTTTAAATCCAACAATGTGATACTTCAAATTTCTTCTTCATGTTAATTTAGAAATACAAGTCAGTATCTGCTATGTAATGGCACAAAATGATTACGAGGAACAAAGGGCACGTACACTGCTGGTGTTTTTTGACATTGTATTTACTTCTCACTATAACTGAGTTTTTATCATGAAAGGAAAAGCAAAATGAGTTAACAAAGTAGTGATGTGGATCACAGCCTTGCTCTCAGTCAGGTCATATTTATATCTGCAGACTGCCAAAATCAAAAAGCAGTAGCTTTTACATTTTATATGTCCTCAAATGGGTTGAAAAGGACACACAGTTAAAGTCATAACTTTGAGTTCATGGTTTTGTGAGCACTGGGATGGCGGGTTGTTTCAACCCGTATATGAACCCTCTACCTATTCATGCTCAGTGTGACAATCAGGTCAGTGTTTGTCAGTGAGGCCTTTACCAAACAGGCCATTACTGACATTTTTTTTTCTTTAGTCATCCGTTTGCTTCAGTACAGGTCAGGTCAGAGTGGACTTATTGCTCTACCCTGAGATGTAGTAAGCAATTATAGAAACATGTGTAATCATGTTTTTATTTTCTTTAGTTTTTAAATGTGAGTCATGATCTAATTATCTCTGTACTGCTTCAATTTGCTGCCTTTTTTCCATCTGTAAATGCAGTGAAACCAGGTTATGGTTTTGTGGTGTGTTGCAGCACAGCATACGCTCGTATTTGCATGAACAGGAGGTGATCATTCATGGTTTTATAACATCCCGGCTTGATTACTGCAATTTACTTTTCACCTGCCTCAGCGAGTCATCCCTGGGCTGTCTACAGCTGGTCCAGAAAACTGCTGCAAGACTGTTGACCAGGTCCAGCAGATTATATATTATGTAGCCCCAGGGGTTTAAAGTGGTGGGGCATTGGCCCCTTCCCTACTTTCTATCTCCATATTCAGGCACAATTGTTTAGATCATACTCATCTTTAAACTCAGCCTTCATTTTGATCAAAACACATCTGTAAAGTTGCTGTGACAAAATATGGCCACAGACAGACAGAAGTATCACACACACACACACACACACACACACACACACACACACACACACACACACACACACACACACACACACAACCAAGGTGAAAACTTTATTTATAGGTTGTCAAGTAAAGCTGCTTTTTGTTAATTCATGCAAAGCTGTCACTTTCTCAAAATATAAGGTGGCTGTACTTGTCGAGAAAGCAAAAAGAGAGGTGATATCCTTTGTGGACCAAAGGGGGAGAAAAACTTGACATCTGCTGAAAATGCAGCACAATTCTCTATTTAAATGAACAAGATATAACATCCTACTAACTCACATTTATATAACCACTTTGATCTTTGCAATTGTTCACTGTAATGTTCAATGCAATCCACACAACTATATATCCGTGTCGTGTGCGGTTGGCTTTGTTTTGAATGGTGAATGTGTATTTTTATAACATATTGTCATCAACAGCTGAGTATTGTAACTTACAGAAAGTTATGCACAAAGATTTGTACGGTATCTTACGAAATATGACATTCTGTTTAACGCTGTGAAACGGCGACTGGACGTGAACTGCAATAGTAACCTTTATGAAACAGAAGGTGTCAGTTTGGTTTGAGTACCGAAACTACCGTTACATGACCGGTTCATTTTAAGCAACAAAACGTGACCGTGGGGCACCAAAACAACTTGGTTAGGATCAAAAAAAGGTGTGTATTGGCTCAATACTTCTGGAACATGAACACAGCTCCCGCAGGTGAAATTCCTGTGTTTTGGGACACATCCACCACCCTGAAATCCATCCCAACGTGGAGATTAGCGCTTTTTTGTTACGTCGCCTGATTTCCTTTTTTGCTCCAGAGGTGATTTCTACAGTAATAAATAAGTGGAATAGGCGCAAATTACAATGAATAATTTTTTGTAGTTATATGTATGAACAGTGAATGAGCACAGCATTTGATAATACTTTTGACTATTTTTGCCGTCTGACCTTTGTTTCTTGAATGAGTAATGCCAGAATCAGTGACAATCAATAAATCACATCTGCCGGGGGATTACCAGATTGGTCACAGAAACCATGCCAGGCCTCAGCACAGCAGTAAGAGGAAAAGAAACATATCCAACTTGTTCACACTTTCTCTGCTAAACAATTCATTGAATAGCCACTGCCTCGGACTTGCTCATGTGGTTCTTATCTTGTTTTAACAGCACCGTTGAGATGCACAATACATTTATTTTCCCTCCAATTAACACGGTGAATAATATGCAGGTCCGATAAGGGCTTTTTGTTCGAAACAGTGTTTGTGAAACCGAGGAAATGTGGAGGCATTTTTCATTGTGAGGCTGTTTGGCTGTAACACTGGGGATCTGATGAGCATGCCGGCCAAAGCTGCTCCAGTGGCAAGGGTCAGTAAGCAGAGGGGGGAGGAAGAGGGCAGGGGAGAAGGATGAAAGCTTCATCCAGATCTCAGACATTGATGACATATCATTCCAAACATTATTTTAGCACAATATACTTGACTGTTAATATTGACCTGTCATATTTTGTGTGGTGTGCTGTTTGATATCTTATTTACAATCACTCTATATAATGTGAACATTCAGTATATATACAGTATATACAGTATATACAGTGTATATATATATATATATATCTTGATCTCTAAAGTTGTTATTTTTTATTGTTCATAATTAGATAGAATATCCACTGTGGCTATACTACTGCTGTACTAGCATGTTTTTTTAAATAACCAAGGCACTTCAACAAAAACGGTTGTCCAGATGAAGACCAAAGGGATGACCCTCTCAGCCATCAGAGAGAGGTTGGGCGTTCACAGTCTGTGATTTCAAGAAGATTGAAACTTTACAAGGACACAGATTCATTTAAGTCCCTAAAAAAGGCTTCCACGTGAAACAAGTGCACGAGAGGACAGGATTATGCAAAGACTCTCATTGGGGAATCAGTTCAACACTGCAGCTGGAGTTTCTCGCCAGTTCAGTGCTGAACATGACAAGATCTGTGTCTTGTCATTTAAGACTTTTTGCACTGCAACCACAGCATTTCTCAGTGATGTAGCGCCACTAACAGTGTTTTCCCATGATTAGGACTAACTGCAATCAGCTTATTGGAGTTGCTGCTGCTTTGCCTGCTGATGTTTTGTCTCCACGCTGCTTTGCCACGCTGCATTGCCTCGCTGCTTTGCCTCGCTGCTTTGCCTCGCTGCTTTGCCTCGCTGCTTTGCCTCGCTGCTTTGCCTCGCTGCTTTGCCTCGCTGCTTTGCCTTGCTGCTTTGCCTTGCTGCTTTGCCTTGCTGCTTTGCCTCGCTGCTTTTCCTCGCTGCTTTGCCTCAGTGCTTTGCCTCGCTGCTTTGCCTCGTTGCTGCTGCTGGTGGCTCCATGTGCTCTGCTCTGCTGGCATATTGTGTCCACCGGTGCTTGGCTCTCGTGGCGCACTGCCCCAAGTAACTTCACCGGGGGGTCTCACCCAGCGTGTGTTTTAACCTTGGACTTCCCCTGTCTGCAAGTCTTTAAGCTTGATTACTGGTTTACCAATACATTAGGCCTAATCAACTCTGTGACTGTATGTTATTTGTTCATTTCTCACCGTGCAAGTCCTTATCTTAAATTCAGGATTTGAGTGGGCTCCGTCTGAGGACAGCTTCTCACCTGTAGAGAGGAATACCAACCTTCTGTTCCCCACAGAGTCCAGATCAGGCGTCCATCCCTTCTTGGTTGCCAAAAGTTGTGGCAATTCTAATTGCCTTGAGAAATGAGCAAATAATCAATTTTTGTAAGAAGTTTGGTTTAAGTACAAAAGACAAACAGAATTCAGAGTACAACAGAGTTATTTTTCAGCTGGGTCGGAGCTCATACACCATGGGCTAGGTTCAGAGGTCTGAACTCAAACATAGGGTAACACATAGCATATGTTGGACAAGATGATTAGGTCAGCCGAATAGAGGCTCATAATCAAAGGAAAAATATGATCCTCATGATCAGTCAGATGCATTGTTTTTCATGACAATGCCAATCACTGCACATGTGACTGACTGTGCCTGTGTGGCTGAAGGTTTACCATGCAATATGAAATTTAATTATTTCCTTTTACAGCTGACAGGGAAATACATCCATTACAAAACATATATGAACAAATTATTTAAACAGAATGATAAATTGACATGACAACAGCCAAACAATATATCGATCAGCAGATATCGGCCCTTCACAGACGTATCAGTATCGAGCAGTGTGGCGTATATGTTTTACAGAACATATAACGCAGAAAACGATGATCAGGGTGATTTAGAAATGGTGTCATATAGCTATTTATTTGATCTATTTATGAATATTGATACTGATGTTTATTATTTATTTATTTTATTTATGTTTATTTTTCACATTTCTAGAATAGGTTAACAATGTAATATATTGTATGTATGATGTGTAATAATGTTAATATTCTTTTATAAAGTTATTTGTTTAGAATAGCAGCCATCTGAGTGCCTTTGTAGAGTCATATCGGTGCAAAATCTACACAGAAAACGTCTAAGAGTGCACAGTTGGCCCGGTTGATCTGTGCCATGCTTAAGCCCGATCGTCCCCCTCCTCATCCCCCGCTGGCCAGGCCCGGCCTGTACTCGCATTACTTCAAAAGATCCGGGTCACGGCACGATTGCTTCTTGCTTATACATCATCATGCATTTTGTCCAACTGCTTTTGAATATTTTCATCTGACCAAATCTTCAGTAAACCTTCCACCTCCCTATCAAACCACTGCGAACCCTTTAGTGTCAGTTTTTCAAATGTCGTTGCAGGGAACAGATGCATATAAATAGAAGCTAGGACCGCTTGTTCATGTGCAATTGTGCCCAGCAGAAAGCGTGCACTGGTCAAATTAACTAAGTTATCGCTGTGAAGTTTTTCAATAAACTTTGTTTAGTGAGCTTTTTTCATGACAGAACAAAGACTAACAGAAACTCTCAAAACAGAGTTCCCTCCCCAAAAAGTAGATAATTAAAACAACATTAAACAACAACAACAATAATAGTAATAATAATAATAATAATAATCATTAAAGCTGCAAGCAGTGATGAACTTATGACTAAATATTGAGATGCAGATGTGTTCAGGCCTGGACTGTTATGAATCATGAGAAATTTGGGGCATATTGGACAATGTATGTTGAAGTTACAACCACTTCCTTTTTCACGGAGGAGGATGGTCGCCCCGACAACAGAATTTGATGAAAAGCCAAAACCTACATGATCAAACATCATGAAGGTCTTAAGTCTCTGCTGACAGGATTTGTGGTGGATTTGTTCAATCGGCTAGGAAAAGGACATCAACATATATAAAATGTAACTTCCTGTTGCCAGTAAGGGGCACTAAGACAATGATTCAAAATTGTCCTACATACGTGTTTAGGGCGGGTCTCTGATCAAACATGTTAAGTTTGGAAAAGATCTGAACACCAGGGGTCCGTTTCACAAAGCGGGTTTAGTGAAAACTCTGAGTCTGTTAACCCTGAAATGAGGGAAACTCTGAGTTTTCCGTTTCACAAAGGGAGGTAACTCAAACCAGAGACAGAGGGGTAACTCTAGCCTGTTTCACAAAGCGAGGTAACTTAACCTCTCGGTCAGTTACCATGGTAACATGCTCTCTGAAACTAACCTGGTCGGGACCAGGTTTTTCTCAGAAAACCTTGAGTTTCTCTCTGTCTCTGCCCTCTTTCAGCCACACGGTGTTTGATTTCCTCATTCATTCAGTCAGCACGCGAGTTTTGTCGTAGTATAGTTCCGTCTGTTTTTTCAGAAAATCATTGCAAAAATCAGACATTAGAAGTTATGTTAGGTGGTGACTATTTCACTACCATGGCATGTCCTTTTGATAACGATCCCGTGGATGAAGGTGCAGCGATACTGCACAGAGAATTAAATATTCGTCTGGAGATGATTATCAAACTACTGATTATAGATGTTCTTGCATTTCCAGGCAATTCTATTTCGAGCGATACCGTTTCATATCACAGCTGATATTGTGTGTTGCGCTGCGTTTTTTGCAAATAGGAGTTTTTTATACAACATATAAAACAGCCACTTACGGTAATATTTACTTTACAATATAAAACATGCTCAAAATGAGGCGTCACCATGAGATTGTGCCGATGTTTTACCTGTTTGAACAATGTTTTTATGCTTCATCTTAAGCTGCTGCCAAGTGCGCTTCTCCCCCATGTGAAGCACCTAAATTAAATGAATTAATAGGCTCCCACTCAAGCAGTTTCCCCCTGTGATATTACTGTGATTGCAACAGGACTACATTTAAACTTACGCACTGACTAGAGCAGCAATGTCCTCCCGCACCGTCTCCCTCTCTTTTGCTGCTGCAGCGGTGTTACACTTTCGGCGAAAAACATGCTCAAACTCTCCGTATGAGCGCATTAATATTTACAGTTCCAGTTGTAGCGTAGCCCTCCCCTTCCCTGTTGCTATGGTGACTCGTCGAATCAGGGCTCCATTGATGCTGTCTTTTTACTTGTGGTGCACGCGCTTAACTCTAGGTCAAACTACTCTGAGTTGATCAACCTAACGCAAATCTGCTGTTCTGGAACCGAAAACTCAGAGTTTCCTATCTCAGAGTAGATCAACTCAGAGTTCAGGGTTAGACTCAGAGTTTGTTGAACCTGCTTTGTGAAACGGACCCCTGGTGTGCAGTTTCAGTGATGTCTTTTGTCATGGCGTTTCAATAATAATAATATTCAACTGGATATAATAATCATTCCAATTACAATAGGGTCCTCACCGCCTTCGTCGGTGCTCGCTCGGGCCCTAATAATAAAAAGAAGAAATGTGAGTAAATGTAAGTTAATGCATGTCAAATATGTTGTAAAATATATATACCTAATAGAAGTTATATTAGGTGGTGAATATTTCCACTACCATGGCATGTCCTTTTGATAACGATCCTGTGGATGAAGGTGACGCATTACCGCAAAGAGAATTAAATATTCGTCGGGAGATGATTATCAGACCGCGCATAGACGTCCTTAATATACTGCAGCCATAATTACAAAATGAATGAAATGGATCTTTTGAGCAAATTGAATGTATTTGACTTAGCGTTTCCTAAATATAATCCCAGCTTTTCTTGCAATTAGTTGGGTTACCGGTATATAAACTACTCCTATAGGTGGAAACAACAGCCTTCTGATCCAGAATATCATCTATAATGCAAGGGGGTCTATTTCACGGCAGGGGTGCTGAATACGGCACAACACCGTTTCATGTCACAGTCCATCTCATCCCTCCTTACATTTCCAACATTAACAACCAGTAATGCTCTTATATCCCAGCAGATATTGTGTGTTGCGCTGCGTTTTTTTGCAAATGGGAGTTTTTTATACAACATATAAAACAGCCACTTACGGTAATATTTGCTTTACCATGTAAAACATGCTCAAAATGAGGCGTCACCATGAGATTGTGCCGATGTTTTACCTGTTTGAACAATGTTTTTATTTTTCATCTTAAGCTGCTGCCAAGTGCGCTTCTCCACCGCGGGGTTGTGTCACACCGCGGTGAGGAATGTCCTGTCTTGGGTTTTTTGTCTTGCGAATTTCATGTTTTTATTTTGAAAAATAACTCTCCTCTCGTTTCAGGCCACTTGCACTTCCTCTTGTGTCACCGGTCTGGTGTCTCCCCTAATCCCTGATTGTTTCCACCTGTGCTCCCTTCCCTGGTGTATATATTGTCTTTGTCCTCCCCTGTCTCGTCGCCAGAGTATTTCGTCGTGTCATGAATCTCCAGCCTTTCACAGCCTTGCCACAGAGTTGCCTTGTAATTGATAAGTATTCCCTTGCTTGTTTTTCTGTTTCCTTGTATACCTCTGACGAAGAGTGATTTAGATTTTGATCAGTTGTGAACCTTTTTTGTTTTCTAGATAGCCATAGCCTTTTTGTTTCTGGTTTCCCCTCCTTCGGGAGCGAATTTCAGTTTCTAGCCCTGTTTATTGTTTTCTTGTCTATCCTCTGTCTGTTGACGAGGTAGAGTTTAAAGCCGTTTGGTTGTCACTTCTTCTGAAGGAGATACAAGTGGTTCAGAATAAAAGCCTGACTGCATCTGAGTCCTCATTTCGCCAGGCCTGACAGGTTGCACTTAAATGAAATAAACTAATAGGCTCCCACTCAAGCAGTACCCCCTGTGATATTACTGTGATTGCAACAGGACTACATTTAAACTTATGCACTGACCCGAGCCGCAATGTTCTCCCGCACCGTCTCCCTCTCTTTTGCTGGTGCAGCGGTGTAAACCTGCTCAAACTCACCGTATGAGCGCATTAATATTTACAGTTCCAGTTGTCGTCGAATCAGGGCTCCATTGATGCTGTCTTTTTTTACTTGTGGTGCACGCGCTTAACTCCAGGTCAAACCACTCTGAGTTGATCAACCTAACGCAAATCTGCTGTTTCCTATCTCAGAGTAGATCAACTCAGAGTTCAGGGTTTGACTCAGAGTTTTTTGAACCTGCTTTGTGAAACGGACCCCTGCAGTGGATTCAGCCCAGTCCACTTGACATCGGGTCAATGTCAGTGCATGTCAGTGTTTCTGAGGCTGTAGGCTGTTCTCGTGTCTCATTCTGCTGATGGTGTTTGTGCTGACCTAAACATTAACCTCCTCAGTAGACCTGCCCCAACAGGAGTCACACATGACCAGGTGTTTCCTGGTCATGTGTGAAATTATCAGCGCAATTTCAAAAATTTCTTGGGGGAGAAACCCCCGAACTCCGTTTGGAAAGGAATCTGGCTTCTGGGCTACAGCCCCGGATGTTTTCACGAGCTAGTGACGCGCCTGGGGGGCAGTCTTGCCTTGTTCCATGAGAAACCGCAAAGTTCTCAGAATACCTTCCATTGGTACAGACTGATGCTACTGGCATGGTATAAAATAGCCTAATCCAGGGGTTACCAACCTTTTTGAAACCGAGAGCTACTTTAAGAATATTGAGCCATACAAAGGGCTATCAGTTTGAGACTCTCCTCTGAAATAACAAATTTGCTCAGTTTGCCTTTAGTTATAAATTATTAATAATGATTAATGATATTCACCTAATGTGAAGACACTGATTACTTTAATGATTTCTCACAATAATCATGAACAATAACAATAAGGTGAGAAACAAGATATCCATATTCAGCACTTTATCTCTATTAATATCAGTAATAGTTACATTTTCAGATGATCACTCACATCACTACATCACAGCCGCTGACAAACCCTTAACAAATCATGAACAATGTTGTAACATGTTTCAAAAAGTTATCAATTATGTAATGTTAAAGAAAAATCAATTCATATATTTTGAAATAAATCTTGTCACATTTTGAACTAATGACCAAATCTGCCCCATTTTTAAACAAAATTATAACTGTTACATGTCATGAACTCAGTTGTCACTTGGCCATGGCACTGTGATGTTGCCACTGACAACTGGTATCTGGTATCTTTTTCTTTGTTAGTAGGAAGACAGCATTGCATGCTATTCACCAGTGTATTGTAATCTGGTGTGTAACTGCAACTGTGAGTGAGTCTTTCAGATGTGCATCAGTAGTTTAATGCATCAATTTTGGGAAGTCTGGTTCACCTTTATAGTGAGCGAGTGGGCGGGGCCTAACCAGGAAGTGGGCTGGTATTCACCTGGAAGTGGGTCGAGTTGTTTTGAAATACATTTAACCAGTATGTTAATTTAAGTATGCAACTGTTAAGGGGTGATCAGAAATAGTTATATTTATATTTAAACTATTTACAGAACAGCATCAGCATTGAGCTTCAGGTCAATGGTTTTGATCACGACAGCAAACAAACTATTTACAGTTTAATGATTACAACACATGAATGTAATGAACAAGAGTTTACATACTCAGTATAACTTTCTCTTTTTAACTTTTATTTTTTTTAGGATCAATGTGATATTTATTTATTTTTGTTTCTTTTTTATGTGAGTCTGTGTGTTTGAGTGAGTAAGAGAAACAGAGAGAGAGAGAGAGAGAGAGAGAGAGAGATTGATAGATAGAGAGAGAGAGCTTGTGTGTGTGAGTGTGTGTGTTGACAGCTGACGGTTTAAAAAATAAATAAAAAATGCAGATGACCGGCAGGGAGTGTGTGTGTGTGTGTGTGTGCGTGTGTGTGTGTGTGTGTGTGTGTGTGTGTGTATGTGTGGGTGTGTGTGCAGATTAGTTGATTTGTAATATTTATACCACTACTACCTTTATTTTTTATGGAATACAGCAAGAAAGTGTGAGACACTCAGTTAAAATAAGAAAAAGAAAACAAATCTCTGACAGGCAGAGATGAGTCCCATTCTACCAGGCAGCACATCTGAATGAACCCACGTTTATAGAACTCTACTGTTAATAAGTGAGTACAAACCAAAGTTAAAATTGAAGCTGAAGAAACTTAAAAACTAAAGGAAAAGACTGAGTGAGAGAGAGACAGAGCAGGTGTGTGTGTGTGTGTGTGTGTGTGTGTGTGTTTGTGTGTGTGTGAGTGTAGCGGAGCAGCACCGTGACAGAAGGCAGACAGTCTGCTAATGAGGATTTTCATTTAATCTGAGCATGATATCTGACGCTTATTACTCTTATCATACTCATACTCAGCAAAAATGCTTTATCCGGCTCATCCCTCTAGATCAGGGGTATTCAATTAAAAGTCACCGAGGTCCAGTTACTAAATTTTCCTCCAAGTAAAAGGTCCTAACATTTTCATTTCAACACACATTTTCATATGGTTTCAATAATATTTATTGTCAATGCAGGAAACCTTTAACACAGTGAACTTATATGGTAAACTAGCTCATTTACCATAAATAAAAGTCCTGCAGGCAAATAAATGTAAGGCACTTTTTTCATTCAAGAAAACATAAATCTCAGAATAAAATAAATAAAACAGAGCCTAATAACCATTTTTCTCTTAAATTAAAGAGGTCCCAGCCTAAAGAAACACACTTCAAGTAAAAAAGTAAACATCTTCAGGAAATAATAAATAAAAAGTGTCTCTTTTAGTGACAAAACAAGAGCAAACAGAGCATTGACTACATTTTTCTTAAATCAAAGAGGTCCCAGCCTAAAAAACTGACAGGTCAACATCTTAAGAAAACAATACATAAGAAATTGCTCTTTTTGCGAAAAAAAATGAGAACCAAGCTTGGACACCACCTTTCTCTTTTGATTATTCTTTTTCTCTTAATGAGAAAAGTGTGCATGTGACTGCCCTGCCAATGATTTAAATCTGGGTTGGAATGGAGTCAGGGCCATCCTCATGCAGACATGTAGGTGGCTATTGGTCAGCCTAGAACGGTACTTGTTTTTGATGATGTTCATGGTGGAAAAGGCTGACTCACAGCTGTAAGTAGATCCAAACATGGTCAAGGTGTGCAGTGCTACTTTAGTTAGACCGGGGAACACACTCTCAGACACAGTCTGCAGCCAGAAGGTAGCAGGGTCAGTTGCCTCAAAATGCTCTTTTAATGCAGCATTTCCTTGCAGATCAATCAGCTCAAGCTGTAGAGATCCTGCATGTGCCCACTTGAATGTCTGTGTCACCTCCTTAGAAAATCCTCTGACTTCTCTGATGAGGAAAGGATTCTGGATTAACAGGAGGAGCTGTGGCCCAAGGCAGAAGCTGTTGAACCTGTTACTGAAGTTTTCAATCAGCTTGTTGATGAAGTCAACATAGGGAGAAACATCTCTCTCAACCTGCATCTGTTCCTGCAGTTTTGGGAAGTGTTCACACTCTCCTTCAATATCTTCTTTGAAAATGTCCAGCTTCCTCTGGAAAGAGCTAACAGCTGTCATCAAATCCGCAACTGAATTGTTCTGGCCCTGCAGCTTTAAATTGAGCTCATTAAGATGTGATGTAATGTCAACCAAAAAAGCAACCATATCCATCTTGTGCTCATCTTGCAGAAACAGTGAGAACTGTGTTGCTCTCTGGCTTTTGACCTGCTTTAAGAACGCTTCTATTTCTTTTCGAATAGACCAGAAACGTCCCAGTGCATTGCCTTTACTCAGCCACCTTACATTGTTGTGCAATAGCATGTCATTGGCATTTGCCTCAACATCTTCCAGGAATTCTCTCAGGAGGCGATGCTGAAGGGATGAGGATGCCCTAAGGAAGTTGATGAGTTTCATCACTGTGTTCATTACATCAGCAAAATGTTCTGATAGAGTGGCACATAGAACAGTCTGATGGATGAGACAGTGGTAAGCAATGAGATCTGGGTTGTCCTCTTTCATCCGGGACACAGCCCCCCGCTCTTTTCCCACCATGGCAGGGGCACCATCCGTGGTGACAGAGACAACCTGCTTCAGATCTATGCCCCTCTTTGTCAGCATCTCTTTTATTGCTGCATATATGTCCTCTCCTCTTGTGTGTGTTTCAAGTGGTGTTACACCCAGCAGGTCCTCACAGAACTCCTTCTTATCTTTGTGAAAAAATCTCACATACACCAAAAGCTGGGCATTATCAGTAACATCTGTAGATTCATTAATTGCCAAAGAAATGCATGGTGCACTCTGAATGGCTGCATCAAGCTGTGCCAGTACATCATCTGCTAATATTTCTGATTTTCTGGTTGCTGTTGAAGCTGACATCGGGATTTGTTTGATTTTTTCACACATCTCGTCTTTTTGTTTCCCCTCAAATAATGTCTCAGCAACAGCATTTAAGCACTCCTTCACAACTGTCCCATCACTAAATGTTTTTTTGTGTTGCCCTAAAATCCACGATACCTTTAGAGAACATTCGTTTGCACGTTGCTGGGCTGTAAATGTATGCGTGATGAGTCGGGTAGACCTGTCATACTGGGCTTGCAGTTCGGTTATTTTGCGTGCCCTCAGCTCAGACTTCAGGGGAAAACTTTGCTCAAAAGAGCTGTGCTTCGTTTCATAGTGCCGCTTCACGTTGCCACTTTTAATTAATGCGACGTTTTCGGAGCATATGAGGCACACTGGTTTTGAACTGCCTGCCGGAAGAATGAACATAAACTTCTCCGTCCATTCATCTTTAAAACAACGGTTTTCCGCATCGACCTTCCTTCTTTTGGAACAAGCCATGTCTCTTCCTCTCTGCTCTGGTGCGCCGGCCGAGCAGAGTAAACAAAGGATTTGATTGGCTCAACGGAGTGAAGCTATTGCCGTATTAACTCGAGTAGCAGCGCCCGCCGTCTATAGTTGCGACCGTCAGAAAAAATGCTCCATGAAAATCGTCTATTCTCGTTAATTTATCAGAGATTGGTCACGGCTCACGGGTCCGGACAGAACCATCACTCGGTCCGGGTCCGGACCGAGGTCCGCCATTTGGTGATGCCTGCTCTAGATGATACCTGTATGTCGGCCGATCATAGGAGGAGCCCCGTTTGTAGTCACCGCACCAGCTTTTCCAATGATACCTTTTTCTCACTGTGTTATAAATGTCAACTCCACTCGTAGTTATATTTAAGGGCAGTCGTGTCAGGAGTTTTTCATTTGTGAAGAGATCTTCAGACACCATCCGGATAAAAACCAACAGCTGCGCTGTACTGCTGCTGTCTGCTGAACCACCTGATCGGCCAAGTTACTAGACATTGCTGACATTGACTAGCCATCGTAGATGCCCCCACATAGGAGAGAGCGGAGATTAGATCGGTTCCATTTTTCTCGTCTTTAAGTACAATTATCATCACTTCTTTGAAAACTTCTCCATCTGAAAATGCCTTCTTCTTCTTTATCAGATCAGAAAATGTTGCTTACCTAAAGCTGCCTTTAGCTCACAGGTTTTTCTGCCCTTAGTGCGCTTCCCGGTGGGTAGTTAGCATTGTAGCTTTTGTGACACATGGTGAAGTGTCTCTCCTCATTGTGCCGCTTTCCCGTCACCACTGTCACCCCGCAAATGAGGCACACGCAGGTTTCTTACAGTCGTAAAAAAGAACTCCTCCTCCCATTCGTTGTGACAGGGAAAGGTTTTCTTTCTCTTTTACGCCAATATTTTTGGGGTAAGAAACTGCATTCAATCATTCTTTGCTGCGCCCCCTAGCTTACTCTTCAGAAGCAATGGTTTTGTCACAATACTGACCTTTGAACTAGACTAGGTCAGAGTTCACCTAAACTTATCTAAACTTCATCTATAATTAATATATTTTAAGGATATTGTCATTTTAAAATCTATATAAATGCAAGTGTGATTAAAAAAAATAAAATTGGTGCCTGCAGGCACCGTGTTGGTGACCCCTGGCCTAATCCATATAATAAATTGTTTCACAAAGCCAAACTTATCTAATACAAAAAGCAAATGCCCCTACTCCAGCGGAAGGGTTTTCGGCATCTATGGAAATAATAAGCGCCGGGGTGGTAGGATCTGAATCATGACTAACTCAAGGGACTCACTGTACATGTTCAGCATGTAAGGGATGAGGTGGGTGGAAAATTTCTTAAAGAACTCAAATGGGAAATCGCCGGCCCTGGACTCTTGCCACTCTGAAGTGATTTTATTGCCACATTTAGTTCTTCAGCAGTAATAGGATTTTCTAATATGTTTTTGGACTCTTCAATAATAGTGGGCATGTTTACATTTTGAAAAACACTGTCAAATGTGGGACAAGAATTGTGCTCAGAAGAATAAACTGTAATATAGAAATCCCTGAACCTATCATTTATTATTTCATTATCAAATGTACGGCCCTCAGCTGTTTCAATCGTTGTGATAAGATGTGAAGCAGCTGCTTGTTTAAGTCGATAGACAAGAACCTTACTGACTTTGTTGCCAAATTCATAATATGTATGTTGGGATCTCCAACTTATTTTCTGCTACATTGGTTGATAAGTTATCAAATTTATTTTTCTCAAGCAGAAGCTCCTTCAATAAGTCAGGTGAGGGGGAGCTTGTGTACGCCAGTTCTAATTGTGAAATTCGTTATGTCTGACAATTAGCTTGCTTCTTATGATAGGATATATGTGAAATTACCTGACCTCTGAGGTACACTTTTAGTGACTCCGACAGATTTGCACAACTTGCTACACTCTTGCTACACTTCCGTGGTTAGAGCATAGCGTCTGCTCTGTTGACTGCTGCTTCTGTCCCCCATCGCCATTGTGTCCAATGTCTGCTACCAGTTTTATAGTGTCAGTCTTTTTTTTGGTTTTGTTTTTTTCCCATGTCTCTGCGTTAGTGTATTTGTTTAGTTTCCGTAATCCTCTGGTCAACCGCATATCTCTGCTCCATTGTCATTCATTCTCCTCCTCATCTGAACTCACGGTCTCACTAAAAACTTATCCACCACTGGATCCAGAGACTTCAGGTGGTCCAAAACTCTGCAGCCTGCCTCCTCACTTACACCCTGTCACGTGAACACGGAACAACAAGCTTTGGGGACGGTGCTTCTCCAGATCAGCACCCCGACTTTGTAACTCTCTCCCCCAACCCGTGACTCTCTCTCACTGCCCACATTCAAATCCCGCCTAAAACCTTCCTTGCCCAAGCTTTTGACATCCCCTACCCCTAACCACCTTCCCCCTCTCTACTCTCCACAGCCACACCCTCCCTCTCTCTCCGTCAGACCCACCTGCATTCTCCCGTCCTTCCTCGCCACAATGCACCTACTGTAACTGTCTCTGTACCTACTCTGTTTCTGTCTGTACTGTTGTTATTATTATTATTATTATTATTATTATTATTAGATGTATGCAAAAGCTACTTTTTCGAACTCCTCCTAGGCCGAGTTTCTGACCAAGAGGAAACTTGGTACACGTAATGTTTGGAACGTGCTGACCAAAAGTTATCAAAAGAATTTTGATACTCATATAAATGTCAAAGTTATAAAGGAACAACTTCCTGTAGATTACAGTCAAAACAGGAAGTGTTGCGTATCTTCTCCAAATTGTGTCGCATGGACACAAAACTAGTTTCCTATGTCTTACTAAGGCCCTCTACAAAATTGCAACCAACCAACCACTAGGTGGTGCTATTATGCATAATTCCTCATATTTTAGCAATTATAAGTCAAATTAACAAGAATAGTTTTTGAGGCTGAGGCTTTGAGGAGAAGGCGCTGTTTTGAATATCACTCATACTGGAGCATTAACCATACAAGTTATGGAAACAAAGCTTTCAGGGGAGGTATAAACTAGGGCCCTCACAGAACATACCAAAAATGACACATGTCCACCACAAGGTGGTGCTATAATCAAGAAAAAGGCATTTTGGCCTCTAACTTCTACATCGTTTATTGCAAATATAGATTTCTCACATCCACATGTTCTCTGAAAGGCACTGAGTCTTGGGATTTAGAGCATGGCACATTTCTGCGTATATTTCTGAGTATAGTTGCGCAAAATTGCAAAAAAATGAAAAACCTATTTTTTTCAAACTCCTACTAGGCTAAGAGTCCGATCCCCACGAAACTTTGCAGGAATTATCTTTTAATCATCTTGATGAAAAGTTATCAAAAGAATTGAAATAGTCCAGAACGTGTATTCTATGAAGAAAAAACTTCCTTTATGTTGTACTCATAAAAGGAAGTATTGTATATCTTCGCAATACTTAGTCTGAATAACATCAAACTCGAAATGATAGTTCTCCATGGAAACTTCAGGCTCTGTGCCAAATTGGAGGTCAATCGGACATTACTTAGCGCTGTTACACAAAATTGAAAAATACACAAACCATGTGAAAAATATTCAAAACATACCTTTGCGAGCTTGTCCTAGGCCAAGAGTCTGATCAGCACAAAATTTTTTGCACACATAATCTTTCTAACCCTACGATCACAAGTTATCGAAAGAATTTTCATAATCCAAACAACATGAAAGTTATAGAGGAACGGCTTGGTACACTGTAGTCAAAACAGGAAGTGGTGCGTTACTTTTTAAGTAGTTTCTCTGACTATCACACAACTTGGAAAAGTTATTTCCCGAGACGTACTGAAGGTCTGTGCATAATCTGACATCAATCGGCCACAAGCTTGGGCTGTTGTGCAAAATTGAGTAATGCATGCATTATGTGAACAAATGAAATCTTTACTAATTCAAATACCTACACTTTCTTTTTCAAACTACATTCTGTGCTGCATTCAGGCTGCGACTTGCATCATGCCCATTGCCTCTGCGGGATGCCAGGTCTGAGTTGCATGGGGGGCTCTGACCCCGTTGATACCTGCTTGTAGGTCTAGTTATTATTATTCATATTTATGCCACATTCATAATTGCTTCTATTTACTGTTGTGCTGTCTTTGCTTGTCCCGCCCTCACTGTCATTACCCCTTTCTTGTTTTTTTTGTTTTCATTTCACTGTAACCGTCTTTGGGTCACTGAAAAGCGCTTAATAAAATAAATTATTATTATTATTAAGAGATTTCCAGAGAGGAATTAACCAACAAAGAATCCTATTTGGTCAGCCAAAAAGTACTCAAAGTTCTCTAGGGACAATGTAGTGGTCTCCAGCAAGGTCTAGGAGTATTGTGCGCAAACCTAAAGTGGCTGTAAGGGCGGAGTGATCTGATATGACTATGGCGTTGTATAAACAGGCTTCTGCTGAAGAGAGGAAACGATTATCTACAAAAAAATTAGCGATATGGGAAAATGTCTGATGTACCTGAGAGAAAAAGCAGTAAGACCGAGAAGTGGGGTTCATGCTTTGGTATAGATCTTAAACAGCAGTCTTTAAGAAAGGAATTAAATATTTGGGTTAGTAGTCCAATACTGGATCGAGGCAAAAGTTGAAATCACCACCTAAAATTAAAAAGTGGGAGTCTATATAAGTTAAACTATATAGCAAATTAGAAAAATTTATCATTGTCCCAATTAGGCGCATATAGGTTAGTTAGTATCACAGGTGTATTAACAATACGACCTGTAACAATTATGTAGTGAACCTGAGGGTCTGCAATAATACTAGTGAACTGCAGAGATTTATGGATCAAAGTAGCTGTGCCCCTTGACCTGCTATTTAAGAGAGAATGATATGATTGTGCTACCCAGCATCTGCATATATTCATGCCAGGTGATTTGACTTGTTTAGATGCGTTTCCTGCCGATAAGCCCACGGACGTTCCAACCGGCAAATGCTATTGATGTTCCTATATGGCTTTGCAACCTACTAAGTAATACCATAAAATAAAGCTGTTATATAGTTTGTCTTGGTGTCTGCACCTAGTTTAACTTCAGCCTGAATACTCTAAACATAATTCAACTAAACACTGAAAAAAACAAAAAACACCCACCCTTACACCTCCCCAACTTAGGTGCATACAAGAACCCACCCACCCAGACTTTCTATTAATGTATCACTCAAAAGAGTTGCAAGCTAAGGTCTGTTCTATACATTTTCTGCAGATCTGTCAAAATTGCCAAGAAAAGAATCCCTTTGTACATCAGGGGCCCTGAGAGGATTTACGCAGTATCTCATCCCTCATATGCATGGAGTGTACACACATGATAAACACACACAAGGATTCCCTGGGTTTTGGTTTTGCTCGTACTGATCTGTGGGTTCTGTCCAGCAATGGAGCTTCAGGTTTAGGGCGTCTTTCAAAAGTTGAGACACAAACTGCAAAGGCTGACCATTCTCCAGCCCTTCCTAAATGCCAGTGAGCCGCAAATTGTTCAGTCTGGAATAGCCTTCCAGGTCTTCACATTTTGCCTGCAGCTCTCTCACATCGCCTTGAAGTTGGGACACAGAGGTACGGAGTTCAGTAATGCAATCACCAGTAAGGCAAGGCAAGGCAAGGCAGCTTTATTTGTATAGCACTTTTCATACACAAGGCAGACTCAAAGTGCTTCACAGCACAACATGTCATGAATTCAAATGCATTACAGGAAGACAAAGAGAATAAAAACATAGACAATAATCAAAACAGTGCGGACGTTAAAAGTGCGAAGATTTAGCAGAAAGCTAAGGTGAACATAAAAGTTTTCAGTCTAGTTTTAAAAGTGGTCAGAGTGGGTGAAAGTCTCAAATCTTCAGGAAGTTTATTCCAGCTGTTTGTTGCATAATGACTGAAAGATGCTTTCCCTTGATTTGAGTTTACTCTGCGAACCACTAAAAGATTGGTCTCAGAGGATCTTAGTGATCTAGAAGGCTTATGTAGTGGGAGCATATCAGTGATATACCTCGGCCCTAGACCATGAAGTGATTTATATGTGAGCAGGAGGATTTTGAAATCAATTCTCTGACGTACAGGAAGCCAGTGTAATGATTTAAGAATTGGTGTAATGTGCTCACATTTTTTGGTCTTTGTTAGAACTCTAGCAGCAGCGTTCTGAACAAGCTGTAGCTGCCTGACAGTTTTTTTGGGAAGACCTGCAAGGAGACCGTTACAGTAGTCTAGCCTACTGGTTATAAAGGCATGGACACGTTTTTCTAAGTCTTGAGCTGACATGAGCCCTCTAAGTCTTGTTACATTGTTAAGGTGATAGTAGGCCGATTTTGTTACTGATTTGATGTGACTGTCGAAATGTAAATCAGAATCCATAATAACCCCAAGATTTCTGGCTTTATTTGAGGTTTTCAGGGACAGTGATTGAAGGTGTTGGATGACTTTAGACCTTTCTTTCTTAGCACCAAAAACAATTATCTCAGTTTTATCCTCATTTAGTTGAAGGAAATTTTGGCACATCCAGTGTTTGACCTGCTCAATGCACTGGCACAGTAGATCTATGGGGCGATAGTCATTTGGTGATAGCGCTACATAGATTTGGGTGTCATCGGCATAGCAATGGTGGTCAATGTTATTATTTTGCATGATTTGTCCTAGTGGGAGCATATAGATATTAAATAAAGTCGGCCCCAAGATTGAACCTTGGGGGACTCCACACGTTACGTTGGTTTGTTCTGATACAAAGTCGCCAATGGAAACAAAATAGTTCCTATCTTGTAGATATGACTTGAACCAGTTTAGGACTGTGCCTGAGAGCCCCACCCAGTTTTCCAACCTGTCCAAAAGTATTGAGTGGTCGACAGTGTCAAATGCAGCACTGAGGTCCAATAGCATTAGTACTGAAGTTTTGCCAGAGTCTGTGTTAAGACGGATGTCATTTATAACTTTAATAAGGGCCGTCTCTGTGCTATGAAAAGGTCTAAATCCTGACTGGAGGTTGTTGTGGCAGCCAGTAGAAGCCAAGAAGTGAGTTAGTTGTTGGAGTACAACTTTCTCAATTATTTTACTTATGAATGGTAGATTTGAAATTGGTCTGTAGTTGTTGATAATAGAGGCATCTAGGCTCCGCTTTTTTAGAAGAGGTTTAATGACTGCAGTTTTGAAGGCCTTTGGGAAATTGCCCGATTGAATAGAGTTATTAACTATTTGCAATACGTCTGTTGATAGGCAGTCAAAAACATTCTTAAAGAAGTTGGTAGGTAAAGCATCGAGACAGCAGGTGGTTGGCTTTAGATCGGTCACTGTTTCCACTAGAGTTTTAGAGTCTATGGCATTAAAGCTTGCCATCATTGCTGTGTTATTTTGGCCTAAACGGGATGGTGATCCAACTTTTTTGTTTGAGATATTGATGGCACGTCTGATGCCTTCAATTTTATCAGTATAAAAGAATGCAAACTCATTGCATTTCTGTGTGGAATGGAGTTCGGCTGGTATTTGTGTTGGGGGGTTGGTCAGTCTGTCGACAGTTGCAAATAGGGTTTTGGCCTTATTAGTGTTGCTGTTTATGATATTGGAGAAGAATGTTTCTCTAGCACTTTTTAAGACTAAATTGTAGGCCTGGAGCCTCTCTTTATAGATGTCATGGTGAATATAAAGTTTTGTATTTCGCCAGATTCGTTCAGCCTTCCTGCACTCTCTTCTCTGGGCTGTTACAACAGCAGCTTTTCTCCAGGGTGCCTTTTGCTTACCAGAAATCGTTTTAACTGTAACCGGTGCAATGACATCTATGATATTCACAATTTTGGAATTAAAGTTGTTTACAAGATCATCAGCATGGCATGGGTTTAGAGGTGGTAGCGAGGAGATGGCATTTTTAAAGAGTACATTAGCATGTTCATTGATGTAGCGCTTTTTGACATTCTTTGATTCTGTTTGTGTCTCCGGAATTAAAGAAATATTAAAGAAAACACAGAAGTGATCAGACAATGAAAGATCAGTCACAAGAACATCAGAAACATTGAGACCTTTTGTGATAATCAGGTCCAGGGTGTGTCCTTTACAATGAGTAGCCTCTTTCACATGTTGAGACAGGTCAAATGTATCTAAAATAGTAAAAAGTTCCTTTGCACCCTTGCCATTCGAATCGTCAATATGAAAATTAAAGTCACCAGTTATAACTAGGCAGTCAAAGTCAGTGGAGATACTAGACAATAATTCGGTAAAATCATCGAAAAAATTTGCTGAGTATTTAGGTGGCCTGTAAATAATTAACAGAAGAATTTTGGGAGAGCATTTCAACACAGCACACAGGTATTCGAATGATGTAAAATCACCAAGTGACATCTGTTTCCCCTGAAATATGTTTTTAAATATAGCAGCAACCCCTCCCCCCCTTTTCCCAGATCTACATACATCAATAAAGTTATAGTTGGGGGGTGATGTCTCGATCAGAATGCTTGCACTGTTATTTTGCTCCAGCCATGTTTCAGTTAAAAACATAAAATCAAGTTTGGAAGTAGTAATAAAATCGTTGACTAAAATTGATTTGTTATTCAGAGACCTAACATTGAGCAGACCCATCCTGATGGTGTTATTGACAGGCTTCGATGTTGACTTTGATTTGGAGAGGATAGGAATGAGATTGTTTAGGTTAGCAGGGTGTCTACGTTTCCCAATGTTCTCTCTCTTGGTAGTCACAACAGGAATGTAGAAGGTGCCAAGCTTTGACGTAGGCAGCCTTGGGCCCAGCTGATAATGTGGTCTACTGCTGAACCCTGTTTTGTATCAATAATATTCAGGACTGCTGTCAGGGCGGGGCGGGGGTGGCCATGAGGGGGAGGAGGAGTGGGCAGCGTCAGAGCTGGAATGAACTACTGGAGGTGGACGTTGAGGGCGAAGAGGGGGTTTACGTAAGAGGGGCGGAGTAGGGCTGAGGGTTTGTGAAGCACACCTTCGTGGAGGGGGGGGAGGCGGTGGGAGGGATTTGCCACTGAGATGACGCTGAGGGGGGGATCGCTGAGGTCGGTCAAGGGGAGTAAAAATAGGAGTAGGGCGGGGAGTGGGTGGGGGTAGCTCCCGGAACTCCAAAGGGGATAAGGGGGGAGAAAGGCTTACTTGAGGGAGGGAGAAGGATGGAGACCTGGATTTAGGCTTGGGGGGTGTGGGGGAGGGATCTTCAAGCCCATTTGAAATGAAAGGGGAGGTAGAGGGGGATGGACACGTCTCCTCTTTGCTCCGGTGTCTCTCATGGTCAGCGCTCTCCTTTTGCAATGGCTGTCCTCCTTCGACGTTCATGATAAGCTGTGTTGTGTCTGTCTTTTCCATTGGTTCCTCTT
Source organism: Echiichthys vipera (assembly GCF_963691815.1). NCBI lineage: Eukaryota > Metazoa > Chordata > Actinopteri > Perciformes > Trachinidae > Echiichthys > Echiichthys vipera. The sequence goes on along the minus strand of NC_139825.1, from coordinate 10,938,181 downwards.
GTCTCTTGTCCTTGGCAGTGATGATAGATGGATGACGCAGGAAGTAAGACATGTTGGTCATGAAAAGCTTTACTCCCAGCTTATTTAGACAAAGTCCGTCTGCCTTAAAAAGATGCCTGCGGTCCCAGAAAAAGCTAAAATTGTCAATAAAATGCATCGAACGAGCAAGAAAAACGCTGGAGAGCCACTCATTCAGCGAGTAAAGTCGACTGAATCTCTCAGCTCCTCTCCTGATCGGGGGTAGAGGACCACTGATAAACACCTCAGCATTCACAGCGCTGACTGTTTCAAAGAGTTTATTGAAGTGCTCTCTCAGCTCACTTGATTGTTGTTTTTCAATGTCATTAAAACCAATGTGCAGAATGATATTTTTCACATTTGGGTGTGCAGCCACAATATCCAGGATTCTTTTTTCCAAGTCAGACACCCTATCCTTCGGAAAGCAGAGTACTTTGGTGTTATTATTGCTTTTCATATCTTTTACAGAAAAGTCACCCACAATCAGATTTTCAGGCCCACTTGTTAGCTTTCTTGGTGGTTTTAAGTTAGCAGGTCTTACCCTTCTGCGTGGTGATGGTGGGTTATTCAGGCAATCAGAGGGGGATCCATTGTCCGACAACAGTGGAGCAAACCTGTTCTTTAGTTGAACACTTGCTTGCTGGGGAAGTTTCTTGGTACTTTTCCTCTTCTCAGCTGTCCGCTGCTGTGTCCTACGTGGCAGGGGAGTTGATGAAGCGCTATGCCTGGATAGAGATGGTAGCGCAGGCCAACCGGTCAGATCAGAGATATCGGGGCGCTGGGTCCTCCCGGTTATCCGTTCTCCCTTGTCGCAGGGAGGTGGTCTTCTCTTTGGCTTTGCCCCAAGTGTGTTCCAGGGAGGATTATCGCTGGTAGATTTATTACCCTGTACAGGGACCTCCCGTTTCCTCGTAGCTTCATCGTTGCTAGTTTGCTGGGTTCTGGCATGCCCCTGTCCACTGTTTTCAGTCAGTGCTAGGGTGGTATTGTTGTCACAATATCCATTCACTTCTATAAATACTTCTAACCGATTAATTTTTGTTTCCAGCAGCAAAATCTTCTGTAGTAGTTTGTGGTAATCTTCCATAGAGAAGGGAGGCATCTTCTGGTGATTACCTTTAGCACTGTAGCACAGGCTCAGGCTTATTTTGAATGGTAGGCCTCCCTGCCTAGCGTTGAGGAAGTCGTAAAAATATTGAAAAATGCCTCTGTTATCTAAAATAAATATAATCCCACTGGTTTTGTAAGTATCCAGGAGCTGTTGCTCTTTGTTTCTTATTGAGGAGAAGCAAATAGTAGCAGATAGTAGCAAAAAATGCAAGCAAAGGCGAGAGCAAGCAGAAAAGCGTCCGCACTGTAGCAAAGCAGCAAAGCAGTAAGCAGAAGCAGTAGAATCGGCAGCTTTCTCCAGCTCCTTTAGTCGGGTATCATGTGATGCTAATGAGGCCCAGATGCTAGTGACCGCCGCTGATAACTCGTCCTTCACCAAGTCAATGTCTAGTTATATATAATGCTGCAATGTCTGAATGGCCGCCCGATCTTTGCACAGACAGAATCCTGGAGCGAGTTGAATGAGTCAGAGAGCATCTTCGGTGTTAGCGTATTGTTGCTAGTGGAGGCCTCGAGGGTAGCCGAGTATTTCAAGCCGCCATTATAGTCTCAAAACAGTTCCAACTTGTTGTTCTACGTTAAAATTACTTTAGGACATATGCGTTATATTAAGTTTTAAAAATCGACCTTTCGGAGCTTGCGAGCAGAAGCTTGAGCAGAAGCGCCCCCCACTATCGCTGTGAAGTTGCTGGTTCAGCTTTCCCAGCTTTCAACACATTTGAGCAGGTGCTGCAGTGCTCTGTAGTTCACTGGTAAAGGCAACGTGCTGGACGAGAGAATCTGTTCTATGAAGGTTTGAGAGTTTGAGACTCTGATATGCGTGTATTTTAGGAGAAGTTGAAGTGTCTTCAGTTGATCTGACATGGCTGCTTTCAGGATGTCTGCTGCTCAGACTTGGAGCGGACCCCGAAAGATCTGGCAAAAGGACCGGAGTCCTGTATTTATAAGGTTTATAAAATATACAGTATATAAGATGATATTTATAAGAAGATATAATATATATGACGACAACGTAATTGTGTATCATGATATTGATTCCATCGAGAGATGAAAAATAATCATACTGAATTATTATCCTGCCCTAGTTCAGTATTTTGCCTTAGGACACTTGGTTGGCCCAGGGATTGAAAGGCTGATTGTATAAAAACAGGGTAAAATGTCATGATTGACACCCGCACTATAAATTTCCGTTGGAATTTTTGGGGGATTTTCGACCCTACACATTTTTGGAAAGGTTATTGTATGTGGAATCACAAAACCAATGTTGTAATTCGCATAGGTGTGTATAGGGTGGCCATATTGGAATTTAAAAAATGGCTGCTGTAAAACTGTAAAAAAAAAAAAAAAAAGTTTTGTCATATCTTGGCTTCTAAACAAGCTTGAACGTTGATTTAAACTGTAAAATATATATTTTCAATGTCAAGCAATGCAATGGTTGGAGTTAAAAGGCTAAAACATTTTAAAACATTTACCCTTTAACCAAAATTACCCAGTGAGGTTTTTTCTTACAATATCTTGCTAATAACAAGTTATTATTTTATATTCCAGCTGTTCCTCAAAAAATATGTTTTATACCATTCAATTAACAATTTCATATCAACCCAATAAAAAACATAATCCACCAAATGTCTAAAAACAGCACACGACAATCCGAAGTTAGATCAAGCTCTAACCATTTAAGCATCATGGAATGCATTTCCGTGCCACAGCAGATTAACAGTGGTTATATATCATTCTGGCACTGGCTACAGCACTGACATGTCGGTACAGGCTAAATCATTAGCTCTGCATGAACATCTGCCCGAAAATACGGTCTAACTTACAACTGCATTACACCCTTTCATTGATGACATTTGGGGCTGGGAAGACATCAGTGGATGTTGGGTCGAGCCTGGCATCTGAATGTTTAAAGCACCCAATTTCCAGGGGATCCAGCTGTGGATCTTGCAGAGGAATGGCTGTGTGTACCAATATTCTTGTTTGTAAATGGTAAATGGACTTGTACTTATATAGCGCCTTTCTAGTCTTCCGACTACTCAAGGCGCTTTCACACTACCTGTCACATTCACCCATTCACACAGACATTTACACTGATGAATAAATGGACTCTCAAAAGATGTGTTTCCATTAAGAAACCAAATACGGGAGGCAGGACTCCCTCACTGAAACGCCCCTAATTTGCGTGTGAGTCACTCGAGCGGTGTTTGTTTATCCTCTATCCCGCTCTCTCTCTCCCATTTTCACACACACACACACACACACACACACACACACACACACACACACACACACACACACACACACACACACACACACACACACACACACACACACACACACACACACACACACACCGTACTACAAGAAGGGTGACCTGAGCCTGTCTGTCAAGGCTGTTATAACACTTTCCTCTGCCCAGAGGTAGACCTCCAGCCAGGTTGCCTTACCTATATAGGAGATCCTTCTGGTTTTGTCTGCCCCAGTGAATAAATGGAAGGCTGGCAAAGCCTTTACTCTTTTTATACCTGGAGCTCGCCACAGTTGTTCAATCTTCACAACACCAGAGGCCATAGAAATGGACGTGTTCTTCAACAAGAGGTCATGGTTTGCTGTGACTAGCACAAGAACATCTGTATCTGGTGAGAAGAACACCAACTGGCAGTGAGAAGAACATCGGGTAGGTTTTGCTGTAATGCCAGCACGTGGTGGATCAACAGTGTGTTGTCTGAACCAATTTCTCTGTTGCCTGAACCCACTGATTGAATCAATCACTCCTTTGGCAAAACCATGAGCACTTTTCACCTGTTTAGACACAACTTCCCGACACATCTTCATTGTGATGCACTTGTGCTGCAGAATGGTGAGCACCGGTGGCAAAAGTGAAACACAATTAAAGCACGGTTGTCACTACTTGAACACAACAACTCAAAATTGATCACACTTGTGGCTAATGATGTGAGGGAATATATAAAGCCAGTTCAGAGAGCACTGATTTGTGAGGCACTACAATGGATAGAAATCTGAAAGGATGAGTTCATGTGAGAGGAGGTCGAGGTGGTCGAGGTGGTCAGCGAAGACAAAGAACAGTAATATCTGATGAAATCAGAGCTACTGTGATTGGCCATGTTCTTGTCCATGGTATGAGCATGAGGGAGGCCGGACAAAGTAATGATCTTTTTTGACATTATAGTACAGTATGTAAATGTTGAGAGCAAATTACTGTATGACATATTACAGTATATACTGTACCACAGTATACTGTAAGTAAATATATGTTTCAGTACATCACTGTGCCAATGTACTGTAGTATTGTAATGGAGGGTTAGTCTAACTGTCTGTAGGCCTAGTATTCCATGTATATTTTTTGTAACTGCATGTTCTCTTTTTGTAGAATTGAATGACTGCCTCATGGGGGTGGGAGGACAGGTGGCACATGTACACAAGTGGCAAATGCATACGATTTCTGTTTGTTTTGTACAAGTGCTGCGTGTAAATGCACAAGATTTCTGTTTTTTGTCTTTGTGTACAAGTGCTAAATGCACAGGTTTTTTGTTTTGCAACATGCATTCAGCTTCATGTCCTGAACATTGTGTTTTCTATTTTTCTATGTAGTGTTTAGTGACGGCTCAGTAGTGTTTTTAATTTTGATTGACTTGGGGCACGATTTGACAACAAAGTTCAGTTTTGGGCACAGATTGAACTGTTTTGAGGGGAAAGTTTGGTTTTGCAAGAAGAGTCTGGGGTTTTGTGAATATAGCTTGAAAATTGGGGTTTGTGTTCACAGTTTAGAGAAAAGGAGAGAAGCTTTCAAGAAATGTGTCTTAGCAATCGAGAAAAACTGTAAAAGAGCAAGAAGCAGATGTGATGATCAGTTTGCAGGATCCCCTGTTGTACTATACAGTTTTGTCAGCAAAATAGGCAGTCAGATCAGCCTTTGTTTTGTCATGAGACAGGAACCTGCTCATTGGGATGTGTTTGATGTTGGTATCATCTCTGACTTGATACTGGACTGAAGCTTTTCATTTAACTCTGGTTGCACTCTTTAGAGAATCTGTCATGTATGTGTTGGATATGAGGATGATTCCATCGTAAACTTTTGTTAGTGACATTAGTCTGTCACTGAAGCAACCACTCAAAAATAAAAATAAAAAATAAAAACATTTACATACACAGGTGAACATTAATTGTATCCCACGAGTGTTCCCTTATTTCACATTGTGAAAATAAATAAATAAATAAAAATAAAATAAGAACAGTAGACTATAAAGCTGTCATGAAATCATCCCCTTCCAGAAACTCAGAAACAGGCCCATATCTTTACAAATGTGTTTTTCCTTTAATAGCATATGTAAGTTTTTCTAGGGCAAGACAACTCAGTAGCCCCTCAACCCAGGTTTGCTTGCTTGGTGTGTGAACAGACTTCCACGATAGTGCAACTTCATGTTTAGCTTCAAGGAGACAGAATATGACCATCTTCTTACTGCTATTGCTAAGCGTACAGATTGCACATAAACATCCAAAAATACAAAACTTAGGACAGAGTGGAAGTTGTTCCCTATTAAAGATGGATACAACTGCAATAACCTCTTTCCAAAAATCTTGAATGAGGGTGCATTCCCAGAGGCAGTGAAACAGATTATATGTAGGGAGAGTGGGGTAAAGTGAGACATTTTTTACATTTGCTCCCCTCTTAGCGAGCTTAAACGATATATGAGTAAAATTTACACATCCCCCATTAATTCAGGATGTTTCCTAGCGATGGATGGAAATCATCAGAATGTATTCAGGACTTAGGGCAGAGAAAATATGATGGTAAACTCAGGCAGACAAGAGAAATCAAGTGGGTAAAGTTAACCAGCTGGTGTTAAACTGATCCACCAACTTTTTTGACTCTGAAACTACCATAACAACACTTGTAGCAGTTAGAATCCTGACAGCTAGCTTGACAACTACACATTCCAGAACTAATGTCAGACTAGTAACAGAATCATGGGGATTGGTCAATTAAGCACATTTTTTCGGAACACTTGAAAGTAACTCTGAACAAAATCAAATACAACAAAATATAATTCAAAATGTTGTAATTAACATCCAAATGACAGATAGAACTGGTCTGGGGGTCAGAACACAGGACCCTTAGAGACAGCTAGTATCTGGGCATCAGAGCAGAGGAAGGAATCAGAACCAGCTAGAACAGCCTGGGACTCAGAACACAGGACTTAACCCACCTGGTCTCTCCCACACTTTCGTTTTTCCCGAGATTCTTCCCTGGAAATTGTGAAAGTATTTTGTCACCCTCAACTTTCTCAACCATGCCAATGTAACAGACGCTCCTGTGTTTGGTTGCAAAGTTAACTATGGCAAAGTCAACCACGGAAATCTGTGTTTCCTGGATCATTTCAGTTCAGTGATCAGTTGGATCATCTGCAGAGGGTGGACCATCCAGATCATCTGCAGGGGCAGGCTGCAGCTCAGGGTTTGGCCGTTTTGACACCATGGATGGTGCAACAGCTTCATCAGGGAAAATATCTTGGTTATAAGGGAAAATCCCACTGAACCTAAATCCAGAGGTGATGTTGCGTGGTGTCACTGCTGATATGAGGGCCTCATTCACAAGTCCTGCAATCTGGTAGATGGAAACTGTTTTGCCAGGGTTAGTTCTCATCCATCCATCAAGAGCTAGGCTGTTTTGGGACTTGAAGGGGCCAAACACAGTCACGTCAAGAGGCTGCATGCGATGGGATGTGTGGGGTGGGACGGTGGGCAGAACAATACCATTGCTCTTGGGTATTTCCACTGTCTTAAGTGAGATGTGAGCTTTAAGATTATCCAGGATTAGCAGCATGGGACGGTCAGGGGTGCAGTTAGTGTGGTGTATCAGGTGATCGAGGAACTCAGCCCAGGTGTCTTCATTTATCCAATCCGTTCTGGTGGAGGTACCTTTGGCTCCTGGAGGTGCTCCTATCATGAAGCAGTCCTTAAAGTCCTTCTTTGGCAGACAAAAATGGGAGGTGTGGCATTACCAGCAGCATTTGCTGCACACACCACGGTCACCAGTTCTCCTCTCTCAGCTGATGTGACAGAACCAACTTGCTTTTTTCCTTTCTCTGTCACAACCTGATTAAAATAGAAAGTTTAGATTATATGGTATGTGCCATCAGTAGGCTACTACTGGTCTAAAGGTACGTTGTATTTCTAATCAGTCAATTCATTTTTTCCAGTTCACAGATTTGCAACATTACTCATAGCATTAGTGTCAGCATTCTGTCTATAGCGAGCTGGTCATTATCACAAGCCACTCAGTATCAGTCTGGTGCATTCTAATGTATCATGTGTAGCTTACCTGTTGTGGCTTTTGTACTGTAAATACACCTGTTTCCTCCACATTGTAGATCATTTGTGGAGGGAATGTATGCCTCTTAAAGATGAGAGGCAAGGGAATTACCGTATCAGAACAAAATTCCTTATTATAAGAATTAGCTTTGTGACAAGATCAGTTCGCCTTAACCTACAGAATCATGCAATCTCTTGCATACCCTAGCCTACCTGCATTTTATGCCTATGACATACATTTTTCTACCTGAATCAGTTTGCTTTGCCACAACATGCAAAAAATATATTTTTGTGAAAAAACATGCTTACCACAGCACAATGAGGTCCTCTCCTTCATGGCCAATGGGAAATGGGAGGGGCTTGAAAACATAATAGTCACATGACCACAAATGTGTTCCATTGCCTAGATACAAGGGGTGTCTCACATTACCCACACATCTCCCAATACACCAGGTACATGTGTCAAATGTGGGGAGAACACATTGTCACATGTACCTGGTGTATTGGTGTATTGGGTTAAATGTGATGTAATAATTCTGGAGTAAAGTATGTTCTCATCAACCATTCGTACTGGAGGATTATGGACTCGGACTTGGATTACGTTGAGACTAATCCAGCTGCTCTGCAACGGTTCAGAACTGCCCTTTCCAAAGAATTTTGTGAGGGAGGATTTACAGAATCCTGTGTCTTCATTATGATGCTTATTATCTGAAGATACTTGAAAAAATGTTTAGGCTTAATGCTTAACTTTTGCTTGATCTCAGTAAAACCCAAAATATAAATATTAACATTCTCAGACCGATCTGAAATCTTACTGATAAGTCTATCTGCCCATTACTTAAAACCAAGGTCATTAGTACCTGGCATAACGTTTCTGTTACCCCAAATGGGTAAGATCTGGCATAGTGGAGCATTTTCCCCGAGATAATTTAACACCTCGGTCCACACTATCAGCCTATTTCTAACAAAGGGGTTAGCTATGTTCTTTTTCAGAGTGGTTAAGTTTGCAGAATCAAGGTGATTTTAGAAGTTGTCATTTGGTCAGGATTCCTGCTCTGCCAGCCTCTTCCTTTCCTTTTGTTCTTGTGTTTGTCTCCTTCTGTCTGTTGTTCCCTGCATGTGTCTCCCCTCTCGTTGTTTGTCTCTCTGGAGCTGGAAGGCATTGTTCTGCCCAGCTGTATCCAGTTCCACCGCTGACCTGCCCTGCAGCATAAAAAGCTGGATGTGGGACACAATCGGTGCCAGACCGTTTTCCTCATTTCCCTGGTAACTTCTCGTTGGCTCCCGTACCTTGTTTGTTTGAATCTTCGCTCTTAGCAGTATGTTTCTGCGTTTGAACTGCTGCATGGTGCCACTGTCTTCTCCAAACTAGATCTCTGCAACGCTTTTCATCTAGTCAGAATTAAGGAGAGGGACGAGTGGAAGACCGCTTTCAATTCCCCTCTTGGCCACTTTAAGTATCTGGTAATGCCCTTTGGCTTAACTAATGCCCCAGCTGTCTTTCAGGCATTAGTGAATGACGTTCTCCGTGATATGTTGAATCGCTCTGTGTTCGTCTACCTGGATGACATTTAGATTTTTTCTAAGGACTTGTCAGAGCATGTAAATCATGTCCGCCAGGTTCTCCAGCGCCTACATGAGAATCGGTTGTTCGTCAAGCCAGAAAAATGTCAATTCCACGTTTCATCAGTGACTTTTCTGGGGTACATTGTGTTATTCCCTGTAACCGTTCATGACACATTTCCTCAAACCTTATCCAGTGCAGCAGTGACTGATGTTCAAACCAATGTGAGGCTGCTCTTAGATGGGTAGCCCAATAACAGGGTCATTCACAGTGTTGAGCGTCTACTGTTCAAAATAAAATTACAAAAAAGTTTTTTCATTTTATCAAATAAATTATGGGGGAGCGAGTGGGATGGACTGAAAGAGGTACAGGAACTTAGGAAGAATATTCATCTTCAAAACATTAATGATTAAAGATTTCATCTATTAATAGATTCTACTATTGACTCAATCACCGGGTTATAGTTAGTTGGCCTAATGGCTTCTTTTGTAGGTATGATTTTTACTCCAAGATATGTAAAGCCGTCTGTAATATTCCTAAAAGGAGTACCTAGTGGTGGATTCAGTCTCACAGATCTTTTCAAAAAGAATTCCACATTCACTATGGAGGTTCAGCTCACACTTAGTATCGGATAGTGTGTTGCGAATCACATCCGCTCTTACATAGAGTTTAACGACAACCCTGATGGCACGCTGTGAGAAGCGCTTGAAGCTACTATTCGGGGACAAGTGTCCTATATTTCTGAAAATGAGAAGGGCTGAACGGGCTAGGCTGAGGGAAATGGTGGAGAAACTGGTAAAACTCGATGAAACGGCTACATTTGGAACACAGCCTCTTAATGACACGCGTAGTGGAGAGACAGTTACGACAATCCACACAAAGCTTGTTTAAGCAGGGAGATAAGGCAGGGAGACTCCTGGCAGGCCTGTGCTGCTGGTGTTTCTAGACTGATCTCTAAAATTCAACTACCAGACGGTAGCCACACTTCTGAGTAATTGTGATTATCAACATGTCTTTTTCTGATTTCTACAGTGCACTATATACTTCTGAATGCAGCCCAATTACTGCAGCGACCTCTAATCCCTTAACGGTTTAACCTTCCTCTTTAGATTGTTATAAATATTTCTAGGGAACTCGGTAGACCCATCTCTCTGTTGGAGGTGCATGAAGCCATCAAGTCTATGCAAAACAGGAAATCTCCTGGTCCCGATGGTTTTAGAGTTGAGTTCTTTAAGGCATACTCGATGCTTGGGAGAATGTTCAGTGACTCCTTTACTGAAGGCAGACTGCCATCTATTGCATTGCTCTTGAAGAAAGACAGGGATCCTACCTCATGTGGCAGCTACAGACCAGTCTCACTTTTAAACATAGATTGTAAGATCCTTGCTAAAGTCCTCACACTGCCCCCAAAAAGTGATGTCATCAATAATTTCACTAGACCAGACAGGCTTTATATTAGGGAGACATTCGTTCTTCAACGCCAGAAGGCTGCTCAACATCATATTGTCACCTTGGTCGGACACTCCCGAGGTTGTAGTGGCGCTAGATGCAGGGAAAGCCTTCGACCAGGGGTCCGTTTCACAAAGCAGGTTAAAAAAACTCTGAGTTTAACCCTGAACTCTGAGTTGATCTACTCTGAGATAGGAAACTCTGAGTTTTTGGTTCCAGAACAGCAGATTTGCGTTAGGTTGATCAACTCAGAGTAGTTTGACCTGGAGTTAAGCGCATGCACCACAAGTAAAAAACAGACAGCATCAATAGAGCCCTGATTCGACGAGTCACCATGGCAACGGGGAAGCGGAGCGATATGCTACCACTGGAATTGGAAATATTAATGCGCTCATACGGTGAGTTTGAGCAGGTGTACACCGCTGCAGCAGCAAAAAAGAGGGAGACGGTGCGGGAGAACATCGCTGCTTGGGTCAGTGCATAAGTTTAAATGTAGTCCTGTTGCAATCACAGTAATATCACAGGGGGAACTGCTTGAGTGGGAGCCTATTAGTTTATTTCATTTAAGTGCAACCCCGCGGGGAAGAAGCGCACTTGGCAGCAGCTTAAGATGAAACATAAAAACATTGTTCAAACAGTTAAAACCTCAGCACAGTCTCATGGTGACGCCTCATTTTGAGCATGTTTTACATTATAAAGTAAATATTACCGTAAGTGGCTGTTTTATATGTTGCAAAAAAAACTCCCATTTGCAAAAAACGCAGCGCAACACACAATACCTGCTCTGATATGAGAGCATTACTGGTTGTTAATGTTGGAAATGTAAGGAGGGATGAGATGGACTGTGACATGAAACGGTGTTGTGCCCTATTCAGCCCCCTCGCATTATAGGTGATATTCTGGATCAGAAGGCTATATAGGAGTAGTTTATATACCGGTAACCCAACTAAAAGCCCACACTTTTGAACCCATGAATTGCAAGAAAAGCTGGGATTATATTTAGGAAACGCTGAGTCAAATACATTCAACTTGCTCAAAGATCCATTTCATTCATTTTGTAATTATGGCTGCAGTATATTAAGGACGTCTATGCGCGGTCTGATAATCATCTCCCGACGAATATTTAATTCTCTGCGCAGTAATGCGTCACCTTCATCCACGGGGTCGTTATCAAAAGGACATGCCATGGTAGTGAAATAGTCACCACCTAATATAACTTCTAATGTCGGCCTACTGAATGATTTTCATACGTTGTATAAAAAAAACTCCCTTTCGCAAAAAAACACAGCGCAACACAGAATATCTGCTGGGATATGAAACGGTACCGCTCAAAAAGAGAATTGCCTGGAAATGCAAGCACATCTATAATCAATAGTTTGATAATCATCTCCCGACGAATATTTAATTCTCTGCGCAGCAATGCTGCACCTTCATCCACGGGATCTTTATCAAAAGGACATGCCATGGTAGTGAAATAGTCGCCACCTAATATAACTTCTAATGAATGATTTTTGCAATGATTTTCTGAAAAAACAGACAGAAATATACTACGCCAAAACTCGCCCGCTGACTGAATGAATGAGGAAATCAAACACCGTGTTTGGCTGAAAGAGGTCGGAGACAGAGAGAAAGGTTTCTGAGAAAAACCTGGTCCCGACCAGGTTAGTTTCAGAGAGCATGTTACCATGGTAACTGACCGAGAGGTTAAGTTACCTCTCTTTGTGAAACAGGCTAGAGTTACCCCTCTGTCTCTGGTTTGAGTTACCTCCCTTTGTGAAACGGAAAACTCAGAGTTTCCCTCATTTCAGGGTTAACAGACTCAGAGTAGAGTGGGGCTTTCTGTTTTTAATTTTGATTCTAATTTTATTTCTTGTGTAACCCCCTCTGCCTCTGTAAATACTAACGGTGTTCATTCAGCATATTTCCCTCTCAAACGTGGGACCCGGCAGGGCTGTCAGCTGTCACCCTTGTTGTTCAACGTAGCCATCCAGCTCAGAAACCAGAACGAGTTTGAAGACATCACATGTTTCAGTCTAGTCCACAAACTTTCCTAATATGCTGATGACCTTCTCTCATTTATTACAAACCCCACATCCTCCCTCCCCCCAGTTTTATCAATTCTGGATCAGTTTGGGCACCTATCGGGGTATAAGTTGAATATTCAGATAAGTGAGTTATTTTTTGTCATTAACTTGGTCCCTCAGGGACCTTTTTCAAAAGAACTTAAAAGATCATTTAATGGTTGCTTTGTAATTGCGTTTTTCATGTATTGTTGTTAATTCTTTACACATTTGTCCATTTACATATTATATGCTCACTTTCTTTGCTTTTATATTGTATGTTATTATTTTTTTGTTATTATATATAATTTGTTACTATTAACTTGTTATTTCTTTATGTACTTTTTATTTTTTTATTTTTGTATGTTAATTTTGTGTTTCTTTATAATATAGTGAAATTTTAACATTATTTAGGTGGAGGCTTCAAATAAGCCCACTGGGTTTTCTGCCTCTTCCTGCACTGTATGTTATTTTTCTTCTTTGTCAGTATTTGTGTATTTTTTTTAAATTGTGCTAAATAAATAAAACCTAATAAAACCTAAACTTTCAGCTGGATTAGATAAATGGAAGTCAGACTTCCATTTATCTAATCCTACCAAAGATTCTGTATCCTTTTCAACACCTCCCAATTAGTCTTAATAAATCATCAACAACTTTTATTTTTTACTTTTATTAGGCAAAATAAACCAGCCCGTATCAAAAAACATATTATTTAACTCCCTAAACCAGAAGGCGGACTAGCACTTCCTAATTTCCGCCACCACTTCTGGGTCCTGCAACAAACTTTTATATTGGCCTAAAAACGCTTAATGACTTGTATGATGAAGGTGTTTTTGCGTCCTTTGCATTTATGTCGGACAAATACAGCCTGCCTAATAGCCACTTCTTACGGTACCTTCAAGTCCCACATTTTTCGAACTGCCCCCCTTAAGTTGAGATGGACCAATTCCTGTCTCTCAACGTACAACACAAGCGACTGATATCTGTCATTTATAATAAGATTATTCTTCTTGGGGGGTAGACATTATTGAAGGAGCTGAGGGACATTCTATAACTGGTCCACTCATTCTCGATTTGTGCCAGGCACAGCCTATAACAGTGAAAGGTGCTTCATAGAGCCCATTTCACCAACGTTAAATTAGCTAAGTTATACCACACAGTGACACTTGTAACTGTTGTAAGCAGTCCCCAACCGACCGTGCACACATGTTCTGGACGTGCCTGAAGCTTGTGGAATTTTGGTCCGATATCACTACGCAGCGTGTTGTGGCATTTACATCCCTGCCTGCCACACGTAACATTCTCCTTAAATAGAAACATGTTTCTCCACCGACTCACAATAGTTGGATGCATTAAATTTTACAATGTCTACGGTTAGAGAAGTTGAGGTTCTCACAGAAGAGATTTTTGACAGCATTCAACACAACCTGGGACCCACTGCTGGCTTTTATTAGTAATAGTCTCACTGTTATTCCTGATGATGCTGTGGACACTTCCTAGTACTTGGAAGGAGAGCGACCTAGTCACCTGTAATAATTAAAAGAATACTTTTCTATCAGTTTCTCTTATCAATTACTTTATCAATTGATTGCATCAATCTCAATCTAATAATGTTTGTTCTCATAAAACAGTAACCTCAAAAATTTGCATAACAGAATGTAAGCTCACAGACAACAGCTGGGGGGTTTTACTACAAAAATATGAATATATATATATATACATACTATACATGATAGATTATAGCATGAAATGACACATGAGAATAAAACAGAAAATGAATGGGCATGGTAAAAGCTATGATATGGAAATTAAATTTTTAATCATACCTTTATGGAAAGTAAAGTTTAATATCAAATAGCTAGTGGTCACCAGGGGCCTCATGCCTCAATGTTGCGTACGAACAAAAACGGGGCGTACGCCATTTTCCACGCCAACGTTCAGATGTATCAAAAGTGAAATGACCGTGGAAATGTGCGGTGCGCCACGCAAACTCAATGGCTGTATTACGCACGTTTCTACAGCTACTGTTTTGTTGGCGACACTTAGAGGTGATGCTGGGAAACTGTTAATTATGTGAAAACAATTCATCCTCAGTGTAATGTGCGCATCAGAGACACATTAATGGACAATTAACACACATGTGTTTGCAATCATATGGATGGATATAAAAGCATGCGCAATTGAATGAAAAATGGCATTAACGATGTCAGCCTTGGCCTTGTTAGAAGGCATCGCAAATGGTTATATCAGACGTGAGAGGGTGTTTAGAGAGTGGGAAGATCTGTTGGCAAATTACGACAACTGGCTCATGAGTCGTTTCAGGTTGCCGAGGCCAGTGTTACTGGAGCTGCGGCCAGCCCTAGAACGACACACAGCCAGGAGCCAGGGGTTGTCCGTTCCCACAGAGGTGCTGACCACTCTGGGGTTTCTGGCAACGCATGACTTGTTCAATCTAACCAATAGCATGGTTGGTAACAGGTTGGAGGCTGGCACGGTGCGCGATGGGTGGCTTCTCGGTGTAAATAATTTATCCGTTTAATGCGCCCCGAATTTAAACCAGCACAATGCCTGTTTGGACACGCGCATTCAAATATGTGTATTTGTTTTTTTTCCCTGGTGAAAAAAGAATGGCAGAGATATCGTGTCTCCTTGTGTTCAGTATTTGTCTCAATAAACACGTGCGTAAAGTAAACTTCAGTAGCCCGGGCGCACCTCTGCAGTCATTAATATAAGTGTGATCAGTCTTGTCAATCCTTGTAATGAAGTTGTTTTGTCCTGTTTGTTTTCCTGCGAACAGTAGTGTGATTTATATATATATATATATATATGGTTACCCCCTGAGAACGTGGCTGTTGACCCCTCTCACTAACCCCGGCACCGACCAAGAGGGAAGGTACAACGACCGCCATTCCCGAACTCGGGCAGTGGTGGAGAGGGCAATTGGCCTATTGAAGGGGCGCTGGCGCTGTCTAGACAGGTCGGGCGGGGTGCTGCTGTACACACCTGTGCCGCATCGTGCTGGCCTATGGTGTCCTGCACAACTTGGCACAGCGCCATGGCATACCACTGCCAGAGCACATCCCCCACCAGAGGAACTGGAAGCCGTCAACCTCGACCCACCCAGCGAAGTGATACGGGCCCGGCAGCGTCTGATTTCAACGATGTAAAAAGGCAAGGACACAATTTACTTTGGAAGTGCATTTATTGCATGATAAATATCTCCCAGTGCATTGACTATTTGATCTAGACGATCACTGACGCCATGGATTGCTCTTACTATTTCCTCCTGTGATTCCAGCACAGCTTGTGAAAGGACACAGCCAGTCCGGCGGACGTCAGCAGCTGGCGTGGAGTCGCCGGGACGCGTGGTGCTGGAGGAGCCGGTGGAGTCACCGGAGCGCGTGGTGCTGGAGGTGCCGGTGGAGACGCCATGGCACACAGTGCAGATGGAGGAGCCCTCTCCTGTCTCATCGTCTATTGAGAAATAATAATAAAAAAAGAAGTAATTAAACATGAGTCAATGTGTTTATATCCTGGCAACTTAACGCACGAGCATGTGTAATGTGAGCAGCCTATTGTGCGACCAGTATAATGACATTTTTGAGTTTAACACATTTACCTTGAGGATGATCTGTGTCGCCTTCATGGGCCCCCACAACTCAGCTTAGAGCTGTGTCCTCCACAATAGCCGCCACTCTCTGGTCAAAGGGGGTCAGTTCCTCCCCTCCTGTCCCCCCGCCCGTTGCGGTGATACTTCGGCGGTGGGCCGAAATCCTCCGCTTCACCCTTCACCTTCACGTCGGACCATTTTTTTTTTTTTATTTCAGTGGGTGTGCGCTGCTCCGACCCCACAGCGTTCACTGCCTCACACACACACTCCCCACAAATGTCTTTTTCTTTGTGTTTATCCCTGAAAAGAGGCTACCAAATAACACCGCTCTTCGGGTCTCCACTTCATTTAATAAAACTTCGAGCTTAGACTCGTTGAAGTTGCGCTTCTTACCTTTACTCATCGTTTAAATCTGATGGTGCAGAGAGGGAATCCCCGTGCAGGCCCTATTTACATTGATTTGCATATTTAAATGGGGGCGTGGACAGGGAGGAGTTTAGCACTTCTACATGTGCGCTCAATTCCACGTTGATTGGGATGTACAAAGGAAAAGTGCTTGGATCCATGCGTAAGCACACTTTGATACATCTGCTTTTTTTTGTGCGTACGCCAGTTTCTGGATTCTAGCCTACGCCATGTTTTAGTAAGAAAGCCACGCAAGTCTTAGTACATGAGGCCCCAGATCTGCTCATTAAAGTACCAACAACGTCATCTCCCCAACTCAGCCGTGTACAATGAAGTCAAGAGAAGGGAGATGTGTTTCACAGCTCCAGAGCAGTCGTCCAGCTGGCAGAACACCGGATTTTCTCCCGAGGTGCAGGGCTGGCAGAACCGGGTTGTCAGAGGATTCGTCAGAGGCCAAGTGGATGGGCTGTCCAACAGGGTGGCACGCGATAGCCTCTCAATAGGGGACGCTTAACCATGGGCCACCATGCTTCACCACCAGCATCAAGGGTCACTTTCGTTGCGAACCCTAAATCTTTAGCTTTTAAGCCAAAGAGAGTCTTTCTGGATTCTTCAGCCATCGAGAGAGTCAGTTGGTAACTTTCAAGCTCCTGATGAATACTGGACTTTGATATAAACTTAAAGGGTAGTTTCGCGCTGTTGACTAAAGCCTATTTTCTCCGGCCAAGATAAAATAAGCTTGTTCTCAAAAACACAACGAAACTTAAAATGATGTTTGACTGATTAATAAAATCTTATTAATCAAATAGAACACTTAACTTTGTTGAAACAAAGTCAGGTTACTTTTAAAAATAAAAACAAAAATAAACAAGATAGATGTTACAAAATAAAATACTGTATAATAGACAAGATTAAGTGGAAGAGAAGAAGGAAGAAGTGAGAAGTCTGAGGAAATCTCTGGAAATCTGAGGAGACAGCTTGGGTTTGCTATCTTTATGTCCAGTTCTAAGGAGGGGCCTGGGTAATGAGATGCATTCATTTTCTGGCTCAAAGTGGGAGAAACTCATATGAACAAAGTAACACATAATGTTTTCTCTTAGTTAATCATCCTGTGGGAATGTTGTCAATTATGCAATAACATCAAATAATAACAAATTCATATGTTAAAATAATCATTCTGTGATCGTAGTCTAAATATATTTTGATAATGTGTAAAAATAAAATCATTAATGATAATATACGCTATGATTGAATGATACATGCAAACAGACTGGGATAAACTTTAAAGATAATCCTTATTTGATTTCTTAATGTCAATACTTACAGGATCATGTTTATTATCACCACATTTCTGTAACTCTGGCGTTATTTGTCTTAGAAAAAGTAATTTCAAACAACACAAATTTCTTTACAGATGAATACAAATATGGATTATAACAGTTTATACTGGTGAATAGTTGTCTTTAAGAACATATTAAAAATTATCTTTCGATCAGATAAAGAGGTCTATGGGTTTCTCAAGGTCATAAATAGTGTCAGGTTTTCTGTGAGATGTTTTTGGTCGAAACGAATGTTTGGGGAGTCAAGGTGCAATAAAAGTTCTCCTAAGAAAGTCTATTCTCAATTAGTTAACAGATATATTTCGCTTTTTGACAGTGTCTGTTGATCTTACATGAATTAGTCTTACAAGGGTCTGCATTGACATAATTTTGTTCACTCTTCAGTGCGTTTCAGCTTTACCTAAAAGGTCAAAGGCTCCTGACAGTGAGGAAGCAGTTCGTAGGGCCAAGGAACAGAGATAAGGCAAAGACAGGCCAGGGAGAGAGAGAGATGACAGACAATTCTGATATTGCATAATTTCTGATCAGACTGGCGTTAGGGGTGTCATCACAAATTGTGTCCCCATCCTTTGATGATGACATATAAGGGCAAGTCTTCCTACAGGACCATATATACATACTAAATTAATATCATGATCTAGTAAAGAGCCCTGGACAATAACAAATCTGCCTGCAGTGTATTGTATGGTATTATAAACCCTTAATGGCACTTATGAGTGTACCAGTATTGCCACCCCTCTAGCATGAGAGGAGAAAGAGGCAGATATGACTTGACTGTGCCACCTCATTTTTAATGGAATATATTCACTGGACAGTAAATTAGTTTCTTGAATAAAAGCTATCTGTGTTTTAAACTGATTCAACCTAGACATTACTTGTTTTAATGTCACTATCTTCCTAAGACCTCTAACATTTCATAAAATTATATTTATTTTAGAATGACCACTCATGATGCAGTCAGTAACCTAAGCATATGTAACCAACTCATTATCCATGCCTTATGATAAAGTAAAAAGTGTCCCTTTTGAACAAACAAATACAACAGGAAATAACAAGGGCCTCTCTCAAAGGAGGCAACAACAAGTAGGCCTAGCCTAAACCCTGTGTGGAAACAAGCACATCTCCCCCCTCCCAATTACTGGATCCAGATTAGAGTGAAGTCTGATCCTCTTGAGAAGCAGTAAGCAACCAGTAACTGCTATTACAAAAAAGGAAAAAAACGTAAAGAAATGTGTCAGAGCTTGTTCCGACAACATGTGTATTTATATTACAGATGGAAAATAAAATGTTCATTTGTCTTTCATTAGTAGCCCAAGAAGGCAGTTGATGTATAACCTCCAAGCTCGTCATCAGTATGTGTACGTTAAAGCTTACCAGAACAGTTTCAAAGATCAATGTCAGTTTTCTTTCAGATAAAGTTCTCTGACAGGTCTACTTGCTGCGTTCCATGACTCTTTCTGCACGTCCCGGTTGGTGTTCACCTTCTGCATCTGTAGAATAAATTCCTAAGCTTGAGATGGGGAAGTGAAGTAATGCCAGTTTTGTTGTGTAGAATTCGCATTGTTGCTGGGAACATGAATCTGTATTCCTTGCGCATTTGGCGCAGACTTTGTTTCACCTCGTCAAAAAGTTTCTGTTGTTTTGTTTTAATGTTGGATGAAAACTACTCTGTGTAGATGTATGGAAAAATGATCCCTCATGGATTGTATGACTGTTAAGATGTGGCTCTCATCATGGCTAGTCTCCACTTGGGTTAGCATCTTGCTAGCTTTCGGTTCTTCTGTTAAGTCCTCGTGTAGAGTTTCCCTGTCTGCCTTTTTATCGTCTTTATGTCCTCTTCACACTTGATTTTTCGGCATCATCCGAAATGAAGTCTATCTTAGTAAATATTTGGGTCACAAGTAGCTCGATTTGGGTGTTAAAATATAGAGAAATATATTGCCCCGCACGTCCACTCAGCCAGCCATCCCAGCCAGGGATGACACTTTTGATATAATACAGTATGTGCAGTCCACAAAATATCAGGTCTGAGGTAGAGCCATTGACTATCATTGTAAATACAAATATTGCAAAGGGAACTACTTGATGTCCAGATCTATTCTCAAGTATATGAAATGGAGACGGCTCTGCAGTGTATGGTGTCTTATATGGAGTTTCCAGTTTATGGGTTCTGTTCCCTTCCCTGGAGAAGAAGTTTCCTGCCATTCTGTCCAGGCCTTTGTTCTTTGTTGCCGCAGGGTGGCTCTTCTTTGCTCCGTGGACTCCACCGCTGCCAACTGTCACCACATCCAGGCTCCCACCTACCATGTGGGCTAGAAGGTGTGGCTGTTGACCTGGGACCTTCACTTGAGGGTGGAGTCTAAGAAGTTGGCACCCAAGTTCATCGGTCCCTTTGAGATCCAGGTCATCAGGTCAACTCAGTTCCATGCGGGTCCATCCTACGCTCAACATGTCCAAGATCAAGCTGCTCTGGGAGAGCCCTCTGGTGGCTGCAGTTCTACCTACTCGACTCACCGATGGAGGCCCCGCCTTTACCGCTCCTGCGCTCCCGCCGTCGTAGGAGGGGTCTCCAATACCTGGTCGATTGGGAGAGTTACGGTCCAGAGACATCCAGAGACATCTTGGATGCCCACCTCATCAGGGAGTTTCAAAGTCCGCCCCTTCCAGAGTGGTAGGCACTCCAGAGACTTTGTCCCCCCTTCAGTCTGAAGCGCCCAGTGATGACAAGATGGTTAGGGACTTTCCAAGGATGAAGAGCGGGGAGCAACCTATTGCTATGTAAGAAGATTCTAATATGGAGGTCTCAGAAAAATATCAGCCCTCTTGTTTTTTTGGGGGGCGCCCTACCTAATCCCCACATAACCCAGTATATAGACTCTCCTTACCATTTGCCAGATTGTTCTCAGCACAGGACTCGCCAGCAATTTTTCGGACTGCCTACACGGTTTCTACCTTGCCTGCCCCTGACCATCCTGTACTGTCATCTTCCTGGTAATAACCTCCGCCTTCTGTCCCCGACCATGACCTTGGTCCAGTCCCTCCTGGTTTCCGTCTGCCTCTCTCCTGAGCTGTTTGGTGAGTCCCTGCAACGGCTCCTCGACTCGCTGCCTGGCCTTGACTCTCCTTTTCCTGTCCCCCTTTGTTGAATAAAGTTCATTACCAACTGAACCTGCCTGATTGTGGGCTGCTATTGGGTCCTCAACTATACCCGTTACAAACCGTGTCATTTTGGCACCACAAAACATTAAAGGTAGGTCTAAGACACCACGTATCCCAAATTTACATTGCTGCCCTTTCATCTCTTCCCAGGAGATTCAACAATCTAA
The DNA here is from genome assembly GCF_963691815.1 of Echiichthys vipera. Taxonomy (NCBI): domain Eukaryota; kingdom Metazoa; phylum Chordata; class Actinopteri; order Perciformes; family Trachinidae; genus Echiichthys; species Echiichthys vipera. Next base: position 10,916,966 of record NC_139825.1, on the reverse strand, counting down.
CCTCAAAGAACAACTGTTCACAAAAGCCTCCAGTGACTCCAACGACTGTTGTTATAACCCAGTAGAGCACTAACGAAGTCGAAACCAACTTCCCACCAAGACTGTCACTTCAACAACAGTTGTTGGCACTTGGAGCACAAAGAGTGCACGCCCTCACTAGAGGTTAAATAACTGGATCTCCACACCAGACCTTTGGACCAGTCCCAGCCTGGTGAGATGCGTAAATTAACTTATAAAGCCTCTTGGATGAGAGGGGAAACATCTTCCAAGACAAACAACCAAGTCCAGTTGCTTTTCACTTAAATTTCTTTGGGGGTAAATATTATAAGGTTACTGCTGTAGAAATAGCTTTGTAACTACCCCTATTGGACTTCTTGAGCCTAGAAATATATAACAAGCATTAAAAAATCCCTGTTCTAGCTTATTTAGAGGCCAATATATAACACAATATAGGGTTTACAGCAGCCATTTTGTAAATTCCAATATGGTCTCCTTACATCTGTGCAAAGGGCAACATTGGTTTTCTGATTGCTCTGCAATGACCTTTCCAAAAATGTATAGGGTTGCAAACCCCCAGAAAATCCAATGAGAATTATAGTCCTCAGTTCTGATAGTTGTGCTCCAAAAAGACAATAATATAAATAATTACATTTTAATATCAATACTTTTATGCCATTCTTTTCATTGTTACCCAGTAATAATAAAAAGACTAATAATACTACTGTACCCTGTAATTATGAAATAGGTATTTCGAGCACTTTAATGATATCCTGCATGCACAAAATAATTACACAGTAAGTGATAGGCTGATGACGGTAATGAAAAGTGTTAATACACGTATTATTTTGGTATAATCAACCTACAAGCCTGCACAATTCAGTTTCAGAAATGTTTTATTATTAAATGCCAAGCTTATTAAAAAAGCTTCATGTGAGACACAAAAAGACAAAACATTGAAATGGCAGAAATGATTTCTGCATGTAATTACCAATGTTCAATCCTTAAAAAACAGTGTGAGCCATGTTAAATGCTGCTACATGCCATGTCTACAATGAATCCTCATTTCAGTGTTACAGGTTTTTTAGATATTGTCTGTTTCAATGGTGGTAAGGATGCAGCATCTTTGAGTCACTCCACAGGGTGAATGCTCACATATCTACTGTGTCTTTAAAGAGTGCTGATTGAATTACTTGCAGAAAAGAAGTCCAACGAAGGAAATAATTAGAAATATCCCATGCAATTCTTTCAATCAACTTGACATGTGTGGCCCGACTTGTTAGTACGCAACAATTAGTTACATTCCACTTGCAAGAGAAGCATAAGGCCGATGACTCATCTGTCTTCTCTGCTGCTTTCTGTCAACCTCAGGTCTCAATCCGAGTGGACAAATTACCACAGGAGATGATTGTGCCTCCAAACATGTTGGCTGCATTAAGAACAATACTTCTTTATAATAGTATGTTTGTTCACCCTCAACAACAGGAAAAGCAGCCCAGCTTGCCACTCACACGCCTTCACTAGAACTGCCAGGACTCATTCTTCAAAAACTGGAATTAATAACTGTCTTCTGAAAGCATTCCAATTGCTTACAACAAATCTTAAGCACATGGAGTCTACAGCCATGCTATAGCTCTGCCAGACTGTACACAGGCATAGATGTGCTTTGAACAAAAGACTAAAATGCTGATGTTTAGCAGGTATAATGTGTATCATTTTCACCATTAGTTTAGTATGTTAGCATGCTAACTAATAGCTAATTAGCATGACCTACAGCTGATGGAAGTGTCAGTTTTGCAGGTATGTGGTCATTAACCAAAGTATTGGAAACATTTTGACCTGATGGTTGCGCTAGATGAAAATTCCCCAAAAGGGTCCTATTTTCCCCGGTCGCATATGCCTTTGCTGATTTAATTCAACATTTTGTTAGGGTTAGGGGTCATGGTTAGGGTCGGGGTTAGGGTCAAGGTTAGGGTATATATACATTACCGTTTAAAAGTTTGGGGTCACCCAGAAAATTTTGTGTTTTCCATGAAAAGTCACACTTATTTACCACCATGAGTTGTAAAATGAATAGAAAATATAGTCAAGACATTGACAAGGTTAGAAATAATGATTTTTATTTGAAATAATATTTTTTTTCCTTCAAACTTTGCTTTCGTCAAAGAATCCTTCATTTGCAGCAATTACAGCATTGCAGACCTTGGGCATTCTAGCTGTTAATTTGGCGAGGTAATCAGGAGAAATTTGACCCCATGCTTCTAGAAGCCCCTCCCACAAGTTGGATTGGCTGTATGGGCACTTCTTGCGTACCATACGGTCAAGCTGTTACCACAACAGCTCAATGGGGTTTAGATCTGGTGACTGCGCTGGCCACTCCATTACAGATCGAATACCAGCTGCCTGCTTCTTCTCTAAATAGTTTTTGCACAACTTTGAGGTGTGCTTTGGGTCATTGTCCTGTTGTAGGATGAAATTGGCTCCAATCAAGCGCTGTCCACAGGGTATGGCATGGCGTTGCAAAATGGAGTGATAGCCTTCCTTATTCAGAATCCCTTTAACCCTGAACAAATATCCCACCTTACCAGCACCAAAGCAACCCCAGACCATCACGTTACCTCCACCATACTTGACAGATGGCGTCAGGCACTTTTCCAGCATCTTTTCAGTTGTTCTGCGTCTCACAAATGTTCTTCTGTGTGATCCAAACACCTCAAACTGCGATTCGTCCGTCCATTACACTTTTTTCCAATCTTCCTCTGTCCAATGTCTGTGTTTTTTTGCCCATATTAATCTTTTTCTTTTATTGGCCAGTCTCAGATATGGCTTTTTCTTTGCCACTCTGCCCTGAAGGCCAGCATCCCGGAGTCGCCTCTTCACTGTAGATGTTGACACTGGCGTTTTGCGGGTACTATTTAATGAAGCTGCCAGTTGAGGACCTGTGAGGCATCTATTTCTCAATATACAAAAATTCATCTGAACCTTCCTGGTAGTTTTTCAGCCCAACCCAAAGTGTTGGATCGACCAACAGAATGACATTGCCATCTTTAAAATACATTTCAAATCACACAATCATCACATTTTGTGATTTCATACAAAATTTTAATGCAGATTGCTTTAAAACGTTGGAAACCAGACAAATATGCTGAGCTCATGTTTTATTTGGTCTGGCCCCTCTCACATTCAGACAGATTTCCATCAACTTGAAATCTGACAGGTCTATCACAACCATTTGTCTCTTGTGGGTTTAAGATGATGACTGACAAAGGAACGTCACCATGCTTGAATGTAGTTACCGAACGTTACTCTCCGTCCCAGTGCACCAGGCTCATGAAACTCTGATCAAAATGTCAAATTAGGCAGCACACTGATCAAATATGGATCATTATTCTGTTACTGTAATTGAATATTGCTCAGCTTAAATATTTTCAGATGCACATTGTATTGTTTAGCTGTAATTTTTTTTGGCTGAATTCGTGGACCAGGCTGCAAAAGAGGCAGCCAAATTACCTTCTTAGTGTACAGAGTAAAAACACCTATTGTAGGAGATTTTAATATTCACGTGTATAGTGATAATGATAGCCATAATACTGCGTTTATCTCACTATTAGATTCAATTAGTTTTAGTCATAAGTGTAGTGTAGTGTAGTGTAGTGTAGTGTACATAAACCTACTCACTTTTTTTAATCCCACCCTCAACCTTGTTTTGGCTTATGGTGTGGAAATTAAAGACTTAATAGTCTTTCAACAGAAATCTGTCGCTGGATGTTTATCAGATAGTACTGGACTTTAATTTAAGCAAGCAATTCCATCGGCATTTAATTGAATGCCTTATTCTAATATTCAAGATGCCTGTACTAACGTTAGTTTCCCTGAAATTGATCACCTTGTTGAAAGTGTTGCAGGCTCACTACGAACAAAACTCGACTTTTTTGCTCCTTTAGAAAAGAAGATAACGAAACAGAGGAAGTTAGCTCGGTGGTATAACTCACAAACCTGTGAATTAAAACAAGTATTGCGAAAATTGGAAAGTAAATGGCGTTCTACTAAATTGGAGGAATCTCGCTTAGTTTGGCAAGAAAGTCTAAAAACATATAGGAAGGCCCTCCGTAACGCCAGAGCAGTCTATTACTCATCTTTAATAGAGGAGAATAAAAACAATCCTAGATTTATTTTCAGCACTGTAGCCAGGCTGACAGAGAGCCACAGCTCTATTGAGCCATGTATTCCTATGACCCTCAGTAGTAACGACTTCATGACCTTCTTTAATAATAACATTATAATTATTAGAGACAAAATCAACTCAACTGGCACAAATTGTACTCTATACTCAGGAACCTTAGAAACAGCTGCAAAACTTGATACAGTGCTTTAAAAACTAAAAAGTATTTACCCCTTTACATATTTCTTCTGTTCTTGCTTTTTTGTCACACTCACATGTTTCAGATCATCAAACAAGTTTTAATATCAGACAAAGATAACCTGAGTAAATAAAAAAATGCAGTTTTTAAATTATGATTTCATTGTGAAGGGAAAAAAACTATCCAAACCAACCTTTCAAGACAACCGGTAAAGACAGATGTCCGTCCTGCATAGAGCCTGTGGGTCTGTTTGATGTACCTTCCTGTTAAAGGGAAGGTTTTAATCGCCACTGTGTGCACAAGATTGCCGGATAAATACTGTAAATAAATATTATTAGTAGTAGTATTATTAAAGATAGTGTGACTTGTTGCTGCTCAAGGAGGAATTGTAAGGTCTCTGTAAATCATAAATAAGTCATAAAGTGTGCTCTTGACCTCCTACTCTAAAGTGTCTTGAGATAACTTTTGTTATGATTTGGCACTATAATAAAATGTAACCGAATTGAACTGAATTAAATTGATGCCAGGATCGATTCTCTTGTTGTTCAAAGTGATGGATTATGTGTTTTAAGTGTTTTGTTCAATCCCCTAGCCATGTTAGGTTTCACTTTTCTTGAAACAAATGTGTTTAAGACGTAAAAGTTTACAAAATGTTAGTGCTCACTGATAAAAATAAACACATTTTGTTGTTTAAACTCATTTTATTCAGTCTATTCATTGATTAAGACATGTACTAAAATTCATTTAAATTGTGTCAAATATTGATATGCGATAATTTATTAGAAAACCTCTAATTAATTAGATTTTTTTTTTTAATCGTGTCCCACCACTAATATATATATGTATATATACTCTAATCTCTGGCCTCAACCTTGCCAACCCAAAGAAAACTGTCTGGCTCTGCAACTGGATATCCCACTTTAATCAATTCACAGCTGCAAATTATGTCCCTTTTTCGTCCAAGCCAGGCTAGCTGTTTCCCCTTGTTTTATGATTTTATACTAGCTAAACTAAGCTAAAAATCTCCTCACTTTATATAATACCATTTTTAGATCATAAGCTACATGGTTTTTTACATAGGATTGTTATCCTTATAGCATATCATAACACTCAATATAGACAACCCTTGTATCTTTGTGCAGTTTTTATGAAAACTAAGAGACCAAATCTGTGTTTTAGAAGAACCATATTAATAGCAGCTGTAAGATGAGGAGTAGGATACTCTCCAGCTTACAGCAACAGGTTTGTCATAGCCAAGCACAAGTCTCACAGGCCTCCTCAGGTCGACTGTCAGTCCAATGATTCATGATCTGTGTTTGATCCTTTTCTTATCCGTGTCATTAGGTTGTCAATAGTTTCTGGACACAGGCAGACTGCAACAATGTCAACACACTATAATTTACTCAGAACAATACCTGTTGTCCTCATAACCACTTGTGTCTGAGGACGACGGGGGCCATGTTTCATATTACCAGAATCAAGAGCTGCACATGAATAAAACCAATCTCCCCCTCTGTGATGCCTGCATGGGCTTTATTTCATCTTGGTGAACTATTTTATCTAGCTTCCTGTTTTTATCTCATCATGAAACTGACACCTGCTCTCTCTCTCTCTCTCTCTCTCACACACACACACACACACACACACACACACACACACACACACACACACACACACACACACACACACACAACACACACACAAACACACACACGCACACACATTGGCAGCAGATCCCAATGAAGTGCCTAAATATGGTGAACAAAGGGTCTGCAGGGGAGTGAAAGGAGAAGCGGAACAAAAAACAAATAAGTAATGAAATTATAACAATACAGAGAGGGGGAGATAGAGAGACAGAGAAAGAGAGAGAGGCTAGGGTGGCCACAATGGCGAGGAACAATCGTGCCGCGTCAATGGAAAAAGAGAGGTGGGGGCTATCTGGACAATAGAGCCGGTGACAGGAGCACAATGGCTGCAGTGTTTTCAATTAGACATTATCTCATAGACAGAGTGGCAGGTCTCATTGTGTACAGGAGCTATTTCAGGGCTGCCTTTGTGTGGGGCAGTGCCATATTCCCCTCCTCCCCTCCTCGACCCTCAACTCCCTCAAACCCCCCTAACCCCCCCCCCCCCCCTACCTCGCCCCTGCGGAGGCCCTGTTATCTTTTGTGCAACTGTGTGGATTTGTTCATGTATGAGTGTGTCCGTAGACAGATAGCAGGTCTTTTATGTGGCTTGTTATTTGCTTTCCATCAGCGGAGGGCAAAGTGTAGCCTACATGGGCCCGAGCTGCAGACAGCTGGAGGGAGAGGGGAAGGTGATCGGCGTCAGACGGCAGGAGTATCTGACCCCTTCCTTCTGACGTGTAATGTTAAGGCTCACCGTTGAGTCGTGTTTGTCGACACCAACAGCAGCGCCCTCCTTCCTCCAGAGACTTTCTGTAGAATATTGTGCACATTGCTATCGAGTCCATCAGGTTATTGTGGTCTCTGTATCTCTGTAGGGTAATGTTTACGAAGAGCAGCTCTCGCCTTCGGCTTTAAATGCTTCCGCTGCGTTTTTGCTGCATTCAGCGGATGGAGGGTCGGAAGAGAGGGTGTTGCGGTGTGCTTGCTTCTCAGAAATTAACTTTGAACTTTGCTTATCGGACGGGAGCATCTATAACATTTTGACACGCTCACAAAAACGGTTGTTTTCGATAATCTCATTCAGCCGCCCCTGTGCGGTTCGCTGGGTTTGTGTGTGTGTGTGTGTGTGTGTGCGTGTGTGTGTGTGCTGTTTGTCACTTTGCCTTTTTGCATGTTGGTTAAGACACCTTTTCTGTCTAAATTCACACACAAGCAGACCTGCACTATCGCTGTGATATTGTGTCAGCTAAGCAGAATAATCTCTTGAGGTTTTTCCACTGTTGGTGTTTATATTTGGGGGGCCCTCCCTCCCTCCCTCTGGTGCACAGGCTGGTGTCATGGGTCACACTGTTTCAGGTAAAGAAGGCTGCTATAAAACTATACTAAGAGCTTGGTGGTAAAAGGTTGAATCAAAAGCAAGATGTCTATATTTGCACACTTTAAGTGGTCTTTTTATTTTTTTTAAATATATAAATAACTCTTAATAAGCTGCAACCTTAAACTCACAATGAGGTAGTTTGTTGTGGAAAATACAATACGGTGGGCATTAAATGCTGGTATGCAACACGGAAACTTTACAAAATCACCAATCAATCTATCAAAACTACATTTGGTTCTTGTAATTTGTGCATTCGTACGATTTTGCATTGAAGTCCAGGTCACATCAATCTATCATTATTGCTCCCGGTGACACAAAGGGAAGAAGATATTACTTATTAAAATTAATGAATGATTTTTTTAAATTATTATTATTATTATTGTGTCATGCATACAACTGCATGCCCATCCCACATGGGCATACGAGACACCAGAAACCCATACAAGTCAGGTACACAGCAAAGAAAAATAAGACCTCTTTCAGCATCAAATCCCCCATTATGGGTGGAGAACAGGTCCTAATTCTCTGGCTTCCCTTATTAAAAAAACAACAAAGGAAACATTAGCTAAACACACTATCTTGCCTTCTTTTCCAGGCTCTTAAAATAAAGTGAGCAACTTTTAACACAAAGTTAAACAGTTGTTGTTTATGAGAACGCCAGAATATTGCAGGATTTTGTCGAGCTATTTCATGGAACAGTATCTCTCTTAAATCATCATATTTTGGACAGTACAAAAGGGTATGGGACTCACTTTCCACTTCACCCAGATCACACAACACACACACACACAATCTATCCTCCTCTGCAAAATTTCCGAATCGTCCAACTTCAATGGCCAGAGGAAGAAGACCAGCTCTCAGCTGTGCAACCAAAGATCTTTGGCTCCTAGATAAATGAGATGTAACGTATAATTCAGAGCCAAAGTTTTGTTTGATTTAAAATTTAACAGATTTAACAGAGTTTCATTTCAGCACAAGTTGTTTCTATATATGTGCATCATATCAACCTCCTCAAAACTTGAGTTCGGTGTAATTTATCCAACATGAATACTTTTTTAAATGTATTCTGTCCTCTGACATTTTAATTAGATTGTTCCATAATTGTATTATTTTCACATTTCCGCAATATATCTTATTTTAAGAACCTGTAATTTGAACACTTCATACACATTTTACCTCTGACAATGACAGCATAATAGCATTTGGATGAATACGACAAAAAAATATTGTTAATTTCAGACAAAAAATGTGGAAAAGTCAAATCAGATTTTGCATTTGCTTCCTGTTTTATACATATAATACATAAGAATAAGATAAGAGATAAGAGACACATTAGATAGAGTTCCCCTGGTGCAAACCCAAAGAATGAACATTGGGTTCAAACACCATGGTACAAGTAAGAAGAAGAATTACTTTATTTTTATCCCACACGGGGAAATTCAATTTTTTCACTCTTATTATTATACATGTTACACATACAGGCACAACCAGGACCTATACATGCAATTAAGGAGAGATGTTAGAGCGAGGGGGCTGCCAGTGACCAGCGCCCCGAGCAGTTGGGGGTTCGGTGCGTTGCTCAACAGCACCTCGGCAGTGCCCAGGAGATGAACTGGCTCCTCTCCAACCACCAGTCCACGCTCCATACATGGTCCACACAGGGACTTGAACCAGCGACCCTACGGTTCCCAGCCAAGTCACCTATGGACTGAGCTACTGCCGCCGTAACAAACATGTAGTGCAATGAAAGCGTAGAAAAATATAAATATGAGTAGGGAAAATAGATGTAAACTAATATAAGGTGAAACTGAAGAATGATATAACAAGAATATAACAGGAAAACATCAACATAAATCTGATTATTACAAATTTTACAAAAAGAAATACCACTGATTATCCTGTTACATCACTTCAGTGAGAATAGAGGTGGCACAGGAAAACAACTTCAACACACACACACAACAACAACAACAAGTCCCAGCCTGGTCAGATGCGTACATGAACTGATGAAGCCTCTTGGATGAGAGGTGAAACGTCTTCCTAGACAAACAACCAGTCCAGTTGTGTTTGACTGAAATTGCTTTGCGGATAACGATGACCTGGACGAATGAGAACATTCACAGGCCAACTTCAACAATGATTTGCAGACTCAATCATACTGCTGGGTATCAGGCAAAATAAGCAACATACCGGTATTACTTCTTGGTCACCAACACTCATCATTTTGTCATAAAATGTGTCTTGTATCAGTCTGTATCTGTTCTTGTATCCTCCTTCAGATACTGATCTGACAAAAGTAATGTTTTATGAGTGTGTCAGTTTGAGTGACCACTGCTGAAGGAAATACTGACCCAAAGCTCCCCACAGTGATGGCTGCAGCCCAACGTTTCCCTCTTCTCCCAGTGTTTATTTTGGTGCTCTGAACCAGTTCTGTGACCCAACACACTGTGTGAGGCTCTTTCAGTGTTTTCAGCAACTCAACGTCTCCTGGTTTAATCAGTGTAAACCAGTGAAATGAGCTGCTGCAGTTTGGGTGGAGAGAAAACATGACTGAAAACAATTTGTGTATTGCATACAGCATGCTGAGGGTCGCACTCTGCATGCACTGGAGAGACAATTTTGTCCGGCACATATTCTTATTTTTATTGGGCGGCTGTGGCTTGGTGGCAGAGTGGGTCGTCCTCTGTTCGAGAGATTGGTGGTTCGATCCCCATCTCCCCCCGGTCCACATGTCGAAGTGTCCTTGGGCAAGACACTGAACCCCGAATTGCTCCCCGTGCTGCGCATTGGTGTGTAAATGTGGTGTGAATGGTTAGACCAGATTAGATGGTATGTAGATGTCCACTGCCATCAGTGTGAATGTCTGTGTGAATGGGTGAATGTGACAGACACTGTGAAGCGCCTTGAGTAGTCAGATGACTAGAAAGGCGCTATATAAGTACAAGTCCATTTACCATTACCATTCTAAGGACGAATGTTAGCGCTATTAAACTATGATACTTGTTTGCAATCTGTCTATGTATCTTGTATCTGTCCATATCAAATAAACCATAAATAAATTATATAACAACACATTATAACTGTTAAGACTGTTGTGAACCAGTTGCAAACCACATTGTGGTATATTTGCACAGGTTTTCACTGTAGGTGCAGTCCATCATCTTAGCATCTATTGAACATTTAAATATTTGCTGGGTATCATCCCAGAGATGACTGGTTTGAGTTGTTTAGTGTGTGTGTGTGTGTGTGTGTGTGTGTGTGTGTGTGTGAGGAGCAGAGGGAAGCGGCAGGTACTGTGCAGTCAGCAGCCCTCAGATACAGCAGATATCTATCTAATGGCTGGGTGGAGTTGGCAGTCGGGTGACCTGATTCCAATCTCTACCATCAGGATCTGATAGCCCCAGAAAAGTGGGGCAAACTGGAACACAGGAAGACAGTGTGGGTGATTGACTTCAGTTGAGGTTGGGGTTGTTATGACATGTTGCACCTAGATTACGTTTGGCTGCTCATACACAACAAGCCAGCAACTGCCACTGTGGCCAGAGGCTTGTGTTGGTGGGTTAAAAAACCCACCTATCTGCCCTCATAACATCTTTTCTGGTATTTGTCATATAACTCGGTTACTTTTCTGGTGAACTGTCAGACATTGCAAACAGATTATAATATGCATAATTCACTTTAATTTATATTGAACCATTACATTTAGAAAGTACATGTTCAATGCAACATGATGCCACACACATATGTATGCATTACTGTATGAAGCCTGCGGGATATAAATAATTATCTCACAGTGTTGCAAATGTCTAACAGATCACGCCAACATCCTTGTATGTGTTCAAATGATTCACATAATTTAAATGGCGATAACAACCAAGTTAGTGGATGGTTGGTACTGTTGTGGCTGTGAAATTGTTTTGTAACAACCTCTGCAAAGGTTTCCGTGGCAGAATGTGATAGTTTTGGTCTGATAACCTTTGGATGGTCTAGACTCTAGAGCCACACTTAATCATTCAAGTTAGCATTGGGCTAAACCGGATGTTAGTTGTCTTGGACTGGACATCTCTTGTCATTGGTTAAAAATTTGATCCCCTTCCCAATCCGAAATCAGTGTGCAGGCAGTCATTGAAGGTGTCAGTGGAGTTGACAATCCTATCAGACAAACTCATCAGACTGTTCAGCATGACTCTGTGCTCCTCTGTTAGGATGAATCTTTTCTTATGTTTCTCCAGTCAAAAAAGCACTTTAAAATTCCTGTTTCGCATGTAAAATATGATATTCCATATTGTTAAAGTTCACATATGTGACTATCTGAAAAGTGAGTATACGTGATAATATAAAATTAAATGTGTTTGACACGTGATACATTCACCTGTTCTTGTGTCATTTTTCACCTCTACAGAATGTTCCTATTCATTTGCAACGGGCATGTTACAAGATAAAAAGGACAAAAAGCACTTCAAACTGACGTGATTCTGTCTTGAATGGAATGCATAAAACTTCTTGATTAGAATAACAATATTTGATAGAATGTTATGAATTACACTTGAATAAGAACAACATTAAAGGGAAACAGAAAAATCTGATTAAATCTTTCATATTATGCAGTCATTTGATTCCAGAGCCCTGGAGAGGACATGGATGAATTTTTTTGTTTAAAGCCTGTGTGCGCTTTATAACTCTCTCACACTTTTTATAATACACAAGCATGTTTTATAACTCACACGCTGCTTTACTATAGTGCATCCATGCTTTCATATCTTGTGTGTGCGACTTAGTAAAGAGTGTGTGCGCTTTGGTATCTCACACCTGCAGTGAACTGTTCTCTATATTTTGATATATATATATATTTATATATAATTCCCATTTTAACATTATTTAATTGATACATTTTCACTAAACCAGTTGAAAAAATGCTGTTATATGCTCTTTTTCTCTGTTGCATTAATTGCTGTTGCACTGCCCAATATCCTCATGGGAGTAATTAAAGTTTCATTTTATAAACGAGCTGGCACACTAATATGGAAACTCTGGTGCTCCAAGCCTACAAAGAGGTTGAGGCTGTACAAGGCTACGCTAACCTGAAGCTAACAGTGGCTGAAGGTGATGCAGCATGACTCAGCCTGGCACTGCTCAGCACGGCGTGGCCCGCTTCAACAGCAGAGACGTTGTACACGATCTGAAAGGCAGGAGGGAGGATAAAGCTATAAGATTGTAAATGCTTTGTAATAAAACAAAAACTGTGTTCAACAACAAGGTACATATGGGGATATAGAAGCACCATATGTTGTGCTCTCTGCAATAACAAGACACACACAATGAATAACACATGTGGTTGTTATTCCTCATCTTATTAGGGAATCATTCTTCACGTGGCCATGCTGTTTCCCCACCAAAGGTTTTGAACTTACAGTCTCCATTATTTCAGCTTTTGGGGATGTAAGCAGGAAGTAAACTGTTAGTTTCAATAGGCCCAGGACAATATGAAAGGTTGAAATCATTCATAATATTATCCTGATCATCAAATTATACTCTGGAATCACTTTTGTTCATATTTCAATGCAGAACAGAGAGCATATTAAATGATCAAACTTACATCTGTTGTTGTTGTGGTAGAAACATGATGATTATAGTACATGCAACAAACATTTTTCTTTTTACTTCTTGATTATATGTGTTCATGTGGAACTTTGAACAAGTTTATTGTGTCTTCATTGTATATGTGTGTGTGTGTGTTGTTCTCCCACCAGTGAGAGGAACAGTCTTAGGGCGCACTCACACTGTCTTCCTGTCCCGGGACAAAACCGTTTTTTCAGGTAAAGCCTAGTACGTTTAAGCAGTGTGAGTGCACCCGTTCCGCGCATAACAGCCGACAGTGGGCCGTCCACGGCCCGCTTGAAAGAGGTGGGCTTTAGCAGAGCCGTTTGCACATGTACGAGCACGAGCTTGCGCACGTGTACGAGCACGAGCACAGGCCCTACGGCGGTAGCATATGTGTGCCTGTTGGGACATAGAAAATAGAACGACGGACCATGCGCGGACATTTAACAACAACAACAATGGCGGTGAAAGGTTGGTGGAGTGTTTACTGCAGATTTGGTCGGATGAAATTATTCAAAAACAGTCGACAAGACACACAAAAACTCCGATGTCTGTGGAAAGATTTGTAAACAAAGCCACACACACGCGATCAATGCATGTGACGTGTTACGGCGTGATGTCGTATGGACAGCAAGAAGCACTGGCCGAGGCCCAGGCAGTGTGAGTACAAACGGGGCTGGGGCGCGGGGGGGAGAGGGAGGGGGACAAGTACCCTAAAGCCCGGGTCGCGGTGCGGAAGGACAGTGTGAGTGCGCCCTTAGACCTTCAGCATTCAACATTATTATGAAATGGTTATTTCGGTCATTCCAATTCTGCACAAGGTTTGTTCAGGGTTGGCACTGGAGAGCTTGAGTGCAGGCTGTTGTTAGATATGAATGGTTTAGGATTACATAATTTAGTATTCATTGAAAAAATAAATAATGGCTACATAAGCCTGGGAATGTTCTCATTTGTCCAGGTCATCGCTATCCCCAAAGAAATTTCAGTCAAAAGTGACTGGACTTGGTTATTTTTCTTTGAAGACGTTTCACCTCTCATCCATCTCTGACCAGGCTGGGACTGGTCCAAGTATCTGGTGGGGAGATCCAGGTATTTAACCTCTCACAAGGCCGACGATGTCACTGGAACCCTTTGTGCTTTGTGTGTGTCATTAGAGTGACAGTCGTTGGTGGGAAGTAGGTTTTGACTTTGTTAGTGCTCTATTGAGTCTTAACGACAGTCGTTGGAGTCACAGGAGGCCCTTTGTGAACAGTTGTTCTCTGAGGTGGCTACATATGCATATTCATATGTCTGTGGAAAGCTGAGTGGGCTTTACACAGATGACTATGTTTCAGCATGAAGACAATTAAACAATTGTAGTATCCATTAAAACATGAAGATAAACCATGTTTTTGAAGGTGATTCAGAAGAAACTACTAGAAGAAGGGTATGCTACATCCATTTTTTATACAGTCTGTTGTCACAACACAAACGCATTACTTGACAAGCCTGACAAGCATTGTCACGACAATGTACTACTCCTGCTGCTACTGTGTGAGGTATGCCCAGTCTGCTCTGATTGGTCAGTGTTTCCGGGTCTTCCACATCTGTGCCCTCGGCCTCTCTGCACCATCATTGAATAAGGTTCCGGCGCTTTGTTAAGCGGCAGCCAAAAAACAGTTGCTCTCTCTCTTTACCGCACTTTTTAGCTATTTTATCTTATTTACTGTCTTTTTGGTCACAGGAGACCGATGAAGCTTTACAGGGCTGCTTCGAACTTACAGACTGGGATTTGCTGATGATCTCATGGACTGCATAACAGGGTACATCAATTTCTGTGTGGACAGCGTGGTTCCCACAGTGACTGTACACTGTTTCCCCAACAACAAACCGTGGGTCACCAGAGACATCAAGGTCCTGCTGAATGAGAAGAACAGGGCCTTCAGAGATGGGGACAGAGAGCAGATGAGGCAGGTCCAGAGGGAGCTTAAGCAGAGGATCCAACAGGGCAAAGACGTCTACAGGAGGAAGCTGGAGCACAAACTCCAGCAGAACAATTTAAAGGACGTGTGGAGCGGAATGAGGAGCATCACTGGTTACAAACCATCTGGTAGCCAGACAGTAGGAGGTGGTACTGAACGTGCCAATGAGCTTAATCTGTTCTTCAACAGATTTGATGAAAGGGCCCTGAACCAACCCCCCACGACTCCTCCACAACCATCCACCTCCAAACCTCCAGCCCTGCTGACACCCCCCCTTCCCCCTCAATTCCTTCGTGATTTTGCCCTAACTGTCCCCCCCCCCCCCACCATCACCTCTCTCCGACCCCACCAACGCACACAGCAGACAGACCTTCACTGCAGAGCAGGTGAGGAAGGAGCTGTGCAGACTCCGCCCAGGCAAGGCAGCAGGTCCCGACGGTGTCAGTCCGAGGGTCCTCAAAGCATGTGCGATCCAGCTTTGTGGAGTCCTGCAGTACATCTACAACCTCAGCCTGAGTCTTGAGAAGGTCCTTGTGCTGTGGAAGACAGTTCTCACCTCCGAAGACTACAGACCGGTGGCGCTGACGTCGCACATGAGGAAGTCCCTGGAGAGGCTGGTCCTTTCACTTCTTCGGCCCCTGGTCAGCTTATCACTGGACCCTCTACAGTTTGCCTACCAGCCGAAACTAGGTGTGGAGGACGCTATCATCTTACTGCTCAACCGTGCCTGCGCCCACCTAGACAGACCGGGAACCACAGTGAGAATCTTGTTCATGGACTTCTCCAGTGCGTTCAATACCATCCAGCCTGCTCTGCTGGGACGTAAGCTGACGGTGATGCAGGTGGACCCTCCCCTGGTTTCCTGGATTACGGATTACTTGACGGGTCGACCACAGTATGTCAGACTGCAGGGCGGAGTGTCTGACACTGTGGTCAGCAGCACTGGAGCTCCACAGGGAACTGTTCTTTCCCCCTTTCCGTTCACCCTGTACACCTCAGACTTTCAGTTCCTCTCTGAGTCCTGCCACCTGCAGAAGTTTGCTGACGATTCTGCAATTGTTGGCTGTGTCAGTGAGGGGAAGGAGGAGGAGTACAGGGGCGTTGTGGACTCCTTCGTTGACTGGTGTGCAGCTAATCACCTGATTCTAAACACCACTAAGACTAAGGAGCTAGTGGTGGATTTCCGCAGGAGTAAATCTGCCCCCACACCCATTTCCATCAACGGCGTGACAGTGGATGTTGTCCAGGATTACAAATACCTTGGAGTATACCTGGACAACAAACTGGACTGGTCCAAGAACACTGAGGCTGTTTACAATAAGGGCCAGAGTCGTCTCTATTTCCTGAGGAGGCTCCGGTCATTCAATGTATGTAACACCATGCTGAGGATGTTCTATCAGTCGGTGGTAGCCAGTGCCATCTTCTTTGCTGTTGTGTGCTGGGGCAGCAGGCTGAGGGCAGCAGACACCAAGAGAATCAGTAAGATCATCAGGAAGGCTGGCTCCATCCTGGGGGTCACACTGGACTCTTTGGTGGCGGTGTCAGAGAGGAGGATGCTGTCTAAACTGCACAGCATCCTGGACAACAACTCTCACCCTCTCCATCAGCTGCTGACCTCCAGCAGAAGCACCTTCAGCCACAGACTCATTCTCCACCGGTGTAATTCTGAATGCCGGAGGAAGTCTTTTCTTCCGGCGGCCATCAATCTGTATAATTCATCTACAGGTCAGGTAAGGAACAGTGGAGACACTGTATCCTGAGAAAATGTCACTTTGTCACTTTGTCACTTTATATCATCACTGCATCACTTTATTCAGTTGTACTGTAACTTACTTCAGTAAGAAAGGCTGCTACACTCCACTGTCACTTTATATCACCACTTCATCACTTTATTAGTGGTACTGTAACTTACTGCTGCTACACTTTACTGTGCTTTACTGTAACTTACTTCAGTAAGAAATGCCGCTACACTTCGCTGTACTTTACTGTAACTTAGTTCTGTAGGAAATGCTGCTACATTTTTAACACTGTTTTCACTTATCGCTCCTTACCACTTTTTTAGTTTTTACTTATCTTATTTCAATATGTTGCTAAACTGCAGAGTGCGTATTGTTGTATATTGTATATATCTACACTTAACCACAATGTCTGTTGCACTCTGTCAAACTTAGTTATTTTTTTATTTATTTTACGTTAGCTTTATTTGATTTGATCATGTTTTTATGCTTATTGTCACTCTGATCCTTTCCCATCTTTGTATTGCAACTGTTGCACAATAATTTCCCTCGGGATAAATAAAGCTTCTTGAATCTTGAATCTTGAATCTTGAATCATTGCAGCTGGGAGATTACTGGATATATAGTACAGTTGTGACATCACAACCGTACAAAAGTGCTGACGGCTCATTTAAAGGCACAGTTTCTGTATACAGGCTGTGTGAATTTCTCTGTGGACTGAGCATTAATATAGCACTTCAACCTGCTTTATAAAAACAAAAAAAAAAGACATGGAAATCTGACTTTTTACAAGATGGGACATTTAAAAGGAGGCTTGTGGACAAAAGTCCCTGGACATGACTTTTCATCTGTAACTTCCAACTTGTCTCCCAGTTGTGACAGAATAACATCTGGCTCTACATCTCCAGGATGAGAGCAGAAAGTAGCAGAAATAACTACATGGACTACTCCGGTTTTTGTTGGCAAACAAGCCATTGTGACTGACTTTTGGTTGTTTTGAGGCCAGAGGCACATGGCACACCTGCAGTGGAGCTAGCACTGATGAAGAATACATTGTCAGAAGTTATAACCACTATGGCTTATATACTTATTTATTTGTGACTAATTAAATTCCCTCCTTCCCACTGCCCTGTGTGCCTTAGAAAAGTAATAGCTTGACTGTGGAGAAGAGTCTAAAAAACGTTCACCAGAAAATCCTCCAAGAGGAGACTAATATCGTAGATGTAGAGTCCCTAAGATTCTGAGCTGTGTAAAAATAGTTTTCGATGGAGTAGTTGTTATTGAATTGCAATAAATCATTCAGGTGAACATTTTACAAACCCCAACTGTCAATGTGCTGCTTTTTTAATGTATGCAGCCACCCCCAGTTCCCACTGCATCACGGTGCAAAAACTGACAGCTGTGTTCAATCACAATCATTCACACCAAAGCCATGTGTGTGGAGTTCAAATTTACATCAGCAACAGACTTGTCTAAAAATAGGTTCAGCTGTCAATTGCAACTACTCATGCACAAATAACAGCAGAACAGTGACTGTGCTTTGATCCCTGTGCTCTGCCCTGGGGTCCATTTCACAAAGCAGGTTCAACAAACTCTGAGTCTAACCCTGAACTCTGAGTTGATCTACTATGAGACAGGAAACTCTGAGTTTTCAGTTCCAGAACAGCAGATTTGCGTTAGGTTGAGTAGTTTGACCTGGAGTTAAGCGCGTGCACCACAAGTAAAAAAAGACAGCATCAATGGAGCCCTGATTCGACGACAACTGGAACTGGAAATATTAATGCGCTCATACGGAGAGTTTGAGCATGTTTTTTTGCCGAAAATGTAACACAGCTGCAGCAGCAAAAGAGAGGGAGACGGTGCGGGAGGACATTGCTGCTCTGGTCAGTGCGTAAGTTTAAATGTAGTCCTGTTGCAATCACAGTAATATCACAGGGCAAACTGCTTGAGTGGTTGCCTATTAATTTATTTAATTTAGGTGCTTCACACGGGGGAGAAGCGCACTTGGCAGCAGCTTAAGATGAAACATAAAAACATTGTTCAAACAGGTAAAACATCGGCACAATCTCATGGTGACGCCTTATTTTGAGCATGTTTTACATTATAAAGTAAACATTACCGTAAATGGCTGTTTTATATGTTGTATAAAAAACTCCCATTTGCAAAAAAACGCAGCGCAACACACAATATCTGCTGTGATGTGAGAGCAGGACTTTGGTTGTTAATGTTGGAAATGTAAGGAGGGATGAGGTTGTGTATGTAAATGATGGACTGTGACATGAAACGGTGTTGTGCGTATTCAGCCCCCCTGCCATGAAATGCACCCCCTCGCATTATAGGTGATATTCTGGATCAGAAGGCTGTTGTTTCCACCTATAGGAGTAGTTTATATACCGGTAACCCAATTAAAAGCACACACATTTGAACCTATGAATTGCAAGAAAAGCTGGGATTAATTTAGGAAACGCTAAGTCAAATACATTCAACTTGCTCAAAAGATCCATTTCATTCATTTTGTAATTATGGCTGCAGCATATTAAGGACGTCTATGCGCGGTCTGATAATCATCTCCCGACGAATATTTAATTCTCTTTGCGGTAATGCGTCACCTTCATCCATGGGATCGTTATCAAAAGGACACGCCATGGTAGTGGAAATATTCACCACTTAATATAACTTCTAATGTCGGCCTACTGAATGATTTTTATACGTTGTATAAAAAAAACTCCCTTTTGAAAAAAAACGCAGCGCAACACACAATATCTGCTGGGATATGAAACGGTACCGCTCAAAAAGAGAATTGCCTGGAAATGCAAGAACATCTATAATCAATAGTTTGATAATCATCTCCCGACGAATATTTAATTCTCTGCGCAGTAATGCTGCAGCTTCATCCACGGGATCGTTATCAAAACGACATGCCATGGTAGTGAAATAGTCGCCACCTAATATAACTTCTAATGACTGATTTTTGCAATGATTTTCTGAAAAACTGACAGAACTATACTACGCCAAAACTCGCGTGCTGACTGAATGAATGAGGAAATCAAACACCGTGTGTGGCTGAAAGAGGGCGGAGACAGAGAGAAACCTTGAGAGCATGTTACCATGGTAACTGACCGAGAGGTTAAGTTACCTCTCTTTGTGAAACAGGCTAGAGTTACCCCTCTGTCTCTGGTTTGAGTTACCTCCCTTTGTGAAACGGAAAACTCAGAGTTTCCCTCATTTCAGGGTTAACAGACTCAGAGTTTTTACTAAACCTGCTTTGTGAAACGGACACCTGGTGTGTGCAAATACAAATGCTGCTAATAATTGACATAAAAAATTAGACTTCACAACAGATTGTTACTGGAATGGTGCCTGTGCCTTCACACCGGCACAGTTAACTTCACTGTCTGTCACCAAAACACCAAACAGGCAGGTAAGAAGTTTTCACATTTCTGCCTCAAAGTTCCACCGTGCCCAATGAGCTTTAATGAAGACAGAGCCCATAGTGTTCAGTCTGTCCAACATGTCAGAGGTCAACATGGGTTTCTGAGCTTGTACTACTGTGTGTTGATATTTTATTGAAATCTTCCTTTCTTATCTTATCTTTCTTATCAAAGGGCATATCCTGTTACATGAGGCCCAATTTGAAATGCTGCTGTCATATCTACCAGAAACAACAGTGGGAAATCCGCATGAATATGGATTTTATATATTTAAAAATAATAATAATATGAGTATGGTAGAGTAAACAACTTCATTATTGCCTTTGTTTTTTCTCCAATGTTAAGGGCATTTCTAATAAAAGCAGAAGAGCTTTTTCAAACATTGTTTAATATAAACACAGCAAACATCACAGTAATATTACAACCCCAACAAAATATAAATTACCAATAGAATACAGTGGAAATGCAAATCAAACAGTAGTATATTGACAATTTAAGTCTAGGACACTCTGGTTTAAAGTTTACAACCACAAGTACAGAATCTGGTGAAATGCACCTTTTCAGAAAGCACTTATGACCTGCTATCAACTTTTGCCATGAGGACACTGAATTTCAAAGCGTGCCTAACACTACCAACAAAGTTTAAGATTAAGTTACATTTTCAATTAAAATTCAATTCAATTCAAAAAACTTTATTTGTCCCTGGGGGGCAATTCAGGGTACACAGAGCAGAAAATAACGACAGTGCAACTATACAAAAACATTTTATCCTAACAACAAGAATAAAGTGTAAGTGTTCATCAATGTTTTACCACCTCAATGTACCCACTAATGGGAGGCTCAAACATCATCAGCTGCGATATAAATACTGACCTGGCACACAGAGATAATAGTACAATTTATATAGCACTGTTCAAAACAAAGGTATGAAATGCTTAACACGTAGAAGTTCTCATTGCCATCTTTGCATAAATCACCTTCTTTTTCCTTCTTGGAGGTCTGTTTTGAACTGACGCATGGTGTAAACATCATCAAGATGCCACATTCAACTCTGAGAATAGAACGCAGAAGAGAGCGGCTGTGTTCACACATGAGTTCACTCAAAGATTACCTGGTCTATGTACTCGGGAGCTGGCAGGTTAAACTCTGTTTAAGGTCTGCTTCGACTGAATCAAATATTTGCATTCACACATACAGCCCCGCCGGTTAATGTCTAGATCATTTCAAATTTTCAGTGCATGTGTGAGAGGTGGCATGTCAGTTAAAAAAAGTGATAATTTCTGTTGACTGTATTGTTGTTGTGCATGTGCCCCATTTGATTACATTGCAGTCCGGTTCACAGCGGCCAGGCTGCAGTGCTCGCCCTCACTACTGGATATATATATGTATAAAAGTTGTTTCCATTAGTCAATTACACAGAAATATGTTGTGGAATAGGGTCTAGGTTGAAAATAGAGACATTCCCCTTTAAGAGTATTAAAGCGTCTGTAAAACCACTTGAACTTTACCATGCATTTTTGCACAGAGGGATGACTCTATCTATAAACAGATAATCTGCCTCCCACCTGTGCTGAAAGCTCCTGTTTTCCATCTTTCTTTTGGACGTTTTTGGGGAGGGGTGGATTAAGTTTGTCTGAAGAGACTGGTAGCATGGATGCTCATGTTTGTCAACAGAAAAGTAGACGTGTATGTGCATTATACTCACGGGCCAGCTCTCAGAGAACCTTGATATGATCTTGCGGGCCAAATATAATTACACCACGGGCCAGATTTGGCCCACGGGCCTGAGTTTGACACCCCTGCTCTAGACTTTTCTCTATGTTAGGTTGAACAGTTTATATTTTTCTGTGACACACAATAAGAGCTTAAAACAAGAGGAAAGCCTCTAAAGCTGCTACAGAACACAACACTCGTGCCATAGAAATGGAACTTAAGTCTATGTGAAAAAAAAATGTATTCAGAACACAGCAATATGATGGTCGGGCTAAAGGTAGTCATTCAGTTTCTCTCCATTGTTCAGATGCATTGTCCCCAACAATAGTGTATGACACGAACAACACTACTATATTTCAGTATGCAAAACAGTCAGTGCCTGCTCGAAAATGTTGTTGGGGTCTGAAACTCCTCATAGCATTAATAAAAATCACATATTTGTGTGTGAAACGTAAATGCTACAACAACAAAAAACAAAGACATCACTTAAGACCAGAAAAGAAAAACAAATCTCTGAAAAGAGGGTGCTGGGTTTGAGCCTGCTTACCAGCTCAACATCATAAGAGGTTGAGGAAGCGTACAGATGTTTACTACTCCATATCTTGCCTGTGGTGGATTATATGACAGTTTTGCATCCACAGCTACATGCCTTGATTTCATTTGCTTTTCATTAAAGGCCTCCTCTAGTGCACCCCTTATGGTGTCCACAGGGGCATTTCTTGCACATGAGGGGTCACCCTGCTTCCCAGCATTGCACACTTGATGCACTTGTCGATTTCTCCTCAATGACCAATGGCCAACTGAGAAAACATGCAAAACCCTTCTACAACCGCCTGCATGTCTGCACCTGATTGGACAACCGCTTCACTCATGGGGTGTCTGCTCCCAGATTTCAGAACAGACCAATATGGTGGCTGGTTAGAAAAGTTTCTCTGATTTTATGAAAAGAAGTTACCGAAATGTGTTGTGTGGAATAAGCTTTGCAGATGCTGACTCTGTCTTCATTTTGGATCAACAACGGCTAGTTTAAAGTTCCCCTCAACTCAAAAATGTGTTGTTTTTTTCTGTTTGTGTCCTCTAAAATGTCTGACAATGACTAAAGTGACTTGTTTCTATTTGACAGGGGAATTACTTCGACACAACACCAGCAAAGAAATTTGTAACCTGATTTTCTTACACTTAATTATGCTGCTATAGGCCTAGTCTGCCGGAGGGTAATCCTGTTCCTGATACAAGTTTCAACAAACCGTCAGAAAGCAGGACGAACGTGCCTCCTCCTTGGATCCCGCCTCCTGCTCTGGTACGTGCTGACGTGTTACGGTGACGTATTACGTTATTTCCGGTGCTTGTGTGTTGGTCACTCGTCGTTGCTTCACTGTTAGCTGCTCTCGCTAAATTCAACTGTTTTTGCTATAATATTCACCACAGCGGCTAACTACCGCTTAACATTTAAACATCCACTAGTTCTACTCAAGCACTCACAGCTCTCCTTCTTTCAGCCGCTTTCTGGCTAATTAATCGTATACGCTGTTAGCCACTTTAGCTTAGCAGTTAGCTTCACGGCTGGTGATGGCTTCCCCCGCTCTCTCTCCTGCTCTCTCTTGCTCGGAGTGTCGTATGTTTAGCTACTCCTCTGCCTCCTTTAGTGATAATGGTAAGTGTAATAGGTGTAGTGTATTTGTAGCGCTGGAGGCGAGGCTCAGTGAGTTAGAGGCATGGCTCCGCACCATGGAAGCTCAGTCTTACGCTACAGTAGCTAGCCAGCCACCTACAACTTTAGCCGGTGCGAAGCCACATAGTGTAGCGTTAGCTCCTGCTAGCCCTCCCCCGGCAATCCCTGAGCAGCCAGGGTCCTCCTGGGTGACTGTGAGAGGAAAGCATAGTTCTAAATCGAAGCCCATGGTTAACCATCCGCACGTTCACGTTTCAAACAAGTTTTCTCCACTCAGTGACACGCCTGCTGAGAAAACAACACTGGTTATTGGCAGCTCCATTTTGAGAAACGTGAACTTAGTGACACCAGGGACAATAGTAAAATGCATCCCAGGGGCCAGAGCGGGCGACATTGAATCCTATTTGAAACTTCTGGCTAGGGATAAACGTAAATATGGTAGGATTGTTATTCACGTCGGCGGTAATGACACCCGATTACGTCAATCGGAGGTCACTAAAATTAATGTGGAGTCGGTGTGTTCTTATGCAAAAACTATGTCGGACTCCGTAATTTTCTCTGGTCCCCTGCCCAACTTGACTTGCGATGACATGTATAGCCGCATGTCATCATTCCGTCGCTGGCTGTCTGGATGGTGCCCGGTAAATAATGTGGGCTTCGTAGATAATTGGCAGTCTTTCTGGGGAAAACCTGGTCTTATTAGGAGAGATGGTATTCATCCTACTTTGGAGGGTGCTGCTCTCATATCTAAGAACCTGGACGCAGTTGTTAGCGGTCTAAAACCATGACAACCCAGTGTTGGGATCAGGAAGCAGAGTCGCAGTTTAATACACCTCTCTGCGCTGCCCTTATCGCAGGTGCCCAGGAAGCAGAGTGGCAGTCTTACACACCTCTCTGCGCTCCCTGTGGAGCATTTTCCAGCTCAGTTTAGTATACAAACACTGTCTGCCCCACGATCATTTAAATTAAACAGATCAAAAATGAACAGAAGAGGAGCTATAAAGAAAAACTTGATACAAATCAACGCAAAATCTGCGACAATGCAACAATATCAGAAAATAAAATGTGGACTTTTAAACATTAGATCTCTCTCATCTAAAGCTGTATTAGTAAACGATCTGATATCAGATAACCATATTGATTTACTCTGTCTGACCGAAACCTGGCTGCGTCCCGAAGAATATGTTAGCCTAAATGAATCCACTCCTCCCAGTCATATTAATACTCATATTTCTTGGGGCAGTGGTCGAGGAGGAGGCGTTGCAGCTATTTATAATTCAGGCCTATTAATAAACCCTAAACCTAAACTAAATTATAATTCATTTGAAAGTCTTGTTCTTAGTCTTTCACATTCAACCTGGAAAACTGTGCAGCCAATTATATTTGTTATAGTGTACCGTGCTCCTGGTCCGTACTCTGAATTTCTGTCCGAATTCTCAGAGTTTCTGTCAAATTTAGTCCTTAAATCCGACAAAGTAATAATTGTAGGTGATTTTAATATTCATGTGGACAGCGATAATAATAGTCTCAGTATCGCGTTTATCTCTCTATTAGATTCGATTGGTTTTAGTCAGAGTATACATAAACCTACTCACTGTTTTAATCACACCCTCGACCTTGTTTTGGTTTATGGTGTGGAAATTGATGACTTAATAGTCTTTCCACAGAATCCTATTTTATCAGACCATTATTTAATAACTTTTGAATTCATATTACAGGACTACTCACCACTGGGTAAAAGTGTCTACACCAGATGTTTATCTGATAGTGCTATAACTAAATTTAAGGAAGCGATTCCATCTGCATTTACTTTAATGCCTCATCCTAATATTCAAGACTCCTGCACTAACGTTAGTTTCTCTGAAATTGATCACCTTGTTGAAAGTGTTGCAGGCTCTCTAAGAACAACACTTGACTCTGTTGCTCCTTTAAAAAAGAAGATAATAAAACAGAGGAAGTTAGCTCCGTGGTATAACTCACAAACCCGTGAATTAAAACAAATATCGCGAAAGTTGGAAAGTAAATGGCGCTCCACTAAACTGGAGGAATCTCACTTAGTTTGGCAAGAAAGTCTTAAAACCTATAGGAAGGACCTCCGTAATGCCAGAGCAGCCTATTACTCATCTTTAATAGAGGAGAATAAGAACAATCCTAGATTTCTTTTTAGCACTGTAGCCAGGCTGACAGAGAGCCACAGCTCTATTGAGCCATGTATTCCTATAACCCTCAGTAGTAACGACTTCATGACCTTCTTTAATGACAAAATTATAACTATTAGAGACAAAATCAACTCGCTTGGCACTATTTTTTCATCAAACCCAGGAACCTTACAAACTGTACGACCTGATATATTCTTGGACTGCTTTTCTACAGTCGACCTTAACAAATTAAACTCTACTATTTCAGCATCAAAACCTTCTACTTGTCTTCTAGACTCTATTCCAACTAGGTTACTTAAAGAAGTGTTACCTTTAATTAGCACTCCTGTATTAGATATGATAAACATGTCTTTATCAGCAGGTTATGTACCAATGTCTTTTAAAGTAGCTGTGATTAAACCTCTTCTTAAAAAGCCCAGTCTTGATCCTGAGGTACTAGCCAACTATAGACCTATATCTAACCTTCCTTTTCTCTCTAAGATCCTCGACAAATTAGTTGCCAATCAGTTGTGTGACTTTTTACATAATAATGAGTTATTTGAGGATTTCCAGTCAGGATTTAGAGCAAATCATAGCACTGAGACAGCACTGGTGAAAATTACTAACGACCTTCTAATAGCTTCAGACAAAGGACTTGTCTCTGTACTTGTCTTACTAGATCTTAGTGCTGCCTTCGACACTATTGACCATCACATCCTGCTACACAGACTAGAGCATCTGATCGGCATTAAAGGAACCGCACTGAGCTGGTTTAAGTCATATTTATCAGATAGATCTCAGTTTGTACATGTTAATGACAAATCCTCCATGCACACTAAAGTTAGTCACGGAGTCCCACAGGGTTCTGTCCTTGGACCAGTTCTTTTCACCTTATATGTGCTTCCCTTAGGAAATACTATAAGGAAGCACTCCATAAATTTTCATTGTTAAGCTGATGATACACAATTATATTTGTCGATCAAACCAGAAGAAACCCATCAGTTAGATAAACTTCAAATGTACATTAAGGAAATAAAAAGCTGGATGACCTGCAATTTCCTGATGTTAAACTCAGACAAAACTGAAATTATTGTACTTGGCCCCAAAGGCCTCCGAAATTCAATAGCTAAAGACATTGTTACTCTGGATGATGTTGTGTTGTCCTCCAGCACCACAGTAAGGAATCTGGGTGTTATTTTTGATCAGGATATGTCCTTCGATTCTCACATAAAACTAACAACAAGGACTGCATATTTTCACCTGCGTAATACTGCAAAAATTAGGAACATTGTGTCTCAGAAAGATGCAGAGAAACTTGTTCATGCATTTGTTACTTCTAGGCTGGACTATTGCAATTCCTTATTATCAGGCTGCTCCAATAAGTCTGTTAAGAGTCTCCAGTTGGTCCAAAATGCTGCAGCTCGTGTACTAACTAAAACAACTCGAAGAGAACATATTTCTCCTGTATTAGCTTCTCTGCACTGGCTACCTGTAAAATCTAGAATAGAATTTCAATTCCTTCTCCTTACGTACAAAGCTCTTATTGGTCAGGCTCCGTCGTATCTTAAAGAGCTCATAGTACCGTATCACCCAACTAGATCTCTGCGCTCTGAGAATGCAGGGCAACTAGTCGTTCCTAGAGTCTCCAAAAGTAGAATGGGAGGCAGAGCCTTCAGCTACCAAGCTCCTCTCCTGTGGAACAAACTCCCAAATGTTATTCGGGAGGCAGACACTGTCCCCTTATTTAAAAGTAAACTTAAAACTTTCCTTTTTGATAAAGCTTACAGCTAGGGCTTACGATGAGACTTTATTCTGCTTAATTATGCTGCTATAGGCCTAGTCTGCCGGGGGATAATACTTTTCCTGATACTCTGAGCTTCTCTCCTCTCTGTCTGAATCATTCATGTCCCATCAATGCATGTTACTGATTCAGCTTCTTCCCCGGAGCTGTTTGTGCTTCGTCGTCTTGCAGGTCACTGCTGATCGTGGTGGTGCCTGCTGCCGTGATCCTACATGGCGCTTCCTGCTGCTATTATCACTGTTACTCATATATACTATCACTAGTTTAATAAACTATAAAATTTGTAGCTGTATCGTAGCTGCTATTGCCACTACTCATCATTGATCATGTTTGCCACCATAATTATTATCATTTTCATATTCTGTCACCTTAGCTGTGCTTGTTTCTACTATTCTGTTGTATTAACTGTCTTAACATATACGTTATATTCACATTACTATAAATATTATTATAGTTACTGTTAGGCTTTGCTTGCATCTCTGGAAGTGTGTCTGTCTGTCTCTCTCTGTCCATCTGTGTGTCTTTTCTCTCTTTCTCTCTCCTTTTCTTCCTCCCCAACCGGTCAAGACAGATGGCCGTCCTCCACAGAGCTGGGTCTGTCTGACGTTCCTGCCTGTTATAGGGAAGGTTTTCGTTGCCACTGTACTCTACAGAGGAATTGTTGGGTCTATGTAAATCATAAATAAGTCATTGAGTGTGGTCTTTACCTACTCTGTAAAGTGTCCTGAGATAACTTTTGTTGTTTTTTCGACACTATAAATAAAATTGAATTGAATTGAATTGAATTGATACTCAGTCCTTCTCTCCTCTCTATCTGTATCATTCCCGTCTCATCAATGCATGTTACTAATTCAACTTCTTCCCCGGAGTTGTTTGTGCTTTGTCGTTGCTGCTATTATCACTATTACTCATATATACTATCATTCATTTTATAAATTATAAAATGTGTAGCCATAAAAACACCATCAATAATATATCTCATTGTATCACAGTTGTTATTACCACTACTCATCATTGATCATATTTACCACCATAATTATTATCATTGTCATATTCTGTCCCCTTGGCTGTGCTTATTTCTTACTATTTTACTATACTTTGTCTCTCTCTGTACATCTGTCCATCTTTTCTCTCTTTCTCTCTCCTTTTCTTCCTCCCCAACTGGTGCAGACAGATGTCCGTCCTCCTCACAGCTGGGTCTGTCCGACATTCCTGCCTGTAATAGGGAAGGTTTTCGTTGCCACCGTACTTAATGGGGGAATTGTTGGGTCTATGTAAATCATAAATAAGTCATAGAGTGTGGTTTTAAAATTGAATTGAATTGAACTAACCTCCAGCTCAGAGCGGACTGTCAGTACAGAGAGAAAACACATTGCCATCATAGCTGTCAGCCACTGACAGTTAAAAGCTAACAAGCTAACAAACAACTGAAACAACAGATTGATCTTCTCCAATGTGTTTAGTCATCTTGATGATCCCTTTGCGTGGTTCCATCTAAACCTTGGGCATGCACGTCACCCTCCGATCTCAAGCTACTTCGAGTATGTATGAGAGTACAATTAGCAGGGGGCAGGGCTAGACCAGATGCAATATTTCTAAATGAGGGAAACACAGTAGATCTGCTTCCAGCTCCATCTCTGAGGTTATTTTTTTAACTTTCTTTGTGGGAAATGTTAAACAAAATATTAATCATAGCAGAGTAGTTTTTAAATACTTTAACGCGGGTCTGGAGTGGGATTTTCGTGAGGTTTCCAAGGTGGCGAGTCGATGGCCGTGATTTGCATAAAGTAGCCTTGACTTCAACTTTATGCAAATGAGGAGTTGGCAACTTGATGCCTAGGCACTTGAAACTCCCCGCCATGCTACCAGAAGCATTGCCAGGTGGCTCACCTAGACAATGGGAAATGACAGTCCGGGTGGACACGTATCCATGAGTCTCATAGCTAAATCTCCAACTCTGTCTGCTTAGTTTGATAACTCCAGTTTGTCTCCGTTCAGATGCAGTGTTAAATACAAAAGGCCCAGTTTTGAGAGACCCAGTGTCTCAGTGTACAAGCACCTCATACAATCAGTTCACATGTAGTCATTTAGCGATAAACAAAATAAACTAAACTAAGTTAAGAAAATACACACAGTGTTTACACAGATCACAGTCTAACATCATACATATGATCCTGAACTTAAACTTTTCAGTCACCGATCCATTCATAAAATGGAACTCAATAGATGGTAGAAAAATGCAGGTGGCTGTAAAGTAACAAAAGCATGATCATTCAGATGAGAAAGATCTCTTAAATTAAAGTCAACACAAACCATCAAGCTGATGATATCAGAGGATATACTGCAGCAGTAGTAGTTGTTAAAAAACTAATCTCATGAAAAATCTCTGTTGGAATAAATTTGACAGCAGCCAGATGTTTTCACACATTTCCCCCCCAATTTATTATTATTAAATTATTAAAGTATTATTAGTATTAATACTAATTATTTTTAATTAGTATTATTACAAAATTTAATATTACTAATTTAATTAGTATTATTTAATTATTTAATTTATTTTTATAATACTAATTTAATTAGTATTATTAAAAAAAATTTTTTTCAGACTTCACATTCTTCACATTTTAGATTCACATCTAAAAAGAAATTATTGAAATGGCGTTTGGTGGTGTTTGATCTCTGGTCTCCACTACAATGCAAATTAATGGGCAGTTTCTTACACAGGTGCTGATGACATCAACAGACTTTAAAAAAATATTTTAATATTTTAATATATTTTTTTTTATTTTATCTTATTTTTATTCTATTGTATTGTATCATATTCAGTTGTACCAGATTGCTGAAACAAAATAATTTCCCTTTGGAGATGAATAAAGTAATTATCTATCTATCTATCTATTCATCCATATCAATTAATCATACAAACAAACTAGACTTTAGCCGTGAAACGTGCTTGGGGACGGTACGGATGGACAGTGTGAGTGCGCCCTTAGAGGGTGGGAAGCTCGAAAGAGGAGAAGGGGTGGGCGGCTGGGTGATGGTCAGAAGTGACACTTGAGGAGTTAGAACCAAGATCCTGGTGGATTGTCTGAATTTTGGTGTTGAAGAAATACATAAGAGAGTTACAGTAGGCAGTGGAGTACAAGTGGAGTGGTATAGAAACTGGGGATCGGGTGATATTGTTGAACAGTGAAAAGAGTGACTTGGAGTTGCCTACATTTGAACAGATTATGCTGGAGTAATAGTTTGATTTGGATTTGGTAATACAGTCCTGGTGCAGAAAATTATTTTTGTACATTTCTTTGTGAACAGTCAATCCAGTTTTATGGTGAAGTCGTTCAAGCTGCCTGCCTTTGGCTTTCATAAGCCGGAGTTCAGGCGTATAGGGAGCAGAGAGAAAGAGACAGATCTGGTTTTTAGTGGAGCTATGGAGTTGAAGATATCATGAAGTCCAGTGTTATGGTATGAAACCAACTGTTCAGGGGTCGATAACTCTTCAATGTCCATGAAATTGTCAATACTAAAGGAGAGGGAGTCCGTGTTTATTTCCTTCATATTGCCAAAGGAGATGAGAAGAGGGGACTTAGGAATGGAGAGAGTGAGGTTGACGTAAGTTGAGAGGAGGAAGTGGTCGGTGATGGGGAGTTCAGCAGCTGCACAGTCAATAGGGGTGACACCAGAGCAGCATATTAAATCCAGGATGTGTCCTTTGGAGTGTGGGGGAATATGGGTGTGCTGCTGAAATCTGGAGCTCTCAAGGCAGGATGCAAAGTCTCTGGTAAGAGGATGGTTTATATTGTCAATGTGTTTGTTCAAATCTCCCATCAATATTGTGTTCGGTGAGAGAGTGGACAGGTGTGCGAGAAAAGCAGCAAAGTCATTTAAAAACTCGCTATTTGGTTTTGGGGGGCGGTAAACAGTTGCAATAGTTGTAGGAGTAGGTCCAGGCAGTTGGCAGACAGCGGCAAGACTTTCCACGTATCGCGGTAAATTATCGCGAGACCTCCTCCCCAGCCGGAACAGCGGGGTTGACAGATGTAAACAAAACCCGGGGGAGTTGAGTCATTGAGTTGGGAAAAGTCATTGGGCTGTTGCCATGTCTCAGTTAAACAGATAAAGTCAAACTTCAGATCACTGAGGAGATCCTGGATGAGATGCCCCCTGCTTCAGAGTGAGCGGATGTTTTAGCAGACCGAAGTTGACAGTGGTGGTGCCGTATTTGACAGCTGTGTTAGCCGACCGGGCTAGGCTGGTTAGCACGCTGTGGTTGGCAACACGGCCGGTGTTGGGTGGAGAGCGACGGGAGTTGGACCAGATGGACTTGATTGATGAAGAGTCCTCGCGGAAGCTACGGCGGGACCCCCGGTGGATGTATCTCCGACGGGGCAGAAAAATTATGTCCGGCTGGAGGTGTAGCGGAGTCGGCAGAGGCTCGAGCAGGTGGAAGCACAGTCTCAAGAGCTCCACCGCTGAGTAATGGAGCGGTCCCATCAAGGGCTGGCGAGCAAGCGACAGAAGAGTCCAGGCAAGCACGGACCAGGTGTATATCTGTCAGACCACATTGTTGGCATGGACTCGTGTAGCTTAGGCAACAAGGTAAGCAGTCAACCTTCAAATAAGTTTAAAAGTGTTGGCAAGCAGCGGCACCCAGTCGCGCCAGCGTTCACTCATCTAGCCATCATGCATAAAGTAGTCCCATACACTGGGATAAAAAGGATGATGATGAGAAGTATAACATGCCCTAAATTATAACCTGACTCTGCCAGATGGCTGGTTTACTGATTGGATAGACCATCTGTCTATTGGGCCTAATCAACCAATCAGATAAACGAAGCGTTTGACATA
Source organism: Echiichthys vipera (assembly GCF_963691815.1). Lineage (NCBI taxonomy): Eukaryota > Metazoa > Chordata > Actinopteri > Perciformes > Trachinidae > Echiichthys > Echiichthys vipera. The sequence goes on along the minus strand of NC_139825.1, from coordinate 10,884,704 downwards.
TGAACAGAGCGTTGAGGTAAAGCTCAGAAAGTAAACAACATGTCGGTAATGGATATTTGCCATTTGTGTAACACAAATGAACGGATAAAAAAAGCACAATTTCAGGTGCTCTGTCCATATTCCAACAGAAAGAGAAAAGAGAAAAAAGCATTGGCGAGCAGCTAACAGAATTAGGGCTACCGCTGTCTGAAAATCTGTCTAGATCCGGTTGGAATTGCATGCGTATCATCACACTAAAACCGCCTCAAAACCAACGCTGATTGGACGTTCACTTGGCAAACATCTCCAAATTTTCTCTGTTGCACGTTACCAGACTGATCTGTAAAATACAATGGAGCTTGCAAGATCAAGATGGGCTCACAGGGCTACTTAAATTTTGATTTACTTACTTAATTTTGATATCATCATGTATGATGAAAGGAAAGAGTAAATCCCAGGATTAACATAGGCAGTCAACCATCGAAATCTTCCTCTCGCTGTGTCTTCAGAAATATGTTCTCACCTAATCCCAGACATTTTAATGAACAATGAGTGAATCCAGCTTCTGAATTAGTAGCTGTTCTGCAGTGGAGAGAACAATTAGCTGTGGGTATGCTAGGTGAGCAGGAACAGACAGACGGACAGAGAGACAGCAGTTCAGAGTTTATAATGAAAGTGATGAGAGACAGTCTGTGACATGGACCAGAGATAGTCACAGGTCACTTTTTGCAAGTCCAAGTCAAGTCTCACGTCTTTGAGGGCAGCAGCAAGTCCTAATCAAGTCTCTTATGGTTTTAATAAATAATTAAAAAAAGTTGGAGTGCAACCGTATTATATAATTACACAAGGTCCCAACTAATGAAACCTTATAATCTAGTGTAAACAAACAAAGTTTGCTGCGTTTACCTGAAACTAATTACAGACACACCTGGGGTCCGTTTCACAAAGCAGGTTCAACAAACTCTGAGTCTAACCCTGAACTCTGAGTTGATCTACTCTAAGATAGGAAACTCTGAAGTTCCAGAACAGCTGATTTGAGTTAGTTTGATCAACTTGGAGTAGTTTGACCTGGAGTTAAGCGCGTGCACCACAAGTATAAAAAGACAGCATCAATGGAGCCCTGATTCAACGAGTCACCATGGCAACGGGGAAGAGGCGTGCTACGCTACCAATGGAATTGGAAATATTAATGTGCTCATACGGGAGTTTGAGCAGGTTTTTCGCCGAAAGTGTAACACCGCTGCAGCAGCAAAAGAGAGGGAGACGGCGCAGGAGAACATTGCTGCTCTGGTCAGTGCGTAAGTTTAAATGTAGTACTGTTGCAATCACAGTAATATCACAGGGGGAAACTGCTTGGGTGGTAGCCTATTAGTTTATTTCATTTAGGTGCTTCACACGGGGCAGCAGCTTAAGATGAAACATAAAAAAAAAGTTCAAACAGGTAAAACATTGGCACAATCTCATGGTGACGCCTCATTTTGAGCATGTTTTACATTGTAAAGTAAATATTACCGAATTTTAGGTGGTGAATATTTCCACTACCATGGCGTGTCCTTTTGATAACGATCCCGTGGATGAAGGTGACGCATTACCGCAAAGAGAATTAAATATTCGTCGGGAGATGATTATCAGACCGCGCATAGACATCCTTAATATGCTGCAGCCATAATTACAAAATGAATGAAATGGATCTTTTGAGCAAGTTGAATGTATTTGACTTAGCGTTTCCTAAATTAATCCCAGCTTTTCTTGCAATTAATAGGTTCAAAAGTGTGTGCTTTTAATTGGGTTACCTGTATATAAACTACTCCTATAGGTGGAAACAACAGCCTTCTGATCTAGAATATCACCTATAATGCGAGGGGGTGCATTTCACGGCAGGGGTGCTGAATACGGCACAACTACGGTACCGCTGGAAATGCAAGGACGTCTATGCGCGGTCTGATAATCATCTCCCGACGAATATTTAATTTTCTGCGCAGTATTGCTGCACCTTCATCCATGGGTTCATTATCAAAAGGACATGCCATGGTAGTGGAAATAGTCGCCACCTAATATAACTTCTAATGTAGGCCTACTGACTGATGTTTGCAATGATTTTCTGAAAAAACTGACGACAGAACTATACTACGCCAAAACTCGCCCGCTGACTGAATGAATGAGGAAATCAAATACCGTGTGTGGCTGAAAGAGGGCGGAGACAGAGAGAAACTCAAGGTTTTCTGAGAAAAACCGGGTCCAGACCAGGTTAGTTTCAGAGAGCATGTTACCATGGTAACTGACCTAGAGTTTAAGTTAACTCTCTTTGTGAAACAGGCTAGAGTTACACCTCTTTCTCTGGTTTGAGTTACCTCCCTTTGTGAAACGGAAAACTCAGAGCGTGCTCACACTGTCCTTTTGGCCGCGGCCAAAACCGGTTTTTCAGCTAAAGTCTAGTACCTTTAAGCCATGTGAGTGCACCCGCTCCGCGCTCAACTGCGGCCAGCGGACTGTCCACGGCCCGCTTGAAAGAGGTGGGCTTTAGCGGAGCCATTTGCACATGTACGAGCACGAGCGTGCGCACGTGTACGAGCACGAGCACGAGCCCTCCGGCAGTAGCGTTATGTCCGCCTGTTCGGACATGTAAATAGAAGGACGGACCATGCGCGGACATCTAACAACAACAACAATGGCGGTGAAAGGTTCACGTTGGTGTGGTGCGTGGAGTGTTTACTGCAGATTTGGTCGGATGAAAATATTCAAAAACAGTCGACAAGACGCACAAAAACTCCGACGTCTGTGGAAAGATTTGTAAACAAAGCCACACACACGCGATCAATGCGTGTGACGTGTTACGGCGTGATGGCGTATTGACAGCAAGAAGCATTGGCCGGCCCTGGCAGTGTGAGTACAAACGGGGCTGGGGCGCGGGGGGGAGAGGGAGGGGGGACAAGTACCCTAAAGTCCGGGTCTCGGTCCGGGAGGACAGTGTGAGCACGTTCTCAGAGTTTCCCTCATTTCAGGGTTAACAGACTCAGAGTTTTCACTAAACCCGCTTTGTGAAACGGACCCCTGAAACGTCAGGTCCTGCTCTCATTGGAGGATTTGAAAGAAATTCTAAATATTTTGGAGGCAGATACATCTGGCTGTAGATATTCTGAATGATATAATCATGATTTTGGTCGATTTTGTTATCATTATTCTAATATTATTCTTGTTATTCGATAGATTGTATATGTTTTCCCTCAGTTTAACAGCATTAGCCAGCAGATGGAGGCAGCACCGACAAGAAAACACTTTTCAAAAATATGTAATTGAATCAACATCAATCTAAAAGTTAACCTCTCACAAAGCTAACATTAATAACAAGCTAACGTTGATAGTTTATGCAGCTGAGCTTAACACACATATGTTGCATTCAGCGATTCTTTTGTTTCGGGTTTGTCTTCAGTTATTAACCCCAACCAATATGAACAAAAAGGTACAAAATTAATCTTTGCGCCGACTTTATCAGTAGTGTTCAAGTAGAAAAGGTTCTTGTGTTCGAAATGCAGACTAGTTGAAATACAAAGTGGAACGAAGGAAGGTGGAGTTAGTTTTAAGTTGGATACTCAGATAGACTGGGGCGGCTAACTTCCCCCCGGTCATCAGCAGCAGGTGATGTTCTCTCCGTGTCTTCTGTGAAGTGTGGTGGCTCGGCATCTCTGTGGGAGAGAATGACGGTCTGCCTGTAATGTGTATGCTCCAAAAAGTAAGTAAATAAAAGATTGTGCACAAGTCTCAAATCTCGAGTCCGAGTCAAGTCTCAAGTCTTTGGGGGGCAAGTCCAAGTAAAGTCTGAAGTCACATTTGTGTGTGGCGTAAGTGTGACTCGAGGCCGAGTCTCAAACTTGAGTCCCCATCTCTGACGTGGACACTGACAAACAAACTTCTGCCCGTGAAGGCAGTTGCCTATTACAGCTACAGGTGTTGGAAAGCTGCAGCTTTAAGATTAAGAGAGCAAAAACTAAAAGTAAATGTAAAATCACTGTCTAGAAACAAAGCTAGAACTCCTGGGTGATGCTGAGGGGCCAGTCGATCTTATTGGAGGTTCATTTAGTGCTTGAATCTCCAGCCCGTCAATCAGGAGACATCTAAGAAGCCAGGACATTACAACACAGAGACGTCATGTTGCTTCACAGAAAGCATGAACCAAATGTTCACATGTTTAGCAATGTGTGTGTGTGTGTGTGTGTGTGTGTGTGTGTGTGTGTGTGTGTGTGTGTGTGTGTGTGTGTGTGTGTGTCTGTGTGTGTGTGTGTGTTTGTGTGTGTGTGTGTGTGTGTGTGTGTGTGTGTCAGAGAGAAAACGACTGAAAAGATGAACTGAAGAGGAAAAAAGGGACCTTAGTTTGAAAGCAGAAGAAAAGAGAAAAGTGGAAAAAAAGGAAAGGGTGAAAGAGAAAAGGGTAGATGAAGAGAAAAAAAGGAGAAGTACAGAAAAGGGTTTTGTAATCTTGGTATAGTGGTGTTGTGCGGTCTCCATGGCGACAGGCACAAAGACCCGTGGTTGGCCATTGATGGCTAATTGTATTCTTCACAGCTCTTTTGTTAATTGTTGTCTGCCCAGCTCCCACTTCCTGCTGGGCCACAGCACAAAGCCACGAACAGGAGGGATTAGAAATGGCACATCAGCTTCCCCAATGCACAGCCAAGCTCTCTCTACCTTGTTCTCTACCTCTCTTTCATTCTCTCTCCTCCTCTCTTTGTCCCTCTTTCTTTCTCTCTATCTCTCTGTCCCCATGGAGCCGCCCCTCCTTTTATCTTCCCCTCACTGTGTGCACTCCCATGACCTTGACGATTCTTTCTTTCTCTCCATTTCTTTCTTACTTTCTTGATATGAGGTCTTCACTTCTACAGCCACATTTCTGTAAAATTCTATTAGCTTATATTTTTGTTTTGTCTCCTTCACGTCCAGCATTATTCACACAGATGCAGATAAGACAAGCTTACTGTACAACACTACTGCATATAAATGCAGATACATACAAAACACCTTTTAGTCCCAGTTTGGGCTTTTCTTCACTAAGCCACCACTGAAAATTCAGCTATTTGGAAACGCTGATGTATGACTGATACTTTCCACAATCATGGACAAAGTACAGCAGTTTACAGCAATGTTCAGAAACTGTTCAGAAACAAGGTGTTTTCATTGACACATTATTTTCTTTTCTCTTGTGAGACAACTGAAGAAATCTGTCATATTACACTAAATAACTATTCTATACTCTGACAACAGAAAGACCAATCATCATGGACAACACTACTGCCTGATCAGATATATTGAAACACAAAACAAGTGATCACAGCAGACAGAACCCAGCAGAGTCACTGGCCATGTTTGTCAAATTGTTCCATCAATTCAACCACTGATGGTTGCAGTATAATAAATGTACCACTGTGTTGTTTCCTATAACCACTATTAGAGGGGGAGGTGAAAAAAGATGAGATTTTGAAAACCCATGAAATAGTTCTTGAGCTGCCTGGAAAAACAGCTATTTCCTGGAAAATAGTATTTTACATGCATCTCCAGTAGTGACTTCATGGTGTGTTGCGCTGTATTTCCCCTGCATGCTACAGCAAAGCTGCACTCAACACCACTTGCTATTCTTTGGGTTTTCCATGAGCAAAAGTTGTGGATAGTACCTGGTACTTTTTTTGGTACCGCCTCAGTCGAGGTTCTGAGCGAGCTGAGCTGATAACAAAAGGAGTTAAGACACTGCAGACCACTGATTGGTCAGAGAGAATCATCAAGAGCGTTACATGGCACATCCTGCACAAACCTTTTGAGATAGCTAATGTCAATAGCAACCACAATTTTTTCATTTACCTGACTCAGATTTTGGTAGCCCTCAAAACTGTGGCCCCACGACTACATTTATGTGACTTTCCAAAAGTGACAATCTGATATTCAGGGCCACATCACACAGATATTAGCCAGGTGTGGAGGTGAAAAGGTAAGCAGGGTTTGAACTTACCCCTGAAGCTCTCTTTTTTCATTTGTCACACCACTATTTCTGTGACTTTGTGTGTGCAACACTATGAATGCCTTTCAAGAGAGGCTGTCTGAAAATGTGTTATCTCCATATTGAATTGGTTATGCATCTCAGCCCTCTCAAAGATGACTGGATCACTGTACCTTGGAGTGTGGCCACAGCTATAAAAACAATAGAAATGAAATTGGATAGAAAGGACATTGAGCCGTTTGCCGTGGTAATTAGACTAGTACAAAACAAACTGGCGATTATTGTTAGTTGACATGGTGACAACATGCATCAGTGGGGCCGTAAAATGTGTCTCGCAGCTCGCTGGGAGGACATTCCCCAGAGGGGCAGGGAGTGAGGAGTGGGGTAAGTTAGACCCAGGCCGCTGTTTGGCTCATTTTCTGTAACCAGTGCAGCATCTAAACACGGTGGCATCAGCAAGCCAGCCAGTGGACAGCTGGCTAGTTAGCTAACCTGCTAACTTTGCTATACACCAACACCACACTAGTCACAGAAAGCAAGCCACCGTCTGTAACTTCACTGCTCCACTGCTTGCTTGGCCGTTACTGCACGAACAAACCTCAGAGACTTGCCGCAAGTCATTTTATATGGAAGTTTATACGGAAGTGAGTCTGTTGCAGCAGTACACATAAAAATGGAAGCTGCTCTGACCATTCTGCTACATTGATCTGAATGGGAATGTCTTTTCTATCCAATTTAATTTCTATGATAGACACATTTGCCTTCCAAAGTAGTCGGATGCCAGTATTATAAAGTACAAACTTGATTTCTAGCATACGATTTCACTTTTTTTAAAGCTTTTATCTGCAATTTATAGTGGTTACATGAGTAACAGAGTGCACATTAACTGATGGACTCTTTAAAACTCTTAAGACAGTTCCTTTACTGGCTTGTTTCAACAGAAGTAAATGAAGTAAATAATTTCTCAGTAACTTTTAGTATTGATTGATTGTGGCATAAATTGCAAGCTTATGAAATGACCTCTGAACACTAGCATGGACAGAAAATGTCATTCAAACTACTCATATAACAACTCATTTTGAGTGATGTAGTGTCACAATGTTTTTTTTTACTTTTTGTGTGCCATTTTACACCATGTAGTTGCACCGTGCTTTCAACTGTAAACCCATCTACACACAATATTAAAGTCAATATTACACACTTGAACGCTGTTTGTGTCCAGTGTAAAAGGAGTTATTTACCGTTGATTATGTAACTCTAATAATTAACGTAAGTTAAGTCAAATAACAAACATACTTATTTTAAACCAAACCATGTAGTGAAGCATCATAGTTTGGCGCCTAAAAGTGACACCAAAGAGTCCCAAAAGCGTCCATATGTGACGAGTTGTGAATGACAACGGGTTATATAGTTACATGCCAAACACTTGAAGCATGTTATATGACACGTGCAACACAAGGAAAAGTGCCATGCTGTTTATATGCTTTCCCATGAGATCTCGTTGGCATGGACGCAGCCTGAGGTTTACAATGTAATACTTTAAATTAATATTGTAAAATCTGTCTCCCAATTTCCCAAAGATCCTATTGGTAATGTCAAAGATACAACATATATATATATATATAACATACTGCTCACCCTGTATCAGAGGTGCTTGGGCTATAGAGGTTTTGCAGCTGTATGTACGTATATACTGTAGGATGTGTTGATGTTTATATGTATTCTTAAATTTGTTGTTTATGCTTTGTTCTCACATTTACAATTAGTCTTTCAATGTATTGCATTATGAGTGTGTGTGTAATAAAATGTGCTATATCAATAAAACTGCCATTGCCATAGACTATAAAACTCAATGAAATTAATTAGCAAGCTTTCAGCAAGAAACCTTCTTCAAGGCAAGAACAAGTAGCAAATATGCAGCAGTACAAAAGGTTTATTCCGTGTGCTAAGTGACTCTTAACTTGTCTCCATAGACACTGTATTTAGCTGGACGCAGGTGCTGTGCATTACAGCTAATAAAGAGATGTTCTTTCAACCTTTTGTACTGCTGCATGCATTTGCTACCTGTTCTTGCCTTGAAGAAGGTCTGTGATCGCAAAGTACTTTATACATGTTTTTTTTCACATATTTAAGTGTGCAGATAATACAGCATCTAAAATGTGAAATGTAAAAAAGATATATAAAAGATGAAGACATCAAGGATATTTTTCATTTGCAGCCATAAAAGCATGATTTTGGATTTGAATGTGTCATTCAGTGTAAGCATCTGGGGAAAAAAATGCAGAATACATATTGAGAATTCAGTGTACTCTATGCAATGCTGTCATTTACATTTTTATATATATATATATATATTTGTAGGGGATTTAAGGGGAAAATAAATGAAGAGATTGAAGTGTATTTTCAACCAAATTACACAAAATGCCAGCATCCAAACAACTGAAGTGAAATGGAACTTGTGATTTTCAAGGCATTAAATGATAAACTCAAAAGTATCTTTCTTTTTGGAAGGGTAAAATATGACTGCATGAAACTTTTACATGTTTTTTTTGGGGAAAGAGAATTGATGTTTTATGTCATGAAACAATTTGAGGTTAGTGGATTATGGAACATGTTTCCTGGCAAGAGACATTGCTGTGAGTCATTTGTTGTGTTGCTTTAAGCAGCACAAATTAAATTATGTTCATTTCTCCAGTATTTGGGTCGCAGCAGATATCTCGTTTCAAAACTGTGACAACAGTTATTGCAGTGAACAAAAACTGCTATGGTTAAATTGGAAAACTTTTTTAGGACTGAACCATTAAAGAGATATTTTACCCATTTTAATCCAGGTGTGTGTGTACGATGCTCCGACCCTCTGGGGCACAGAAAAAGGCAAACAAACAACGCTCATCTGAGCACAATGGCCATGACACAGACCAGATTAAAATGGTTAACGTGTCCCTTCTACTGAGAGGTTAGATGATGAATCCACTAGCTGATCAACAGACAACTAATTGCTAACTATTTTAATGATCTATTAATCATTTAAGGCATTTATGAGGTAAAAAAAAAACATTTGGTTGTTCCAACTTCTCCACAAGATTTGATGCTTTTCTCTGTAAAAACTAAATATTTTTGGGTTTGGGGCTGTTGGTCAGAAAAAATAAGGGACTGTGTGAAAGTTACTGGTAATGATAATAGTTTCAAAGTAACAGGTTACTTATTAGAAATGTAACTAAATAACTAGGGATGTAATGAAACTGTAAGTGACACCGTAAGTAAGGAAACTGGGTTCATGATACGATTTATTTCAACAAAATGAGACTGAAGACAAATTATGAGTGAAAGAGATCCCTTCATGTAATATATTTTCTCTCATTGTTTTCTTTTTCAAGTTAAAAAATTGAACTGAACATATATTTTGTTTTAAGTAATAAAAGCAATAATTGAATTAAAAAAACTAAGTCTTGACCTGTGTTCCTAGTTTGGAATTTCCAGGTTAAATGTTTTCATTTATTTTTCATATAAAACACAAGAGAAACTCTCAAGAAACTCTTTTCTCACAAGAGAAAGCTGAGCTAAAATATAAATATGACCAGCCCTCACCAGCTAATTACTTTCTGTCCCTAGAAAATTGATGTCACCTTGGGCACTGGGGGATTTTTCACTATTTTCTGACATTTTATAAACTAAATTGAATGATTGAACAATGAATCCTCAAATAAGACCTATTCGTTTCATAAAAAGTTGTATAACATTATCCATCTTGGTGAACTGAACTGTACTAGTAAGAATAGCCTAAGTAAATGTGTCAATATATATTGGAATGGATATGGATCTAAAGGAGGGGGAGCTGCTGTCAGTTGATGGACTAACCCATCAATAGCGATCAATCGATGTGTGTAAATGTGACAAGTAGCCAGTGACTGATAATCGTTCTGGTTTATTTTCTCTGCCTCCCTCCTTCCCTCTATCTCGGTCCCCTCCGCAACCACCTGGAAATCAGTCCCTCTCCCTTTAAGTGGGAGGTGAGCGGTAGGGCACTGTGGACGGACTGTTGGCAACCCAGAGCAGCAGAAAGACACAAAGTCACCGGGAGTGAGTGAGAGCAGGGCTACGCTCTCTGTCTCCAAAACATTACGCACCGCGGCACTATTCCACCTCTCTCTCAGTCTCTGTCTCTCTCTCTTTCTGTACTCATCTGACCAACTCGTCAGCTTAGCAACATCCACCACCGACCGACCGACCGACCGGCTCTCTCCTCTCTGAAGCACCGGAGCAGAGGGGTCCGCACACTTATCAAGCAGCCTGTGTCCCAAACCAACCGTGTCGTGAATGCGGTGAGGAATTAAAGTGGGAGAAGAAGAGGTGGACGGAAGTTTTTTTCTTTCTTTCTCTCTTTCTCTCGTGGAGAGCTCGGGGCGCACCGGGTCTGGTGAGTGATCATATGTTATTGCGTTTGAAATGTAAAAACTGAGCTTCGTCATGTACTACCGATTTAGATGCACGAGCCACATGACAACTCACTGGGGTGTCACCAACACTTCCAAAACTTCCCAACGTCTCAGGTGTGTGTGTGTGTGTGTGTGTGTGTGTGTGTGTGTGTGTGTGTGTGTGTGTGTGTGTGTGTGTGTGTGTGTGTGTGTGTGTGTGGGTGTGTGTGTGTGTGTGTGTGTGAGATAATGTTGTTGAATGTGATCAAACTTAAAGGGGACAATCCCCGCCATCCATGAATTTACAACTTTCGAAACTTCTATTTTTGTTTCCTCCATAATAATCTAAACATCCAGTTGACTCTAACTCATTACCCATTTCCTCCACCAGCAACTTACAATCTCTATCTCTGTATCTGTCTCTTTGTCTCTGTCTCTGTCTCTGTCTCTGTCTCTCTCTCTCTCTCTCTCTCTCTCTCTCTCTCTCTCTCTCTCTCTTTCTCTCTGTCTCTCTTTCTCTCTCTCGACATCTTTTTCTCTCCTGAGGCTGATAACTGGCAGTGCACACAGGAGATGATGGTGATGGTGATGGTAATGATGATGATGATGATGATGATGATGATGTCAGTTCTGCTGGCAGATGCAAATGAGCAGATATCAGCAGCTTCACCAAGAATAGGTACAGGCATCAACATTTCACCCAAGGCTTCAACACTCTTTTTGTTGTGCACGCCAGCTGATTGGCTGAAGTTTAGGAGTGCAGCAGAAGAATCCGAACTGATGTCAAGTTGTCTTGGTGGTCACATCGAGAGGGCACTTGGATATCGTATTGTCAGTTGTCGTCTGTTTAGAGTGTAGTTCATATAAAGCTGAGGATGAAATGGTGACATATGCTGTGCAGAATACACTGTTTGAAGCATGGGAGCATCAGGTCAGGGGTCCCACACAAGGGATGTGGAGAGGCTCAGAAATAAGGGCCCCGATGTTGATTAATAGTGAGGTTGTCTCGCTGTCAGGACACCGTCAGTGTGGACAGACAGAGAGCAGGTCTAGGTCCAGCTCAGGGGTGACAGCGCAGAGTATAAAGTATAAGCTTGTGGGCATTCTGCCACGGGGGGGGGGTAAAGTTGTAAATTTGCGAGCAAGCCTGTGTGTTTGTGTGTGTGTGTGTGCGTGTGTTTGTGCTGTCTTTACAGTGGCTGGCTGCATACAAAGATGTGTCAGTGGGGAGTCCCTGACCTTTCTTTCCGTCAATCTTCTTTATTTCCTCATTCGCTCTCCGCTCCCATCTTTACACCTCCTACTGCTACCACTGCTTCTTTTCTTTCTATTCTTTTCGTTTCTCTTCTTTAATGATGCATCTCTGATCACCACAGTGAGACAGCACAGAGTAGTGCAGATGTAGAGCAAATAGTCTGTCTGTCAGCACACTGTATACTGTGTCCTAAACCTCTCTCTCTCTCTTTCTGACACACACACACACGCACGCACGCACGCACGCACACACACACACACACACACACATACAGGATAATCTCAAGGAGTGGTTTGGCATTTCACCCTTCACCTCTGCCCCCCCCCCTTTTTTTTTGAGCTTTGTCTTCTCAGGTGAATGGGTTCACGCAGAACAAAGGTGACTCAGCTGTCACTCTTTCTCTCTCTGTCAGTCAGGTTGAGAGCCATCAACTCTGGTGTCATACATCAGGACGCCTCGCACTAGTCAACCATTAAATCAGAGACGTTGTATAAAACTCCAGGTAACCATGGTGACATGCCCCATACTACCTGACCAATTAACTCACTAACAAACTTCATCCTAGTCTGTGCCTCTTATGTGTTACCATTAAATTCAAATCAAAGAACTACACATTCAGTAATCCTAAAAAAAGAGAAATCTACTGATCTGTGAAAACCCAGCAGGTTGTTCAACAACACATACACTACTGCTGTTTGAAGGAATTAATCAGATCCTCAAAGTCTTTTCTAACCACATCCCTCATCTGCTTTATAAAAAACATTTTGAACCTATTTCCCCAAGTAGTGTGTTTTTTTTCTAAATACAAGACGACATGAGGTGTGGTGGTCAGCACTGTCGCCTCACAGCAAGAGGGTTCCTGGTTCGCATCCCGGCCTGGCCCTTTTTCTGTGTGGAGTTTGCATGTTCTCTCCGTGTCTGCGTGGGTTTCCTCCGGGTTCTCCGGTTTCCTCCCACAGTCCAAAGACGTGCAGGTGTTAGGTTAATTGATGACTCTAAAATTGCCCGTAGGTGTGAATGGTTGTCTGTCTCTGTTTGTCTCTATGCGCCCTGCGATAGACTGTCGTCCTGTCCAGGGTGTACCCCGCCTCACCCCGATGTCAGCTGGGATCGGCTTCAGCCCCCCCTGCGACCCCGACAGGGACAAGCGGTTGAAGATGAATGAATGAATGAACCAGAAATCTGTAATATTATTAAAAAAAAGAATGCACGTTTATTTTGTACACACAGATGTACAGTATGTCATGTCTTGCTTCCTGCAAAGAAATTCTTAGGAGAGTCTAACCATCATGGTGGTCAGAGGAGTCTGGGAATACCTGTTAAATAACCTTCTGGCTTTTTAAAAAGATCGCTAGGTGTTTTTTCTTTTTCTTAGGAAAATCAGATGGTTACTACTTTTACTCAAAAGTAATGGTGTTTACATGAGCTTGACCAGGGGCCTCATTTATAAAGGTGGCGTACTCATGGAAGAAGGCGCACGCAACTTTCTAAGCAAACTTTGGGATTTATAAAAAGCAAACTTGATGGGAGAATGTGTGGTCCTCCACGCACACTCTGAACCAGGCGTACGCAAAGAAACGGGAGACATAAGAAATGGCCAGGAAGGAAATGCGAGACATAGTGTGAAACTGAGACCATTGTGTGAAATAATTTGAAATATTGCCTCTTAATAATCTTATGAAGAATTCACAAAAAACATTCATACAGTGAACAACATCTAGATGTAGGATTGTAAAATGAAGATGTCTTTGAAAAAAATCCTCATAACTCAGAAATATGATCTGTAATTATTAAACTTGTATTATTATTATAATTATTATTAAAATACTTGCATGTTATGGAGTTTATTCTCATGAATAATACAGTGAACAGGACAAATAATGTTTACACACTGATGCTGTTATCGATGCCTCCATCTAGCAGATAGTTTTATTTTGGTTATCATATATCATAGTGTAATACAGTCTTTACTTATTATTTTTGTTTTAAATGTGTTTGAGTTTAGATTAATTCCCAGACCTGTAGCTTTTTAGATCAAACAAATCAAATGGATAAGTATAAAATGGCATGCCATCACGATGTGTAATGACACACACTGATTTACTTACAAATGAGAATGAGCAGTTTATGAGCTGCTCCAACTGTCGCGCACTGTTCTCATGGTTCGTTTGGATCTCTGAGAACAGGGAATTAAAAAAAGTTTAGAGTTCATTGTAATTTACAATGGAAAACTGGCCTGGGACTTGAGCGCACACTTATAAATCCCAATATATTTATGCTCACATATGTTCTATGTTTCATCTCTACGCCACCTTGGATACTGTATTGAATAGAGTTGCATATTAAAATGGGCCTACAATAACATGTAAGGCGTCCTAAAACCTATGCATATACCTTTTGATGTTTCATACTATACTAAACTTTAAAATAATAATGATTGACATATTCATATATTTTTACATCATGTTTTAATGCTACACATACACGTGGACGGCACAATGAAGAATTAATCTTAACTGTCTCTGTGGATGGCTCCTGTAGTGGTAACCTTACCTTTTCTGTGTTTTTTTCATGAATAGGCCAATATATATTTGCTTATAACATGTTGGATTCATATTAATGTATATTTTCAGATATATTTAATTTTGTTCGAAGAAAAAAACTTGAAGATCTGAACTGCTATGTTCTATCTGCTTATATATTATAATCTGATTTCTTAGACTACCAGATATCAATATCAGCCTGCTAACTGACTCAACCAGCGGTGTGCAAACAGCATCTCCAGCCATGTTATAATTGCTATAAGGCACTCCACAGTTTTCCAGTGTATAAAATAATGGACGCCACCCTACCTGTTATATATGTGTGTGTGTGCGTGTGCTCACCATTTCCCATACATCGGACATCTCCATAAGCAGAGCAGACAAAAGCTTTTTTCCCCTCTCTCCCCATGACCTCCTATATCCTCTCCACATTGTTCTCTGAATCCTATTGAACCAGGACTCCATAGAGAATCACGGCAATGGAGAATAATTGTGTGTGTGTGTGTGTGTGTGTGTGTGTGTGTGTGCGCTCCTCAGCCTCCCCTTTAGCGCAGTGTGAGGCCAAGCCAATCACACAGAACAATGCTGGGTTTGAGGAAGCCTTATGATCTCTTTAAATAAACTCCTCTCGCAGAAGAACTGTAAACATTAAAACACTCAGCTGGTTGACTGACTGATCAACACGCTGACAGTTGACAGTTTTATCTTCCTGTATTGTCTCTGACAGAAACTTTCCATAATCTGTCTTATGCATTCTTCTTTTTACTGCTTATTTAATAAGACTACTTTATTAACTTTCAGCTGAGCAGGGGTGTGACGACCGATATAGCAATTCAATGATCCAAATCACCTTTATTTTGAAATTCACTTCATTTTAAATTAAAAAAGAACAGTTTGTTTACCTTTTAAGTGTTTTGAAGAGATTAGTGATAAACTTGTCAAATAATATTTTTGCTATTTGTTCATATAAATGTGAGTGATTGCGTTAAATGGTAAGATGATATCCTCTCAAATCGATCACAACTGAATCATATTGCTTTAATATGATTATGTAATGCTATCCTTCTAAAAAGGACTAAATAGTGAATTATTTCAGTTTTTTATTTTTCCATCTGAAATGACAATTTTACTTTTGGATAATCAGTAACAATCCATTCATTGCTTGAGTCAGTTTCTACACTGTTGGTCCAACAACAGAAATAATCCACGATTAGTCACTTATGAAAATAATTGTTGTCAAAAGTTATTTTGCATAGGTTTCCCATATTGTGAAACTGTTAATCCATCATATTGCCTGGTCCTGATTTAGAGCTTAATTCATTCTCTTTTTTTTCTCTTTTTTCTCTCTTTATTCATTCCTTCTATTTAAGCAGCTGATAAGACCACGTACAAAAGAGCAAATTGTATCCAGTGAGTTTTCAAATGTACCTAAAAAAAACAACAACACAATTCAGAGAGTATTTTATAGATCCTTTAAACTGACCAAAAGTAATGCCTCACCAGTTCAAGTTTGTCTACACTTTGTTTCACATTTAAAACTTCAGTGAATATTGTGAGAACGCAGGCAAATGGAAGTGTTTAAACTATTACCTACAGCGTGAACTCACGACTGTTTTGTGTTATACAGCTATGTAACATGTTTTTCAGTTCTTCAAATCCTTTACTATGTTCCAAACAAATATATAACAAATCATAATAACAGTGATTTCACTTTGACTTTTACCATATTATTTAGTTTTTTAAATTCAAATTTTACAAACAGAAAATTGAAACAGTGAGTGGACCATGTGCTGCTACTTGTCAGCAGACCAACAGTATTACTATTATTGTATTTTATTTTATCAGTAAATTAACAGAAAATTAATCTGACACTATTTTAACAATCAGTTGAACGTTTCAGTAAATTTTCAAGCAAAAATAGCAAAACTTCTCTTCTGTGCTTCAAGTATCTTCTGTTTTTCTTTTGCTGATAGTGAACAGAATATCTTTGTGTATTCATTCATTTAAACATGTCACATTTGGCTCTGGTAAGCGGTGATGAATGTTTCTCGTTGATACGCTCGTTCTTTCATTCATTCATTCATTCATTCATTCATAACTGGCAGTTGTACTTTAAAGCGGTGATAGGCTATTGCTTGAGATGCTGTGGAGTGTGGTATCATCAGTTTGATGCATCTTATTGCAGTGCCAATTATGTATTAACATTTTTATTCAGGCAAAGGTGGTAAAGGTGTTTCTCTTCTACTCTTAAAAAGCGGATAAGTGAGATTATTCAGGTTAATTCTTCACTATGTCCTCGATAATAATGTATTATCTCACTCACTTTCTTTGCCTCACAATGCCCTCTTTTGCATGTAACAGCCTGCTCTCATGATCATGTAGTCTTTAATGGTTCTGTACATCCATATCACAAAGACAAGTCCACCTGTTGCTTTGACAGTGGAAGAAAAAAGATGACCGTGGGAACTTCATAGGAAACACGCTTCTACATGCACACACATGAGCGTGCACATGGTGGCTCACGCTGGGCGGATGATAAATGACAAGTCTTATACTGCTGATGGGCCAATCTCAGAGACACCTAGAGACAAACAGCAGCTGCACACACACAACCCTGCAAGCATCTACACACACCTTCAAGGTAAGATTCCAGCTTAACGTACCGCAAACTCTCAATGATTTGTCTGTCTTTGCTGACAAGGTTAAATATCTTCTTTCATCAATTTGTTTCTGAGGCATTTGATGTGTGTATGTGTGTGTGTCCCAGCAGTAAAGACTATTCACAAGTTTAATTTTCTGTTCTATAACGCTGAAGATTCACGTTGTGCCAGCTGTGCTTTGGATGTGCACTCACTCATCCATAAATGCTGTCATAAGCTCATAATAATGTGCTAATAATGCAGGAGTAAAGCTTTGCTTTCAGCCAGGGAAGGCTATTTATCAACAGCTGTAAATCGGTTTTGAAAAAGAAAGAACGGAAGCATTCTTGAATGCTGCACTGCATTTGTCATGCCACTTTTGAACACTTTATAATCCCCTAGACAAGAAGAAAAACTGCTCTTGAGTTTTCTGAACTTTTCCTGCATGTGTGCAGGCCTGTGATTAATGCACGTGTTTCCATTCAGCACGCGATACAAGCTCCTACAGGACTAAGGTGTGTTTCATTAAATACAGAGTTGAGAGGGAAGCTTTTGTTGGGAAGTATGTGCATTTTTTTTTTCAATTCTGATGTTGGTCCATAACTACAGCTTTCTTTTGTGTCACTGTTCTCTTTATGCTCGTCACATAACGGCCCTCTATTTAGTGTAGAAAACATGAATGAGCAGGTTTATAAGACTGGCAAATGTGCCTCTTAATTTAAGGAAAATCTCATGAGTCTCATGAGAAGATTTTGTGTTGCTACATGATACATGTAGCGCTTTAATTAATTTAATTTAATTTTACACAATGAAAAAAAGGTCTGAAGTCTTCTTTTAGGACTTTTTCAGCATTAACATACAGATTTGCATTTCCATCAGAGAAAAGAGCACACAGAGCTTGTTTTGTTTGCCATGACTAAAGATCCTTTTTCTGCCCAATTTGTTTATTTCTGTGGTGATCATAGGAATTCACAAACGGGCTATTGATAAATGAGCACTGGCTCCACAAATAAAAACACACCAGTTTCCTAGTTCATTTACATGACTCTACCCTGGGCTCAAACACAGCGCTCTGTTCTCATATGAAAAATAAGTAGATCATTTGACACATAACTCCCTCTCTACACTTGTTTGTGTGTGTGTGTGTGTGTGTGTGTGTGTGGTCACTTGCAAATGACCAGAGACTGTTTGTTTGCTCTTCTGAGGCATGATTTGCATTTTCATTCCAAATCTGCAAAATCTAAAGCGACAGTAGGCCATTGTGTCTGCTTTGTATAAGTATAAGTAAGTTTATGGTGTATATCACATACAGATCAGGTGTGCTCTAACACGTATTTGGACTATTATAGGTAGAGATGTAACAATACACTCAACTCACCATTTCGATACGGTTCACTTTTTTTTTAATCAAAATGAGCTACAGACAACCTCTGACCAAATAAAATTATCTTTTATTTAGGAAATAAAATCTTAGGGGTGCTTTCTTTAAAAGAAACTCTGTTTCAGTTTGTGCCCTCTTATAAAAAGTGCAACTTAAATGGTCATCTTAAACAACAAAATATCTCCTTTCTCTAGAAACGATCTCACCAGTTCACTGGTGTAATTCAATATCTTAATTAACAGAATATCAAATCGTGACCAAAAAAAGAGGTCCTTTCTTTACAGAAACACTGTTAAACACTGTTTTTGTGCAACTGAAGTAGTTATTCAGTCACATAACAAAGAATAACTGGATTTGTAAAACCAAATCCTGCATCAAAATAATAAAATCTCTATTGATATAACTTTGCGTGGCTCTAGATGTATCAGCCCTCCGGAGAACCTTAACCACAGGAGCTCTTACCTCTTGGTAGAGTTTTGGCACCACCAACTGACTGAAGTGCTGTCGTGACGGGATGTGGTATCTTGGCTCCAGCGTCTTCATCAACAGCCGAAAGCCCTCATTTTCAACGACGGAAAATGGCCTCAAATATTTTCCAATAAAATAACCACTTGCCCTGGTATTTTCTTGCGTTTTTATGGGGGAGAGGGTTGCAAAGCCTCTTGTCAGGGTAGTTGGGCAATTGTCGCTCAGGAGGTGGCGTAACGTTACTTTGCCTCTCATTGTGGTGGCGGCTCGTATGCTGCTGCATGTCGCCGGTATACTGTATGTTAGCAGTCTTTTGCAATATTTACATGCTGTTTTGTCTGTCCATTTCTCACCGGTTGTATTTGTGTATACATGTATGAGGAATCCAAAATGCAGCCGCACAGGTGATTTCAAAACGCTCGGTGCAACCTCTATTTCAAAGTTGTTGACTACCGTCGCCACGTCTTCCCTGGTTCTGTGCTCTGCACCCACGTAGTGACCTGAGTCATGTGACTTGGCATCTGACATTGAACAAATGAATCACCAACCATGACTTTTTTTTTTTAAGATAACATAACCTATTTTTTTTTTTTGAAAGAGAAAAGAACGTATCCTACTTCTCACGCATTTGCGATTCTTTTTTTCTGTCAAAAAAAACGATGCATCGTTACATCCCTAATTATATGACTTTTCATCCATGGTGCGTTCATGCATTTGATATCTTTAAGTCTTTCTGACATTTTTGAGACCAAACAACTTATCTTATCGTCTTATCTGGGAGAAAATTATCAAAAGTAAATTTACCCATAAATGGTAAAACAGGCAATCTTCTGCAGTGATGCATATTTAAACTTTTTCTCCATGTCTTTCTTTTAGTAAAGTAAAACATGTTTCTGAAAGCTCAGAGGATGTAACAGCAGCTTTTCTGCATTCTTATCTCCCGCTATCTACATCTGCATGATAACTTCGATAAATCGAGTGCTTTCTCTCTTTTATGTCCCTTGCCGTGACAGTGATCTCACTCTTTCTCTCTCTCTCCATCATCATCTGCTATTCTCAACTTCGCACTTTAGGTAATGCCACATCAAACATATAAAGTCACCAGGGAAATAGAAATGCATGATGTGTGGTACATCTCACTGTCAGAAAGAAGACAAGAAATATTGTGACTGAGGTGAAGCCATGCTGTACGAGCCGTTAATACCTAAACTTGTGCTACTGTACTCCCTCTCTGTTGTTCCTCTGCAGTCAGATAAATGTCCTTCCCATGTTTTAATTCGTTTTCATGTGTCTTGTTTTATCATTAGCTGAAACACAAGTGGAGGAGAAACCACCCAGATAAATGTCAGTATGTGTGTTCAGTACTCCCTTATCAGCTGTCACCTCTAAAAACAAAGACCCCTGCAGGCTGTAAAGAATGGTAAACTTTATCAACAATATTCACTTTCTAGTAGTGAACAAGAGAAGTACCAACAGTAAAAAGTAGAAAAGCCATTAGTAAATCTTCCTTATTATAAATATACAATATATGATTGAACTCACAACATGTGCTTTCTATTGTTTAACTCTTATGTTTAACACAAAAAGGAGAGGAGAAAGTCCAGTGACTGCTGTTGTTTACGTACAATCTCCAGAGTCAGAGTTCTGAGACCGCAGTGCCTTTCTACCACCTTGCTGTGCTTTGTTTTTAAATTTGCAGCTAAGCACAGCAAATAGCATACACCTCCGCCCTGTCTGCAAAACTCAACCCCAAGCCCATCGGTTCCTATGCAAATCTTTAAAAACAGATGAAAGATATGTAGTTTTCAGTTTAAAAGTAATTAACTACTGAGCACTGAAGTTTTTATTCGTATTTTGTACTCAAAGAGAAGGAAATAACAGTGCATTTTTTGGGACACATTTGGTGCTCTATTTCTAATTCTTTGGTGAGAATTCATGACAGCAGGGCAGTATTTGTGTGTTATTCAGAAAGAAAATCAATGTGTGTGTGTGTTCGTTGTAATTAAGGAACATGCCAGCCTGTGTTTTAAATAGTGTAGAGCTCTGTGGCACAGAGGAACAACATAAATACCATAATACAAGTGAGTCATAATCTATTATTACCTGTTATTTCAATGTTTTAATATGATACATTTTTGATTCATGCTCATGTCTGATCCCCGTTATTCATTTTTAAAAGCATGGAGAGAAAAGATGAACACTGACCGCGCAGTCACTTTTCATGTCAACACCACAACCACATGAATGATTTTTCCTGCAGTGATAGCAGAGGTAACTAAAAATTCTGTGTCCACTGCATCACAATAATTGGGCTTTTTAAAGAAACATTGGATGCACAGTTGCAGTGATATCAGCAGTATCTGTTGGTCTCCTGCCTCCCCGGTGGAGCGGGAGCAGCTGCATCACGTTCTGGCTGCGAGATGGTCGACAGAGTTTACAGTTTACCGACTGCTCATTAACATTATCAGTTTGCCTTTTAGCATTGGGTTTAAGTCTGAAATATTGCCTAATAGATGCTTTTGCTTTTCACTTTGCTAGCAAATCCTCAGCCATCGTCATGTTGGTGAACTCTCCTGACTCCTGCTGCTCTGCTGCTGTACGGAGCACACACTTAGTTTAACTGGACAGGATGTGAATTAAAGTTACTGTAGATCACCCTTAGTGTTCCAATCTGTTAAAATGATTGATGGCTTTGAGACTTTTATATCATTGTTAAAATAAATATTAGGTGGAGAAGGATCATTGTTGTTTTTGGTCTTTTCACAAGACGTAGAAATTCACCAGCCTTATCCTTTAAAAGTTAGCTGGTGGGCAAAGAAACACAATTGAACACAACATTGACAAGTCATCACCTTCAGGCGCAAAGCTAGCTAGTGAAAACATCCGGGGCTGTAGCCCAGAAGTCAGAGTCCTTTACAAACGGGGTTTGGGGGTTTTCCAGTTCTAACAACGTGCCTGATCACCTTTAAGGTGATATGATCATTCATATGGAGTGGTGTTTGTGTCCACCTGATGACTGTCAGTCCAATATTCACTCTCTTTTAGATGTAAACATCTGTGTCTTTAGCTGATAAATGTTCCACTGTGTTCAACAGCTGGTCTCTAGCTGTCAGCTGTTTGGTGCAAAGCGGCCAGAAGCGACGCTACTGGCTCTTCTCAACATAAAAGACTCAATGGATTCTTTTTTCACCTGTGTTCTTCTTATATACTATGTATTTTCATATGTGTGTGCCGTATGGTCAGGTCTTTGTGCAGCGTGTCATTTCTGCAGTCAGCCAGCAACTTCAGACATGATCTTGAGCTTATTGGAGCTGGTTAGGATCTGTGGCACTAAGTTGTTTGTGGAATAAGCTGCTATACTTGTGAAACACACACGCACGCATGCACGCACATACACAAACACGCATATCTAAGACCTCCTGCGGTTTCTCAGTGCTGAGACGAACAGGCCCTCAGCAGAATCACCTGTTGTGCTCCTTACTGCTCAAAGGCGTTTCCATAGTAACACATCAGAGCCCTGGCCCCTTGGTCTTTAAGACCCTCAGCAAACATAGACCCCCACTACCACTGTTTCAAACTCCATAAAACACACACACACACATACGCTTTGCACATGTGGGCGCTCTCAAGTAGCAGCAGTGGATGCAGTGAGGATATAAAGTGTGCCAGACTAAAGGAGAGAGCACATTGTGTGAGTCGGGCCTCCTTTGTCAGAGCTAGCCTCAAGGAGTAGGGGGTGGAAAGGGAATGGGGGAGGGGGGCTTTGTGAAGGAAGAGAAAAAAGTGGCCTTCATACACATCCTTTCTTCCCTTTCTCTTGTTCTATCTCTTTATTGGGAGTGTGTTTTGTGTTCTCCCTCCTACTCCTCCTTGATAAATGCCACAGTAGCCTTTCGCTAGCCGCCACAATGGACGACCTGTTTCAGAGAGCGAGAGGGACAGAGTGTGTGTGTGTGTGTGTGTGTGTGCGTGTGTGTGTGTGGGGGGGGGGGGGGGGGTCACAGAGAGTGTGTGTGTGTGTGTGGTGTGGAGGGGGGGGCATGAAAAGAGAAATGGCTGCTTTTTAACCTGTGCTTCTGAAAAGCAGGAGAATAAAAGCGCCCGTGACTAAAACCCTGGTCCTGTTCTCCCCTCTTTTCTCTCTCCTCAGTGTCTTTGTGAAGGGCACAGTTGTGTCATCAGCTATTTATACATCTTATTTAGAAACCCTTTGAGAGAGAGAGAGAGAGAGAGAGAGAGAGAGAGAGAGAGAGAAAATTTAATTTTAAATACAACTTTAATGATCTATTGTTTCACGTATATCAAAATCCTTGACTTCACTAGTCTTTTAAACACACACACTCGATCATGATCAGATGTATTTTCAATTATGCTTCTTCTACTAACCCAGATTGCCATCATTGCTTTTCCCAGTATGAAGTTTAATAGCTGACAGCGAGATTTACGTCTTTGTGTGTACTTCACTCCCAAGATGAAAACATTCTTAGTAAAAACCAAACCAAAACACGTAAAAATCCATTCTAACAATTGGAACAAGCAGATAAGCCTATGACACTCCGTAAAACAGTGAAAAACAGTGTCTCTTTCACAACAGCTAGGACATTTATCATCAACCATAGGATTTAGCACCGCAACAAAAATATTAACAGGCACAATACCATGCAAGATCTTCCACTGGAAGTCCCCATATCTCTTTGTTAATGGTGGTTTATAAAAGGTTCTCCAGTTTGGTTTAACACTGTCATCTAACACAAGCTTGGCCCGCCATGCTGTATCAGTCCTTGTATTAAGTTTTAATTTGTTCAAAACCTTAACACAGGCTTTATACAGTTCTTTACCATCAGTTTCATCCAGATACATTTTTTCAAAACAAGATACATTCAACAAAGGTCCTTCACACCCATCAAGCTGTGGCATGAGGGTCAATTTTGGAAACAGAAAACCATCATTCATTTCAGAACTAATGGCACAGTAAGATCTCAACATGTCACACTCTTTCTTTGTCAAGACACCTTTCCATTTGGTTAATAACTGTGCCACAACTCGTGTTGACTTCATTTTTAAAGCAGTAGCCACAGGTTCAACCTTATCAAGTTATCAAAATGAAGTCCAATGGTAGGGATGATTCTCTTGATATATCCAGCCTAGATCCCCTTGTCAATGGTTCCTCCAACAGCAGTGGTGCAGATATTGAAAATTCACATCTCTTTATTTTAAATAAGCAAAGCACTTTAAAAAAATCCACGATAGAATGCAGGCAGATTCTTGAAAGGCAGCCTGTTGGGGTCCATTAGGAAAAGGGAAGGATCCAGCTGTAAACCTCCCAGTCTTCGCAATATAGTATAGGCCAAAGGTCTCCACAATAAGTCTGTTGGGCCCACAAGCAGTCTTTGAAGAAACTGAAGGCTAAAGGCAGCGACTCGGCTGACCAGGGGAACAAGTCCTCGGCCTCCTTAATCTTTAGGCAAAAACAACACGCTTTGGGGGATCCAATGCAGCCTATTCAAAAAAAATTCACCATTTCAGTTTGAATATCAGACAACAACTTTTGGGGAGGGTTCAACACCATTATACAGTACCAAAGTGCGGATGCCACCAAATTGTTACAAATTAAAACACGCCCTCCATAAGACATGTGAGGCAATAGCCAAGACCATCTTTTGAGATGCCCTTTCATTTTTTCAAAGACCCCTTCCCAATTTTTCTGTTCCGTTTGACTATCACCCAAGAAAACACCCAAGTACTTAAATCCCTTCCTGCCAGATTTCAGTCCTTGAGGAAGTTTTTTTGTTGCCTTACCTTCCCATTTTCCACCTAGTAGTGCTTCGCTTTTGTCCCAATTAACTGTTGCTGATGATACCTTCCCAAAACTTGTGACCGTATCAGTTAAAACATCAACATCTTCTTGATTATTTACAAAAACCACCAAATCATCAGCATAAGCAGATAACAGATATTTTGAACCACAAAGAGAAAACCCAGAAATGACCATCCTTAATCTATGCAATAGGGGCTCAATAGCAAGAGAATATAACATACCAGAGAGTGCACAACCTTGCCTTATTCCCCTCTGAGCTTTAAAAGGAGAACATAAACCACCATTAAATTTTAGGATACTTTCAGCACCATACACCACCATACAAAACTCTAATCTTAGCAACAAAACCTGGACTGAAACCAAAAGCTGTTAAAGTTTTCCATAAGTATTGATGCTCAACTCGGTCAAATGCTTTTTCCTGGTCCAGGGAAATCAGACCAGTATCCATGCCCAATAATCTTGAGATGTTTAAAATATCCCGAATTTAAGCAATGTTATCAAAAATGGATCTTCCAGGGATACAATATGTTTGTCTGTATGGATCACCTGCTCCATCACATTCCTCAATCTAATAGCCAGTGCTTTTGAAAAGATCCTCAAATCAGAACACAAATGTGCCACAGGTCGCCAATTTCTTATCTCATGGAGATCACCTTTCTTGGGCAGTAGAGTTAGGACTGCCCTCCTACAACTCAATGGCAATTCAGCTTTAGTCAGGCTGTCATTCAAAACATCCAGCAGATCATCTCCAATCCTGCCCAGAAAGTCTTAAAAAACTCTATTGGAAGCCCATCAATGCCAGGTGATCTACCACTCTCCATGGTCTTTAGAGAAGCACTAAGCTCCTCCAAAGACAGTGGTCGCTCTAATTCTTTTGCAATTTTTTCAGAAATTTTAGGTAGCCCATCAAAGAATACTTTTCAATCTCTGGCTGCTCAGTATATTCAGAGGAAAACAAGTCAGCGTAAAAGCTGACTGCACATCTCCGAATCTCAGCAGGCTCCTTTAGCAGATTCCCAGATTGGGAACGCAAAGCATGTATACAACGCCGCTGCCCATTTTTTCGCTCCTGACTAAAAAAGAAACGGGATGGAGCATTCATCTCAGTCAAACTCTGAAACCTGGATCTCACCAGAGCACCCTGTGCCTTCAATCCTAAAAGGTCAGCCAAAGCACCTTTTTTAACTTTGAGTGCCTCATTATGGCCTTGATTTTCTGTGGTTTCTATAACATTTTGGAGTTCTACTATTTCAATCTCAAGATTTCTCATTAAACGGGTTGTGTCTTTTGTGACGCTGAAAGTATACTGCTGGCATAACTGTTTTATCTGGACCTTTCCATAATCCCACCATTGCTGAAGAGATGGAAAACTAGTCTTACATTTTCTATAATCATTCCAAAAATACAAAGAAACTACTCTAAAATTTGCATCACTTAGCAAATTGGTGTTAAGATGCCAATAAGCACTCTTAGGCTTAATAAACCTCATGCCTACATTACACGTTACCAAACTATGGTCAGAAACAGAAACAGGAATGATCTCACAATTCCTAAAAATGTTAAGCTGATGTTTAAAACAATAAAATCTATCAAGAAGGGCTAAAGAAATCAAACCATCCCTTGCATGACCCCATGTATATTGTCTTATATGATTAAAATTCCTCCAAGTATCAGCAAGTTCATGTTTCTTAATCAATTCCACCAGTCTCTTTCTTGAAGCAAGATGTGGCTCTGGATGATTTCTATCTATATTTAGTGCTGTGCAATTGAAATCACCTGCCATAATTAAATAATCATCTTTATTACAATTACTTAACACTAGTTTATTTAAGAAAATCATTCTTTCCATCCCAGATGAGGGAGCATACACATATAAAAAAACAAAAGCACAATGATCAAAAGTAGCTCTAACTTTCAAAAGTCGTCCATCTATAATGTTGTCAACTGTGAAATCTAAGGCAACCCAACTTCTAGAAATGAGTAAAGCCACACCTCCACTTAAAGAAGATTTATGACTAAAGAATATTTTCCCATTCCACTCTCTACACCAATCCAAAACAATCCTATCATCTGTAGTGGTTTCCTGCAAAAACGATATATCTATGTGTTTTTGTTTTATAAGCTCAAAGAGTTGTGCTCTCTTGTTTATATCTCTAGCACCATTTATATTTCAAGTCGCTATGTTAAAAACACTCATTTGTAAGAGAAAGCACAACACAAACTCAACCAAAACAAGGCACCATATGACAATGAAAATCGAATTAAATGACGCTGTTACTTTCATTATTAGTCTTGTTTTGTCAGAAACTTTTTCAGGCGTGCAATCTCTTGATCAGTAAAACCACCATTCTCTGGATTAATCCTAAATTGTTGCACTGAATCAACAAAACCCATGGTATCTGGAAAATAATTCTCCACTCGTACTCGTTTCATATTTTTGGTGCGTTTCAGAAAATCCTTTATGGCATCTAAGGTATAGGAAGCCCTAAATACATGCTGCTGTGATGGTGAGCAGAAGTCAGTAGAATCAGACTCAAATTCAACATCTAAATCGGCTGAACCGGCTGTTTTTTTAGTTGATCTAGTGCGTCCATCAGAATCTTTTTTTCCTTTTCACCATGGGGTACTTAAACTTAACATTAGTGTCCATTCCTTCCTCATCATCTAAACCCTCCAATACGGCCTCTGCTACCTCTACAGCAGTCTTTTCGTTTACCGTGGGAATCTCCAACAACATATTCCCACACACGTCTTTACTCTCTACAACTTATGTGTTTACATTCTGAGAAGCAGAAACCTTCTCCGCCACCTCATTCTCCGCCACCTCTCCTACTCCTCCAGGCTCAGTTTCAGACAGTTCACTTGCACCTGCGACCGGGCTGCCTACTGTGGGTCTGCTTTTTTTTTTTCTCAGGGCAAGCACGAATGAGATGCCCTTCCTTTCCACAATGAAAACATTTCATAGTTTCGGTAGTGGCGAAGATGGTATAATCAAACTGCTCAATTTTAAATTTGAAAGCGACATTTAGATCACTTGTATAATCTTTAAGGATCATATACACGTGTCTCACTGACTTTAGTAAAATTATCAAGAAAAATAACCACTGAGCCATTCATTCTAGAAGCTGAAACAATGCTATCATGTCCCACAAGAGAGAGAGAGACTTACTAGAGCAGGATGGAAACAGCAGTAAAACATGTAAATGTGACTGAATACATACAGACACATACCTAAAGTAAAAAAAAGTTTTATTTTGACAGCAATAAACTGAATGGAATGAATCATCAATTATCTTGTTTTTTTGGGTTTTTTTTTACTGTAGAACATTTAATAGCGGATGGCATTAGTATAAGATTCATTCAGATTATTTAACATCAGTTTAGTAGCAATACCATGAACTATATATAACTATACAATAATCCATTAAACATGTGCATTCATTCCGCTGACGTCAAAGTACAGTAATTAAAATGTACTGTATCAAAGTACTCATAATGCAGAATCACCTTTTAACAAAATGTTATATTATTCTACTGAATCGGGGTCACACAGCTGGCAGAGGTCTACACAAAGCTGAGTGTTCTTGTCTAAGTTACTAATGCATTGACCTGTTTTTAATGGTGCATTTGTTCAATGTTGAACCAAGACATGCGTATATAAAGAAATGCGTATACTACTAAGACATTTTATCTAACCTATCTATTCATCTAACAATGGATTCTATTTTACAAGATGATGTTGTGAATGGAAAAATCTTAAATTAGTAAAAATAATTAACTAGTATATATAGCTGTCAAAAATGTAATTGAGTAAAAACTACATATTGCATCTAAAATGTAATGGTAAAAGCAGTAGAAAAGTCAAATTGTCATAATCAATTCATGTAAAGTAGCTCACAGTTGATTCAAAGGCTCCCTGTGTGTTGTGCTATGAAGCGATTTGTACCAAGGACTTCCTGTTTGTTTTGCATTGTGAGGGTTATCATTCATGGTCGATCAGCGTCTCAACAAAAAGTTGCATTTTGATCTCCTTCCTCTCTCTTTATCTCTCTCTCTTTAGCTTCTGCCCTCTGATAGTCTCATCAGATAAGACGTTCAACAACCAATCAATAGGACAAACTGTCATGTGACTGCGACTTTATGTTTAATATCTAAAGAGCTCTGGATTAAGAAGATATGGCCCGCATCACAGCTCTTCTAATATTTTGTACCTTTGCATCTCCAGCATATACACATGCATGAACAGGAACACCTTAGAGACGGTTCCTGACCAACAGCGACAACAATGACACCATGCTGGACTGTGGAGGTCATATCTATATACATACATATATATCTATATACATATATATATATATATATATATATATATATATATATATATATATATATGTATATAGTATGCAGTTTTCATATTGTCATTGCTTTATTATATATTTTGCTTTGATACAGTATAATAGTTCAAGCAACAGAAAGAAAGGGCTTTTCTTCTCTTTCTGTTTTTTGCCGCCGCACCACTCGCTACATTTTCCCACGGCAATGGACACATGCATGCAGTAAGATAAACAGATAAGACTCGTCCTGCCGTATTGCTTCTTGTCTTGTTGACATTGAAACATTAATTGTACTGAAAATCACAAACAATCAGTGCATTAAAGCTGCACAGCAGCTGTCTGGAGAAGCTGTGACCTTCGAACTGAGCACTTAAGTCGAGTCTTGCACCTGTTGACTGGAAGATGAGTGAGCGTACAGTAGTCCACACAATCTTTCATCGCAAAGAAAGTCCTTGTTACTTTCTGTGTAGTGATTTTTCTGGGCTTGTAAACAACGTACAGATAGAGATGTTCTGACACTGAGTACTCACCTATTACCATTTATATTCATATATTCATATATATATGTGTGTGTGATATATGTGTGTGTGTGTGTGAGTGTGTGTGTGTGTGTGTGTGTGTGTGTGTGTGTGTGTGTGTGTGTGTGTGTGTGTGTGTGTGTGTGTGTGTGTGTGTGTGTGTGTGTGTGTGTGTGTGTGTGTGTGTGTGTGTGTGTGTGTGTGTGTGTGTGTGTGTGTGTGTGTTCATTTTATTAACAACTTTAGTGAAAATTAACATAACGTTCACAGATCAGAACGTAAAATGATGTAAATATTGCTATATGCTGTTTGAGACATGATAGACATGATTATTTCGATAAAGATATTGCTGCAGTAAATAAGACAGATATTAATGTTTATTCAGTCCCTTTTTGTTAATATTAATATTATCAATATACTGACATTTATGTCCAATATTATTCTATCGAACAAATTGATCATCGGACAATAACAAAAGAACAATAGTTACGGTTATAAAATTGCAGTTTTCTGCTCTCTTTCAAGTAACTAAAAAAACCCTGAGTCTCTTTCTTAATGTGTTTATTGCACAAGTTGATGATGAGAAATGCATTGTGCAGCCCTCAAAACGATGTAAGAAAATATATACGATAGACCTTTTTACATAGTTTTATGTCATATCGCCAAGCCCTAGCCTGTTTAATTGGGCTGAAGTTGGAAAGAAAGTTACCAAAAACACCACAGGTATGTAACCAATGCCAACTTTGTTGTTGGCTTAAAAATCAATTTCTAATATAATGACTGAACAATCACTGATTAATCATTAATCATCCCAATGATCAACAGTCGAGAGGTACCTTTTACACATCTTGCTACAGGAGGAAGGTATGTTATGCTGTTGTCTGTATTTTGTAATAAAAAAGTAACGAGGCAGTGGCAGCATCTCCCAGCTAGCAGGCGTTCCTGGGAGCAGGTGTGCATGGATGGGTCCCAAAACACAGGACTCTCACCTGGGTGACCAGTGTTCAGCAAAACCACAACTTTTGTTATAATTCTAACCAATAATTTTGATGTCTAAAGCCTTTCTGCACCTTTTTGTTGCCTAAACTTAACTGTCGCGGTCCACTTCCAATAGAATTTCATATTTTGTAAGATATAATAGGAATCTGTTTAATGGCATTAAATAAACATTAAGATGTCATTCAAATTGTTGTTTATTACTTTTCATAATCTATATCAGGAACCTGTTGATGAGAATGTGATTTTAACGACTAATGGATCAGTTGATTTATTGGGCAGATCTTTAAAACTGAGTTCCCCCACAAATAACCCTGCAAAAGCACCACTTTAAATCTAGTGATTACCAGAGATGTGCTCATACATTTCTTGAAAATACGTGAAAAGAAATCTGGGGAAATGTCAGTGGACTTAGACCAAAAATAACAAATTAGTCGACTAATGAACTCAGAGGGGGTATACAGGTCCATGTGTGTCTGAGATAAAACATTTGTCTGCTTGTTTTGCCCCGGGTCATGCATTTAATTAAATGTTAGTATTAAACGTTAATGCATTTTTTTAAGCTCAAATTTACTTCAGCTGCCATTTTACCAACACAAATGATTTTTTCATGAGAAACAGAAACAGCAAATATGTTTCATGTCTGTATCAATTCATTTCCAGTGACTGCTGATAAAAGTGTGTGAATGAATCAGCATCACACTTTCTAATCTTCATTTTTTTTAATGTCTATTCCATGTCTTCTGGCATTGATGTAATATTTGTGGGGTAAGTCCTAAGTGTGAGATAGAAACGTGTTGGAACTGTGTGTGCGTGCGCGCGTGTGTGTGTGTGTGTGTGTGTGTGTGTGTGTGTCTGTGTGTGTGTGTGTGTGTGTGTGTGCGTGTGTGCGTGTGTGCGTGCGTGCGTGCGTGCGTGCGTGCGTGCGTGCATGCATGCGTGCGCGCAGTTTGCGGGCCTCTGTGGGGCAGCCCCTGAACTCCAAGAGGAAAAGGGAGTAAAATGTAGTCTTTGTGATGTCTCTATCGCTCAATCGCAGTGCTGGAGTTCCCAACACTGCCCTTTGTGTGATGAACTGACCACAGAACAACAGCACCTTATCAGGGCATGTAGGTCTGTGTTCGCTTCTCAGCAAACACACACTCACACACACAAGTTAAAAAAACTCAAATGAGAGTGATGAGCTTATTCTTTGGACTCTGCGCTGTATGGTTCAGTACCCTTGACATCAAAAGGCCAAAAGAACAGAGGGAGAGAGGGGAAGGAAAGGAGAAGAGGGCAAGGCTTTTGTGTCTCGAGTCCTGAGAGCTCATTCTCTAATGAGGCCCGGTCAGCAACGCAAGGAAGCTTTGTTTGAGAGCTGTGTGTGTGTGTGTGTGTGTGTGTGTGTGTGTGTGTGTGTGTGTGTGTGTGTGTGTGTGTGTGTGTGTGTGTGTGTGTGTGTGTGTGTGTGTGTGTGTGTGTGTGTGTGTGTGTGTGTGTGTGTGTGTGTGTGTGTGTGTGTGTGTGTGTGTGTGTGTGTGTGTGTGTGTGTGTGTGTGTGTGTGTGTGTGTGTGTGTGTGTGTGTGTGCACATCCTACCAACCTCTCCAATAAAAAATAATTGAAAACCCCAAACACACAGAAGTCTTAGGTTCTTCGTCTGTCAGTGCAATCTCAGTACTCTGTGTTCTGTTGAAGGCCTTTCAAGAAATTTCCTTGAAAGGCTGAACCTTTCCAAATGTGAGTCTGGTAGTGGTGAAACACAAAGTTAACTGTTGGAGAAGCAAACAAATATAGTATGTGATGGTTTGTAAACCAAGAACAAATCTGTGCATGTTTGAAGTTCAGTTTTAGAAGGAAAAACATGCCCAGCCATTGCAGTAAATATAGATTTCTGGGTAATTATGGTCTTAATTGACACCTCTGGTTGATGTCAATAACTGCTCTGAATTTGCAATTGATTACAAAATGTGAGACTCGAAGGGGTTCAGCCACACGTGTCGACAACTTTAACAACTCATTAGAGTATTTGTTGTTTACGATTGGAATAAGTGATTTTAGTGTTTTAATCATTCCTCTCAGTTAGTGGGCATATGGATCCCTCGCTCCTCTTCTTTTTCTGGTGAAAGACATACTGGTTGCTTTGAGCAGAGTGGTCTGTACAGACTGGAAGCACATCACCGAGGCGACTGCTATTTGTATGTTGGATCTCACTTGGCTCTGAACACACGAAGCATTCAGTATGTGGCCAGTCAGCCAGCGCACATCTGATTGGAGGCATATGGTGGTCTCCATATCTTCCCCACTGAGTGCTCCTGATAAGAGATGTCACAATACCAAAAATTCCAATACCAGTGAACTTACACGACTCTTGATGCCAATTCGATACCAAGGTCAAAAAAAAAGAAGAAGGATCTTGTAAGATCCCATTTACTTAAACATGAACTCCTTATTAGCAAATCTGTAAAACAAAATAAAAGGCCATTTCTATAACAGACGTACAGAATATAACAGAATTCAGATTCATACACAGAGAATGCACACATTGGCATCCACCCCCCCCCCCCCAACACACACACACACACACACACACAAACACACACACACACACACACACACACACACACACACACACACACACACACACACACACACACACACACACACACACACACACACACACACACATATAACAGTTGATGCAGTCATTTTTACAGACATGGTGATGACAGGTAGTTAATGTTAAAACATTACAAGTATTTAGTTGATAAGACCGACTGAAATGCAAAGAGGAGCGCTAACTGATTGGCCGAGGCTGCATTACTATGAGGTACAGGCAAACGTTAAACCTACAGCAAGTATGCTACATAACACAAGGCAATAATGCAACAGATGTGTCCACCAGCAGCCAAACATCATGTATGTACCATGGCTGTCCTTGTGAATGCCTCCTTGTTTAGTTTTTCATCACAATGTTAAACATAACATTCCATATCTGATCTGTCTTTGTAGCTTGGTTTGAGGAAATGTGTCAGTCGCATTTTGAACGCTGTTTGTTGTTACAGTAAATGCTTAAATTGAAGCATTTCCTCCCTTGGCCTGAAGACTGTGGTAGCATCGTTTGCATAGTGGCTTCAGCGGGTTGATGCTAACTCCACGGTCATCTGCCTCACAGGCAAAGTACTTCCATGGTGCCTTTCTTATCAACAAGTCAGGGGAAAGCGATCACTGTTTTTCACTTCCACAAGGGGTTTGTTATGCCTGTGAGTTCCACTTCTTTGTGATCTCCTACTTCTGAATCCAAGTATGACTGGAACACTCGCTACACTGCCCCTGCTAGTTCCGGAAGAGACACAGCGCTGAAACTTCCAGTGACTCAAAAGGACAGGCATCGTCCGTGTTCTTTTTATTTTAGAACTGAAAGATATCATTTGATCAATAATTTAAACTGCCAAACTCATGACACCCCTTAATTCTGTGGCATGTGTTCTCTGTTGTACTGCACACAACACAATAAAAGATGATGGCATTGAACTAGGGCTGACCCACTGTGATGTGGATGTGGAAGTTGTAATTGGACATTTATAGGGATTTCACCCATAAAGCATGTTCCACCTTGCCTATACTGCATTTTTAAAGTTTTTTCTTTTCCAGGTAAGCCAGAAGAAGCAGGAATCTTAGTCTTAATTACGGTTGCCAAAAGTATCAATACTTTTCAAAACTATGTGTTTCAGTATTTTCAACCCATATACTTGTATTGTTTCAAAGTTTCACATTCTGGTATTGTGATGCCACGATGTCAAATGTAGCTGTATTATATACATCTAACTATGATGCTACATCAGTACTATGTTAATGTTAGTATCTCCATCCTCTTTCTGCCATATGCGTTATATGTTTTAACCAGGCACCGATAGGATTGCAGTGAATTCAGAGACACACAAGTTTTTCTCTACAGTGAAATTCACACCATTATAACTTATGCCTTCAATGCCAAGAAATGCATCTTACCTCATTTGGGGTCAAATTTCACTTTGGATGAACTCTGGACTGCTAAACATGGCAGAAAGCTGGAGCAGCATGCACAGCTCTCTCTATTGAAAAATAATGGGATCATGGTTCTGTACGTACCTCAGTTTTGAAGTAACGGTACGGTACATGATGGTACGGTTCATAGTTAAAGGGGAAAATGAAAAAACTGCTTGTTTGTCAGAATGAACATATTTATAATTAGTAACCAATAAACACATCAGTTAAACAAGTTACAGTAAGACTACAGTAAGAGAGTCAGTGAGATGACAGTGTTAGACTATCGCGAGGCAATGGGTGAGATCCAACACAGCGGCTACCAGCTGCTAGAAAAACAAACTTTCTCCAAGTTTTCCGAAAATAATCAATATGGACTAACTCTTCTCTTCCTACTGGATTATATCAACTAAACACTGGAAGATTTGCAGAACTTCATTGATAACTGCTTCATCAGACTGTGCGTCATGAGTCCACCACAGAAGCAACCGAGGCGAGACTGGTCCACAGAGACTGATGACAGCGGAACCACCACCGTTGCAGTGTACTCGAATGAATAAACAATAAACTATCAATCTTGGAACTTCTTCACGCGGACATAGAAGATCATAAGGCAAGTCTCGAATACAGTCAGTCACAAATAGAAGCAATTCAGATAGAAAACAAGGAACTCAAACTCACAGTAAACATGCTCTCCGCTCAGGTCAACTACATTTCAGCAGAAAATAAACATCCTGGATATTCAGTGCCGCAGTATGCATGACAACCTCATTTTCATGGGAATACTCAAGCAGCCACAAGAAGACACAGAAAACTCAGGGAAAGATTTCATGCAATCCGAACTGAAATTAACACCTGAAACAATAAAAACAATCCCTTTCCACCGAGAACACAGTATCAGCAAGAAAAATAACAGACCGAGACCCATCGTCGCAATGTTCGAGCATTAAAAAGAGAAAGATCTTGTGAAGAGCAGGGGAAAAGAACTCAAGTGGACAAACTACGGAATAAACGATCAATATCCACGGGAGATTCAGGAAAGAAGGAAAAGTCTGTTACCAATCATGAAACAATACCGTGAAAAGGGGAGAAGAGTTGCACTGACTGTTGATAAACTCTATATTGATGGCCAACTCTTCTGCGACAGAAACATCACTACCTGTCTCTAATCAGCGAACCAGATCATTCTCTCATGACCAACGCAGTATTAAAATGGACTAACTGAACTAAATAATAGTGGACTCCAAAATAATTCTACTTCTACCACTGTTTGTCATCTGTGTTATCTGTTCACCTGCTGTCTGTCTGTCTGTCTATCTGTCTTACCAACTAACGCCTACCTGTTTATCTTACCACCCTGCCCGACATGCTTTCTGTTCATACACAGGGCAGGGGTGTGTGGGGGTGGGTGGATGAATGTATGTGTGTCTATATGTGTATGTATAAGTGCATGTCTATGTGGGTATGTGCATATATGTATATGTATGTATGTGTGCATATATCAAACTATATATTAGGGTGTGTCTTTATGCAGGATTAAAACATACGTGTGTGTTTGTGTACTGTAGGTGTGTGTATAAGTAGGCATGCATGAACATGAGAACGCATGTAGAGTATGTTTGTCTTTGTCTATGTAGGCAAGTTAAATTTAAGTTACATTGTTTAAGCTTGCATCAATTGAAATTTAGTTTATTTAGTTCCTCTTTTCTTTCTTTATTTTGTTCATCTATTAAATTTGACTTAATAGTAAATCACAATACATCTCATTTAAACTTAGCATCATTGGAATATCCAACCTTCCCCCAGTTGTCTGTATAATCTTATAATAATAATAATCTTATTACATTGACTTCTTTTTTCAATTTGTTTGTTTTGTTTGTTTTTCTCTTTTCATGTGCACAATGTCCTAACATGTTTTTCCTTGCTTTTTTATTTTGTAATTCCTGTCTTTTCTTCCTATTTCCTCCCTTTGCAACCCCAAGAAATACAATATATAGCGCAAACCTTTTCCAATTTTTAACAAAATTAACATCATGCCATTGACACTGAATATTACCTCTTGGAATATAAGAGGAATCAGCTCCCTTGCAAAAAGAACCAACATATTTAACCTTCTACACAAACTGGATTACCCAGACTTTCCACGCAATCTACAACTCCAAAAAAATGAGGCACTTCAATTCTGCTAAGCAAAAACACACCATGCTCCCATATTTCAACTGTAACTGACCCGGAAGGACGTTTCATCATAATCAGCGGCAACATTGAAAAGGACAACATAACAATAGCCATCATCTACGGCCCAAACACAGACTCACCCAGAATTAGCCGACTTTCCAAACTCATGTATCATCTTAGGAGGTGACTTTATCACCGTACTGAACCCAGATCCAGACCGCTCGCCATTCCAACCACCCATAAGCCTCTCCACTCATCTACAATCAAACATTTCATGTCAGAATGTGGACTGACGGATATCTGGAGACTGCACAACCCCATACCACAAGACATACTGTACTCCCGCATTGATTATTTTCTGATCGACAACTCACTCACACATAGAGCCACAGAATCCAACATCGACAGTATTACCATTTCATACCATGCCCCTATAACCTTCCAATTAATAATAGAAATTCACCACCCAGATGGCTTCAATACATCACTCCTAAAAGACCTAGATTTGATTAAATACTTTGAACATGAATAGGCTACCTTCCTAGAGACCAACATTATCCTGGGTATTATTAGCAGCATTTTATGGGAAACAGCAAAAGTAGTCATAAGAGGTAAAAAATAATAGCATACTCCACAAACAAAAAGAAAACAGAAACGGCAAGAGAACCCTTTTTACATCAGGAGATGAAGAGATTGGACACCCTAGCCTATCAGACGCCTACAGACACAATCAGAAATCAATTACTTATAACAAAACATGAACTTAATACCCTTCTTAATAAAAACAATTGAATACAATATCCTCAGACTCTGGCAACAAAGTTTTGAATTTGGCAACAAAACTGGTAAACTTCTGGCTAATCAATTAAAACAACAAACTGAAAAATCAAACATCACATCAATAATGGACTCCTCTGGAAACACCATTCTAGACCACACTTTAATAAATGAAACATCAACATTGTTACAAATTTTTTTAAAAGTAAGTAGTAAAAGTAAATAAAATACTTCTTAAATAATTGCTACTGCATGAACGGGCCTTGCACAGGGTCTGGGTGCAAGGCCCGTTCATGCAGTTGCAATTATTTAAGAGCATTTTATTTACTTTTACTACTTACAGACCCAGGCGTGGGCGCGCATTTTCTGTGCCCATTGGATGTCGTGCGGAGGGCATGGAGCCACTGGCGGTCTATTGCAACTTTTGCAGCACTTCCCGCGTCCTCTGTGTAGCACTAGAGGGTGTGTACTAAATATGCCTTGCGTCGCTCTGAATCAAGTGTAGAACACACATTGAGAATTTGATGTAAAATGGTTGAAGTTTGTCATATCATACCGATTTTCTGTTGCCAGTGGGTGGCGCTGTGGCTGTTGGTCAATATTGTCATGTGATTTTCCTCGAGCATGGACTCTTACCATGGATGGGAAATTTGGTGCAGATTGGACAATGTATGTTCAAGTTACAGTGAAAGGCCAAACTTGGGCGGCATGTGATGGCAACACAGAGCAAAACTAAGAAAAAGTGGCAAGTATTGTTTGATCAGACATGTCTTTATATGATACTGGCCTATCTGGAAGTCGAACCTGTTAAAACCCGTAGGAGGAGATGGTTAAAGTATGACACATGCAAATGTGCGAAAATGGCCAAATTAAAAAATCAGAGATTTCCTGTTGACTTTTGACTCCAAGAGGCTTTTTTGTACATTTGGATGAGTTACATTGGCCTACCGGTTTTCCTAGATATACGCTAATTTGGGAGTTGGTGCTGTTTTCTAGGAGTCAATTTGCCACGGCCATGATGAAATATTTAAATATCCACCACTCCTGAATTATTTGTGAAGTTTGGTGAGTTTTTGAATATGCTGAAGCCTCCTAAAAGGCAATTCATTCTAGCAATTCCACTAGGGCCTTCAATGAACCAACTTTCATTGGTGCTCAGGCCCTATTAAATAAATAATCTGAATTTAATAAGGACCAGAAAAAACATTAATAAAGACATTTTAGTGCATTATAACCAGTACCATTACCAGGGTATTGTTCCTACAACTAGGTTGAAATTTGACAGGCTCTTAAAAATAACATTTAACAGAAGAAACAATGAAGTCTGATACAACTCACTGTTGTCTACATATTGCCTTATTTGCTGGCCTTTACACACATACATTATTCGGACCTTGCTTTCGCCAGTTTCAGTCACATGTCCAGGAAATCATAACAGAGGATAAAGCTGACTTTGTTAGAAAGTGTCTGAGGCTGATGAATGCTCTTATCACATTGCTATCACACCTGTTAGTGGGCTGATGTGCAATCTGTATCGCGCATGTTGGGGCCGCAGCGACGGTTACCTGAAAACAGCATGCTAATTATGCAAATGAAGCCCCTGTACGGTGGGATTTGAAGAGACTCTTTGTACTTCCCCTCTTGAGAGGAGAGATGGGAGTATGAGAAGGGGGGTGGCTGGGTCAGAGGTAACTGAAGAGTAGAAAAGACAGGCGTTACTGGTGAGGGACAGCCAGTCGCTATGACTTGTGTCAGCAGCTCTGTTCCAGTGAGGATGGAACGTCAACTCCTCCCTACCAGGTCAGTACACACGACTGCAGGCTAGATGGAAATATGCTCTTTTAAATGTCCTTTTTAGACATTAAAATGGTTTGCTATAAAAAAATAAATTTTAATTTAGTTTTTCCTTATTAGCAGTTCTCCACAAAGTTTCTAATAACTTGCTTACTTTTCTCTGATGCGCTGAAGACAAGCTAAGCAACATCCCTCACTGATTGTCCATCAAAGAAGAAGGTGCAGGATTAGAGAACCTGGAGAAAGAAAATGATTTGAGATGTGAAGGGAGGGTCTTTCACTGATAATCCAGTTAACTGGAAGCTCTTGGTGTGATCAGTCTTATCTAGGCCCTGCATGCAGACAGGCAATAGCTGGCGCGGCAAGCCAGATTGTTTTATCAATCCTAAGCAAACACTGCTAACTGTGAATCATTTCCCCAAACATTTGTTTAGACATCAGTTCACACTTGTCTTAACATAATTGAACAGCAAGTTGGAAACTTTCTGTCACAAAACGCAGTTGTCAATTGGACAATGTAAGAAAATGTATTGCATTTTTCCTCATTGAAGTGTGATGAAACTGGCTGTAGATTATGCAAGGATCAGTGAAAAATTTTGTGTTGTTTCAAGAGTGTTGTGCGGGAGCCAGCTGACTGAGACGTGTTGTGGTTTCCTGCTGGGAACATTCTGCCATTACAGCTGTCAGTCTACAGGGTTGACAATGAGCATATCTGTGTGTTTTTATCACCAAGTAAACTTCTTTCAAAGTCCAACACTTTATTCAGTGCTGAGACTGGCTCCTGACACTCTCTCTCTCTCTCTCTCTCTCTCTCTCTCTCTCTCTCTCTCTCTCTCTCTCTCTCTCTCTCTCTCTCTCTCTCTCTCTCTCTCTCTCTCTCTCTCCCTCTCTATTGTGCACTCTCTGCTACTCTGCCTCAGGCACTAGTTGGAAGGCGTCATTGGACAATATAAACCCAACAAGCTGCTTCTGATGGGAGGGGGAGAAAAGAAAACAGTGAGAGAAAGAAGAATGAAACAAAGGAAGAAAAGAAAAGAAAGGGAGAACAACAGAAGGGATTTGCATTGCCAATCCCCTGGGGGGGAAATGTTCGGTTTTACGAGTTACAACTTGTTAGGTAACTGAAGGTTTTGTGTGAAGTGATTCTTGTGTTGTGGGAAGTGTAAGGTTTCAGTGTTGTCAGTGCTCAAAGAAGTACTGTTTTTTTGTCCGTCCACTCCCATTCTTCATTGCCTCCATCTCTTTCTTCGCAGTGTAGATCAGGACAAGTGCTGCCCTGTAACAGTCCAGACATTACCATGGTCCCACTTTTAAATGCTAAGTCCGCCCAAATACCACAAAAGAAAAAAACATTTCTCCTCTTACTTGGTTTAATTTTTCCAGATTTAAACGTCTTTTGTTGAGTATTTTCCTTAAGATTTCCCTGCAGATAACAATTACTACATGTTTCTTGTAGGGCTGAACCTGAATATTCAAATATTCTAATACGTAGGTATTGGGTTTTCATTTTCGGTATTCAGATGTTTGTTTTATAATTTAAAAAATATATATATATTTTTTGTGCTTAATGTAGTTTATCAATAAAGGCCATCTGCAAAATATGTTTTGCTAGTACATTCTTGTAGTACATACTTTGTAGTACTTTATAATCACACTGTTAACATGTGTAAATAATAACCCCTCTAATCCTGGATGTGATTTCTGATTTCTGATATGGGCACCTTACTGAAAGTATCGTTGTTATAACATAAATGTGTTTTGTTTGTATCTTTCTTTTTTACAATAACTGACGGTATATTTAGAACTGTAGTTTCACTTTCTCAGCACTGTGTCTGACTGTGTCGGATTGAGCATTTATAATGAGCATTGGTGTAATTCATCCATAAGACAAAATATGGTAGCAAATAAGCAGAATAATGTTGAAAAGAGCTGATGAGCTAGGCTTCCTGTACACCAGAGAGTCTCAGTGACAGATGATAAAGAATATCTAGACTTTGAAAAAGACAGTCCTGCACTCTGACAATGACTTTTACTTTTATAAGTATCTGAGGTTCATCAGATAAAATCCATCGTCTTCAGATACATAAGTTTCCAACTACATTTCATTCAGTGCGTTTACATGCACAGCGGCAACTGTAAAATGGCCTTTCCACGGTTAGGGGAATAATTGGATTATTGACATTCCCAACGTATACATGAGCTGGGGTTGAATGGGAAAATGATGGGAGTAACTTGACCTCCGGTACAGTAGGTGGCGCTCTGCCAACATACATCTGGTCGGAATACAGCTTTTTTCCAGTTCACCATTGGCAGATGACTTTTGGACAGAATTAAAACAGAAACAGGCCTTCTTGGTAGTGTTGTTATTTGCCATGGCGAAGTCCTCCCTTGGTTTAAAGATAAAGCTCTACTCTGTTTTTCCATGTTGTTTTCGGCACCATTGCTTCCTGTTTTTTTCTATTTCCGGGTCAAAAGTCACTGCTGTGGAGTGAGAAGGGGCAGTTATAACCCACGGAGCATGTGCAGACGCAAAACCAGTATAATACTCCGGTTAAGCTGTTTACATGCACGAATAATCGGGGTACTGGAGGAGTTATCTATGTCTGTTAACCGGGGTATGAGAACTCTGATTAGGAGTAGTCCCTTGACCCAAATATAACCGGGTTTTTAGACTGCATGTAAACGCACTGATATAATTTTTTTATTCAGTGTCTGCTGTCACCTTTAACAATGTTCAAGAGGAAAAACAAGGTAACCTACAAACTGTTTTTTCTCCTATTCCACTTTGTCTTCAGGACCAGTCAGTATGTTAGATCATACAGTACATA
Source organism: Echiichthys vipera (assembly GCF_963691815.1). Classification (NCBI taxonomy): domain Eukaryota; kingdom Metazoa; phylum Chordata; class Actinopteri; order Perciformes; family Trachinidae; genus Echiichthys; species Echiichthys vipera. The sequence goes on along the minus strand of NC_139825.1, from coordinate 10,842,790 downwards.
TCAAACAGAAAAAACAAAACCTAATGTAAGAATAGTGTCCGGAATTATTTGTTGATGACATTAGTAGCATGGGATTACGAGAGTTTCTGTCTTTATTGTTACAAATCTTCCATTACAAATGAAAATGTATCTGCTTTAGCAGAAATAACGTTCACAGAAAAGTTACTCTATAAAAGATGTATTCCCGTTATGTAAGGCTATTCACGTTGGTGCAGGATCTGTGAGCCAAGCTACTCATAATTTATAGATACAATTTTTTATAGATAAAAATGTGGCTCAAAAGTGGATTTAAGTCCATTTAGGACAGCTTCTGGCAGACAACCACAACACTGAGGCATGAGCACAGGGGGTATGATGCCATTGACACTTTCCTACAGAAACAGGACCATGTTCATGATTACAGATTACTCTGGTTTGAATATCGTTGGAAACATTTTGGATAATATAAGTACACAGCTCAACAAAATATATAACACAGATCTAGTAGTTTTCAAACATTTAATACACAAATTCAAAATATTATAATTTAGTATTACTTTTAATTAAGATCATTTTTCAGAATATTGTAAAGCTCCTCTCCACTCTGGCTTCAATATTCAGTTGAATTCACTAATTTTACTCAAACTCTAAAATCTTTTTCAAAAGTTTTTATGAGATTTGCAAGTTGAACAATGGCCAGAATGTATGAAATACGTGGAACATTTTGAAGATTGAGTGGATTTTCTAGCTGAAAGTGTTAAAGAAAGTGTCGATTCTGAACATTTCTTCCATTTACCTGGATGGGAAATGTTTCCCTGAAAATGTGGAATAGTTCTGAGCGTATGAAAGTCATGAATGATAAAAGTATTCGTAAAGAATTTCTCACTGGACCTTACATTAGGACAGCTGATAATTATCTGCCATTGTTGATATAAAAATGCAGATAAGTGCAGCTTTAAGTGCTGTTCAGCAATTGAGTTGACTGTGCACCAAAATGAGCCATTGATTCCATGGATAACAATTGACTTTTTTACATTATTGCACCTTGCAATGTTTGTCTCCTGATTATAGTCTATCTTTTTATACTTTTCTTACTTTAGTATATATTTTAGTATATTTCTACTTATCCGTACTATTGCTGTGCTTGTGCTGCTGTAACAACTGAATTCCCCTGCTGAGGATCAAGAAAGGTTTATTTTATAGTATTAGTTGGGGAATTTCCTAAAAACAGTTGTAAATAAGTTGATGGCTGAATGATGCATATCATACCACTTTTTATAACGTAAACAACCAACACACTTACTTGCATTGGAGGCAGAAAATAGTCTCACTTGCTGCTTGCACGTTTTATTCCGTTAGAGCTGAACTTTCCACAGTCAGTTATTTGCTATCATTATTTGCTATAATTATATATATATATATATATATATATATATATATATATATATATATATATATATATATATATATATATATATATATATATATATAACGTGATAAAACTGTTGCAGGAGTCTAAAAGTAGTTTCTGGCCACTTTGTTCTTATATGTTTAGCTCAACAGCTGGTTTGAGGTCTGCTTTATTGTGATTTCTTAGCAGCATGTGGTGAGTGCCTATAAAAACTGAACAACACTGTAGGTTGTTGGAAAATAGGCTGTAATCAAATAACCTCTTGCTATTCAAATCATGTGACACATACTATATCCATACATACGTACACAAGGTCAGGTTCCACATGGGTGCAGTCAGCTGCACATACAAGTGTGTTAAGTAGATGCGACTGATGTGGAGGGAAGCGGTAACCTTGACAGGTTCCCATTGTTCTAGCTAAGACATGAAAAGCATTGTTTAAAAGGAAAACTTTTGTGCTTGTAAAACACACACGCACCTTGCAGCATTCCTTGCTGTCAGCGGCTGTGGATCGCTGAGATTATGTGCATACCTCTGCATTGGGTGACACACAAACACACACACACACACACACATACACAGTCTGTGCAGAGGCGTGTGAAAGCCACCTGTGGCAGCCCTACAGTCCAGTCCTCTGTGGAACGTGAAGGGGCGGCCCAGGAATAACTCGCTGTGGGACAAAACTCAGTGTGTTGTTGCTGCTCGAGCCCCTCCCAAACACACACACACACACATTCAACCCCTCGCTGATACCGACGGTGGCTGCTGCATTGTTGGCTTAACAGTTTCTCACCTCTCCATCTTCATCTCTCCATCCTCATTCCTTCCTAATGCTCTGCAAAAAACAACCCACACTGAAAATAGCCATCAGACAGGATTAGGCTGATACAGAGCCTTGTGGTGTGCTGATAGCTGATCTTTTATTCCAATTGTTACCAGAGACAACAAGTATTAGTGTGTTGTAATCCATATTTAGATGACAGGGCTGATTTTTGGTTTAGAAAATTTGAATTTAGGAAAGAAGATTTTGGCACATGTCGACACACAAATAACTGAGTGTGATATTGTGTTCAAAGTCAACAGTAGTCAAGCAGGTGCTATTAAATGAGTTGGATGTTGTTTCCCCCTCTTTCCGCTGTATTTACTGTGCAACCAGGCTTTTTAGTTCCCGTCAGCTGTGTGAAATGGTTATGTTATGACTCTTTGAAGACACGCATTCACACATTATGCAGGTTTAGGGCTGTGGCAGACAGGTGGCTTTGTGTGGGAAAGCAATAACAACAGTTTATTTGGCAGAATGCTGGCATTTTTTCATTCTGCCTCTCTGTAGGAAAGCACCGTGCCAAACTCACTTAAGCTGTTTATTGAATGTGGCTCTCCTTATTGGTGACAATACACCTGGTTTCTTCCACTGGGCAGGAAATAACCAGCAGTGAGTGTGAGCTTCATCCTGATGCTTCATTAGGATTTTTCACTGGGTGACAATTAAGTATCATCGTTTACAGACCAAAATATGAACGCTACTACGTGACCTTGGTGTAATCCACGTCGTGTTCCAGCCCCCAGCATGATTTACACAGGCGCCAGCCCTCACCTGAACCAAACAGTAGTTCCAGTCAGTTAGAATTGTTGTGTGCTACACGTGTCAAACTGAATCTTTGGACAATGTCTGGACCTGATTCATCTGATATTGTCTGAAGAGCATTGTCTGGTGTAATGAACATCACTGTCATTTTGCAGACGTTTGACATTTCTTTTCTATGGAGCAAAAATATTCACATTAATGTGGTGATATTCAGCTACATCGCTCAGCTCTTTTTGACTGCACTAGGTTACTAACTAGCAGCAGTAACTTGGAGTGGATGATGTGAATATAATTCTAATTTATACTGTGATAATGATACATATACATATATGTTATGGTCTCATACACCCAGATATATTAAAGAGGTAAATACTGTATCAGCATCTCATGATAATATTGTCATATCAGCCTGACCGAGTAGTAACCGTGGTAGTTATTGCAGTAGAAGAACTGATGGTCTGTAGCTGCAGCAGTAACCACTGTTTTAATTTGAGCAACAGTACTAGTAGCAATGGAGTAAAAATTAGGATGGATGGAGTTTGGTAGCAGTAGAATTTCAGCTGCAAGACTAGTTGTTTTGGTCCAGACCAAGATAATGATTTTATGCTATTATTATTATTATTTATTTTATTTTTTTACAAAATTTGCGTATGTTTCATTTGTTTTGTAGCTAGAATTCTGAATTCTCTAATTTAGATTGAATCGTTCACATATGGGAGTCTTGGTTGTTTCATGTGTTATTTTATATATTAAAATCCAGGGCAGGTGTATGAAGAAAAATAATTTATCCTGGATTTTGTGTGCACTTTTTAACATACCTTTAAGAGCTTTACATACTGTCACTGTGACGAATAAACGACACGCAAATGGGAAATGCTCTCCTGCGAAAGGTCATGCTGGCAGATAAACAGTTATGCAGCCTGGTGCTTTTATTATGAAAAGGTAAAAAGGGAAAAGTTGATCTAATGAGTGGATTTTTTGTATCTTTTGCTCTACTAGCAAGCGCACAATGACGAGCATGCGGGCAACGTAATTCCTGCAGTTTCATGCTATTTCACTGACTGACAGTTGGCCTTAATTTGCTCTCTGCAAGAGATGTATTAATGTGCCAGGCAAAGGTAAGAATAATAATGCTAGCTAGGATGTACAAACAAACAATGCAGGTTTAAGTCAGTGTAAACCAACAGCTTTACACCTGAGGTAGGAAATACACTTTTGCACAAAAATGAAATGTACAAAACAGGTTTTTGTTAGGCCTCATGGATACACACAATGTGGTTTAGTGAGCAACAAAGAATGCACACAGAATTGTTTCCTTACAAGAGAAACAGCCTCTTTAATTTGAAGGTTTACATTGCAGAAGAACAATAGGTTGATTGTGTTGAGCTGTCAGCCACAAATACATTCAAGCACAGTCCATTTACTTGTGTGACTTGCTGGGGGTTCAGTCCAATTATCTGTCACAGCTCTTGTCACTCTTGTTTTGAAGACACTTGTGTTGCGCTACTTGATTCATTGATTCATCACTTCCTGCAATGCCAGAGGGGGAATTATTTTCATTTCAGTTGATAGAATATGAGATGGCCTTCACTGTTTTAGTCTGTGATTACGGCTCATGACTGCATTTGAAATGCTACAGCTTTAAACACACACACATACACATGGATATACATCACTGAGGTTTGGAACCTTGGACCCTGGCAGACAGGTGGCTTTGTTCAGAAACACAGTATGCAGGCAGGGAGAGATGGGTGAAGTGGAGGGGGGGGGCTCTAATCATTATTATGCTTTCCGTAGAACGGTGGCGCTCCGCATTTTTTTTGCCGTGTTCCCGAGTTGGTCGGCACATTCCGCTGGCATTGTTATCCGGCCTGTTTCCTGCGGCCGGCGGCTTTTGTCAGCCTCTCCCCCATTGTCCCGGCTTCCTTTGTTCCCCGGCTTCAACAATGGCTTTTTTTCTGCCTCTTAATATATATGTGCACTTTTTGCCCTTGTGTGTTCTGTTTGTTTTGTTCTGCTGTCTGCTGTGTTTTTATTTCCTCCTGCTGCAGAGTGGGGAAATAAAACACACACACAAACAAACATGCACAAGCCTCAGTTGATACATTCAAGTTCACTGTGGTTCAAACCTTTCACACTCAACCTCTTCTCTTCCTTTCTCTCCCGTTCACCTGACTCCTATTATTCAGTGTCTCACACACACACACACACACACACACACGCACACACACACACACACACTTGCACAATAGGCCTGGCTGTGACTTTAGTTGATGGTAACACGACCACAACCGAACCCTTGACCTGGACACAGCACTGACCTAAAACTGAAAAGTGAATGTATCTACATTAAATTCCTATATTGTGGCCAAAATAGACTGAAGAAGCACTCTTTATTTAAAATAAGATTACTTATTGTCATGAAACTTGCTGCAGATATTAAAGGTCCCTCAAGGATCTATTATAATGATTTTGGTGATCCCCTGAATTTTCCTCCTGACCAAATACCTGCAAAATGAATTGCATTCCCATCATCCTCAGCTGTACTTTATGCTAATTAGCAAATTAGCACGCTTACATACTCAACTAAGATGGCTAAGCAGGTTAACATTGACCATGTTAGCCTCATAGCAGCTAGCTCAAAGCATCACTGGTACAGCCTCACGGAGCTGCTAACATGGCTGTTGACTCTTAGGATCAATGCAAGTATGCGAATGAAGATCGATTTCACACATTACGCTCTGGCATATAGCAACTGAAAATAATAACACAAGCATCTGCAGTAGCATATTTATGACACTATGTCATCTCTTCATTCAGACACAGGTCTTCTTTCCTTCTGTGCAGGAAGTACAGCAGTGCATGTTCTTTTACATGTTTGTTTACTTTTTTGGTTTGAGGTTTGTTCAGCTTGATCAGCATTGTCATATGCGTTCACATACTTGCATGGACCACGGTCTTGTCTAGATGGTAACCCTAGATTTTTTGAATACTCATAAAAAGTCTAACGAGACTCACTTCCAGACCACATATACTATTTAAGATCAATGTCTAACCATAGCCATCTAACCTAACCATTTCATTTTAAAGCATATAACCTTAACCATTTTGCAAAACATTTGCAAATCTTTGGTTACAATAAACATGACCATGTACCATGTTACTGCCCTTAATCTTGTCCAATGAGTAAACCAGCTTGTGTTCAATAGCTGTTTCAACTTCTTCATCTTGCAGAGGTCCTCATTTCACTCAAGTGAGGAGAGTTACCTGATGTGAAATGTACTGTTTGTGTGTAGTGATTAAGTGTTCCTGTAGTTATCTTGATCTCTGCTCTTTGGCTGTAATTATATCAGCTACCAAATCAAAATTGGTATGGCAAGAGCCCAAACCTCGCCACACCCAAATAGATGTTATTCGTTGTGTGTGTTTGCCTTTCAACAGAATGGTTGAGCCCAGCCCTCCAGCACTGCACCTCCTCTCTGGTGGGGATGCCAGCATGGCTTGTGTTGGTGTCAAAGTAGAGCAGGAGGAGTCCGGCGGAGGCTGTGGAGTCATTACCAATGCTGAACCTCCCAAGAGGTCTCTCTCGTGTGATTGGTCAGGCAACCATCCACTGGAGGCCCGCCAATTGACCCCACCGTTGTCCCGCTCCCCTTCGGTAAGGATATTATGAAAGGCATGACAGAGTGAGAAAGGTTTTTAGGATATGTGAGAACAGATTATCATTCATTCATTCATTCATCTTCAACCGCTTATCCCGGGGTCGGGGTCGCGGGGGTGCTGGAGCCGATCCCAGCTGACATTGGGCGTGAGGCTAAAATATGTCTCTTTCTGTACCCTGACAGGAGGGTTCTCCAGGTAAGGAGCTGGCTCACAGGCAAAGCCCCATGGTGCTGAAGGAGGCCAGGACGCATGATAGACCAGAAGGACAATCCAACTTCAAGGAAGGTCTGTCTGAAGTGGCAACATGGCGTCTTATTCTCTTTCTGCTCTGCAGTGTCACGACTAGTGTTAATAGAGCTGCCAAGTACTCATACTCAAATTGCAAAAGAAGCTGTCCTAGTATTGATCATTTAATAACTTGCACTTCTTCACAATATAAGACTGAAAAACATCTCCTGTTTGTGAAGTTGAAGACATCTTCTGTTATTCAGACAAGTACAAGACTCTGTAAAACACTGTTTTATCCATTAACCTGTTCGGAATATTGTGACAAAATAATTTCTACAATAACTAAAGGAGTTTTGCTGTTCTTTTACAGAGCTGCTTTAAAATAATACATTTATTTTTAAACACTATCGGGTAATTATGGTTTACCACAGCTTGTCTTTAGAGACACTAGCGGATTATCAGTGAACGTAGTTGACGTTAGCTTAGCTTAGCTGTGTTCAAAGATCTTGTGAGACTTTGTTGTTAAGAAAGAAACAGGTCTCAAACAAATTCAATTTTCTTCTGATCCGTCCTTCTGAAAAATACCATTTTTGTGTCAGAATATTCAGGAGATATGTGGTTTGTGAAAAATGGGTCCAATATTTACTTCAGTGCTATGGAATTTGGTACATACATTCATTGTCCCCACAGGATGATTCTTGATGACTCTGGGATCCTTTTTCCTCTAGCGCCACCAGAAGGTTGGCAATCTTGGTTTTGAGTAAAGTATTATGACAACAATTGGATGGATTATTGTGCAATTAGTTACACATATTCACAGTCTCTAAAGAATACATTTGGATGATGTTTCATGTATCGCTATCATCGGATCAAATTTCCCTTTGCCTGTATACTTTGGTTTATAACCAAATACCTCCAGCTGGGCTTTGTGTTTAGTACATGTTAGCATTGTTATTCTGAACATGTTAGCATGTGTATGTTAGCATTTAGCTCAAAGCGCCACTCTGCCTACAGTATTTACAAATTCGCACAGAACCTAGCATGGTTGTATAAACCACAGTAACTGCTGCTGGTCTCACAACACTGAGCAACATCGCTACAAAAAAGTGTGATGGGACAAGCTGTAACCATCATAACATTCATAACATGAAAATGAGATTCAGGTTAAAAAATAAAACATAAATCTGTTTAATATGCACTTTTAAAGTCATGTGTATATATTAGTCTGAGGGCATAAATGTTTTTTTCAGACAATCTCTCTGCTGTCACGGTCCATTCATTTCAGTGTTGAATCAGTAAGGGCAGTACCACAGGGGTACACCAAAGTTGGACATTTCCCACTCACCACATTTCTTTAATATTTAATATGCACACATTGAACAAATCAATGAAAACTGCAGTTGAGTTTATTGTTTTAGAATAAGTTGTTTCCACAGAAGCCAGTAGCATGAGGTACTGTAAACTGACTTGTATTTGGGTATGCACTTAACCCACTTATTCCCCTCACTGCACCTCGACAGTCCGTCTCCTTTCTGCACCAAGGCTGTGTTTGCTCCTTTGGGAGTCTTTCTCTCCTGCTCACATAAACACGTTTTTTTTTTTCTCACAGACCAAACTTTGACAATTCTGTACCATATGTGTTTAAGTGCACTATGTTCTACTGCTATTCAGCATTAAACAATGCGGTCTGCTGAAAATCGATGCATAGATGAGACAGTTTGTCTAGCAAAGCGAACGTGTTGTTTTGGTTCCTGAATGGGTTCAGGGGGGTTGGGGTTTTTTTTGTTTGTGATTTTGTTCAATCCCTCACATGTAAAGTAAAGTGAGTAAAAGGCTGCTCTCTGGGCTGCTCCTGAGACTCTCGCTGCCCTATAGTCTTTCACCAGCCTGCCCTCTGCGCCTTCAATTTTTCTCAAATTCTCTCTACTAGCTGACCTTGGATTGTTCTCCGTTCAAATATTGATCCACTCAAACACTCAAAACTTCTCCCGGAGGCTCAAACAACCTCTGCCCTCTGGCACCTCAAATGTCTTCTTCAGTCCATGTCATTAGGAAGGCAGAGGAGAAGCTGAAATAGATTTTAGTTGACAAAATGTAATTTTCACACCATCTGGTGCAACCCAGTGTGGCTCTGCTGAGTACTGTTGTGTCCTGTTAACAGTAATGCCTACCATTGAGAAGCTGCTGAATGCTGACTGGAAGGAGAAACTTCTGGATAGAAGCACAGTGGGGGCAGGACAACTGAAAGGTAAGCTTTGAAACACAACCAACACCTTTATACCATTTATATACCACTTACATACCATTATTTCCAACACATTACTATTCGCAAACATATATATGCCATGTTTTTATTTTCATTGATCCTCTTCTGCTCTGTGTGCTGAGAAATGTTGAAAAGATTGCAGGCTATGTGCAGTCATTTGGTGCATCACTGCTTGGAGAATTTAGCAAAATTGTTGGTTTCATTGGTGTTCCTTTTAAAGGCAGGCAGAGTTGGGAGAAAAACATTGAAACAAACAAAAAAATACACCTGGAGAGGCAGAAGCAGGAGGACCAAATTACATATATTAACAGCAGGAGCTAGATGCTACAAAGTGATGTTCAGAGGGACCCAGCCTCCGTCATGTCTTCATCCCTGCCCCACTGTCGTAACCACACTTAGCACTCATGTTATCAGAGTATCTCAGTAATAATTAATCTTTTTTTATTTCACTCTGTTTAGTTGTTGTCCATGCTTGTAGTTTGTGATGAAAAACACATCAGTAATACAATAAAGATAGTTTCCTTTTGTTGGAATGAGCAGGAAACCGCTTAATAGTTCTATTGCCAAGTCATCAAATTACATTCATTTAAGTGTGACGCACTTTACGGCTCCACTTAAGTGCATTGTGTTGTAACCATAACAACTGACCGCAATTGCCATTTTCTCTTCAACCAGCCAAAAGGCAGCAGCAAACAGTTCAATGCCCTCTCTACTCTCATTCTATTTACATGGTTTCAACCCAGATGTATGTACCCTGTCTATAATAAGCTAATGCCGATCAGTGTTTCCCAAATCCCAAGATGATGATCTCAAATATCTTGTGTTGATATTCAGTTTATTGTCATAGAGGAGTTACGAAATCAGAAACTATTCACAATTAAGAAGGTGAAATAGAGAATCTTTACTTTTTTTCGCTAAATAATGACTCAACATGATGAACCGATTTTTACAATAATTTGCGTTTAACTTATTAGGTGACAAAGATAATGGACAAATCATTACCACTGCCCCCATTCACATTATCACACTGTCATTTGTGCATTTATATTGCAGAAATATGAATGAAAAATAAAAGGCTTTTAAATTGTAATTTGTTACACTGCTTATAGAATATATAGAAACCCTTTTACCATCATGACTCAGTTTGTCATAAAATAGAAGTGCTAAAGCAGTTTTTAGAGAAGCCTGACCCTCTGAACCTCTGACCCCCTTCAGGTACCCCAGAGGCTCTGGCAGAGAAGGAACTCCAGTTGTTGATGATGATCAACCAGCTGAGCGGTCTGAGGGAGCAGCTACTGGGAGCCCACTCTGAGCAGAGGAACATGGCCGCTCTGCTGCTGGAGAAACAGCAACAGCAGATGGAGCTGGCTCGACAACAGCAGGAACAGGTAATACATGTGACTGCCATCACTTTTTCTGTGCATATACTGTTCATTATCTAAAAGTAGATTGAGCCTATCCGACCAAACAGACCCAGAAGTTACAGAATCAGTTACTAAATGAGGAACAAAGAGTCCCCTCTGTTTTTAATCCATGTAGGCAATTCTTCTACCTTGTCAAAACCTGCCTCCTACATTACCCACAATGCAACTTGGCCGCGGTTCAGTGGAAGATTTGTACATTCTGAATGAATTCATCAATTTATTTCTGATGACTGAAATCAGTGGGCTGCTCCATATACTGTATATAGGTGTGTTTCCATCAGGGTAAAATGTGGCCGCTCGGAAAGTTTCAGGTCACACCCTCTCAAAAGGCTGTTCACTCGCCGTGTTTCCATTACAAAAAAAGGCCCCAGACAGATTTACGAGACTCCGGAGGTGATATCACTCTGAATGGGTTTGGATCATCTGTGATCAGTTGAAAGCAGCCCTACTCTCCCACAGGGTAAAAAAAAAAAGGTAATTCAAAAGGCCGCTCGAGTGACTCACATGCAAATTAGGGACTTTTGGCGAGATAGACCAGCCTCATTCTGGGTATTCAACTTTAATGGAAACACAACTTATACTGATGGACAGCCTGACATCTCCCCAAAAATTAAGCCAAAACATCTGGATCTCCCCCTGGTGGCTGGCTGCAGCATAGGTCATACACCCTGCCCCCGAAAAACTGGAATTTTTCCCGACTTTTTAAGAGTTTTCCTGGAACGGTTCCTGTTGTCAAAAAGGTCAAAAGTAATTTATGTTGATTTAATATGCTAATGGTATAAGATTAGTCAAGGCTTGGCAGATCCACAGAATTTGGACCTATTCTTGACTTTAGGCTCATTCAAATAACTGAATTTTACAAAAAGATGTATGATTTCTGGTGCAGTTCAGGGACATTGCAACATTTTTCTGCTTAACCAGTTTAATGTATTGAATATGTTATTTTACTAAGAAATCTGAGTTTACATATAATTTAAATATGCAGTATGTAGTAATGCATGCAGGCATTTCTCAGTTTGTTTCAATTGTCATTTCGTTACCAGTTTAGTGCATATTAATTACTTTACCTGTAACTGGGACACAGGATAAGATTCATACACTCTGCAGTGAATTGCATTTGTTGTGTTCATGTTGACTTTATGAGTGAAGCCCTGATCATGGTCATGTGCTCTATGAGCACTTGTGTCTGTCAGCCACATGAACATGTCTTGTGTCTCAGATCGCCAAGCAGCAGCAGCAACTGATCCAGCAACAGCACAAGATCAACCTGCTTCAGCAGCAGATCCAGGTCAGCTCCCTTCATGACCTTCACATATCTTCACATACCACAGCGAGCAGCAGCTAGCATGGATCATAATCCCAAATGAGAACTTTTATGTAAGATGTATTTGTATTGGTGCGTCCCAGCAGGTGAACATGCCCTACGTGATGATCCCAGCTTTCCACCCCAACACCCAGGCCCTCTCGGTCACCTCTGACTCCCAGATGACCTTGCCACTGCAACCTATCCCCTGCAAGCCAGGTCAGTTATCAAGTTAGCCGAGCGAGAGAGGTTACAGCTTCGGGAAGTGTTGGGTTGGGACGCAGTGGCTCCCATGAAACCATAAATCCATTCTCGGAATGGCAAAACAAAAAGAAAAAAAATAATTAAAGACATTTTAAATTGTATTTACATTGTGCATTTAAATTTTCATGTATTATATAAATATTACAAAGTGGACAAAGAACAGCTGATTCATTTAGTTGAAGGGAGGAGTTACCCTCCTCATTTTGTTACAAAAACCTAAATAAATATGTTGTTGAAGCTAAAGAGGGTGAGATCAGGTAAAACCTCAGAGGGAATGTGTGTGTGGTGTACTGCAGGGCTACTTAGGTCCTTGACATTGCACTATGAAACTCAGCCAGTGTTTGAGAGTGTGTCAATCATTATGTGTGCAATTTCATTTTTGTATGTTTATGTTTTTAATATGGACACCTGGTAGATTAGCCAATGAGCTAAAAGAGATCCAAATAAAAACACAGAATTGACAGTGATGGTTAAGTGCCGCCCTATTCTATGTTCTACTTCTATAGTATATCATTGTGATCTTTGGATAATCGTCCAAGGTTTCTCTCTGCCAGGCCATTAATGCTGGGAACATTTGGGTATTGTAAGCTCTTTCATAGCCTATTCTTACATTCTTGGTTGTGAAGACAGAAATGACCTATTGACAGTGACTGTGTGCTTTGAAGGCCTGAAACTTATGCTGAAAGTTGTCAGCACCTCAAGTTGACATTCATGTTACAACATCTTCTCTCTCAAGTGCTTTTGAAGATTAACTTAAGCATCTTATGCACTTCAATCCAAGGTTTACTTTAAACAATATGGTTGAAGCAGCATCTTTGTGTAGACTTGCTTTCACAAGTCTTAAAAGCTTGTCAGTGACCTTGTCTTCTCTATCTTTTAAAACCAAAAGACACAAGGCTAGTCTTCAAAAACATTGTAGGTGGAATTTCAGGATAGCCATTCATTTGCTTTCATGCTTTCAGACTGTGTGTGTGTGTGTGTGTGTGTGTGTGTGTGTGTGTGTGTGTGTGTGTGTGTGTGTGTGTGTGTGTGTGTGTGTGTGTGTGTGTGTGTGTGTGTGTGTGTGTGTGTGTGTGTGTGTGTGTGTGTGTGTGTGTGTGTGTGTGTGTGTGTGTGTGTGTGTGTGTGTGTGTGTGTGTGTGTGTGTGTGTGTGCTTCAGAATGCTTTGACAGATGAAGAAAATATATAATTGAACACTGTTGTGTGAAAGAGGTCAGTTATAGGCAGGAAGTTGATGATGTATTTTCTTTTAAGGTATAGAAAGAGTAAGGCCTATACTGTTTACTTTAATGTAGGTAGTGTCTTCTGTTAGTGTCCTAATATGCATAATGACACCTGGACATTATATTCTGTGGATCTTCCCTGAAAGCCCAAACCTCACACACATGCCCAATAACTGAGTCTGTAAGAAGAAGGAGTGACATCATCACGTTAAATAAACTGTCAGTACTGGTATTACAGGAAAATCAACATACTGTATAAGACCTTGGAGTGGAGAGAGCTTGGAGTGTGGCTTAGAGTGAGAGGATGCTGGCACGTCTTGGCTGCTGCTTATCGTTGCTGCTTGCCACTCTTCAGAGTTTTTCCGTAGTTTGCTTTCACTGCTGCTACTTTTGCTATTTTTCGCTAGCTTCCTACTTTTTCGACCTGCCATCGGCTTATCGGTTAGTCGTATAACCTACCGACCTACCTGGATCTCAAAAGTCCTCCACGGTGTTGCTATGCTACTGCTACAGAGCCCCTATTGGTGCTCTGTGCGTTAGCTTGGACACTGGTATCGAGGGGCTTCTAATACTGAATCCGCTGTACCTTCGTTCAGGCCACGGTCAAGGCTAAATCGGGCAGGCTTCCACCTGCACCGGTACGGTTGCACTGGCCCTCTGCTCTGGCTGGGATCGCTGCCTACCGTTCGATGGACCTTGGCATGCTAGTCTCTCCATCTACCACGCTGTGTTTGATGATCCTGTTCCACCTTCTGCCTCTTCCCCTGTTATAACCACCATTCACCTCCAGCAGCATTTGCTTCCTCACAGCCTCAGCCATGGCGTTCTGCTACACATCCATGCAGCTCCGCCAGCTAACTCCAAAAACACCTCCTTCCACGGAACTCATTACCACACTAAAAAATGCCTGTCTTCTTTGTCTTCCTCGTTACATTACCCGAGGCTCCCGATGCAAGTTTATGCACAGTCCCACCGCTACATCTGTGTGGTCTGACTGCAGTTCACACACCGGCTCCCACACTTCATCAGAAGAACTCCAGCATCAACACTTTCAACCTCCATCCAATCCCTACTTCTGCCCCATCCATTTCAAAACAAAAGCACCTGAAACTTGCCCTCCTCAACACAAGATCCCTCAACAATAAAAGTCTTGCTCCAAACAAATTTATCACTAACAACCAATATGACCTGCTCTGCCTTACTGAAACCTGGCAAAAACCTCTGGATTACTTTTCACTCAACCAAACTACCCCTACTTGATACTCATACCTGTACAACCCACACTCTGAGGGCAGAGGAGGGGATATTGCTGCTTTCTACTGGGGGAGGCTGCATGACCTCCAAACCCACCCACTCTCCATCCCTGCTGCTCCTTCCTCTGAACACCTGTCATTTAAACTATCCGGCCCTACGCCTCTCATCATTTCTATCATCTACCGTCCCCCCAAACCCAACTCATGATGAGTTGGGTTTGGGGGGACGATCTCTCAGAATTCATCACTGCATTGTTATCTATCTTTTACGTGTATCACTCCCATTCTCCATGAACTTCACTGGCTTCCCATACAACAATGTCTCAACTTCAAGATCCTCCTCACACATACAAAGCCCTCAACAACCTTGCACCTTCATACCTGACTGATCTTCTCCATTGCCACTCCCCCACTTGCTGTTTCTGCTCTGCTGACGCCAACCATCTCAACCCCATCACCCAAACCAAATATCGCACCCTGGGGGACCGAGCCTTTGCCATCGCTGCCCCTACCCTCTGGAACTCCCTGCCCCTCGTCATCCGGGTACTCAGAAACACTCCTGTCATTCAAGAATCAGCTTAAATCCCATCTCTTCAGGATCACCTACAACAACAATGTTCCTGAAATTTCCAGTTATTCATTTTCACAACAATTACAAGAAGCAGGCTAAAAATCATTAAAAACATATTAAAAAAAGAAAATCACCAAGTAAAAGCAAAATGAGAAGGCTGAATATAAACAATATAAAATATAAATAAAGCCATATATATAAATGTATGTAATGAATATGAGAAGTAATAAAGATATACACACAGAGGTGTAAACAGCTTCTATAAAGAGTCAGTCAGTGTATAAGGTAAAGTGACAAACAATTTGTGTACTGTGAAAACATGAATTCCATTGTATTATGTTGATAAAAGTGCTCTTGGCCACTCGTAAAATGTTCTTTTGCCTCTTAAGAGCAAAACTGAGAAAACATTAGTGAATCAGTGAGTACTAGCGAAATAGAAACAAATCAAAGATACACTCCAAAATAAAAGAAAATGTGTTACGGCCTCTCCGGGAACCATCACCGTATCCTGGTGGAGAGGTTTGTGTGTCCCTGTGAACCTGAGGGCTGTGTTGTCTGGAGCCTAGTGCTCCTGGTAGGGTCTCCCATGGCAAAGTGGTCTCAGGCGAGGGGCCGGACTAAGAATGGTTCACAAAGACTCAAGGACAAACAAGGAAGAGGAAGAGAGACCCTGCCCGGAGGAAGCCCTGGGCCCCCGTCTGGAGCCAGGCCCAGACGGAGGGCTCGCTGGTGAGCGCCTGGTGGCCGGGTTTGCCACGGAGCCCGGCCGGGCACAGCCCGAAAAAGTGACGTGGCACCTCCTTCCTGTCCATCCTGTGGGCCCACCACTCGCAGGAGGAACCACTTGGGTCGGGTGCGCTGCTGCACGGGTGGCAGTGAAGGTGAGGGGCCTCGACGGACCAGACACGGGCAGCAGAAGCTGGCTCTTGGGACGTGGAATGTCACCTCTCTGTCTGGGAAGGAGCCGGAGCTTGTGCGGGAGGTGGAGCGCTACCAGTTAGATCTGGTGGGGCTTACCTCCACACACAGTCTCGGTTCTGGAACCGTACTCCTGGATAGGGGTTGGACCCTATTCTTCTCTGGAGTTGCCCAGGGTGTGAGGCGCCGGGCGGGTGTGGGGATACTCACAAACCCCCGGCTGAGCGCCGCGTGTTGGAGTTCACCCCGGTGGACGAGAGGGTCGCCTCCTTACGCCTGCGGTTGGTAGGGGGGAAAACTCTGACTGTTGTTTGTGCATATGCACCAAACAGCAGTTCAGAGTATTCAGCCTTCTTGGAGACCCTGAATGGAGTCCTGCATGGGGCTCCGGTAAGGGACTCCATAGTTCTGCTGGGAGACTTCAACGCCCACGTGGGCAATGATGGAGACACCTGTAGAGGCGTGATTGGGAGGAACGGCCTCCCTGATCTAAATCTGAGTGGTCGTCAGTTATTTGACTTCTGTGCTAGTCATGGATTATCTATAACTTACACCATGTTCGAACATAAGGATGCTCATAAGTGTACGTGGTACCAGAGCACCCTAGGCCAAAGGTCGATGATCGATTCTCTAAATGTATCATCTCATCTGAGGCCGTATGTTTTGGACACTTGAGTGAAGAGAGGGGCAGAGCTGTCAACTGATCCCCATCTGGTGATGAGTTGGATCAGAGGACGGGGGAAGATTCTGGACAGACCAGGTAAACCCAAACGAGTAGTGCGGGTGAACTGGGAACGTCTGGAGGAGGCCCCTGTCCGAGAGATCTTCAACTCACACCTCCGGCGGAGCTTTTCTGGCATCCCTGTGGAGGTTGGGGGCATTGAATCATTGAATCTGAGGTGTTAGGGTGAGAAGTTCAGCCATCCGTGAGGAACTCGGAGTAGAGCCGCTGCTGCTTTGCGTTGAAAGGAGTCAGTTGAGGTGGTTCGGGCATCTAGTAAGGATGCCCCCTGGGCGCCTCCCTAGGGAGGTGTTCCGGGCACGTCCAGCTGGGAGGAGGCCTCGGGGAAGACCCAGGACTAGGTGGAGAGATTATATCTCCACGCTGGCCTGGAAAGCCTTGGGATCCCCCAGTTAGAGCTGGTTAATGGGGCCCGGGAAAGAGAAGTTTGGGGTCCCCTGCTAAAGCTGCTGCCCCCGCGACCCGACCCCGGATAAGCGGACGAAGATGAGATGAGATGAGATGAGTGTTACGGTATTGTTTCCTACATGAGCCCCATTTTCGAATGTAAGAGAACTAACATAATTGTTGTTCAAATGTAACACAACCCAAGCCTTATCCTAAACCGCATTGTAGAATTATTCCATTCATTTCAGTCAGCCTCACCTGGGAGACAAGCTAATGCAAGACCCCTTTGTTGTTTGTAACTCCAGTCAGAAAACCGCCTTATTGGCCATATTGTTCATGCGTAAAACTACAGATTTTCAAGGGACTGATGTGAGTCATCCGGCGGACACAGCTCATCTGCATGCTGTGGGCGCTGCAGTGACAGTTGAAAATCTGCAGTTTCCCTTAAATAACCTTGCTTACATTAGCTTTGTTAGCAAGGTGAAACCTAAGGCTGAACAAGATATTTCTTGGTGATGTTACAATGAACTTTGATGAAGCAAAAACACACTGTGAGATGGTCAGAGTCATACAAATTTATATTCTGATAACATCCCAAACACAAGTTTGCTGTTATTGTATTGTACACAGTGATGTGCATATGCATTACTAAGCCTCTGTCCTGATGCTAGCACAGGACCATAATTTACTTAATGAACATTATTCCGTATTGAAGAGGACTTGAAACAAGCGACTAAGACCATGAACTTATTAGGGAAATGTTTACTGAGGTAATTAATCAAGTAGTACATCAATTTTCTCATTGATTTTTATACAGGCAGCCTACCTTTGCAGCCCTGCTGACATTGGAAAGAATGCAGGTTTAAGACTCTGGGTTCACTTTTCAGATGTGGTTGTATGGTTGTACAAAAGGTCAAAATACACTAAATGAAAGTATTCTGTAGTGGATAAATTATGAGAGCAGGTGGGTCACTGACATTTCAGTTAACAGTGTGCTGCCTTTACAGTTACGTACCGTTAGTCACCAACCTCCAGCCAAATCAGAGTAACCACACAGGTATTTGAGTGTTCATGTTTTTCATACCTGATACTTTCCACCTTCCACAGCTGTGGACTATCCCATGCAGTTGCTGCCCAACCCTCACCCCACCCCTGTCAAGAGGAGCAGTGGTTCCTACCGACAGGTACAATATTTTACTACAGTAAATGTGTTGTGTGTTGTTCATCGCAATGGAACAAACTCATTCCCAAATCTTTTAAATACAAACATTTCTAATCTAAATTATACAGTATAAATTCAACAGTAACTTATACCAGTGTGTTCATTTGGTGCACATTGTGTGTATCTACTGTATACTCTGTGTGTGTGTGTGTGTGTGTGTGTGTGTGTGTGTGTGTGTGTGTGTGTGTGTGTGTGTGTGTGTGTGTGTGTGTGTGTGTGTGTGTGTGTGTGTGTGTGTGTGTGTGTGTGTGTGTGTGTGTGTGTGTGTGTGTGTGTGTGTGTTTTAAGGGATGTTAAAGCAAGTGGTTAGGATTAAACATAATGTACTTTTCTGGTATTTGGAGGCTGAAAAAGCTTTTGGAGTACACCACACCCTCTTTTCAAAGGGTTTTGTGTATGTGTGTGTGTGTGTGTGTGTGTGTGTGTGTGTGTGTGTGTGTGTGTGTGTGTGTGTATGTGTGTGTGTGTGTGTGTGTGTGTGTGTGTGTGTGTGTGTGTGTGTGTGTGTTTGTGTGAACTGTACCAGCATGGCTGGTTCTCAAGCAGAGATAGACCAACATAGCTTAGATAAACAAAAGGGAAGAAAGGATGAGGTGAACATGAAGACAAAAGACCAGAGACGCTTCAAAGGTGTGACAGATGCGCTCTGACATGCAAAATCTGCCGTGCATAACCGGAATACATGCACAGCCTAGCCCTTTGCGGTTACGTCTGTGTGTAAGTGGCCCCACCCCTGCTCATCTGCTCTCTCTGTGTGTTTAGGAAGCCAGTCAGCCCTTGAACCTGACCTCCAAGCCAAAGGGGCTGGAGCTGGGGAAAACTCCAAGTCCACAGAGCCTGGAGCTGGGGTCGCTGGCGCTGCACAGGGCCTACAGGCCCAGAGATCTCCAGGGAGAAGTGTCACACAGCCCGCCACGATCTGCCCTCAGTGAGTTACCCTGACACTTACACTGCTGTGATAGAAAGATCAAAGATCAAAGTTGTGGTTGTAGACTGTGTTTCAGATTTATCACAGTAACAGGGTCTCATCCCATCATGAAACCTTTCTTTAAAGGTACCAATGTTTTTAAGAGTGAGTCTCCATTTGGTTTGTATCTATCTAAATCACAACAAAAATTCTACACAGAGTGGATTTGCTTTTTAAAGCAGTGACATTGTTATAGACAAATGACACTTTATCTGTTCATCATCATTGACTCAATCCCAAATTTTACATATTGTGTCTTTTAGATCTTTCCTTAAAATCATCATATATTGTAAAGAAAGCAATGTATTTTACATTTCTACTTGTATGTAACTCTATAAACAGATGAAGAAACTGAAGTTAGTATTAGTACCAATAGCCAATGTGCATTAGTAGACAAATAAGAGAGTGCAACCTACTGAAACGCAAGCTTCAAAGAAGAATAATAGTGCCACCCATGGGCAGATCATAGCCCCTTTCATACAGAGATTCCGTAACAGCGACTGAATGAAGGAGCGCCACAACACCAGCTTTCAGGTCCTTTGGTTGCCGGCAGTCCCACAGCTAAAGAGGCGTTGGGGTCTAGTGTGTATGAGTGGATCTACACCATTAATCAGCTACTCAAACCTGCCCTGAGCCACAAACTGTCAATTTTATACATTAGTATTACAACTGTCAGTAGAGAGAAGCACAGAGACGGACTGCAGCACCGCAGCACCTGCACGAGAGACAGAGACAGAGAGAGAGAGAGAGAGAGAGAGAGACAATGTTTTCTGTAAGTTATTAATAAACCAGGGTTCTAAATTAACTTTTTTGATCACCAGCCAATCAGAATTTTCACTAGCCAATTTTTTCTGGTGAGAAATTATGAGTGCCACAGTGAATGCATTTGATCCTTTTATTAACATTGTTGGCATGAAACACACATATCAAATACAAAACATACAACAAAATATACACAGAGAGTGCAAATATTTAATTTCAAGCTTGGGATCTATCGCTATCTATCTACCTTGTTCGTTTTGTTTTTTTCTTTTGCGTACATGCAGCAGTTTTGACAAAACATGACAAAATTTAATGATCAAACACAAGCGATCCACGACCCTTCATCCATTTGGCATTCAAATTTATTTTCTTCGTTTCTCTGTCGATATCCTCATCACCTGCCTCTTTCCACTTCTTGCCCGCAGGAGTCTGTCCAACAACAGCCGCATTTAGTTTAATCTGAACTGTTAACTGCCTTCTCTTTAGTTATTTAGTCTAATCTGAATTTTTGACTTTACTAACGTTAGCTAACTCCCTCCTCTTTAGTCATTTAGTTTAATCTGAACTGTCGACTTTACTTTACTAACGTCAGCTAACTCCCTCATCTTTAGTCATTTAGTCTAATCTGAATTTTTGACTTTACTAACGTTAGCTAACTCCCTCCTCTTTAGTCATTTAGTTTAATCTGAACTGTTGACTTTACTTTACTAACGTTAGCTAACTGCCTCCTCTTTAGTCATTTAGTTTAATCTAAACTTTTGACTTTACTTTACTAACGTTTGCTAACTCCCTCCTCTTTAGTCATTTAGTTTAATCTGAACTTTTGACTTTACTTTACTAACGTTAGCTAACTGCCTCCTCTTTAGTCATTCAGTTTAATCTGAATTTTTGACTTTACTAACGTTAGCTAACTCCCTCATCTTTAGTCATTTAGTTTAATCTGAACTGTTGACTTTACTTTACTAACGTTAGCTAACTCCCTCATCTTTAGTCATTTAATTTATCTGAACTGTTGACTTTACTTTACTAACGTTGGCTAACTCCCTCATCTTGAGTCATTTAGTTTAATCTGAATTTTTGACTTTTCTTTACTAACATTAGCTAACTCCCTCATTTTTAGTCATTTAGTTTAATCTGAACTTTTGACTTTACTTTACTAATGTTAGCTAACTGCCTCCTCATTAGTCATTTAGCTTAATCTGAACTCTTGACTTTACTTTACTAACGTTAGCTAACTCCCTCATCTTTAGTCATTTAGTTTAATCTGAACTTTGGCTTTACTTTACTAACATTAGCTAACTCCCTCATCTCTAGTCATTTAGTTTAATCTGAACTTTGGCTTTACTTTACTAACATTAGCTAAATCCCTCCTCTTTAGTCATTTAGTTTATCTGAACTTTTGACTTTTCATTGCTAACGTTAGCTAACTCCCTCCTCTTTAGTAATTTAGTTTAATCTGAACTTTTGACTTTACTAACATTAGCTAACTCCCTCCTCTTTGGTCATTTAGTTGAATCTGAATTTTTGACTTTACTAACGTTAGCTTACTCCCTCCTCTTTAGTCATTTAGTTTAAAATGAATTTTTGACTTTACTTTACTAACGTTAGCTAACTCCCTCCTCTTTAGTCATTTAATTTAATCTGAACGTCTGACTTTTCTAATTTTAGCTAACTCCCTCATCTCTAGTAATTTAATTTAATCTGAACGTCTGACTTTACTAACATTAGCTAACTCCCTCCTCTTTAGTCATTTAGTTTAATCTGAATTTTTGACTTTACTTTACAGCGTTAGCTAACTTCCTCCTCTTTAGTCATTTAGTTTAATCTGAACGTCTGACTTTTCTAACTTTAGCTAACTCCCTCATCTCTAGTCATTTAGTTTAATCTGAACTTTTGACTTTACTTTACTAACATTAGCTAAAGCCCTCATCTTTAGTCATTTAGTTTAATCTGAACTTTTGACTTTACTTTCCTAACGTTAGCTAACTCCCTCATCTTTAGTCATTTAGTTTAATCTGAACTTTTGACTTTTCTTTACTAACGTTAGCAAACTCCCTCATCTCTAGTCATTTAGTTTAATCTGAACTTTGGCTTTACTTTACTAACGTTAGCTAACTCCCTCATCTCTAGTCATTTAGTTTAATCTGAACTTTGACTTTACTTTACTAACGTTAGCTAACTGCCTCCTCTTTAGTCATTTAGTTTAATCTGAACTTTTGACTTTTCATTGCTAACGTTAGCTAACTCCCTCCTCTTTAGTAATTTAGTTTAATCTGAACTTTTGACTTTTCTTTACTAACATTAGCTAACTCCCTCATCTTTAGTCATTTAGTTTAATCTGAACTTTTTAATTTTCTTTACTAAAATTAGCTAACTCCCTCATCTCTAGTCATTTAGTTTAATCTGAACTTTGGCTTTACTTTACTAACGTTAGCTAACTCCCTCCTCTTTGGTCATTTAGTTGAATCTGAATTTTTTTACTTTACTAACGTTAGCTTACTCCCTCCTCTTTAGTCATTTAGTTTAATCTGAATTTTTGACTTTACTTTACTAACGTTAGCTTACTCCCTCATCTCTAGTCATTTAGTTTAATCTGAACGTCTGACTTTTCTAACATTAGCTAACTCCCTCCTCTTTAGTCATTTAGTTTAATCTGAATTTTTGACTTTACTTTACTAACGTTAGCTAACTCCCTCCTCTTTAGTCATTTAGTTTAATCTGAACGTCTGACTTTCTAACTTTAGCTAACTTCCTCATCTCTAGTCATTTAGTTTAATCTGAACTTTTGACTTTACTTTACTAACGTTAGCTAACTCCCTCATCTTTAGTCATTTAGTTTAATCTGAACTTTTGACTTTACTTTCCTAACGTTAGCTAACTCCCTCATCTTTAGTCATTTAGTTTAATCTGAACTTTTGACTTTTCTTTACTAACATTAGCTAACTCCCTCATCTCTAGTCATTTAGTTTAATCTGAACTTTGGCTTTACTTTTCCTAACGTTAGCTAACTCCCTCATCTTTAGTCATTTAGATTATCTGAACTTTTGACTGTACTTTACTAACGTTAGCTAATTCCCTCATCTTTAGTCATCTAGTTTATCTGAACTTTTGACTTTACTTTACTAACGTTAGCTAACTCCCTCCTCTTTAGTCATTTAGTTTAATCTGAATTTTTGACTTTATTTTACGAACGTTAGCTAACTCCCTCATCTTTAGTCATTTAGTTTAATCTGAACTTTTGACTTTTCTTTACTAACGTTAGCAAACTCCCTCATCTCTAGTCATTTAGTTTAATCTGAACTTTGGCTTTACTTTACTAACGTTAGCTAAAGCCCTCATCTTTAGTCATTTAGTTTAATCTGAACTTTTGACTTTACTTTCCTAACGTTAGCTAACTCCCTCATCTTTAGTCATTTAGTTTAATCTGAACTTTTGACTTTTCTTTACTAACGTTAGCAAACTCCCTCATCTCTAGTCATTTAGTTTAATCTGAACTTTGGCTTTACTTTACTAACGTTAGCTAACTCCCTCATCTCTAGTCATTTAGTTTAATCTGAACTTTGACTTTACTTTACTAACGTTAGCTAACTGCCTCCTCTTTAGTCATTTAGTTTAATCTGAACTTTTGACTTTTCATTGCTAACGTTAGCTAACTCCCTCCTCTTTAGTAATTTAGTTTAATCTGAACTTTTGACTTTTCTTTACTAACATTAGCTAACTCCCTCATCTTTAGTCATTTAGTTTAATCTGAACTTTTTAATTTTCTTTACTAAAATTAGCTAACTCCCTCATCTCTAGTCATTTAGTTTAATCTGAACTTTGGCTTTACTTTACTAACGTTAGCTAACTCCCTCCTCTTTGGTCATTTAGTTGAATCTGAATTTTTTTACTTTACTAACGTTAGCTTACTCCCTCCTCTTTAGTCATTTAGTTTAATCTGAATTTTTGACTTTACTTTACTAACGTTAGCTTACTCCCTCATCTCTAGTCATTTAGTTTAATCTGAACGTCTGACTTTTCTAACATTAGCTAACTCCCTCCTCTTTAGTCATTTAGTTTAATCTGAATTTTTGACTTTACTTTACTAACGTTAGCTAACTCCCTCCTCTTTAGTCATTTAGTTTAATCTGAACGTCTGACTTTCTAACTTTAGCTAACTTCCTCATCTCTAGTCATTTAGTTTAATCTGAACTTTTGACTTTACTTTACTAACGTTAGCTAACTCCCTCATCTTTAGTCATTTAGTTTAATCTGAACTTTTGACTTTACTTTCCTAACGTTAGCTAACTCCCTCATCTTTAGTCATTTAGTTTAATCTGAACTTTTGACTTTTCTTTACTAACATTAGCTAACTCCCTCATCTCTAGTCATTTAGTTTAATCTGAACTTTGGCTTTACTTTTCCTAACGTTAGCTAACTCCCTCATCTTTAGTCATTTAGATTATCTGAACTTTTGACTGTACTTTACTAACGTTAGCTAATTCCCTCATCTTTAGTCATCTAGTTTATCTGAACTTTTGACTTTACTTTACTAACGTTAGCTAACTCCCTCCTCTTTAGTCATTTAGTTTAATCTGAATTTTTGACTTTATTTTACGAACGTTAGCTATCTCCTTCCTCTTTAGTCATTTAGTTTATCTGAACTTTTGACTTTACTTTACTAACGTTAGCTAACTCCCTTCTCTTTAGTCATTTAGTTTAATCTGAACTTTTGACTTTACTTTACGAACGTTAGCTAACTTCCTCCTCTTTAGTCATTTAGTCTAATCTGAACTTTTTACTTTACTTTACTAACGTTAGCTAACTCCCTCCTCTTTAGTCATTTAGTTTAATCTGAACTTTTGACTTTACTTTACGAACGTTAGCTAACTTCCTCCTCTTTAGTCATTTAGTCTAATCTGAACTTTTTACTTTACTTTTCTAACTTTAGCTAACTCCCTCATCTCTAGTCATTTAGTTTAATCTGAACTTTTGACTTTACTTTACTAACGTTAGCTAACTCCCTCATCTTTAGTCATTTAGTTTAATCTGAACTTTTGACTTTACTTTCCTAACGTTAGCTAACTCCCTCATCTTTAGTCATTTAGTTTAATCTGAACTTTTGACTTTTCTTTACTAACGTTAGCTAACTCCCTCATCCTTAGTCATTTAGATTATCTGAACTTTTGACTGTACTTTACTAACGTTAGCTAATTCCCTCATCTTTAGTCATCTAGTTTATCTGAACTTTTGACTTTACTTTACTAACGTTAGCTAACTCCCTCCTCTTTAGTCATTTAGTTTAATCTGAATTTTTGACTTTACTAACGTTAGTCATCTCCCTTCACTTTGGTCATTTAGTTTAATCTGAATTTTTGACTTTACTAACGTTAGCTAACTCCCTCCTCTTTAGTCATTTAGTTTATCTGAACTTTTGACTTTACTTTACTAACGTTAGCTAACTCCCTTCTCTTTAGTCATTTAGTTTAATCTGAACTTTTGACTTTACTTTACGAACGTTAGCTAACTTCCTCCTCTTTAGTCATTTAGTCTAATCTGAACTTTTTACTTTACTTTACTAACGTTAGCTAACTCCCTCCTCTTTAGTCATTTAGTTTAATCTGAACTTTTGACTTTACTTTACGAACGTTAGCTAACTTCCTCCTCTTTAGTCATTTAGTCTAATCTGAACTTTTTACTTTACTTTTCTAACTTTAGCTAACTCCCTCATCTCTAGTCATTTAGTTTAATCTGAACTTTTGACTTTACTTTACTAACGTTAGCTAACTCCCTCATCTTTAGTCATTTAGTTCAATCTGAACTTTTGACTTTACTTTCCTAACGTTAGCTAACTCCCTCATCTCTAGTCATTTAGTTTAATCTGAACTTTGGCTTTACTTTACTAACGTTAGCTAACTCCCTCCTCTTTAGTCATCTAGTTTATCTGAACTTTTGACTTTACTTTACTAACGTTAGCTAACTCCCTCCTCTTTAGTCATTTAGTTTAATCTGAATTTTTGACTTTATTTTACTAACGTTAGCTATCTCCTTCCTCTTTAGTCATTTAGTTTATCTGAACTTTTGACTTTACTTTACTAACGTTAGCTAACTCCCTTCTCTTTAGTCATTTAGTTTAATCTGAACTTTTGACTTTACTAACGTTAGTCATCTCCCTTCACTTTGGTCATTTAGTTTAATCTGAATTTTTGACTTTACCAACGTTAGCTAACTCCCTCCTCTTTAGTCATTTAGTTTAATCTGAATTTTTGACTTTACTTTACTAACATTAGCTAACTCCCTCCTCTTCAGTCATTTAGTTTAATCTGAACTTTTGACTTTACTTTACAGCGTTAGCTAACTTCCTCCTCTTTAGTCATTTAGTCTAATCTGAACATTTTACTTTACTTTACTAATGTTAGCTTACTCCCTCATAATTAGTCATTTTGGTTAAATCTGAACTTGTGACTTTACTTTACAGTAGCTAACTCCCTCCTGTTTCAGTCTATTTTCCTGCTTCGGCTCTGTTTTCTTCCCTGTGTTTTCTGTTGGACGCTCTGTCCGTTTCCATGGGTTCTCAAGCTGGCTCCACTGCCACCTGCTCACAGCCGTATGAAACGTCATCTCGTAGCATTACGGCACAGCGTTCATGGAAAAGTACTGCCAGGGGGATAACTGACCGAGAAAAGAGCCTTGTATCGTACATCACCAGCCAAACTGGCTAGCAAGTTGTTAATAACACCCGCCAAATTAATTTTAACCCCCATTTGAGTGTCTATTCATGTCTGGGTGCCAAAGCAATCACAAGCCACCAATTTTAGGCCAGCATATTTATTGTACTCGGATAAATAAGGGTTTATCGGCTGGAAACTTTGTCCCCCCTTTCATGACATTTATGCCAGTTTTCCATTCTATGATATAGCTTGACTCTACTCACTTTTCTTTGGTTTTCCATTAGCAAAAGTTGTGGCTAGTTCTTAGTACTTTTTTGTCACATAGCTTTTTCATTTTGACAAGACATTACTGTGACCAATGGACCGATGAAATTTTGGTTGGCTAATTATTTTTTGGTCGACCGATGCTTGGTCGACAATTTGGGGGCAGTTCTAATGTGTGAAAGGGTCATATAAGACAAGGGCTCCTGGGCACAGCCATGCAACAGGCCCTGCCATCTCTCCTTCAAGACATACTTTATAGTTGTTAAACCTATTTTTTGCAGTCATTTTGCATTTCTTTGTAGCCTTCTGCTGCAAAACATCACTCAATGATGTTTTGCAGCAGAAGGCCCTGGGGGGCCCCTGACACACTGGGCCTCTGGGCCTATGCCTATTAGGCCTGTTCAGTAAACCATCTATGGTACAACCCACAGTGTTTGATTGACAGGTGATCTCAGCGCCATTCAGACACACTACAGTAATAAGAGTCTGGCAACAAAATATGAATTGGTAAAATTGAAAGCAGGAATTATGGGTTCTCACTTTAAATATGCTGAAAAAAATCAAATAGAGGAGGTTCCTCATTTTTGTTCCTTCTCTTCCTTGACCTGTGTTCTTCAGGTTTCCTCGGAGACGGTGATGTGGTCACCCAGGCCATCCATGATGCCCAGCAGCTCCTGAGGTGCCACAGCACTGGAGAGCGAAAGAGGGAAAGGAGAGAGACAGATGGCGGCGGAAAGATGGTGAGTTGTCCAAATCATACAGTCCACCCCAGGGTTCTAGTTATAATTTGATCTTTGTTGGGTTTCTAACACAACAACCACTAACCTGCACTGACTTGCAGCCAACAGCACAATAACTACATTAACCCGTAGCTCGCACATAATACAAACCATTTAACTACATCTCAACAGGATTAACTACAAAAGCCACCTGTGTCGCAAAAAACACAGGATTAACAGCACAGGGACACTCAATTTAAGCAACAGCATATTAACAAATACATCGCTCTCAACCATAAGTAAGAAGAAGAGAATAAAAAGATTAAGCCACCTGCTCGAAGGTCCTCGACAGCAGCCTTCTCTTGCCCCTATTCTTCAGTGGAGTCAGTCTACTGCTGCTCATCTGTCTGCCCCGTTCCTCTTTCCTCCTCTTCTTCATTTCATTGTCAATGCTATCACTGCTGTAGCCATCAGCTGCGTGGCACTAGCATCAACGCGATAGTAACACCATTATATTAAATAATAAATATGTTATCTTTAAACATTTTGCAGCAACAACCTCTATATTTTTCATCTCCACCGCTTCAATTTTTAATTTCTTTATTACCCATTTTATTTGTCTTTTCATTCAACTCTTTCATTTGATTATTTCCTTGATTATGACCTCTGACATTACTAGGATGGATCCACTTGAAGGGGTGGGGGGAGTTGATGACGGCTGATACCACTGCACCTGCCATATAGGCGTGGATGTAGCCTATTGACTGTCGGAACTGTGTCAGCCCTCGTCAGATGGGCTGTTTTAACATTCAGCAATACATTATACCCTATTTGTGATTAAAATAATGGCGGATGTTTTATCGACCCCACAGATTATTTTACAGCTTTCAAATCATCTCAGCTCAGACCCCTTCCTTATTAGAGCTCAGCTCCCACTGGCCCTCACATAACTGGTCCACACACACACAAAGTCAAGTATGATGAGAATTTTTATGGTACAATCTCCATTACAGAAAATATCACGGAATACAGTATTAGCCTACACAATTATTTTCAGTTACAATGAACCTTGGAGTGAAATTCCAGCCTGGGGCTTTTTTGCAAATACACTCATCAAATAAGCCATCTCAACCAAGAGGCTTCATCAGTTCATGTACGCATCTGATCAGACTGGGACTGCGACAAATAACCAAGTCCAGTTGCTTTTGACTAAAAATAGATTTTTGGGGAAGAGTCCCTATACATTCACTGAAGCACCAACAACGTAGTTAGAGAACCCAGAGTTTATTTAAAGAGTCTTTTGAAAGACTTACCAACTGGCCCCGGTAGCAGCTCCTCTTGCAGAAAAGTCCATTGGGTCGATTACCAAATGATCCAAAAGGAAGGAGCCCATTGATGCTTTGGTTAATATGTAAGGACTCTTAACATGCTACTGCAGAGGTTTGGTGTTATCTTGAGCAGTATTAATGGTTAAAAAAGCTGTTTTAATACCTTCACCGTGCTATCCCAAGCTAATCAGTGTTAGCTGCATTCGGCTGTTAGCGCCCCACTGGATTTCTCAGTTAATAGTTGTTAGGAAAAGATTCTCTCGAAGGCTTATTTTATTATTTACTTTAAGTCTGGACCTATAATGCTCAATTTGTGGATCATACTTGTATTTTGGGTTTCTACTAGAACATTAAAAAATCACATTATTTTTCTCATACATAATGGTAGAAAAATGAATTACATGAACAACCAAGATTACAGCTTTCCTTGATATTATTATGTAGCTACAAAAAGTAGTGTATGTGATGTAAACACTACCTAAATACCATATAAAGAAATCTGGCAAGATTGACGTAAGCTTGAGCAAAGCATAGAAAAACATTTGGAAATTGAGCGTTCAGGACAGTCATTACAGAGATTTCTGCTCACTGGGATTTAGTATAACATATGTTAAATTCTTATTTGAAGCTTTGGCTACGTTCAATATGAACATCCCACATTGTAACATTATATGATAGAAAATGAGTCAAAGCATAACAGGTCACCCTTAAAGGAATGAAAAAAAGTTTTTTTTTATTGGTTGAACCTGCATTCTTTATAATTCTTTTTTTTGATGAAAGTGTCCCTTTTGAAAATCGTCAAATTTCAGTGTTGCAGCCCAAGTCACAATGTTTCCTTCATGTCTGAAGGTACTTTTAAATTAAAGTCATGAAGTCAGCCTCCCGAGGTCTGACCACAATGTCTCTGTAACACTTCTAACTCGCTGAATGCTGTACAATTAGCTTAAAGGCTACAGCAGATGATCTGAAAATAACACCCAGAACACAAGATTCGCTCAGTGTTTTCTGAGACATGAGAAATACTTCCAAAATTATAATGTGTAAAAATACAAACACGCAGAGCTGCTTGTGGCTCAGACATTGTGAACACAGCCAGTGAATGAGGATGTAGTTTCGCCTCCACCTTAGTAGGCCGTCCATCAATGTGGCCCAGGCTCAATGAATGCGGTTAAATGTGTCCCAGACCACCTCTGAATGTAGCCTGGTGAGAGCATCCACCATCGCAAGCCCCATTGTATTTTAATCACAGATCAGTCTGGTAACATGCGGTGGAGTAAAATTTGGAGAAGTTTGCCAAGCAGCCGAAACCAAGCAGCCGAAACCAATCAGCGTTGGTTTTGAGGCGGATTTAAGTGTGACGCAACTAGAAGCGACTGTTCAGTGTAAACAAATTGCCGATTCTGCAGATGAGATGACGCAGCTATCGAGCTGCTCGCTAACGTTTTTTTCTCATGGACTCTTCTGTTGGAATATGGATTGAAATTGTGCCTTTTATACATGAATTTGTGTTACACAAAGGGCAAATATCCTTTACTGACATGCTTTTTACTTTCTGAGCATATGCTTCATTGATCTGATTGATTGATTTGTCCCGTATGTTGGTGATAGACAGATGGTTTATCCAATCAACAACAAGTTTTTTCGCCCCTGCCGAAAAGATCTCCAAACAAGAGTTCCCAGATTTATATGCTGAGCGAATAAAAATCATGAGAATCAATCCATCTGGTGGAGTCAGGTTACTTTGAATGTGGTCCGAGTGATCCCATCTCAATGTGTCCGTGCATTCACACCTGGATTTAGAGTTGTCCACTTGTGTTCGGCCCGCTCAGAACGAATATTAAAAACAGGTCTGGATGGGCTGAATGGTTTATCATTGTTTCCATATTCTCAATTAATAACTGGTATTATGAAAAATAATGACACACGTCAGTTAATAAGAATTGAGAATTATCATGGTATAAATGTACATAATGGACACCTGTGTCAGAGCTACAGACTACTTACTTACTTTAATAGGTGAAGCCAGCAATGTTCTGAAATTCCTAATTCCACATTTAACCACTCACAGAATTGAAAGCCTGTGAAACAGCATTTGGAAAATTTCACCACTCAAATTCAGAGTAATTAAATGATCTGTTCAGGAAAAGTACATTGACAAAGACATCTGTCAAACTTTGATGTAATTAGCTGTAGATTGTAATGTAAATGTCCTTTTAGTGAGCTAGCTGGATATTAGGAAACACTCACAGTCTGTCTCTCTTTGTCTGACGGACACAGGGGTTATAATCGGGGTCAGAGCCAGGTTTAGGGTTACAGGGAGTCATGCTTCTCCTGAGGATTTAATATCCCAGCTGTAGCCTTCTGGAAAATGCTGTTAAGTAAACACAGTATGGAAAATAAGTTATGTCTGCTGTTTCTATTATTAGTCATTGAAAAGGGGCTGCATATTCAGTATACCCTGACAAAGATGCAATCAACTTTTAGCCTATTCTTCTTTTTGCGAGTGCAGTCATGTGTGATTTTATTGTTAAGTTCTGTTGAAGCATCTTAGCATGACATATTTTGTCTGGAACCATACTTTAAAAATCCTGGCTGTTGTGTTTTGTTTTAGTTCTTGTTAAAATTGTTCTTCTATTCCAGTTCTGGTTTTCATTCTTTGAGGTGGCTGAAGCTTTGGTCTCAGCCTCGTCCTGGAGCAACAGCTGTTGCAGCCTCACAATACCACAAAGGGCCTTAGTGTGGCATTGACTAGGCCACCTGCCCTCTCTCTTTGTCTACAGTAATACTGTACTCTGGCTTTCCTTCTCCACTCCATTATCCTGCACCATCTTGCCTCTGCTGCTGCTTTAACACCAGTACTGATGACTGACCTATTTTGGTATTATACTCCACTGACTGGAGATGCATAATGTTTTACAGCACGGGCAGGGATGATAGATACGCTGATGGTGTGATAGTTGTGCAAAGTGTTGTTACATTCCCAGCTCTGCCTTTTCTCCTTCCCCTCTCCTCCCTCAGACAATAAACACCATTCTTCTTCCTCCGTGGTGTTGTCATTTCCTCCCTTTGCATTTACAGCTC
This sequence comes from Echiichthys vipera, assembly GCF_963691815.1. Lineage (NCBI taxonomy): Eukaryota > Metazoa > Chordata > Actinopteri > Perciformes > Trachinidae > Echiichthys > Echiichthys vipera. Next base: position 10,810,579 of record NC_139825.1, on the reverse strand, counting down.
TGCATTTTAACATCAGCTGATATGATGAGCGTGCAGCGTCTTTACCTTAAATAGCACTCTGTGAAACACATGTGTGCCTTGATCGCACACCCCTTGAACATTGGGTCATTGTTTTACTGCAGTCAAAATTCAAAGTGTCTCTTTGAGCTCAAGTGTGAATATTTGTGTGACTTAACTGCGTGTCTGACTTCATCTGTCTCTGTCTTTGTTATGTCTTCAGGAGTATAAGGATTCTCCCCGCAGCGAGAGAATTTCGCACTCCGAGCGTGGCGAGGACCACCTCAGCAGTGACTCTGAGGGTAGGTGCCCCAAGATGAGCCTGTTTAATAATGTCTAGTGCAGAAGCCATTCAGGGCATAATAAAACATACACTGTTATAGTTGCATCAGCTTCACTTTACTTAAAACATAGTCATAATGTTTTATAAACCCCATCAGTCAACCTCTAGCTATAACTAGTCAAGAGTATCAATAACACACTTGAACTTATAAATACGTTATAAAAACTCATACGCACACAAAGTGTTACCAGATTTGTTTGTTTAACTTAGTTAGAAAGTTGAGGATTTGATGTTCTCCAAATTTGTTAAATAACAACTTTCTTTCTTTTCTCTCTCTCTCTCTCTCTCTCTCTCTCTCTCTCTTTCTCTCTCTCTCTCTCTCTCTCTCTCTCTCTCTCTCTCTCTCTCTCTCTCTCTCTCTCTCTCTCTCTCTCTCTCTCTCTCTCTCTCTTTCTTTCTCTCTCTCTCTCTCTCTCTCTCTCTCTCCCTCTATATATATATATATATATATATATATATATATATATATATATATATATATATATATATATGTATAGATAGATAGTGTCAGTCTGATATATTAAAAAAATCCCCAAATAACTTTCATCACCCCATATCGTCTTCTTGAAGTGTGAAAGCATAAATGAAAAAAAACATCGACAGGTTTTTAGGACAGACCTAGGATAGAGAATGTGGGTGGGGAAAGTTAATCATCTGTATGTGAAATAGGATGTTTGTGGGTGACAAGAAACGTTCCCATCAACGAGTAAAGGTTAATAATCAGGTGAGGTAACAGCAAAGGCTAAGAACAAGAATAAACAGAGACATCATTAAGGAGGAATGAGTAACTTATTCCAAACCTAGCAGTTTGGTGTGGTTCTCTGACTGTAGCGCTCTTTCCTGTAGGTGCTCTGCCCGTATCGGCCCAAGGCGGCTACGCTGAGGCCCGACCCCCACCCTCCTCGGGCCACATCAAGAGACCTATGAATGCCTTCATGGTGTGGGCCAAAGACGAGCGCAGGAGGATCCTGCAGGCCTTCCCCGACATGCACAACTCCTCCATCAGCAAGATCTTGGGTGAGCCTAACACTGGGCAGGGGTGGGTATCAATCTGTGCCCCTATTCTGAGACGTTGCCTGACATGTGAGGCAACCACCTGCTTGTCCCAGCAGACACACACTCACACACACTCTCTCTCTCTCACACGCACGCGTGCACACACACACACACACACACACACACACACACCCACCCACCCACACACACACACACACACACATACACCAGACCAAACATTTACATTCCAGTCTATTGTGGAGAGTTTGTTGTTGGGAGCAACCACCCTGGTGGCAACTTTGATCACTAAACTGTGAGTAAACTGTGAAAGCAAAGAAATCCATAATAATCTCACATCATATTGTAATTCAAGTGTTCTGAGAAAAAAACTCTTGACACTTTGGCCAATCACAGGTCTTTCAGACAGAGAGAGAGAGAGTGTTCCTATTGGCTCAGGACAGAATTGGTCTCCCTCTGCTTCATTGCTGTTACTCTCTCCCTCATCCTCCTTGTGCCAATGTGTCGTTGTCTTCAGGCTCCAGGTGGAAGGGCATGTCCAACCAGGAGAAGCAGCCTTACTATGAAGAGCAGGCGAGGCTGAGCAGGCAGCATCTGGAGCGCTACCCTGACTACAAGTACAAACCCCGGCCCAAACGCACCTGCATTGTGGAGGGGCGAAGACTGAGGGTGGGCGAGTACAAGGCCATGATGAAGAACCGCCGGCAGGAGCAGAGAGCAACCTACACACACAGGTAAAAACCAACTCAGGGTCAGCATGCTTGACACGACTCTGAGATAATGCAAGAAAGTTTGTCCTCGGCATTGTAGAAAATATCTACCTCTCCCAAAGCTCCTCTTTTATTCTTGAAGATACAAACAAAAGCAGAGTATTGAGAACCTGGCCTGTTGCTCAGGTGTCCTTGACGATGAATAGCATCCCTCACCATTGTTTCCTCTAACTCCTCCAACTAGTTAAGCTGGAGGAGTTTGAGGTTGGAACTGTTAACAGCGGCTGGTTTTTAGTGTTTTCTGTTCAGTGTTGTTTTTCTTTATTTCACACTCATCACATCTTTTACTCTTTTGAGAAAAAACACTATCAATATCAGTGTCACAATGGCCATATATTTCAAGTCAGTTTTACTGGGATATTTATAGACCATTACATTTTCACTTATTTTATAGGTGTGTGTAGGTTGGCCAGCTAGGCTACCTAGCTTCAACTTTCAGAGTGCAATACGCAACGTTACTGACTACATAGAAACTTAATACTCTCCCAGATAATGTAACAGTTTCATATTATCATTGTGATTCGTATTATGATCACCAGTGTGAATGATTTCAGCCTTGTTTCTGATAAATCATGTAAGTTTGGCACAGCTGACGAGTCTATAGCATGGATGTATAAAGAGAAGTGTATACAGTGTTCAAGGCGGAGCCATGTTTATTCCTTCTAAAATTGCTGCGTGTAAAATAACCCAGATGATCACAGTGCTTCAGCAGGTTAAGGCTCAAGCTAACTAGAATGTGGATTAAATAATTTAATCGTGCAGCATGAATGGATCAAATTGAAATGTATCCACTAATTTACAGATGTCTCTTTCTCCACGCAAGTCAATGGGAAATTTTCTTTTTGGGCCCCATCGCATCACATGACCAACGGGAAGTTGTAATTTCCCCATTTGGCCACTATGACAAATTGGCTTCAAAGCGCTGCGCACTTCCTGGGGACGTGGTCTAAACACCACAACACCCATAAGCCTCGGCCAGTGGTCCGGGCCAATTCAAAACAATTTGTCATTGAATTTGTGAACTTAACATGCTGCCATAGTTATTGAATTCATCCAACATTCATCCAGGATCCCAAAGAAAATGGATTAGAGCTGCAGATTGTGTTTGTTTCTGTTGTGTTCTGTTGTGCCTAAGCACCGTGATCTATTGCTTCCACCTGCCTTTAGTGACATGTAACACAGCTGTCGGCTCAGTGATTGGACTTTTCCTGCCGAAATGCTCCTTGGGAATTGTATTTAACTTTCCACACAATGTGTTAATGTTTACAAGCTTGTACCTAAAATTGTATATGGGGAAATAAATGGGAGGTTAACTTCTCGAAACTCACACCCTGAATCTTAGATGCTGTTTTTTTTCTTGTTTTGAAAAATTAAATAATATGACAACAAAATCAAACATATACATGAATACTTATTTAAAATCTGATAGACCAGTATCCTAGGAACCGTTCAGAATAGCCAGTGTGTACTGTACATTAACCTCCCTCCCTGACAGCTACATGAAAGCTACATGTCTCTGAATATCAACAACTGATCAATCAGTAGAAACATATTTAAGTTGATTCATTCATACAGTCGTATTGTATTGTGTCACTTCTCATCTTTTCAGTCAAACGGAACCACAGCAGATCCACTACTCCCACAGTGATGGCCAGTACCCAGGCGGCGCTGGCTCGGTCTCAATGGCAACAATGCCATTTCACCCCACATTACTGGAGCACTACCTGCCGCAGGTTCCCCCCACGCTGCATCGAGAGGAGGGCCAGGCCACGCCAACTTCTGTGCCCAGAGAGAGAGAGAGGGAACGGGAGAGGGAGCGCCCTCCATACAGCGAAGGAGAGGAAAGCGATGGGGGAGAGAGGAGTGAGGGGGAACTGGTGCTCCTGACAGACTGAGGGGAGGGTGGGGTTGGGGGGGGGGGTGAGAGGGAAGGGTGGCTAAGGAGGATGGGTGCTCTTCGTTGACTGACAGTCAGAGAAGTAGAATGGAGGATGGACAGGGGCAAAGGTGAAGTGATGTGATGTGAAAAGGTCATACTCACTCCCATGTAAAGTAGTTGCTTTCAGTGAAACCCTGCCCTACACACACATAAAGCCAAGCTCTTATCTTACTCATTTCCCTTCATAGACATGTCAGCTGCTTTGTTTTAAACACACAAGTCTTATTGAAGTTATAATGTAGAGGGTTTATCTTATAATCCCTTATGCTTCATGTTTTCCTCCCATGGTGACTTTTGGAAAACGAAATGCACCACAGGCATTAGATTCATTGGAGGAAAGTTTGCTAGAAACTGTTTTCACCTGTTAGGCTGGCTGAAGCAACAGGCTTGATGGAGCTGCATGTTATCAGTATAGCAGTAACACCCCCTGCTGGCAAAGGCTGGATATTACTAAATGAACACACTTCGGAGTTCCTGTCTTCTAGTTTTTGTTGCTAAATAATTTCATGTAACCCACATCTGGATAGCATGCCGCCTAGAGGAGGGGAAAAAATGGAGAGCTAGAAGGTGTATTACAGCGATTTAATATTGCACTTCCATAAAGATGAGGGACTAAGACAATAATGGTCAAAGTCAAAGCAGCAGAGGCTGAGATATCCTGACATATTGAGATATTTAGTCCCCTGCATAGTGTGAGCTCCAAAAACACTCTATCTTACACTTCCCGTAATGCAACTCCACTGTGTTACATTAGACCTCCCCCCTCTAGTAAATGTCCATGTTGTTTCAAACTTCATACATCCACTTTCTAACTCTGACTTTATCATATTAGATCTGTAGTCTGTACTGTCAAAAGATGATGACATCATCAGGGTTCTTTTCCAGACTTTCGGAGTGATCCCAGAGTACTCCTCATAACAAGTAAACTAAATCGCAGCACACACAGCAGCATTTTGGAACAAGTTCCCTTCAGATGATACAATATGACTTTCAATCGCTCTCTTTGAAAACAAAAACATGGCAAGTGTGAGTCTGTCTGCTTCTCAAGAGAATTACGCATCGTTTTGTATGTCACCGTCAATGTTTCAGTTAAGGCAAGGCAACTTGATTTGTATAGCACATTTCATACACAAAGGCCATTCAAAGTTCTTTACATAATGCATTGAAAAACAACAACAGAAAAACAGTATAAAATAATTGAAAAGCTAATTAAAATGAATGGAAACCCATTAAAATAATTTAATTGGTGTGGGATCTCTCACTGCACCTAATGGTTTACAATCCAACTGCCAATGAGATCATTTTGAAGATATTTCATCCCTGATAATGTACAGTAAGGTAATAGTCCATCCCTCCTTTTCCTTTTCCTCCACATGTTCAGTTGAGCTGTGCTGTATTTGTGTGTATCACGTCCCTCTCCATAGCATGGTGGGTTGACCTCAGCCTTACCTATTTTTTATACCTCTGTGTTTGCTTATTTGAGTGTTAATTGATTGTTGTGTTGAGCACCTCCTGTCTGTGTATCCAAATGTAAGCTGCTTTTTTGCTGCTTTTGAGATGCAGCCTTCCTGCAACAAAATATCCACATGCAATCATCATTTTCTTGATTCTAGTGCATTGGACTTTGTTCTAAGACCCTGATGTTTTTCTTACATTTCCTTAAGCTGCACTAGAATTAATCTCATATTTGAAGGCTGTAAGTAAAATGAACTGAAATCCAATCAGCCCTATATTATAAATAAGGGGAAGACTCCTCTTTATAGGCTAAACTGTTGTCTTCTGTATCTTTCTTTTCCCTGTTCCACAGACGTCTAATAGAGAGGCAAATCAACCCCAAGTCACGTCACATGATAGGCTGTTGGTAGGATGTGGAAAAAAAGAATGGTTATACGCTGTTAACAAGGCTACCCAAAATGAAAGAAATAGAAACAAAAGGTTTCTGTAAACTTCATGAGAAAGCAGAAACCAAACTCATCCATGAGTCTTCAGTACATTGTTGGCTATGCGGTGCTTGATATGAGGCTCCAAGTTAGCACTTAGCACACACTATGTTTTCTGATAGTATGGTTTGAGTCACTGATTGTTTGAGTTAAAGGTGCAATGAGTAATATATGGTCAGATTTTTTTAAAGAATTTAAAAAAAAAAGGTAACATTATCAACAGTTTGACAGTTACCGCGTAATGTGAAAGAAGTCTATGTATTGTGTTGCAGAGATAGCTTCTGAAATGAGCATGCTAACCAGCTAGCCCCGGCCCAACCAGTCTTGTAATACTGTAGTGAGGCGGTAGTGAGTCATCATAGGACAAAGGAGTAGATCTGCCCTGGCTCAAAGAAGCAGCTACAGTAATATCAGTGCAACCAACACCTGAACTGAGATTCTGCATTTTTAAGCAGGCAGTGGTAAGAAAGACGCTGGGAACAGCCAAGTCCCCAGGAAGTGTCCCATTCTTTGAAGGAAAGCAACGTAGACATATGTATTGGCTAACAGTGGAATTGCAACTACCAGGTCCATCAGGTGATGCCATGGGCCTCGAAAAGAATTTCTCCCATTGACGTAAATGGGACGTCTTCAAATCAGTGGATACATTTTTTCAAGTGTCACCCTCCACGAAATGACTCGTTTCACTGTCAGAATTTGATCCAATTTGATCGGTCCAATAAAATTTGTAAAGTCCAGAAAAGGGGCACAATTAAATCATTTAATCATCACTCAAGTTAGCCAGAGCGTTCAAGCAGAAATAGGCGGCCTGGTCAACGCCAGTCTTTTGTGGGCCTGCTCTATGGGCTCCATAATGTGGAAGCAGTGATGATCAACTTTTTGGCTTCATGCACCACTGAGTAACCATCATAGGAATGAATGGGGCGCAGACTCGAACATCCAGTTCTTTTATATATTCATGGATGCAGCAGGTTTATGTGGGGCTGTTCTTAGCCTAGCCCTGCGATAATCCTACACAAAGTACTGTCCATCTTTCATCTGTGGACATGTTGCTATAGTGTTCGTTAGCACAGAATGCAGCATAACACATTGTTATCAGCAGTCAGTATTGCTAACAATGGCTAACCTGGCTAACCCTTTAAATATAATGGTTTTCTGACTTTGTAAGTGGGGTGTGATGTCAATACCAATTCTGACTTCCCAGGTAAAAGGTGAAAGTGCTGCTCCCTATTTTTAGGATGAGGAGTATGTGGTCAGGAACTACACATTGCCACTTTAACATATTGGCATGCTGTTTGTGTTAAAATTATGCTGAAATCTTGTGTTGTAAAGGCATACAAACTTGTAAAAGTAATATTATCTGCTGTTAGCTGTGTGGGCAGACATGTTGATTTGACATAATGCTGCCAACTGTGTAATCATATGAAAATGCACCTGACTTTCTAGGTGAGAACACTGTCTTAAGTGATTCTATTTAGTTTTTCCTTTAGGGAAATCCTTAGTTCCAATAATAAAACTGTAAACTTCTTGCTAATGATGCTACAGTTAATCATACGCCATCCTAATGTATGTTCAGAAACAGATTGGATGAGTTAACGTACAAGCTTTAATGTCAACAGTATAAAATTAACTGTAGTTAATGAAGAAGAATTGGAGACACCGTACATCCCAAAATCAATGCACAGCAGATGAATATAAGGTTGCATAACATACAATAGTGACAGAAATAACCCTGCTCCATCATCCTCAGTATGTTAACTTTAGCTTATAGGAACCTGTGGTCAGCACTTTGTTGCAAATGGATAGTTTTGTTAGCTTTTGTTCTCATCACTCTGTTCTTAACCACATTGACCAATAGCACAAATAACAAAAACTTAGTGTACCTATATAACGCTGTGGTCAATCAAATTTTAGCTAACTGCAAGGATGACAAATCACAATGAAGGAAAAGACACATTTCAGACGTTGGGGTTGGGGCTCGTCCTATACAATCAGGGTCATGCTGGGTTTTGTGCACACAGATGGATATCAGAGGAAAATGTTTATATAATTTTAGTGGAGACAAGCTGAGGAGTCACCTGTCATTCCCCCTGCTGATGTAAATATAGAAAGAGACTTTATTTTGTTTATAAGAGCCTGTGTAATTTAAAGGTGTATGTTTCTCTATGTTTTCAGAGTTTTGTGTTGTTGTTTTTTTGAAAGATAATAAATTGGTTGTGGTAATTGTGTTTGGTATGATTTTTTTTATATAGTATATGCGTGTGTGTTTGAGACAGGGTTGTGTGTGTATGTTCACATGAACTGATGCACCTAAATGAATCACAGCTCTGTCCTTTTTTCTATTTCCTAAGTACAAGTCCATTTACCACTAAATTGGTAATTTTACTGTTTTCCCAATTTCCCTTGGTCAAAATAGTAAATTCTTCGGGTCATTTTCATTTTTTTTATGTGTTTGGTGTAATCTGGTTATGTCAAAAGCAATTTTTGAGAAATATCTTGGCTTAACTGTTGAGTGTCTATGAGGTCAGTCTTTAACAAGCATTGTCTGAGGGGAGGCCCACAGTCTGATATTAAAAGAAATCCTGGTCTAGTACAAACATCAGGTCAAATTTCAATTTGTTCAGTACTTACGCTTTTGACCTGCAAAACTAATGACATTCCCATTACTCTGTGTTTTGTGCTAATTTCAACTGTTAGCATGCTAACACACTAAGTTGGTTGTAATTATACCTGCTTAACATCAACATGTTAGCATTGTCCCAAGATTAGCAATTAGGTCAAAGCAACAGTCTCACAGGGCCTGCTAGCTCTTCTTCTTGTCATTAAGAAAAACTCCCTTTACCAACCAGTATACAGTACCTTCAGTTTGGCACTACAACAATATTTTAGCTGTGAGGAAGGCAAATGGGTCCACCACATTTCGCTTTGTATGTGCTCAGGGAACATCTGACCTTTTTTTTTTTAAAAAAAAGGTCAGATGTTCCCCGCTTTTCACAGAAAGGGTCCTATCTTCCCCGGTCTGTTATTTTTTTTCCACAATCAATGCTAAATTCCCTGGCAAATAGGCCTTCGTAGACCCTAACACTGCCCCCTAACCTGAACAAAATGCTGAATTAAATCAGCGGAGGCATAGGCTTATGCAACCGGGGAACATCGGACCCTTTTGGGGAACAAGGGTCCGATGTTCCCCGAGCATTAATGTCTTGAATGGCCCTTTTGACTGAAGTCTATTCAATATAATAAGGTGAAAAGAAAAAGGCAGATGAAAAGCTCAATGCTAAAGACTCATCACGTGGTCTGTTTAAGAGTGTACATGTGTGTGTCCATGCTGGCAGGATGTTTTCTCCTTCCTTCCTTCCTTCTGTTAAGGTCAAGGCACCAGGTCAGCTGGCGCACACGTACGCGCGCGCACACACACACACTAGGAAAATGGTGTCAAAGGAACAGAAGTCATATAAAGGGAATTTCATCGATACCAAGAACTTTTGAGAGCAGACCCATCACAAGCCGAAGACAGTTTTAATTATTTCATACATTTTAATGGTAATATTTACTGACACCTGTTAAATAATTCTTCTTGCTCCTACGGAGATATGAAGGATCACTGTACAGTAAGCTTTCCACAGTATTTCTTACAGTATTTACATCCTCCATCTCTGCTGCCCGCACACTGATGCATCTCCTCTATCAGTGGATGATTACATTTACAAAGTCACATCTGCAATCTGAACGCTGGGTCCATCTACACAGCACTCAAAGCATTTACAAAAGTTAAATATCAGCATAAAAAGGGGAAAAAAATGTTATCTATACAGTGTTTCTTCAAATTAAGTCAATACATTCACACACAAAAATAGTTAATCTCAAATGAACTGCAATGCAAACCCTCTGAAGCTAACCATTTTGGTCTGATTAGAAAATAAAATAAAAGATGTTAAATGTCAGTCACTCAATAAATAAATTCTGTTTAAAACAGCTTTGTTATATAAGGCCTAACATAAAGAAATTCAAACAGTGTGGGAAACAAAAACAGATCAAACTGTACTCAGACTGTTTTCAATCACTTCATTGAATGTCTACACCAACATCTCCTTTGTTTTTTTTCACCTTACCCAGTGTGTAATAGTAATATCATAAAAATCTGTTTTGCGGTTAGTAATGTAAATGACAATTATAAGAAAAAATTGAAAATTATTCTTTTAGCATTTATACATCTCATTGTTTTCATTCTATAATGAAAACATGTCAATGTCAAACTTGATTGTAAGTGCAGTCAACAGTGCAAACCTTCAGCTAATTTTTTGATACTCAAAACGGAGTACGAAGAGGGATCTGTCATAGGTCTCATATCTCACTGAAGTGCATAGGAATACTTGAATGAGAAATAATTCATAACTTTAGATTCAGTTTGACAAAGCGATCCTAACCTATATTAGCTATGGTTATATATGCTTGATGCTTTTCTGCCTGGTATTAAGTCACTCTTTAAAGACATGTCAATCACCCTCTTTGAGATGTTTAACATGAATGTGTTAAAGAAGTGACAATCTCCTTTAAGGAATAACTTCAATAATGCATAAGGAATGATGTGCATTTGTGATACTTTTTTTGGGGGAAAGCCAGGAGGACACACAACAGTGAACTATTTCAGTAACAGAAGATGGTTTTGGTGCTGAGCTTTTTGATGCCATACAACACAGTGATTAAGGTGACCAAATGAGCCAAACGGCTGCTAAAATATTTGCACGACTTTTTAAGAACCTTAATTCTGTGCGAAAGTGTTTTTCAGTTCAACACTACATTTAGCTCCAGTCTTTAGCCTCACTGACTTTAGTGCTAAGGAACCTAAAGGAAATTGTCGAAATCCCAGACTAGGTCAACAGATGAGCTGCACTCAGGGCCAGTGTTCTCTATGAAGTGAATGGAGAAATTCATTCAGTGCAAATGCCCTTTTTATTGAGGCTGAATTTCTACCAGGCTATGAGGATTGTGTGTTAAAGCAGCAAGATCACTAATTTGGCCTTTTTCTACAAATCTACTAAGATTACTCTACTAATAGTGCCCTAAAATAAGGACCTCTTGTTTATGCTTACATGAAAAATGCACTACTGATGTGAGTGATTTGAGCAAGACTATTTAAGAGCAAGACGTAGCTTTTTGCTCCCAAATCTGTCATCATGAGCCTGAAAGCCCTAAAAATGAGTTCTAATTCCCATTGAGTAGGCTCTGATGATCACGTCTGAGGATATGAACCACTGACACACTTCAAATATAAATGTTCTGCGTTCTGATAACAGTCTCAGGTTAGCTGTCCTGAATGAAAACCATTAATATCAGTTAGTGTCGCTTCTTCTGCTTTGAAGGGCAGCTACTCACTTGATAAATTATTAAGCCTATCAGTTACATGAGACATGTAGAAGGGGACAAAGGTCAGGGCTCAATGTCTCCCCCTGTTGGGCATGTGAGGAGCTGGATATCCTGGAGAGCGTGTGGGATGTGAGAGGACACATCTCTTTCAAAACAGTTTCAGAATGTTCATGAATGTGTTGTGTTTATCATTTCAGTCTGATCAGATCAGTGATGGGGAGGATGAGTGAATCCTGTGCTTGCTTGTGTTCACCATGAACACTCAAACGATGACTGGCCAGAATGAGAAAAAAATACAAGAAGAAATGAATGAGTAAAGACCATATCAAATATATGAAAGGCCTACTGTGCTTGTTAACGGGGCACTCTGCTGATTTGACGGATGCAGATCAGTTTACTGGCCGTGGTTAGGACCACTCAGTCTGTGAAAACAGTTGTATAATGTCTTCTGTGGCTCTGGAGAAGCTTTGTCATGTCACGAAAATATAAAGCACTCAAGTAGATCTGAACCAATTTAGTCGATTGACAAGAAAACTATTTGCATAATTTTCCAAGCAAAAATCTCGGGAAAAAAGCCTATCAAGCTTGTCCAATGTGTGGCTTTTCGTTATCATAAATAATTGTAAACTGACTATGTATGGGAACAAAACAAAAGACATCTGAAGAGGTGAATTTGGTCAGTGGGAAGTTCTGATGAGCACTTTTTTAGTTTTCTTTTCATGTCATAGATTAAACAATTGATTGAAAAAATAATCTGCAGAAGTCATTTTAGCATGGGTTTGGAAAATACACATTTTCCCCATGCTAGGGACTACAAGACAGGATATCTTAGCCTCTACTGCTTCACTTTTAACCCAAAAAGCATTTTGTCCATCACCACCGCTGTAAAAGAGACGTCCACAGAACTGAACACCTCCAACTGCAAATAAAGTGAATTATGACTCTTTCTATAAGAAATTTTTAATCCAGGATTTATTTGTAAAACTTGAGCTAAGAAAAACGATTTAAAAACCTATGACAGGGCGGCCGGTGTCACAGTAGTTAGAGCAGTCGCCCCATGTAAAGAGGCTGAAGGTGCTCGAGGCAGCGTCCATGGGTTTGACTCCAACCTGCGGTCCTTTGCTGGACTTTCAGAATTTTGACTTTTACAGATAGTGTGTGTCGGCCACTGTTTCTTTTCTTAAATGACTGCATATTTCTAAAAGATGCCATGCTTTTCCGTCCAGTAAAGGGTGATCTCATGAACAAAGCCACAGATAACCCATGGATGCCTCTTTTTTGAAAGCTAGATTCTGGGATGAGTGAATCAGTGTGGGGTTGAGAGCAGTCATGAATGTGGAACAGGTGCTACCGCTTCCATCTCGACAGATATGAAAGTAAACGGTGGAGGGAGATCAAAGATAGAGGGAGCAGGCACAGAAGAGCATAAAAGACGTGACGAAAGGTTGGAGGGTGGAGGGGTTTGGAGGGTAGATCTTGACAGCGGGGGTGACGGGGGTTGTGATTTTCCAAGAGGACTGGAACGTTTAAATGGAAAGTTTAACGGAGCGATTCGCTGTAACCATAAAAGTCAAGAAGGTGGAAAAGGGTTTGAGGGCAGAAATACACACAGAGTTCAGAGTGACGTTAATACAGGTCCCCTCTTTTACCCAACATCTACCTCCCCTCCTGCTTCATATCATTTCCATATTCAACACGAAGCAACCAAACTGAAGAGTTGTTTCACCGATGGGTTAAATAATACAAAAGCCTTCACATAAATAAATAAATGCACATTTAGCTACTCTCTGTCACCCATTGCTATAACACAATAGTGATGTAATCTACAGTCATTCCATGAATCACTTTTCCATTTGCTGCTTCACACACTAGAGTCCACTAGCACACAGACAGGTTTGTTTTACATCTTTAGCTGCAGTTTGCCTGGAATAACCAAAAGAGGAACCGAAAGAAGCTTAAACTGCAACACCAGAAAAATCAGAGGAAAGAGGACATGGTACCGCCCACAGTGATGCACAGGTGAACTCTGGGAAGTGCAGTGCAGAAATACTGCAGCTATGAGCACATGGCATCAAAGATGGAGAAAAAAGGGACATGATCGTACAAATCAGAGCTTGAAGTGTTCAAATATCCGCCAACAGGAGGAGGAATGTTCTCACCGCACATACCACATGCAAAATCTGAGGAATACCAGGTGAGATGCCCCTGTAGTCAGTTTCTAACTATCAAGATGCATTGACAGAAAGCTTTAGATACAGTGCCCAGATAGAGGACAAACTGTCTGTCGATGTCAGCATCAACAGTCTTGCCATTATTTTAACCTTCATTACCAGCATTGTGGAACATGTTGGCGCTATGACAGACATAAAGCAGATCTGTGATCTCTATCGTGAACTCAGACTGCTGTGCTCACTACGCCTTGTTCAGTTGCCCAAAGAGGGAAAGCAAGAAAATTTAAGAACACAAACACACACTCACACACTTACACACACAGAACTCATGGAGTGTTATAATTCTTGTGACGTGGAGCTTAGTTGGAGCAATGAAAGAGTAATTGCGCTTGTTGCAGAAAGGGATGCCGGGTTGACCGAGCAGTGGTCCATCAACAGCTGGCTCAGAGAGAAGAGTTGCCACCCTACAGGTAGTTCCAGCATAAACGCTGTTACATCCTCCCGTCTTCTCGACGCAGTCTGTCTTTCTCTGTCTCCTCTCATTCTGGGATCTGCAGGGCCATCACTGCAGGTTTGGTCTCAAAGTACTGGTTGAAACGTAGCACAGCGTAGCTGCAAACAGGAAGAGCAAAAAGTTGATGATGGCATGAAGGAAGTATCTGTAAGGGAATATAAACTAGAATGAGCAAACATTTTAGGATTGGGCGCTATGACGATATATACTGTGTGATCCACTGGTGAAGATTTGGTAATACCGTTTCAACTGAAGAGCTATTCTGGACTGGATTCTTGCATGATCTTGTGTGATAATTTTGAATCCAGCTGCCTCGCAAGGTAACACGATTTGGGCAATCATGGGAGGAGAGTGAAGTTGAAATATAGAGCCGGAGGAGGCATCCTTGATCCATGTAACACTTTAAATTATTGTTCTCAGGAACCCTCAAAGCCTGCACTTTGAAAGAATTTGAGTTTTACTGTTTTGAGTCTTTTGTTTAATAGCTGTTTGTTATAAAAGTATGAAGATGAAGAACAGTAGGGTTATTAAACCATTTCTTAATAACAATGACTGTATCGCGATATATACCATTACTGTGACATCAAATATATATACTATGGTTAATTTTGACCCTATCGCCCTACCCTGCAACTATTGTGGATTTTTTTTTAAAGTTTTCAAAAGAGGATAAAATACATATGTATATTAATTTAAAGTTGATACAAAACATATTGTTCCCTTATGTATAGGACCATCACTGAATAGTTTGACGCTTGCCAAGTGACTAAAGGACTTTTTTACATATGTATTGTAGCTCATATACTGTAAGTGAATGAACTCCAAACCGAGACATATTCAATGCACAGCATTTTTTTCAAGCTAAATGCTTCAAGAGTGCAATTAATAACTGTGAACCACGATAACAGTAGTGATGAACAATTAACCAGGAACTAAGTCATATCACATATATGTCTGTGCTTCACTGGCTTTAGATGGCGGAAACCATATAATGATTAATTAAAATAAATCATAAATAAAATGTAGACGACACGTATGGAAAAAAAAATTAGAAATGAGAATCGCAGTCTCGCGGTGAACGGTAATTATTTATTTATTTATTTATTTTTCCAAATGAAAGCAGTTAATCATTTTAAATAAGGACAGTATGGCTATAAATAGTAACATTTGTCTTATATAATTACTATAAGTACATCTCTGTATAACATTGTATCCTTATTAACATTAAAGAAAACAAAAAAAGAAATATAGATAAACTTACAACAAAGTATAACTCTTTATTATCATTGTTTTTTAGTCTGTAAGATTTGAAGTGCATCGATTTGCCTGAAATAATAAAAAAAATGATTTACACTTTAAACATTTTTGACTCACTTGAACCATTTGATACTGAGAAATAAAATTAAATAAACTCAATAAATAATAATTCAAATACTAATATAATAAATCAATTTAAATAATAATTCAAATAATAATTAAAATTATTTAAATTATGCTCATATTGTTCGCCCCAACCCCCCGTCCCACCCCGAGCCATCGCACCACTATTTGAGAAGGGCTAGTCTAATGTGTAAAGTAGGAAACGCCTTCACCCTTGCATTGCTTTTCTCTCAGGGAGGTGGAGTGAATGGGTTGCCTCACACAGCTCTACATCTTTACATGCTCAGACTTACCCAAGGAAGTCAAAGTCGATGGAGGAGTATTTGGCCTGGATGAGCGCCCAGAAGCCCCAAAAGAAGTGAGAGGCCTTGAGTGGGACAAATCAGATATCAGATGAGGTAAAGTAAAGTGAAACACTGTACATGTGTGTGTGTAAGAGACAGTGTGCGTTCAACATATTACTCCTCACCAGAGCAAACTTGTTGACCTGTACATAGAGCGTCTCCAGCTCTCGCGGGCTGACCTCCTCTGTTTTCTTGGTGAAGAGCTTGTATGCCTGCAGGTACACTTGGAGCCAGTCCATCTGCATCTCCCGACTGGGGTACAGCCCATAGTCCAGCTCCGCCATTCCTGAACACACACACACACACGGACGGACAAACAGTTGTATAAGAAGCCACACTGTATGGATATAACATCAACTCTAACAAAGAAAATCACGCTGTGGTTTGACAAACCTGCAAATTCATTGAAGTGGTTGCCGATGTCAAAGGCCTGGTAGTTGTAGCTGGAGTATTCATAGTCTATGAAGCGAACATGACCTGAGAGACGACAAGAGTCAAATGTTAATGTAATGTTAAGTCTATAATGGTGATGCTCTAAAACCTTCAGTGTCTTTGACATCAACAGTTTGGTAGACTGGACTGTAACGTGGTCCAAACAGTTGCTCCTCTATTGGACAGAATATCCAAATAAAACTTGCAAATACTTTATGGTCTCAGAAAAGATAAACACCAATTTTATGAAACATTAGGTTTTCTGGTTTTGCTTTCATGCTTCTAATATTTTAGAAGGCGGAAAACAATATGAGCAGTTGACAAGGCAGTGAATAAAGGAGGCTGGCCTAGGTGAGAGAGAGAGAGAGAGAGAAAGAGAGAGAGAGAGAGAGAGAGAGAGAGAGAGAGAGAGAGAGAGAGAGAGAGAGAGAGAGAGAGAGAGAGAGAGAGAGAGAGAGAGAGAGATGATGTGCTGTCCTTGTTACACAGACTATCAGCGATGATATATGGTCATAAGAAGTTATGGATTTTGAAAGTTATCATCTTTTAAATATTATTTATAACTCCGTAAAATTTGTGCTTGTGTTGAATTCAATTAAATTGTGGTCTTTGTTCACTTCCTATATTTGGGTGAAGTGTAGCGGACTCTTCGAACATCCACTTGAAAGCATTCGGAAGTTGTTTGGTCTGTACCAAAAGTTAAAATGAGCTTTTCACACCAAAACGCTGCAGGGTTCGTTTAAATGGATTGCTCAGGTGTGAAAACATCCTCAGGCTTGGCAGAGGATGGCAACCAGACCATTATACAGATGTACAGATACATTATTTAGGTAAAAGGTACAGTGTTTCCACTGATATCGGTTTGCAGGCAGCCAAAGCAAAACATTTGATAAAAAAAAACATCAACAAAAAACCCAAAACATTTTGTGATCAATCAACTGATCCACTTCCTCAATGCATACATTGTTGTTGTTGTTGCTGTGCAAAGTGTTTATTATTCCAGTCACGAAGCCCAAAGTAGAAAGAGGTCTGTGTTTAGTTCGTTAGTCTGGTTTATAGTAACATTGCCCCAACAGGAAACACTAAGTTGCCTACCCTCTTTGCTGTTGTGGATGATATTCTTGCAGAGCAGGTCATTGTGGCAGAGCACCACAGGGGAGCCCAGAGTGGAGAGATGCTCCTTCATCCACACCATCTCCTTCTCCAGCACCGCCTTGCTGGGAAC
The DNA here is from genome assembly GCF_963691815.1 of Echiichthys vipera. Classification (NCBI taxonomy): domain Eukaryota; kingdom Metazoa; phylum Chordata; class Actinopteri; order Perciformes; family Trachinidae; genus Echiichthys; species Echiichthys vipera. The sequence goes on along the minus strand of NC_139825.1, from coordinate 10,793,143 downwards.
CTTCTGCTGGATTCTGGACAGGGAGCACAGAGACAGGGAGGGAAATGGAGAGGGTCAGCTTTTTCTCAATCACTGTTGGAGAGAAAAAGCTGACCTCACAAGCGTGGTAAAGAAAGGTGATAGAAACACTTTTATTTGTTGTTACTGACCAAAAACACAGAGCTTTTAATAGTTTCCGGTTGATCACAAAGTAGGAACATATTGAAACCAACTGAGAGCAACGTGCATGAACAGCACACAGGCTCAGTGAAGCTGTGGTCTGCTGGCTCCTGGGATCACAGTTGCAGAGAAACAAGCTCTCAGGGGACACTCACACTATGTCACTATGGCCACACTACTACATCTCCATTGCAAATGACTTCACATAGATCTGATTGTTAGTATTTGATTTGTGATTTATTCCATCACTGTATGTACAAACATGTATGTATTCAAATATTTGCTCTTTTCCATCTCTGTGCATGGCACACAAGCCTACTGAACGTTCAGACATCTGACCTGTGTTCTGACCACCTCATATCACTACCGCTTCAGTCTGTGTCAGTCTGAAAGTGGTTTTATTGGTTAGTGGAGATGGGTTTAAGTCGCCAAGTTACTGTCTCAGCCAACCAGAGTCTTAGGCTTATGTGACTTAATCCACAGTCCGCCTTATGGCAGGAGATGAGAGGGAGGCTGCATAATTCGCTGCATAGCACGCATGCACGCACGCACACACGCACACACGCACAAAATACAACACACTGTTGATCTATAGGAGGTGGCCAGGTTTTTTTTGTCTTCTGTACTGAAATTATTCTGTATCCAACTGGAATATAACACGTCACACAGATCTCTGCCAATTCTTTGACAAAGTGTTAACATCTGGGTATTTCTACGGACTGCTTCAGACCACAGGGAAATAAGCATCTGCTGCCAAGGACCAGGACACTACAGCTGTCTGTGTAACCAAGGAAGGGAGTAAAGTGACCTGATACACTGAGATGAGCAAACATCTGCTGGCCCACTGCATGCCTCAGACTCCCTAATCCAGTCGGCTATTATTGTTACAGTTATATAAGCCATGCTGGACTCTATCTAACAGCCATCACAACAAAGATATCAAGTGTGACTGGGCAGCTGGCCAAGTTATGAAACGGTCTACCTTTGTTGGCTCCACAGGTCCCGAGCCACCTTCCTTTTCTCTTCCCCAGAGATGAAAATGTATTAGGGGTGTGAATCTGGGCACCTACAGAGTTTTTATAAAACAATCACGAATGCATCTTGATGCATTAAACTTCTTGATTTCTATGTGTGTTATTTTTCCTCACTGTACAACTGCTACTTGCTGCTTTCATGATGATGATTAAAACTGATAAAGTGACTTCCATTATCTTAATTAATACAGTAGTAACAAATGGATGAGTCAACTAAAAGGTTACATTTATAACATAGTTCTCTGTATTGCAAAGAACCAGCAAGAAAAGAACCTAATGTGCTGTGTCTCTCCAAGGATTTTTTTGAAGAGTGAGTGTTTTATTTTATATCTCGCTCATTCGCTGACACAAGTGAGGTTGTGTGAGATACTTATCCATAGATGGGTTGGCACACCCCCATTTTAGAGAAGCAGGCAGGAGGACAGACGTGGAAGCTAAGAAATACAATGTAGTGGACAGGGGCAGAAGCTTAACAGAATTTAGACACCCAAAAAAGGCCCACCTTAAAAAAAATAGTATCAGTTTAAATGTATGCTATATTTACAATATTTCCACAGCTCTACCCTGCTGTTAGACAGACTTTTGTAAATTTACATAGGGGGAGAACAGAAGCTCTCTATGCTCTCGTCATAGCTACTAGAGTCCAATGACAAAAATTGCTGCCTCTATCTGTTAGTTTGTTTGCCAGTATTGATAGTTTCCAACCCTTGAAAACACCAAAGTCGCACAATAACACAAACAAACTTATCGATTGAGGCAGGTAGACCAGCAACTCCTGTCTTCTGTAAGATAAAATGACTTGTGTCAGTGGAGTCTGGTGGCTTTGAGCATAGAACATTTTCAGTAAACTTCAACAGGGCTGTCAAGGTAAAGCTGTGATAAATATAGCGTACACTTGTACATTAACTGATTTTTTCAGGTGGGCCTTTAACCACATACAGAATGTATCTTATCTGATAACTTCAGTTACTAGTTACCAATTAACATTTTTGCTTCCCACCGATATACACTCATTGGAGGATGTGGAGGCGGTGGAGGATTACAAGTACCTGGGTGTTACCATCAAGAAAAGACTGGACTGGAGATCTAACACTGAAGCTGTTTATGAGAAGGGGATGAGCAGACTTTACTTCCTGAGGAAGCTGAGATCCTTCAACGTGTGCAGCAAGATGTTGGAGATCTTTTATCAGTCTGTGGTGGTCAGTGTACTTTTCTTTGCTGTGGTTTGTTGGGGAAGCAGCATTGGAGCCAGCGACACCAACAGACTCAACAAACTGATCAGGAAGGCTGGCTCTGTGATTGGCTGCAAACAGGACACTCTGGAGGCTGTGGTGGAGAGGAGGACACTGAAAAAACTGTTATCCATCATGGATAATACTCTCCACCCTCTCCAACTCACACTGGTCAGACAGCGGAGCACCTTCTCCAGAAGGCTGCTTCATCTTCGCTGTGGTAGCAACAGATACAGGAAATCTTTCCTGCCACAATCCATCACTGTATATAATAACTCTCTCACATCTGCCTGACAGAGAACTCTGCTCTCTCTACTGTTTTGTTTCTATATATTATTATTGTTTATTTTTTATAGCACACTGTGCACTGTATATATACACTATGTATATATTGGATTCTATGTTTGTCATGTACAAAGTTTTTATTTGCTGACCCACTACTACTGTTACAAAATAATTTCCCAGTCTGGGATCATTAAAGTTCATTTATTTCTGTTAAACACTTCTATGTCAACCTTCAGTTTTTTTCAAAGGAGAAAGAAACATTGCGGGGGTGATTTAACCATGGATTTAACCAGACAGAAACGATTGCAAGAACAACAGGCGCAGAGCCAACTGTTATGGAGATGAGCAATGCAGAAATAGTGGAAGCAGAGCGTTGTGGCCGTGCGCCTACAGGAAGCATGTGTAGCAAGTCTCCAAGTGTGCCGGTATTTGTTGCGCTGAGATGCAAGGGAGGACAGCAGTCAACATCGTCCACTATGGCAGGAATTACTTTATCACATATGCTTCTACTCAAAGGGAGAGTTAATATTTCCTTGCGGGCCAGATCTGTTTTTGTTTTGCCTGCATGTATTGTGTGGTTACGTCAGAGCTGCTCTGCCGGTAAGACGGTAGAGTAAAAATCCATACCCTAGCAGAAATCCTACTGTCTCTACCGTCTCTACCGTCCACCCCTACTATCTCTTGAACCTCTGCAGTATCCTCTTACTTCCTGACTCCACTGTAATCAAGACATCTATACTGTATACATCATGTGTTAGACAATTACCTCTGCTACCTAGAAAATTAATTAAGGCTAATATTTAACATCCTGATGCAAACATTTAAGGACCCATTCCAGACTTGTTTTAAAGTATGTAACAACTATTCTACTCTAAAAAAAACAACAAAAAAACTCAAGAGATGGGATTGGAATCACCTGTACTGTTTCTCCCTCTTTGGGATTTTCTCATGCCCACGCTCATGCTAGGTTGAGACTCTTCGGTGACTACATTCTACCAACTTCTAGGAGGTTGAGAAGCAGGCCTGTGGTAAAAGAGAAGCGTGCAAACCTAGATGACTAAAACACATCAGAGAGAATTAGCCATAGGCCTACATGTATGAGCTTGTCGGGGCTCTGACTTCGCGCTGAATAGATGATGGCCCAGTCGGCAAACTTCAGTGTTGTGATTTTTTTTATTGACACCAAAACCAAAGAAAAATATCCACAGGTGGCAAAGCAAAAGTAGCAGGAATATTTACAACAGGACAGAGAGAAAAAATATCTACAATGGAATTTCACAGCAGCGATTATGACCCACATGCCTCTCAGCCGAATGCCCCCCTCAAGTGAGCTGAGCTTCCTTTAAATACCACCTTGGTCCCTCCCCCGGGCAAACCAATTATCACAGCACAGGGGTTTCCACAAAAACAGGGAAACAGAATACCCAAACACAAAAACCCCATTAACTTTCACCTCAGTATGTGGCACTAACAACCCTCCATATGGCTGTGCCATTGTTCAGACAAAACACCTCAATTCTCCATACATTCATCATAATTCATAATATTAGTATAGTCCGCGGTCAGCACCCTCGTCGACCTACGGTGGGCAAACAGAGTTCAGGGAAATGGGCGAAAGTTTGTGTCACTGCTGGACCGTGAGATGCGGTCTGTGAGAAGACAGTTTGGATGGAGCTCGGCTCCGCCGGAACAATGAGAGAGAGATAGCGCGCCAGTCAGGGAGTGACGGGCGTTCAAAGGCGCTCCGTCACATTATCCCTTTCCTCCCTGAGGTTGACGATGTGCGACAACCTGGAGAGATAATCAGCTACAACATTGTTCTTGCCAGCTCGATGTCGGATCTGGAACTGGTACGGCTGGAGATAGAGGTACCAGCGGGTGAGACAACTGTTGTGGTCTTTCATTGAGTTAATCCATGTGTTACGCCCCCTGATGGCTCGGAGTAGGACGCAACATAAGGGCAACAGGTTTGGGCAAGTGAGGGTGCAGTCACACAAAATCCAGGACAAAAGGTGAATTCAATATAAAGTGTTTATTTACAAAAAGGCAACACATAGATCAACAAGGACTGTCAGTGGCACCAAATAAAAGAACATAACAAAACCCACTCCCCCATTGACAGGTGCTTTGCACCCAAAAAGTACAGTGGGTGGTGCTCACTCTAACCTAGGGCATTAACAACAGGTAAACCTACGTGTATGAAATATGTAAACCCCGGGGTATCTTACCTATCCTTGTTGACCCTGTGCGCACAACAAAAGAATTAACAAAGACAAAGACAAAACTAAAGTAGGCTGCTAACAACTAAACATAGTTTAGTTGTTAAGGTTTAAACAAATGTGTACTAACTAAAGACAATACAATAAACCAACAAAGGAGCCAAGCACTCACAATCACTCACAAGCACTCGCAACCACTAGTAAACACTAGCAAAATACACTCCAAAAAACAAGCCAACAGCGCTCAACCAAAGCTCTGTCACAGCTCAAACCAAAGCACTCCCCCCTGACAAACAAACACAGGACTATTTAAAGGGGAATGGTTGATGGGAGATCTGGAACAGGTGTGGTGATTTGGTGATTGGGACCAGGTGTGGTGATTTGGTGATTGGGACCAGGTGTGCACATCTGAGAATTTGGAGAATGAAAACAGGAGGAGGAGACAGAACAACAACACAAACATACTACACAAAACAGTACACTATACATGTAGGCCTATAACATGTATAACATAAATGACATACAGAACACTGTACGTAACACATGTCAGAGCCTGATGATCAGTCTCTAAGTCAAACACCTCAAGCGCTCCAGGGCCCATTTGATGGCCAGGTCCTCCTTCTCCACAGTGGAGTACCTGGTCTCCCGTGGCAGCGCTTGCGGCTCAGGTACAGCACCGGTCGCTCGTCACCAGGCTCACCTTGGGCCAGGACTGTCCTGAGTCCCACAGCTGAGACTGGAGAAGAGCACAAACAGGCCTTGAGAGCTTGGAATGCCGCCTCGCAGCCGTTGTTCCAGATGACCGGGTTTCTCTGGTCCTTCGCCGTCAGAGCTATCAGCGGAGCTGCGATGGTGGCGAACTGTGGGACGAACCTCCTGTACCAGCCGGCCAAGCCCAAGAAGGACCTGACCTCCTTTGTGCGAGGGCAGCTATGAATGGTCTCAACCTTGTCCACCTGCGGTCGGACCTCCCCTCGTCCAAGCCGTTACCCCAGGTATTTTGCCTCCTCCCTGGCCCACTGACACTTGGCTGGATTCAGCGTCAGGCCTGCCTGCTGGATCTGGCCCAGGACTCGCTCCAGATGACACAGGTGCTGCTCCCAGGTGGTACTGCAGATAACCACGTCATCATGGTAGGCAGCACTGCAGTCCTCACACCCCCGCAGAACACAGTCCATCAGACTCTGGAAAATGGCCGGTGCCCCATGTAGGCCAAAGGGCATCACCGTTAACTGGAACCATGTGCTCGACAAGGTCAGTCTTCCCCGGGTTGGCTGCGAAGAGCTTGGAGACCCGCTGGAGCACCTGGCACAGCTGGCTGGACTGGACAGCTGAGAGATGGCCAAGAGCAGGTTCAGCAGACTGGGTGAGGTCGGTGAGGGTAGACTCGTCCTTCCCTTCAGTGCCCACCGCCGTCACAATCAGGGACGCCACATGAACCCAAACTGGAGCCTCCTTCCACTCCTTCAGCAGGTTGACGTGGTAGATCTGTTTTGCCCTTTTCTTGTCTGGTTGATGGATCTCGTAGGTCACAGGGCCCATCTTCCTGAGGATGGTGTACTGGCCCAGCCATTTAACGAGCAGCTTGCTGTTGGAGGATGGCAGGAGGAGTAGGACCTTCTGGCCGGGCTGGTACTCTCTGTGCCTGGCCTGTCGGACATACCATGCCTTCTGGGTCTGCTGGGCCTCGCGAAGATTGACTTTGGCCTTGTCCCAGTACTTTGCCAACCAGTCCCTCATCTCCAACACAAACTGGACCACACCACGATCACTGACGCCAGTTGCGGGAGCCTCCCAGACCTTCAGCAGCAGGTCCAACGGTCCCTGTACCTCCCAGCCGTACAGAAGCTCAAACGGGGAGAACCCCGTGGACGCTTGGGGAACCTCCCGGTAGGCGAACAGCAAGAAGAGCAACCACTGGTCCCAGTCTCTCTCAGTGTTGTCTGCAGCATCTTCTTCAGGGTTTGATTGAAGCGTTCAACCAGACCATTCGTCTGAGGGTGGTATGGGGTGGTCTTGATCGCGGAAATCCCCAACTGTTGGTGGAAGAGCTGCAGGAGTCTGGAGGTGAAGTTGGTCCCCTGGTTGGTAATGATCTCGTCCGGAACACCAACCCTGGAAAACAGCTGGACAAGACAACACAGCACAGCAGGAGCGGTGACGGTGCGCAAGGGAAAAGCCTCCGGAAACCGTGTGGCGAAATCACAGAGCACCAGAATGTACTGGTTCCCTCCACTGTTCTTCACCAATGTGCCAACAATGTCCATGGCTATATGTCTAAATGGAGTGGAGATCACAGGCAGGGGTTTGAGGTAGGCGCGGTCGGACTGGCGGACATAGCAAGTTCTCTGGCAGGTGGGACAGGCGCCAACCCGCTCTTGCCAGGGCGAGAGTGATCACATGACCGGACAAACCCTTTCCCAGGTCACTGTCTTTGAGACCGGCCTCCAGCAACACGTCCAGTAGCACAGGTAAGTCCCAACCCAGGATAGCCGCAACGGGTAACCTTTCGACCACCCCCACAGATAGCAGGTAAGGTTGCTCATCCACCACCACCGTGACGGTGGTGCTGTCCCCATGCACACACAAAATGTCTTCCTGTCTGCTATAATCCACAATGCCCATTGGCACCAACTCCCTTCAGACCAGTGTCAGGAAGCTCCCCGAGTCAACCGATAATGGTAATGTCTTTAAAACCCTGTTGCCCTCTCCGAGCACTTGCAACCTCAGCCCAAAGAAGCATTGTGCCCTGCCTGCTGGCAGTAAAAACAGATGAGCTCCTGACCGGGGCTGCGCTGGTGAGGTGCGGGCCGGTGTTCTCCAGGCGGATGCTGGCTGGCTCTGGTTGCTGGCCTGGGCTGCGACGGAACGTGACGACTGGGACCACCCTGGTAGGCAGTCAGGCCTCCCCTCCGGGCGTTGAGGTACTGCAGCGCTAGCTTCCCTGCAGCTAGCCCATCCGTCGGCTCGTGCTCCTTCACCCAGGTGCGGCTGTCTGCCGGGAAGACACGCAGCAGCTGCTCCAAAATGACCTGCACACCGATCTGCTCCTTTGTATGTTGCTCTGGCCGAATCCATGGATGGTAGAGACCCTTTAAGCAGTGGTAAGTCTCTGTTGGGTTCTCTCCCGGTAGAACTGCCAGGGACCAGAACTGCTGGCGATAGGTCTCCAGGGAGACGTCAAACTTGGTCAGGAGCGCTGCCTTCAGGTCCGGGTACCAGTGAGCCCTGTCCTCGTCCATTGCTGTGTATGCCTCGAGCGCCTTCCCCGTGAGCAGAGGCACCAGGCAACACGGCCACTCCCCATCTGGCCAACCCCACATTCTGGCAATACGCTCGAAGTGGAGCAGGTCATTTCCAATGTCCTCTCCAGCTACGTACTGTGGGATCTTGGGGTCGCCAAAGGGTCTGCTCTCCGGCCTAGGAGGTTCTGACCTGCTGCTACGCGGCGCAGCGGGTGTAGGCAAGTACATTCTAAGGCTCATCAGCGACACAGATAGTGATGGGGCCCTGGGTGGTGCTTGGATAGGGGCGTCCAGCCTCAGCTCTGCCACTGCCTGACCCAGTTGCGGGGCTGGCCACGCAGCCCAGAGTCCCCTTAGCTCTGCCAGAAACCCCTCCTCTCTTTTCTGCTGTCCCTCCAGGAAGGTCCGCATGACCGCCACCAGCTCCTCTCCTGCACTTGGAGCTCCAGGGCCGGCCTGCAGGACTGGAGCTGCAGCACCTCCTCCGCCCTCCTCGTCTGTGGACCAGGCTCCCTCCTCGACATCTTCTTCATGAGCTGGTTCCTGCTTTTGTGAGCGCAATCCAGTACTACTTCCTGTGTAACGGATGCATGCTCCTCATCAACTGGCCATCCCACTTCTGACACCAAATGTCGGGGTTCGGACTTCGCGATGGATAGATGATGGCCCAGTCGGCAAACTTCAGTGTGGTGATTTTTTTTATCGACACCAAAACCAAAGAAAAATATCCACAGGTGGCAAAGCAAAAGTAGCAGGAATATTTACAACAGGACAGAGAGATAAAATATTTACAACAGGACAGAGAGAAAAAATATTTACAACAGATTTCACAGCAACGATTAGGTCCCACATGCCTCTCAGCCGATTGCCCCCCTCAAGTGAGCTGAGCTTCCTTTAAATACCACCTTGGTCCCTCCCCCGGGCAAACCAATTATCACAGCACAGGGGTTTCCACACATAAACAGGGAAACAGAATACCCAAACACAAAAATCCCATTAACTTTCACTTCAGTATGTGGCACTAACAACCCTCCATATGGCTGTGCCATTATTCACACAAAACACCTCAATTCTCCATACGTTCATCATAAATTGTAATATTAGTATAGTCCGCAGTCAGCTGACCCATTGAAGCGCGGCAACCAGCGCTATTTATATCATGATCCGGAACGGCCTCAGTTCGGCCCGTGAACCCGAGACAGACCTCTGCAGCAATAGCAGGTGAGCGTCTGTGTATGTATGTGTGTGTGTGTGTGTGTGTGCGTATGTGTATGTGTGTTGCGTAGGCGCCGAGGGTGCACCCTCGACCTACGGTGGCCAATGAGAGTTCAGGGAAATTTGCGAAAGTTTGTCACTGGTGGACCGTGAGGTGCGGTCTGTGAGAAGACAGTTTGGACGGAGCTTGGCTCCGCCGGAACAATGAGCTGCGCAACGTGCGCTCCCAGCACCGTCACTCTCTGAGAGAGAGAGCGCGTTGGTCACTCCATGACCGGCGTTCAAAGGCGCTCCGTCACAGAGCTTCAAACAGGAGGCAGCAGGGCAGCGAAGCCTCTTGTAAGGATTGATATGGCAGGCGCGACTACGGGGGAATTGCTGGGTCTATGTAAATCATAAATAAGTCATACAGTGTGGTCTATACCTAGTCTGTAAAGTGTCCTGAGATAACTTTTGTTATGATTTGGCACTATAAATAAAATTGAATTGAATTGAATTGACTCGTGGAGCCCCACAGGAGGATAGATGGACACAGAGCCCGGGGGCTAACGTTAGTGATCTGCAGCTAAGTTATATCTTTGGCGTCCTGACCCAGACTCAGATGAGGAGTCTGTTGTCATTAAAATGGTGGACTAGCAGACGTATCAGACTGGTAAGTGTATTTAGCATCTTTTATTAGTTTCTGTTGTTTGTTAGCTTGTTAGCTTCTAACTGTCAGTGGCTCACAGCTATGATGGCAGTGTGTTTTGTGGGATTGGTGATTGGTTTATAGATTAGTAATGTTCCAACTAAAGCTGCCCAAGACACGTTTGAATGTCAGATTGCAGAGAAGTGCACAGACATCTTGCTCTTTTGATAGAAACAAGTCACTGTAGTCAATGTCCGACACTTTAGGGGACACAAACAGCAGAAAAACACTTTTTTGAGTGCAAGGGGACTTTAATAAAACTACTTCACTTAGTGCTCAGGGCAAATTGACTCTTTCCTCATAATTTGTGTTACAAGCAAATTAGGTTGTGCTTCAGGAGCTATTTGCATCATTATCAGTGTGTGTGTGTGTGTGTGTGTGTGTGTGTGTGTGTGTGTGTGCACTAATGATGAGCCAGATCTCACCTAACGTTAGATGCTTGGTCTGTGAACTCAGTGGCCACAAGGGAGAAGTATTTTCGCATCTTAATCCAGAGGTTGGGTTTGGGGATGCAGCCATTATGTGCATGGATGGCATGGATACGAGCCATCTCCCTGGCTATCAGTCTGAGAGGAGAGATAAATAAGGTTATCACTATGAATAGATATCAACATGAGCCAGTACACTATTGATTCTCCTGAACTGTAGTAGTCTCCAGTTATAAACAAGTTCAGAGTTCCTGGAAAGGGTCAACTGAATACATCCTGTAGCACACACTGAGCTGATGTAGACATTGTGTGCCAGATTAAGTATTACTGTTGAGCATATTACCAGAATTGCTGTAGTAAAAAAGTGACATGAGCATCTGCTTCCAAACCTCTCTTTGGAATTGGTCATTGTTCATTTGTTTTAGCTATATCGATTATTTGCATGTAACTCACATGTTTTTACTTCATTTGCCTCTTTCCTGTGTGGCAATGAGGCATTTCTGCATTGTAAAATAGTTTGTGTCTATATGTACAATGTAGAAACATGAGCAGGAATCTGAGCAAAATAGTAGAATGCTACTTGGTAAATTGTTATAATTCTATCATCTCTGAGTCAGTAAAAATCCTGAGAGGTCCCATGACTCTACTATGTCCTGACCTGAGTAAGGAAGGATCCCTGACATCCTGCGTCCCAAGTGCATCGCCCTGCATGAACTCATAGCAGATGCCATTCTGAAAGGTGCAGTAGAGGCGAGGGGCACAACCATTAGCATGTAGCACCTTGAGGAGGGAGGCAAAAACACAGAATCAGAAGAATTAGATGGGAGAAACTATTCTGAAGCAATAAGAATTCACAGGAGAGCACAATCAATTTGACTCATTTGGTTTTACACTACCTGAAAGCTTTTGAGCTCATTGTCTCTGTCCACAATCAGCTCTGTCTTATTCCCGTATACTCGGACCAGGACCACATCCTCAGGACTGTCCTCCACGTAGCAGCCCACTAGCTTGTTGGTAGTTCCATCAGTGAAGAGCTGAAGGAGGAAGAAAATAAATCATATAACCTGTATGACTGCACAGCGTTCATGTAATTCCCAAATAAAATCTTGAAATTGAGTGTTGTTCACAGCTATCAGTGGTCTTTAGGTCAGGACCAACATACAGACACCAGGCAGTATGATGAATAAGATTTATTCAAGATTTATTCATCGCAGTAAGATTTATTCATCATACTGCTGCATTCTCAACTGAATCACTGTCACGCGTGCCTCCAGACCACAGATAATTGCAATAATGTCAAGGAGAGTTTTAGTCTTTAGGATGCATGTTTTTCAAAATGTAAATCTTATTTAACATTTAAATACAAATATATTAAGTATAAACTGATGTAGGACTATGCGGTAGAACCATATACATTATCACAACTATAAAAATGCCTACCCTACATATTTTTCTATATCATTTCTCTCACAATGTCAGAAAACCAGTTAACCGGCTATATTAACATAATTTGGACAACTCTCATGTTCTAATTATTGCACTCTGTCCATTTTGCACTAAAGTTCTTAATAAAATGAGAAAATACTGAGTGCTCTTCAATTGTCATGTATTGAATTCACAAAGGTTTGATATGAAGTTCGATGCTAAAAAACATTTTTACTAGAGCAAGGTGGTCTATGACTGAGTGGGGATGATGATGATGATCATATGATGTGACAGTCATCAAGATTGACAAGACTATGACAAGACATGCCAAATAAATATGAAAAAAGAAATCTCTCAGTAAACTGGATGTAGAGCTTTTGCTGAAACTGATGTTTGTAAGCTGATGAGTTTTAATAGATACTATTCAGATAGTGCTTGTGGTACAAATTATTTGCTATACTTTACAATATAAACCAGAGATGTTCCGACACAATATTTTCCTTCCCAACACCGATTCGGATCCAGGTAACAATCTACCAGTAATGGAACAACTGTGATATAATGCTTGTTAAAGTGGTGATTGCACATAATACTTTGAGAACTGTAAAAGTGTTTCAGAAAATGGGTTTAAGCAGGTGAGGAAAAGATAAATCTGGATGGTGACATTTACTATTTGCTTGTCTAGAATTAATAATGGGTCACATACTGTATATTACAGATTTAAATTAATTTGATTAGGCTTTGTCCGATATAATTCCATATTTGTCCTTTACTCTACCCTGTTAACTGCTCAATAACTTTATATAAAGGCAATACAGATGTAGAACATTCATGCTAGGACGAAATCCTACAGGTGTCCTGGACAAGGTTAAGGATGTGGGCGAGTCTAGACATCCAATCGCTTTACGACAGCCGCCAGGCTGGTTTTGGTGTTGCATCAATGAGTCGACGAGTCAAACACCTCTTCTGAAATGAAGCGTAAGCTAAAAGCCTTCTGTGACTAAAACTAGGCCTTAAATATCTGAGTGACAACATCACTCCAGTGGAAACCAGTGGCTAGTCCATCACATTGCAGCAAACACAATAACAACATACACACTGCCTGCATCTCCCCCGGCCCAGGCGCTCACTCACGCATATCTGGCATTCCACACGTGGCTGACCACAAAGATGGGCACGCAGGCATCCCTGTTATGACCGTACATACACAAGCATACACGCCTTTGCTACCACATGACTGATCCCTTCTACCCACCACACAATAAACCGCTAAGAGCGGCGATCAGTACATCGACAGACAGCGATAAGCTTGGACCCAGACAGAGGTAAACATTCAGCCATATACTGTCTGACGCGTGATTTTTTCCCCATGAATGTGTCTACGTTCTGTGGTCTGACCGCACAGCCTCTGAAGTGGCCCTTCTTTGGCAGAGATGAATCATTCTGTCTTCAGCATTAGAAAGTTGTAAGAGGAGACTGTTGATGTTGGCACGGCCTACGGTTTTCTGGAACTCAGTGTGCAGTGCATGTGTGTGCGTCTGTGTGTGATGTTTTGAAATGGACAGTGTGTATTTACCATACGGGTCTTCCTGTCCAGGTGGCAGGGATAATCATTTGTTTCTGTCAACAGTGCTGCCCTGCTGCTCTCCACCACATTTGGCGCTTCCCGTTCCCATCAAAACACTGGTCCCACTGCTGTGAACATCCTCCCAAAGTAATACAAATAACACTTTTTTACTGTAGTGGGTTCCTTAGACTTTACTTTGTCACCAAGGATTTTCCAGATATTCTCTATGGGGTTTTGATCTGGACTCTGGGCTGGCCATTTCATTGTTTCAATATTCTTAGCTTCAAGGAACTGCTTCACCTGTTTTGCAGTGGAGGTATTGTATGTTGCCGAATGAGGTTTATATAAACATTTGCATTCATCCTGCCATATAGCTGTACAGAGGCCCAACCCCTTCTGCAGAAAACATCCCCAAAGCATGACACTTCCTCCTCCAAATTTAACTGACTTCTTTAAACATTTTGGGAAAGAATACACTCAGATGGAAGCTGAGCTGGAGTAAAGGGAAAGTAATATATAGTGTGACAAATTACTTTTCTCATTGAGTCATAAGTAAAGTGATATTACTTTTGAAATTACTAAGTAACTAAGTTATGACTAATTTATTACATATTTAGAGTAAGGAGCCCAACAAAGCTTGGCATGCTTTTGCATATTCCGAACGTTGACTGTAGTGTACCGTTACACAGTCACCCCTACATATTATGCTCATTTTCAGTTCATACTTGTATTTTAGGTTTCTGCTAAAACATGTTTACTTACTGTAATGTTCAAAAAACACTTTATTTTTCTCATACTATCCGTCTGAATATACTTGTTTTCACCCTATGTCTGAAACAGCACTTTCTACCTATACATAGTACAGATGTGCCATCACAACGAACATCTGCCTCTGTGGATTTAGCATTTTCATACTTTCACAGTATTTATATAGAAACTTCTTTTCATTAAAACGAGACATGGAACTCTCACTTGTTACAATATGGGACCTCTAATGTTTCTATTAGTACCATTTGATTACATTGGATTAAAAACATCTGACAAGAGAGAAACGAGACATGATAAAGAAGCAAGGCTGAATAAAAGCAACCAGGCTGAGTTCAACCAGCTGTGTAACAGTCTACATAAGGTGATTCTGCTTCATCATATTTCTCAACCAAACTGACCACGACGCCACCACTAGCTGATCCGTGACTTGAGATTCACGCTACATTTGCTACTACTTCATGTGGTGAACTTTGGAAAAATAAAGCTGTGTGTAACAGGAACATAGCTGATAGAAAGCTGATAGTTCTGATATTTACCCGCTGGTCTGAGGGATAGTTTACACACTGACGTCAGTCTGCTAGCTTACTTAGTTCAAACATATACAGTCTGGCTTAGCTTACGTCTCCATATACTTTACTGACGTTACCAAGGCTGCAACAGAATTTATAAAACAAAGTGTTTTCATTCATAAATCATGAAAACAGTGTAAATGGAGTTTTCTCGTTAGTCAATAAGCCGTAACCTAGCCAGTAGATACTTTTCCATGGCCTCCTCCTCTTCCTGGTGGTGCTTGCTGATGCTATAGAGCTGTCACTCTCACCTAGCATACTAGCGGTTAACATTACCTTGGTCTTGATGTGGCTCGTGTCCCACGCCGGTCTCAGCTCTTTAATGAGCTTCATCGCCCCCTCCGTCACGTTGTGTTCGTCCACGAAAATGGGAATTTTTCTAATGACCGGCGACCCGACGGGCACATGTATCTGCGTCTCCATCCTGTGTGTGTATAACGTTAATCTCCCGAGTCCTTCACAGATATTTCTAGAAACCGCAGCATACAAGTGTCGCTTAGTATATAATGAGCTAAATGTTGCTGTGTGTTAATAGATGAACGCAGTTTTGCTTGAGAGGTTTATATTGCCGAGTAGCTGTTGCAGTAATGGTGAGTTGAAAGCAGCGAAGATGAAAACTGCCGGGTATGGATGCTCGTCGCCCGTTTTCTTGGGAGCAGTCAGCTAGGCAGCCAACTGAACCATTTCCTCCTACTTAGCTCCGCCCGCCCGGGATCATCCGATTGTACCGCGGTTTGAGACGCACCACAGACGGACACGCCCATTATCTCCGAGTGGATCCGAGTGGAGCCCGGGTTCAGCCGAATGAAAGGAAGGGATACATGCTGCTGGAGGAGCGAGGAGCATGTGTCTGCAGACACGGAGACCTGCAGATTCAGGCCCCTTGTTTTTTTGCTACAGTGCCCCCTGGTTTGTGTTATGCTAATGTTACCTACTGGGACTATGGACTACGTGTCTGAAGACCCGGACAAAAAGGTATTGAACGTTAATCACATCTTCCCTTTCATATGTCACAAAAGTTTTTGTTGAAAATGGAGCGTAACGAACGTTTGACTTATAATACGTTTACAATTAGCCTTATGCACGTCAATGCAACATAATATTTAGGCTAAGTTTAGGATTTTTTTGCTAAAAGCTCTTTTGGTAAGCACATTTCGTTTTAATGTCAGCTGGGATCGGCTGACATAAAAGATGATTGAATGAATGATACTTTTAATACCGTGTGCATTCAATTAAACAGAAATAAAACTAAGTAGTATATGTGTAGGTCAACGCTGGCACTGTCTGTGACATGAAACCAAAATGTGTGTGTGTGTGTGTGTGTGTGTGTGTGTCTGTGTTTGTTGGCCTAGTTTCTTTATTGAACTTTGATTTATGACATGGTCTCTTTCTTTCCTTTGAAGATGCATATAACAATACAGCATGGGCAACATTTGCCCCAACTGGAGCAATGCAGGACATGCTGCAAAAAGTTCCATTGCCCATTATGCAGCTCAACCTCAAGTGTAGAATGCACCTACAGTCCCATTTTAACAGGGCTATTAATTATCAAGGTATGATCTGAACACCTTCTGTGGTTTGTTACATCCTTCTTACCTGATAGGGAAGCCCAGGGCATGGAGTCACTCTTTTAAGACTCGTTTTACATATCGTAGTATCAGTGCATTTTATTTTATATGTCAGCAAAGACTGACTGCAGTAATTCAATTCAAATATGTTCTTTTGTTTAAGGATATACAATTCACAGATGTGGACTGGGATGTCGGGCACAGCTTCATTACCACTGCTTGTACTACAGCTCAACAGTGGTTACATACTATGGGGGGAGAAGCAGCTGTTTTTTGGGGAATATTCAGAGTGCCAGGTGAACAGGGAGCTAGCATGGAGGAGTGGGCTGAAAGCTTACCAGTGTATTCACCTGAGGTCTACAACTTACTGTTCATCATATGTTGCCAGTCCAACATTACAGGAAGAGAAACTCAGAGAGATGGTCCAAAGCAAGTGGTTTGGGAAAGACAAAATGAAAGTATGCCTTGATCAGCAGCTACTTGCAACAAATCAGCACAAACCCCTTTCCATACAAGCCAAAATTTGAACACCTGAGACCAAAAAACATTTTAAGTGTTCCAAGCCTCACAAACAATTAAACATTGTGTTTTATTTATTTAATTCAAAAGATTTATTTAATTTAAAAGATTTTTAAAAAGTTCAAATATCTGTTGTTGCTATGGTGCCGTACTAGGTGGCAGCCTGTAACAGCTGCTCCCGTGGGTTTTTAAGTTTTTTAAAAGTTTTTGTTGTGTTTGTGTTCTGGTTTTTGCTGAACTTTTGGCGACTCTTCTCCGTAGACTGGGAGAGGACGAACACCTTTCTTTTTTTTTTTTTTTTTTTGAACTTTTACGGCACTTTTTGTGATGTTTTTGTGATGTTCTTGCTAACCCTAGCAACGGAGGGTCAGGAGCCCATCACTGAGCGCATTGTTTACACACGCGACCAGCTGATTGCACTGTGTGAACCTGTACTGCTGCCCGGAGCCAGACCTGAGGTCGTGTAGGAGCTGCGGAGGAGACACCATGGCTGCAGAGCTGGAATGAAACGGAGGGTGAAGAGGAGGAGACACAGACCGGCTGTACCGGCGATCGTCATGGGAAACGTGAGGTCTCTGGGGAACAAGACCGACGAGCTCGCCGCGCTGATAAAGGCTCAGAGGGAATATCGTGAGTGCAGTGTGTTGTGTTTCACGGAGACATGGCTTCACTCACACATCCCGGACCACAGCGTGGAAATTCCCTGCTTCAGCACTGTTCGGGCGGACAGGGGCGTGACAAACAAAAGAAAAATGGAAGAGGGATTGCACTGTACGTGAGTGAGAGGTGGTGTAATCCCGGGCATGTTCACATGAAGAAACGTCTCTGTACCCCAGACATTGAACTGTTGACTGTAGGGATGAGGCCTTATATTTGCCCCGGGAATTCACGTCTGCCATCATTATCGGTGTGTACGTTCCTCGTTCAGCTGATGCAGCGCTGGCCTGTGACGTCATCCACTCCGCTGTTACAGACGCTGCATCCTAATGCATTTATTGTCATCACTGGGGATTTTAATCACGTCTCACTGGATAAAACCCTTCAAACCTTTCACCAGCATGTTGACTGCCCCACCAGAGACTGTAACACACTGGATCTGTTGTATGCAAATGCTAAGGATGCATACAGTCCCACAGCCCTCCCCGATCTTGGAAGATCTGACCACAACCTGGTTCTGCTGACCCCTAAGTATATTCCCCTTGTTCAGCGGCAGCCTGTCCACACTAGGAGTGTGAGGAGGTGGACTCAGGAGGCCGCTGACGCACTACAGGACTGCCTTGAGTCAACAGACTGGGATGAACTTGTTGAGCCACATGGAGAGGATCTGGACAGCATGACCGACTGCATCACAGAATACATTAGGTTTTGTGAAAACACCACCACGCCAACCCGGACTGTGAGCCGCTTCCCTAATAATAAGCCGTGGATCACCAACGACCTGAAATCCTTTCTTAACAAGAAGAAGAGGGTGTTTAGGGATGTAGACAGGGAAGAACTGAGGAGAGTGCAGCATGAACTCAGGGATATGCTGAGGACCTGTAAAGACGTCTACAGGAGGAAGCTGGAGGCCAAATTCCAGCAGAACAATGTGAGGGATGTGTGGACTGGTATGAAGAAAACCACTGGTTGTAAGGTGAGCGGCAGACAGTCACAAGGCAGGCTGGAGAGGGCAAACGAGCTGAACAGATTAGATTCTTCAATAGGTTCAGCTCACAGCCTTCTGTCGTCTCCATGACGTCTCCAGACCCCCACACACCCTCACTGCCCCAAATGCTTCCTCCCCTCCCCCCTCAATCCCCTGCTGTAAGCTCTCCTGTACAGCACCTCTCCTCCTCCTCCACCTCCTCGTCCTCCACTGAAGCCACCAGCAGCCTCCCTTGCATGACTGTGACTGCAGGCCAGGTTAGGAGACAGCTGGAGAGACTCCACCAGCAGAAGGCTGCAGGCCCTGACGGTATCAGCCCCAGGATGCTGAAGACATGTGCCAACCAGCTGTCTCCTGTCCTACAACACCTCTACATCCTGAGCCTTGGTCAGGAGAGAATACCAGTGCTTTGGAAGACTTCCTGCCTGATTCCTGTTCCAAAGAAGTCGTCACCATCCGTCCTCAATGACTATCGACCAGTGGCCCTCACATCTTACGTCATGAAGGTGCTGGAGAGACTGGTTTTGGTCAACCTGAGGCCGCAGGTGAGAGCCCTGCTAGACCCTCTGCAATTTGCCTACAAGCCCCACTTGGGAGTCGACGCTGTCATCTACCTGCTGCAACGAGCCCATTCGCACCTGGATGGTGGAGGAGGTACTGTGCGAATCACATTCTTTGATTTCTCTAGTGCTTTTAACACCATTCAGCCACTGCTACTGGGGGAGAAGCTGCAGGTGATGGGAGTAGATGACACAATAATCTCCTGGATTACTGACTACCTGACAGGCAAGCCACAGTTTGTCTGTATGGGCAGTGTTTTGTCTGACGTGGTGGTTAGTGATACAGGAGCTCCACAGGGGACTGTACTGTCTCCTTTCCTGTTCACCTTATACACCACTGACTTTCAGTACAACACTGGGTCGTGTCACCTGCAAAAGTTTTCTGACGATTCGGCTGTTGTTGGGTGTATAAGTGAGGGGCAGGAGGAGGAGTACAGGGCACTGGTAGACAACTTGGTGAAGTGGACTGGACAGAATCACCTGCGGCTGAACATCAGCAAGACCAGAGAGATGGTGATAGATTTCAGGAAGAAGAGGATGACGGCTTTCCAACCTCTGTGCATTCTGGGAAAGGATGTGGAGGCGGTAGAGGATTACAAGTACCTGGGTGTTACCATCAACCACTGACTGGACTGGAGATCTAACACTGAAGCTGTTTACAAGAAGGTGATGAGCAGACTTTACTTCCTGAGGAAGCTGAGATCCTTCAACGTGTGCAGCAAGATGTTGGAGATCTTTTATCAGTCTGTGGTGGCCAGTGTACTTTTCTTTGCTGTGGTTTGTTGGGGAAGCAGCATTGGAGCCAGCGACACCAACAGACTCAACAAACTGATCAGGAAGGCTGGCTCTGTGATTGGCTGCAAACAGGACACTCTGGAGGCTGTGGTGGACCATCTCTCCACCCTCTCCAACTCACACTGGTCAGACAGCGGAGCACCTTCTCCAGAAGGCTGCTTCAGCTTTGCTGTCGTAGCAACAGATACAGGAAATCTTTCCTGCCACAATCCATCACTTTTTATAATAACTCTCTGACCTCTGCCTGACAGAGAACTCTGCTCTCTCTACTGTTTTTTTTGTATATATTATTATTGTTATAGTATATTTTGCATATTTTGTTGTATATATTATCATTGCTTATTGTTTATAGCACACTGTGCACTGTATATATACACTATATATATATTGTATTCTATTTATGTTATGTACAAAGTTTTTATTTGCAGACCCACTACTACTGCTGTTACAAAATAATTTCCCAGTCTGGGATCATTAAAGTAATTCTATTCTATTCTATATAGTCCAAGCTTCACAAACAATTAGATCTTGGTGTTTTATTTAGTCCAAATTTTTTAAAAAAAGATTAAAAGTAATCCACGCTTCAAACAATTAAATCTTGGTTATATTTAGACTTTGCCCTGTCAAAAATCCAGGGTCCTGACTGTGCAGTTGCAGTTTTACAGTCAACCAGTAGGTGGCACTGTCAAAAAACCACAAGGGGCCTGAACATGCGGCCTAATCAATAGACTAATCAATAGCATTAATGTAGTGTGAAATGAGGACAACAAGGCTAATGCTTCTTCTAATCTGTATGCTACATACTGGAATGAGCAGCTGTCTTCAGGTTAGAGTATGTTAATAAGATAAAATAAAATATGAAAATAAGATATAGAGCTGCAACCATTAATCGTATAATGATTAGTTGTCAACTACTAAATGAATCGCCAACTATTTTGATAATTATTAAGGCCTAATCTTTTTGAGTGTTTTTTTTAAAGGACAAAAAGGGCAAAATTCTCTGATTTCAGCTACTTAAATGTGAATGTTTTCTTGTTTCTAAACTCCTGAAAACTGAATATCTCTAAGTTGCATCTTGGATATTGAGAGATATTGAGAAGCGCTAACATTTTTCACCATTAAGACCAAATAACTAATCAGTTTATTGAAAAAAATAATCAATTGATTAATCGACAATGAAAATAATTGTTTGTTGCAGCCCTAATGTAGTTAGCTAGGCCTAAAGTTAGTGTAGCCTCTTCAAAACAAAGTGATATTGATTCCAAGGGGGAACGGGTGTACCAGCAGCACAAAAGACAAGATAAAAAACATTAAGGAGAGAGAAATTAGGAGAGCTACACAATTAATAACAATGAAATTAAAGGTACATAAAATAAGTACAGGTGAGTATACAGTAAGAATAAGAACTATACAATTCACTGAACGTTATATCAGTAGAGAGCCTACCATAGGCCCATGTAAATACGTATAATGTTTATGTCTATTGATGTATATGTGCAGGAAGCTGCACCTCAGCCAATAGAACCCGACTTCAATTAAAGCCTTGATTAAAAGGTAGGCTAAAAGTAAGATTTAAAAAAAAAAAAAGGAGTAGGATTTGAAGATTAATCCAGAGAGATGAACGTATGTTTCATTCAATTAAATTTTATTTACGGTGCCAATTCATAACAAAAGTTATCCCAGGACACTTTACAGAGTAGGTAAAGACCACACTCTATGATTTTTTATGATTTACATAGACCCAACAATTCTCCCATTGAGTACAGTGCACAGTAAAAAACAAAGTGTCAATTTAACTCTTATAGAGTTGAATTTAACTCCGTTTCAGATAACATTTGGTCCCACTCAAAAATAGAGTAAAATTTACTCTATGGCCAGTGTCAAATTTTCAGTGTCAATTATACTCAATTCAGTGTCAAAATTAACAATGAAATGTGTAAAAATATTTAACACCGAGGTTTGTTTACACTGTTCAGAGTATTATGATTACACTTTATAGAGTTAATTTTACTCCAAATGTGGTTCTTAAAATGACACCATAATGTGTAATAATATTTCTCCACAGTGTTATTTTTACATTTTATTATATCTAGGTGATATGTACTATACTACTGAACTGCTTTGATCTAAATAATTAATAATCAAATAGAAATAAAACACAAAAACAAGGTTACAGTCACAACTTCCTTTAATGCTCACCAGATGAAGCAATATGGAACAACAAAAAGAGCTGTGTCATTCACTCCATAGGACATCTGTATGTCAAAAGGCCTGGGATAAGGCAGTTTGTCAACATGAAAGACAACAAAATCTTGCTTTCTCCTTGTTACTTCATACGCATGGAAATGTTCTTGAAAACTTACAGTAAATAAAGGCAAAGTGAGCAGCAACATTTTTTCATGAATTATCACAACGGACTCAATCTGGTAAAAGAGAGGCAGTTCACATTCAACTGCACCACAAATAACCAACTGTTTGCGGTAAATAAAACCATTGTCTTTAGCCCAATTCACTTTCATAACTTGAACACTGGAGGACACTTGCATTGCCTTGACAATTTCAGAACCACCTTTTACCATTTCTAAAGACACCATTTTTCCAGGACCAATGTCTAACCGACTAAAAATTGTTGAAGATCGCCAAATACATGCCATATGATGCTGGTGTTTTTTGGCCAGCGTTTTGGTGATATTTTTAAATGACTTGAGCTGTCTCTTGAAAAAATTATGCTTGCCTTCATAGCGCATGCACCAACTATGAAGTACAGGTCCTATTTTCTGGATGCAGCGGGGATAATGGATAAGAAAATGGTGCTTTGGTAAAAGTTTTTTCAGGGGATACAACATCTTGAACAGTTTGTGGTGTTCCACAATCAAATGTTTTAAATATACACACATTCCTTGAGATACCATGGCAGAAAATACAATGTTTATTATTTGTAGTAATAAAAGAAGTAGGCCCCAATGTTGGTCAGTAAGAGTTACCAAATCTCCAAAGAGGAGTGGAGTATTCCTCAATAAGCACCATGACTGAACCGCATTTAGTCCCAGATCATTAGACTCTCCACCTAAATTCACTGCCACTGGCCTATTGTTTCTCTCCATGAATCCATAATCAAAACTTTGTATTCTTGAATTCAGCTCCTCCAGTGTAACATGTTGTTCTTTAAAATACAAAAACAACAGCTTCAGTTCGTACTGGGCCACTCCCTCCAAAATGTCATGCATCACATCAACTGAGAAGTTCTCAGTAGTGTGAAAATATGTCAGTGAATTCAATAAGCTTGACCTCTTGACACCAAAAACATATGGAAGAGATGGATTATCAGCCATTTCTTGACAGTGAGCTGTGTGGGTGTCTTTTGTGCGCAACACAATTTTTGAAGACTCCTCTGAGAATTCTGTTTGAAAGTCATCTTTTTCAGCTAAACAAAATCTGCAACAGTACCTTGCATTGAACGACTCCACCAGACCAAACAAGCTATGTATGCCTAAATTATCACCAGTAACCTGTACCACACTGCCACGAACACGACCACCGTATAGCGGAATTTCAATACCATCTTTCTCTAAAACTTTAATGTCTCGAACAACAGGAGCAAGAACTTCACTAAAACCGTACCGTTTAAGATCTTGTGCATGAAAAAGGGCACACAGGTGTATGTTGGCCGAAAATGAATTCCATTTTGGAGAGAAGTTTCTTAGGGTAAAATATATTGCACCCAGTTTATGAATGCCTCGCATGGAACCGAGAGGATTTTCAACCTCGAAGTCATCGTAGAACATTTGTATCTGCACTGTTTGCTTTTCAGTTGAAAACAGAGGGTGAGTCTTGAACAATGATCCATCACAAACATCTCTTAGTCTCGAGTCATCAGTGTCTGATTTTTTCAATATTTCTGCAACATACTTACTTTTAAATATCGACTCCAATGTAGATAAAATTGGAACATACATGAATTTATCTTGAACAACCATCTGATCATATGTCCCAGTCTCTTTATTTCGTCTTGTGTCAAATCTGGAGCCAATTACACATTCATCTGGTTCTACAGTTTCCCACTTGCTGGATAAAAATTTGGATCGCTTGTATTCTGAATTAAGAATTGTGAAAGGATTCTCCAACCCATCAAAACATGCTTCAACTTTCTTGCATGTTTCACTTTCTCTTTCATCACTGAATACATGCTGAACAACAGTTTCTTTAGCATGCTGCTGGATATCTTGAACAATCTCTTCCATGGAAATCACAACAGAGTTAACTACACTTTGGCCTACACCCGCTGCCTTTAAATCAGAAATGACAGATGCACAACTATTTACAAGGTCTTCTGCAGATAATGTAGACTCTGCTTCTACATGGTCAGACAACACATCAACATCAGTGGCATTATTTGTGTCAAGAACACTCTGGTCTGGTGAAAAATCACTTTCTCCTACAGAATCAACTGAACCGCTTACGTGGCACTTGTTCAGGTGCTTTCTAAAGCCAGAAAAGCTACCAAAAGAACGTGGGCATCCCACTTGGCCACATTTAAGATGAAGAGTTCGGCTAGTACAGAGACCATGAATTACCTTAAGGTGCTTTATAAGGCTGTTTGGACTCCCATGGTCAGTTCTGCAGAGAAAACACCTCATTGTTTGATCTAAGCAGACATGAATGCATTATTCTTGCTCGCAGTTCTGCAACTCTGGGAGTTTCTTTTGTTTCCCCAACGTCAATGTTGTAGATAGTTGTTTGCAGAAAAGTGAAAAAGTTAGCAAGGGAAGGACTGTACGAGGTACCAAAGATGTAATGGGCCTTAAAGAGTTCGTCAAGGGCTCCCACTGAACCTGTTGCCTTACATGGTAGTGCATACTTGTCAATGACAATAAAGAAGGTGTGGATGCTGCTTCTCGTAGGCCCCTGAGCGAGTAGGTAAGGCTGGCTGCTTTGGCTGATGTTGTTTAGATGCTGCTGTACACTGGTTCCAGCCTACAACCAAACATTAAACAGCAATATTTAGAGACCAATCTCTCGCAATAGATCACTGTACATGAAACTGAAGTGATGAAAAGCATATTACAAACAACTGTCCAGCATACTTTTATGAATTTGATGAGGTGTTCCACAGCCTGACTTGCAGACATCTTCCCTGGCCTCTTCCTACCCTGGGCAGATGGTGGCAGGAGATGAAGGAGCAGCAAGATGGCTGACATGTCACTGTCCCAGCCTAAATGGCAAGAAACATCAGGTTAGCATTAAGATAAAATAGGTTACAATTCATTATATCATTGATATCAAGTCAAGTGTGTTATTGTGCCTGTTTTCAGAAATCATAAAATAAAAGGACAATGTATAAGATATATAAAATATGAAATATTTATGCTACATGTGCGTTGAACTGGCAGAATTACAAACAGTCCCTGTCTTACCATTCTCAACCACAACAGTTGACTCAGCATTCCTCATCAAATATAGGAGCTCTGTGCTCGGTACAAGTCCGTGGCACTCTGTGATTACTTTTGCTTTGAGACTGGTGGGCCAATTTTCCAAAAATTTGTTTGCCGTCAGTTCATCAAACAGCAGCCTGAAATCTTGTTCTATCTGTAATACAAAAACAAAGTGCAAAGAAAGGAGAGATGAGAGACACTGCATGTATGATGCCCACTGTGTGCGCCCACATTTGTGGACTTAAATTATGTTGTGTCATGTCATAGATAATGTGTGTGAGAACTCGACTGAAGTAGCCATGTCCTGCCATTAGTAAGACATTTTCTCAGTTCACAGACACAGATACAACTGTTAACAGGAATCTGCAACTGGTACCCATAACACATGCTGTATGGGATATTTCATTGATTCATCTAATGAAGATGTAGATGTGGACTTACCAGTCCTGGTGTATCGAGAAACCGTGGGAAGACTGAGAAGACATCTGCTGCTCTCTTTTCATCGTTGACCATTGAATGACGATAAATGAAGGTAGCTTTCATCTTCTCACGGACAGTGTCTTCATCAGCAGAGTGTTTCAAAACAGCAATAGCTGCTTCCACTTCCTCATCCGATAACACTTTGTCAGCAGTGAAGGGTCTGGGTTGACCACGGCCTGGCCCACCACCTTGAGACAAAACACAATTTTATTGACTCCTGCCTACACAATTCATCAACATCATATGTAACTGATAAGTATACTTACTCTTGGGAGATCTGCTAGTAGAGGCACCTCTTTCCTCTGCAACTTTTCTTTGAATGGTCTTCAACCGCCATGCAAGGTATCCAGAACCACTCTCTGGATCGTAGTAATGTTCCTGTGTAATTAAACACACGCAGACTGACTATACTATCTACATTTCTAATGGCAATGAAGTGTGTTGTAAGAACTCTTTTACTTACATATCCATGTTGTGAATATGGGTCTGCCAGATATGGAAACAGAGCAACTATCCCCTGTGCGTACATCACCCTGACATTTTTAGGGGGGGATGTCCTAATGTATGAATTCAATGATGACAATCACTCAATTAGACACAATTAAAAACAATCCAATATTAACAATGTCTCTTTAGAGCCTACATGTATGAATCTTGAACCATGTGTTTGTGTCATCTCAGCAGCAAGTATGTTTATCATCTGTCTTCTGGTGGCATCTTGCAGGGATTTGGTTTTTGCATACTCTTGCATGATGTGTTCGCCCCCAGGCTTTGTTGTGAGGATTTTTTCAATCAACTTAAATGGAAACAAAATATACAGTCATAAATGTTTAAACCATACGTACAATGGAGAAATTATAACAGAAAAACACCACCCATCAAATCAAACAGAATCCAGATTAAATTTAACAATGTCCACTACCCACCTCTTTTGCCTCTAAGTTTATGTGGCATGGCCTTTTAGGTTGACTTCCTTCTGCAGCGGCTGCTTCTTCAGGAGGGTCACACATTGTGAAGTTCAGAATAATGGTATCTTCAGATGCTGCTGAGCATGATGATGATGATGACAGAGAAGCATCTGTGCATTAAAGAATATGCACAAAACAAAACAAAAATAGAAATGTTATTACTCCCATCCCAACCTTTAAGTTTAATATGAACACATTTGTGAATGGTCAGTGATTACCAAGTTCTTCATTGCTCAACATGACTCGGAAGGTTCCAGGTGACTCCTTCACTAATTCTTCAAAGACCTCTCCGTCAACTTCTGTGTCAGATTGGTCAAATACCTTCATATTTGGCTGCCTACATTCTGGTATGTTAAATTTTTGGCACACTGAAGTAAAAGAAGGAAAGGGAAAATTATGTTACAGTAACAAGACCATTTCCTTTTGATGAGAATCAAAATCATAACTAAGTGGGGTGAGCCTCATGTCTTCACAAAATGCTATCGAGTTGAAACTTAAGTCAGTATTATTCCCATGCATTTAAAGGCACAGCAGAAACAGTTATCAACTCAGAGGAATGTTTTATGGTGAATTAGGTTATTAAATTAAGTAAAAGGTTGTAATATTGTGTTATCCTGATGTACTCACTAACCTTCTTTCATGAAGGCATCCAATGTTAGGTCAGACAGCCTAACATACTTCTGCTCCCCACCAAATGACACACGGAGCAGCATATTCTATGAAAATAAACAAAGGTAAAAACAAAAAAGCAGTTGAACAAAGAGTTACCCATTAACGTGCTTACATTGTTCCATAACCTGAGCCTACTTACCACAGTCAGAGAAACTAACGTTAGTGCAGGAATCTTGAATATTAGGATAAGGCATTAAATTAAATGCAGATGGAATCGATTCCTTAAATTTAGTTACAGCATTATGAGATAAACATTTAGTGTAGAAACTTTTTCCCAGAGGTGAGTAGTCCTGTAATACGAATTCAAAAGTTATTAAATAATGGTCTGATAAAATAGGATTCTGTGGAAAGACTATTAAGTCATTGATTTCCGCACCATAATCCAAAACAAGGTCTAGGGTGTGATTAAAACAGTGAGTAGGTTTATGTACACTCTGACTAAAACCAATCGAATCTAATAGAGGTATAAACGCAGTACTAAGGCTATTATTAACAAAGTCCACATGACTATTAAAATCTCCTACAATGATTACTTTGTCAGATTTAAGGACTAAATTTGACAGAAATTCAGATAGAAATTCAGAGTATGGACCCGGAGCCCGGTACACTATAACAAGTTTAATTGGCTGCACAGTTTTCCAGGTTGAATGTGAAAGACAAAGAACAAGACTTTCAAAATAATTATAATTTAGTTTAGGTTTAAGGTTGATTAATAGGCCTGAGTCATAAATAGCTGCAACGCCTCCTCCTCGACCACTGCCTCGAGGAATATGAGTATTAATATGACTGGGAGGAGTGGATTCATTTAGGCTAACATATTCTTCAGGACACAGCCATGTTTCAGTCAGACAGAGTAAATCAATATGGTTATCTGATATCAGATTGTTTACTAAAACAGCTTTAGATGACAGAGATTTTATGTTTAAAAGTCCACATTTTATTTTCTGATTATGTTGCATTATCGCAGATTTGGTGTTGATTTGTATCAAGTTTTTCTGTATAGCTCCTCTTCTGTTCATTTTTGATTTAATTAATGTAGATGATCGTGAGGCACACATCATTTATAGGATACTGAGATGGAAAATGCTCCACAGGGAGCGCACAGAGGTGTGTAAGTCTTTGACTGTGCTTCCTGGGCGTCTGTGGTAAGGGCAGCGCAAAGAGGTGTATTAAACTGTGACTCTGCTTCCTTATCCCAACACTGGGATTTAGACCGTTTAGATGTACAGTATTAGCTGCTCCAAATGCTTGGTTCGACTACTGTTAGGTAATTGATGCATGGAAATCTTTATTAGCAGAGAAGAAAAACAGCCACAAATAAATGGACTACAATGAGTGAAACACAAGATTTCTACACAATCTCAAAATTGCACTTACATTGTTATTTTCTACCGGCTGCATGAAGATAAAGAGTACAGACAATGTTTTCATGAACTATAAGTTTAAACTCAGAAACACCAGATTCAAGCTACTGTGCAGTAATAAGTTCAAGGCCCACATGAGCACACAAACAGCCAACACTATGAAATGAAAGGTAATGAGTGGCAATGTCCAGCAACCTCCACCACAGCAGTACCAACTTTGAGTCAAGTGGTGGCAGTATAGTAATAAAAAAGTCTAAACAGGGATCAGGTAACCCTGAAGAATTACCCCCTATAGGATGAGTACATGAGAGAATACTGTAGCTATCAGCTTCAATCATCAACGATCAAGAAGTTGTCTTTCACTTATCAATACCAATGTCTTCTGTCAGTAAAAAAGGATCCACTCTAGCCTTAAGATCACGTTTTGTCAGGAGCTCCGTCTTTGGACTATTTTGTTGTCAGTCCTGTGAGCTATAGCAGATATTTTGCAAGTTCTAATCTAAAAAGCAACTCTGGTGCTTTTTCCACATGTGTATGTCGTATGAGTGTATTATTGGTGAACAGCCTATAAATAAGCTTCTCATAGCTTTGAATACATTTCAGACTAATGATACAAGAAAATGTGATTTACTGTGTCACATAATTCGATGTGTCCTCTGCTCTTTTTTATGAATATCTGTTTCTGTTAAAGGGACAGTTCACCCCAATCTGACGGATGGGAAGGTCACCACCATTAGCCTTCATCAAATAGTAAGTAAGTAAGATTTTATTTATATAGTACATTTTAAAAAAAAAGTTACAAATGTATTCACAGGTTGCACAAAATAAGAAGAATACATAAATAGGTATGGATAAGAGACCTTGGTTGGATGATCCGAGTGGCCTATGGGTGGTATAGGGATGTAAAAGTTCAGAGATATATGAAAGGGGAAGACCGTGTAGGGCCTTAAATGTGATAAGCAGTATCTTGAAACCTGTTATGTACTTTATAGGGAGCCACTAAAGAGATGCAAGGATCGGTGTGATGGGAGATTTACGTTGGATTTAGTTAACAACCTGACTGCAGCGTTTTGCACTAATTGCAGGTGGGAGAGGAAATTGCAATAGTCTAAGCATTAAAAGATGAAGTATGGCTAAGTTATTATAGATTTAAAAATATGATTGTTGTGATGTTGCAGATTTGGGAGAAGCAGGTTTGTACAAGCTTGTTTATGTGGGGATCAGAGTTTATATTCTAGTCAAAGGTTACACCCAGGTTTCTTGAGGAGGGTTTCACATCGGTGGCCAATGCAGGATTTTACGTTGGAGGCAAAGTTATGAGAACCAACAACAAAGGACCTAACTTTTGTCTGAGTTTAGATGAAGGAAACTGAGTAGGGGTAGAGGTAACATGTACTGTATAGGGAGAAAAGGATGGGACCAAGGATTGAACCCTGTGGGATTCCACAGAATAAAGGGGCAGAAGAGGACACAAAATTGTCAATAAAAGACTCGGTGATATTGATACAGTTGTTTGCATAGGAGTTAGACAGGTTATCATTGTGCACATTAAAAAAGTAAGAAATCCAGATTTTGAGATAAAATGAGATTGTTAAGAATTTAAGTCTTTTTTTAAACCAATCTTGTGTTGTGATGGTGTTAAGCATGTGTTGTTGGTCTGTTGTTAATCATACCAAAGATTAAAACTGACAGAAGAATGAGCAGGCTCAGCCAGAGGAGCAGAGGGTTGTATCCTGGCAGAGGGAGAAACAGAATTGCGCAGGATAGATACATTAATGCATGGCCCGTATGCAGCTTAATGTCAGGCTGGAAAAACAATGCAACGAATGAGGTTTGATGTCAGTTGCTTAACTCCCTCACCATTTGTAAAGTAAATCTTGTAAATCTTAAATCTTGATATGACATAATCTGACTGTGCAGGTCAAACTTTGCTCATGGGTTTCCTTCCACTGCTGTGGCTCCTATAACTCAGCCTGGTTCCATGCTCATCATGACTCTGCTGTATGTCACTCAAATCTTAAATAACCTAACAGCTGGGGAACACTTGGATACGGACATCTGGTCACATTAAATCTGCTCAAACTTGTTGCCTATATTGCTAGAGGCAACCTCTCCACAACTGGTGTGTATGTGTGTTGGGCGTATGAGCTGTTGGTTGGTAAGGAGTAAGGAGCGGCTGCTGGTAAGTGTGTGTATCAAAGCTGCAGTGGAAACACAGGATTACTCTATCATTATCTTTTTTTATGAATGTACTTTTAGATTAATTTAATCAATGTACTAAATCTGCTTTTTGTTTTTTATTGTTAAATTAATTTAGTCAATGTAATAAATCTGCTTTTTGTTTTTTTATTGTTAAATTAATTTGGTCAATGTACTAAATCTGCTTTTTTTTTTTTTTAAATAATTTAGTCAATGTAATAAATCTGATTTTTATTTATTTTTAAATTAATTTAGTAAATGTAATAAATCTGATTTTTATTTATTTTTAAATTAATTTGGTCAATGTACTAAATCTATTTTTTATTTGTTTATTTTTAAATTAATTTAGTCAATGTACTAAATCTACTTTAGTACATTGACTAAACCAACGTAACGTGTGGAGTCCCCCAAGGTTCAATCTTGGGGCCGACTTTATTTAATATCTATATGCTCCCACTAGGACAAATCATGCAAAATAATAACATTGACCACCATTGCTATGCCGATGACACCCAAATCTATGTAGCGCTATCACCAAATGACTATCGCCCCATAGATCTTCTGTGCCAGTGCATTGAGCAGGTCAAACACTGGATGTGCCAAAATTTCCTTCAACTAAATGAGGATAAAACTGAGATAATTGTTTTTGGTGCTAAGAAAGAAAGGTCTAAAGTCATCCAACACCTTCAATCACTGTCCCTGAAAACCTCAAATAAAGCCAGAAATCTTGGGGTTATTATGGATTCTGATTTAC
Organism: Echiichthys vipera; assembly: GCF_963691815.1. NCBI lineage: Eukaryota > Metazoa > Chordata > Actinopteri > Perciformes > Trachinidae > Echiichthys > Echiichthys vipera. Next base: position 10,761,353 of record NC_139825.1, on the reverse strand, counting down.
ATTTCGACAGTCACATCAAATCAGTAACAAAATCGGCCTACTATCACCTTAAAAATGTAACAAGACTTAGAGGGCTCATGTCAGCTCAAGACTTAGAAACACTTGTCCATGCCTTTATAACCAGTAGGCTAGACTACTGTAACGGTCTCCTTGCAGGTCTTCCCAAAAAAACTGTCAGGCAGCTACAGCTCGTTCAGAACGCTGCTGCTAGAGTTCTAACAAAGACCAAAAAATGTGAGCACATTACACCAATTCTTAAATCATTACACTGGCTTCCTGTACGTCAGAGAATTGATTTCAAAATCCTCCTGCTCACATATAAATCACTTCATGGTCTAGGGCCGAGGTATATCACTGATATGCTCCCACTACATAAGCCTTCTAGATCACTAAGATCCTCTGAGACCAATCTGTTAGTGGTTCGCAGAGTAAACTCAAATCAAGGGAAAGCATCTTTCAGTCATTATGCAACAAACAGCTGGAATAAACTTCCTGAAGATTTGAGACTTTCACCCACTCTGACCACTTTTAAAACTAGACTGAAAACTTTTATGTTCACCTTAGCTTTCTGCTAAATCTTGGCACTTTTAACGTCCGCACTGTTTTGATTATTGTCTATGTTTTTATTCTCTTTGTCTTCCTGTAATGCATTTGAATTCATGACATGTTGTGCTGTGAAGCACTTTGAGTCTGCCTTGTGTATGAAAAGTGCTATACAAATAAAGCTGCCTTGCCTTGCCTTGCCTTACATTCATAAATCAAAACCAATAACGAGGTTGCCGTAGTGACGATAAACAGGAAGAGACTGAGTGACATTAGCTGTCCTCCTGGATGCCTCTATGTTTAGTTGGTCATGACGGTGTCAAACATAACGTTACCTATCTGATCAGTCTGTGTAGTTTTGTTTCAGTAAATGTGTCTGTCGCGTTCTGTTTGTTGCTTGTTGTTACGGTAACAGGAAGAGAGAGAGTAACCGCTTAACATTTAAACATCAGCTAGTTCTACTAAAGCACTCACAGCTCTCCTTCTTTCAGCCGCTTTCTCGCTAATTCCATAGTGTTAAACGTTACGCGCTGTTAGCCAATTTAGCTTAGCAGTTAGCTTCATGGCTGGTGATGGCTTCCCCCGCGCTCTCTCCTGCTCTCTCTTGCTCTCTCTTGCTCGGAGTGTCTTATGTTTAGCTACTCCTCTGCCTCCTTTAGTGATAATGGTAAATGTAATAAGTGTAGTGTATTTGTAGCGCTGGAGGCGAGGCTCAGTGAGTTAGAGGCACAGCTCCACACCATGGAAGCTCAGTCTTGTGCTACGGTAGCTAGCCGGCCACCTATAACTTTAGCCGGAGCAAAGCCACATAGTGTAGCGTTAGCTTCTGCTAGCCCTCCCCCGGCAATCCCTGAGCATCCAGTGTCCTCCTGGGTGACTGTGAGAGGAAAGCATAGTTCTAAATCAAAGCCCATGGTTAACCATTCACCCGTTCACGTTTCAAACAAGTTTTCTCCACTCAGTGACACGCCTGCTGAGGAAACAACACTGGTTATTGGCAGGTTTCACATCGGTGGCCAATGCAGGATTTTACGTTGGAGGCAAAGTTATGAGAACCAACAACAAAGGACCTAACTTTTGTCTGAGTTTAGATGAAGGAAACTGAGTAGGGGTAGAGGTAACATGTACTGTATAGGGAGAAAAGGATGGGACCAAGGATTGAACCCTGTGGGATTCCACAGAATAAAGGGGCAGAAGAGGACACAAAATTGTCAATAAAAGACTCGGTGATATTGATACAGTTGTTTGCATAGGAGTTAGACAGGTTATCATTGTGCACATTAAAAAAGTAAGAAATCCAGATTTTGAGATAAAATGAGATTGTTAAGAATTAACATTTAAACATCAGCTAGTTCTACTAAAGCACTCACAGCTCTCCTTCTTTCAGCCGCTTTCTCGCTAATTCCATAGTGTTAAACGTTACGCGCTGTTAGCCAATTTAGCTTAGCAGTTAGCTTCATGGCTGGTGATGGCTTCCCCCGCGCTCTCTCCTGCTCTCTCTTGCTCTCTCTTGCTCGGAGTGTCTTATGTTTAGCTACTCCTCTGCCTCCTTTAGTGATAATGGTAAATGTAATAAGTGTAGTGTATTTGTAGCGCTGGAGGCGAGGCTCAGTGAGTTAGAGGCACAGCTCCACACCATGGAAGCTCAGTCTTGTGCTACGGTAGCTAGCCGGCCACCTATAACTTTAGCCGGAGCAAAGCCACATAGTGTAGCGTTAGCTTCTGCTAGCCCTCCCCCGGCAATCCCTGAGCATCCAGTGTCCTCCTGGGTGACTGTGAGAGGAAAGCATAGTTCTAAATCAAAGCCCATGGTTAACCATTCACCCGTTCACGTTTCAAACAAGTTTTCTCCACTCAGTGACACGCCTGCTGAGGAAACAACACTGGTTATTGGCAGCTCCATTCTGAGAAACGGGAACTTAGCGACACCAGGGACCATAGTAAAATGCCTGCCAGGGGCCATAGCGGGCGACATTGAGCCCTATTTGAAACTGCTGGCTAAGAATAAACGTAAATATGGTAAGATTGTTATTCATGTCGGCAGTAATGACACCCGATTACGTCAATCGGAGGTCACTAAAATTAATGTGGAGTTGGTGTGTTCTTATGCAAAAACTATGTCGGACTCCGTAATTTTCTCTGGTCCCCTGCCCAACTTGAGTTGCAATGACATGTATAGCCGCATGTCATCATTCCGTCGCTGGCTGTCTGGATGGTGCCCGGTAAATAATGTGGGCTTCTTAGATAATTGGCAGTCTTTCTGGGGAAAACCTGGTCTTATTAGGAAAGATGGTATTCATCCTACTTTGGAGGGTGCCGCTCTCATATCTAAGAACCTGGACGCAGTTGTTAGCGGTCTAAAACCATGCCAACCCAGTGTTGGGATCAGGAAGCAGAGTCACAGTTTAATACACCACTCGACGCTCCCTGTGGAGTATTTTCCAGCTCAGTATGGTATACAAACACTGTGTGCCCCACGATTATCTAAATTAACCAGATCAAAAATGAACAGAAGAGGCGCTATACAGAAAAACTTGATACAAAACAACACAAAATCTGCGATAATGCAACAAAATCAGAAAATAAAATGTGGACTTTTAAACATCAGATCTCTGTCATCTAAAGCTGTATTAGTAAATGATCTGATATCAGATAATCATATTGATTTACTCTGTCTGACTGAAACCTGGCTGTGTCATGAAGAATATGTTAGCCTAAATGAATCCACTCCTTTCATTCATTCATCTTCAACCGCTTATCCCGGGGTCGGGGTCGCGGGGGTGCTGGAGCCGATCCCAGCTGACATCGGGCGTGAGGCGGGGTACACCCTGGACAGGACGCCAGTCTATCACAGGGCACATAGAGACGTACAGAGACAGACAACCATTCACACCTACGGGCAATTTTAGACTCATCAATTAACCTAACACTCCTCCCACTCATATTAATACTCATATTCCTCGAGGCAGTGGACGAGGAGGAGGCGTTGCAGCTATTTATGACTCAGGCCTATTAATAAACCCTAAACCTTAACTAAATTATAATTCATTTGAAAGTCTTGTTCTAAGTCTTTCACATTCAACCTAGAAAACTGTGCAGCCAATTAAACTTGTTATAGTGTACCGGGCTCCGGGTCCATACTCTGAATTTCTGTCTGAATTATCAGAGTTTCTGTCAAATTTAGTCCTTAAATCTGACAAAGTAATCATTGTAGGAGATTTTAATATTCACGTGGACGTTGTTAATAATAGCCTTAGTACTGCGTTTATCCCTCTATTAGATTCGATTGGTTTTAGTCAGAGTGTACATAAACCTACTCACTGTTTTAATCACACCCTCGACCTTGTTTTGGCTTATGGTGTGGAAATCAATGACTTAATAGTCTTTCCACAGAATCCTATTTTATCAGACCATTATTTAATAACTTTTGAATTCGTATTACAGGACTCCTAACCTCTGGGCAAAAGTTTCTACACTAGATGTTTATCTGATAGTGCTGTAATTAAATTTAAGGAATCGATTCCATCTGCATTTAATTTAATGCCTTATCCTAATATTCAAGATTCCTGCACTAACGTTAGTTTCTCTGAAATTGATCACCTTGTTGACAGTGTTGCAGGCTCACTACGAACAACACTTGACTCTGTTGCTCCGTTAGAAAAGAAGATAATGAAACAGAGGAAGTTAGCTCCGTGGTATAACTCACAAACCCGGAATTAAAACAAGTATTGCGAAAATTGGAAAGTAAATGGCGCTCCACTAAATTGGAGTAATCTCGCTTAGTTTGGAATGAAAGTTTATGAACATATAGGAACTCATCTTTAATAGAGGAGAATAAGAACAATCCTAGATTTCTTTTCAGCACTGTAGCCAGGCTGACAGAGAGCCACAGCTCTACTGAGCCATGTATTCATATAACCCTCAGTAGTAACGACTTCATGACCTTTTTTAATGACAAAATTATAACTATTAGAGACAAAATGAACTCGCTTTGCACCAAATTTTCTTCAAACCCAGAAACCAACTGTACGACCTGATATGTTCTTGGACTGCTTTTCTACAATTGACCTTAACAAATAAACCTCTACTATTTCAGCATCAAAGCCCTCTACTTGTCTCCTAGACTCTATTCCAACTAGGTTACTTAAAGAAGTGTTACCTTTAGTTAGCACTCCTGTATTAGATATGATAAACATGTCTTTATCAGCAGGTTATGTACCACAGTCTTTTAAAGTAGCTGTAATTAAACCTCTTCTTAAAAAGCCCAGTCTTGATCCTGAGGTACTAGCCAAATACAGACCTATATCTAACCTTCCTTTTCTCTCTAAGATCCTCGAAAAATTAGTCGCCAATCAGCTGTGTGACTTTTTACATAATAATGAGTTATTTGAGGACTTCCTGTCAGGATTTAGAGTGAATCATAGCACTGAGACAGCACTGGTAAAAATTACTTACGACCTTCTAATAGCTTCAGACGAAGGACTTGTCTCTGTACTTGTTTTACTAGATCTTAGTGCAGCCTTCGACACTATTGACCATCACATCCCGCTAAAGAGACTGGAGCATCTAATTGGCATTAAAGGAACCGCACTGAGCTGGTTTAAGTCATGTTTATCAGATAGATCTCAGTTTGTACATGTTAATGACAAATCCTCCATGCACACTAAAGTCAGTCACGGAGTCCCACATGGTTCTGTCCTGGGACCGATTCTATTCACCTTATATATGCTCCCCTTAGGAAATATTATAAGGAAGCACTCCATAATCTTTCATTGTTATGCTGATGATACACAATTATATTTGTCGATCAAACCAGACAAAACTGATCAGTTAGATAAACTTCAAATGTGCATTAAGGAAATAAAAAGCTGGATGACCTGCAATTTTCTGATGTTAAACTCAGACAAAACTGAAGTTATTGTACTTGGCCCCAAAGGCCTCCGAAACTCAATAGCTAAAGACATTTTTACTCTGGATGATGTTGTGTTGTCCTCCAGCACCACAGTAAGGAATCTGGGTGTTATTTTTGATCAGGATATGTGCTTCGATTCTCACATAAAACTAACAACAAGGACTGCATATTTTCACCTCCGTAATATTGCGAAAATTAGGAACGTTTTGTTTCAGAAAGATGCAGAAAAACTAGTCCATGCATTTGTTACTTCTAGGCTGAACAACTGCAACTCCTTATTATCAGGCTGCTCCAATAAGTCTGTTAATAGTCTCCAGTTGGTCCAAAATGCTGCAGCTCGTGTACTAACTAAAACAAACCAAAGAGAACATATTTCCCCTGTATTAGCTTCTTTGCACTGGCTACCTGTAAAATCTAGCATAGAATTTAAAATCCTCCTCATTACCCACAAAGCTCTTATTGGTCAGGCTCCGTCGTATCTTAAAGAGCTCATAGTACCGTATTACCCGACTAGATCGCTGCGCTCTGAGAATGCAGGGCTACTCGTCGTTCCTAGAGTCTCCAAAATTAAAATGGGAGGCAGAGCTTTCAGCTACCAACCTCCTCTCCTGTGGAACCAACTCCCAAGTGTTATCCGGGAGGCAGACAATGTCCCTATATTTAAGAGTAAACTTAAAACTTTCCTCCTTGATAAAGCTTACAGCTAGGGCTTATGAGCCCTTAGCAATGTTGTTATTTTTAAGCTGAGTTTGTTCTGCTTACTTATGCTGCTATAGGCCTAGTCTGCCAGGGGATAATACTTTTCCCGATACTCTGAGCTTCTCTCCTCTCTGTCTGTATCATAAATGTCTCATCAATGCATGTTACTAATTCAACTTCTTCCCCGGAGTTTTTTGTGCTTTGTCGTCTCGCAGGTCTCTGCTGATCGTGGTGGTGCCTGCTGCCGTGGTCCTGCATGACGCTTCCTGCTACTATAATAATTTTAATTTTAATTTTAATTGAATTGAATTGAGCCAGACTATATAAACAAGTCCACAGGAAGTTTGGAGGATTTTCATTTTTACTGTTTAGGAGCCATGATTGGCCAGAGTCCTTACGCATTTAAGCAATGCTACACATATTAGTCCAGTGCTCCAATCCCTTCACTGGCTTGTAGTCCACTAAATGGGTTTGGGCCCCTCAGTAATTTGCTGACCTGCTCAATGCCAATCTCTCAGTTTTATGAATAGTTACTATTTCCGTGGTTTGTGTCCGTGGCATTTGTCGTTTGATTTGGTTTCATATTGTATTGTACTACAGTGTATTTATTACATTATACTCTACATGTTACTTGCTGCACATTTGCACATTCCTTTGCCATTATTTGGCACATTCCACCTCTTCTTCTTCTCTTATATTTTAAAACAGATATCGCACATACTTTTTATTGTGATTATCTACTTTATAATCATGATTTTTTGACTTGCATTACTTTTTTTTCTTTTCTTTTCTTTTACTACATGTTTTTTGACCATCATGCACCAAAATACCAAAGCAAATTCACTGTGTGAAGACCCTCTAAGCAATAAACCTTATAATTCTGATTCTGATTATGACAAAATGTGCTATAGAAAATAAAACTGCCTTTTTATTTATTTATTTCTTTTACCCCAATTTCAATGAAGTTGGGACGTTGTGTTAAACGTAAATAAAAACAGAATACAATTATTTGCAAATCCTTTTCAACCTATATACCATTGGATACACTACAAAGACAGAAATTTAATGTTCAAACTGATCATTTTTATTGTATACCGAGTTTGGCCACTTTGTGAACAACTGCTTTAGCAAATAGTCCGACATTTTAAGAACAACGTTTCTCAACGTACAATTGCAAGATATTTTAATATTGATATTATCAAAAGACTCAGAGAATCTGGAGAAATCTCTCAGTGTAAGGGGTAAGGCCGAAAACCAACATTGAATGCTTGTGACCTTTGATCCCTCAGGCGGCACTGCATTAAAAACTGACATCATATTACCACGTGGGCTCAGGAACACTTGCCCCTGTCCCAGCTTTTTGTGAATATTTAAAAAAATAAATAAATAAATAAATGTATCAGTTTGAACAGTAAATATCTTGTCATTGGAGTGTATACAATTGAACATAGAATGAAAAGGATTTGCAAATCGTTGTATTCTGTTATTGTTTACATTTTAGACATTCCAAACGTAATTAGAATCAGGGTTGTATAATGAAGACAGTAAGAAATGCATCATATTTGTTCAAGCCTATAAACATTTTGAGCAATTAAGTTTTTAACATGGTTAGAAACGGTTACTTTTAGTGTTACAGGACACGGTGGGATGTGTTGGTGTGTGCAGTCACATCCAGACACTGTGTGAATGTAGCAGCTTAGAGCCGTAGCTCTACCTATAGCCACATGCCTCATCTATTCTCCCTAAACTTCATCCAGGCTCTTCACTGGCTTCTAGGAATGCAATTGGCAAATTGTGTGTGCATGTGTGTGTTTGGGTGTTAGGTGTTGTCATGTGAATGCGCATGCATCTTAGCCATGACCTTGTGCACAGGTGGGACAGCTCAAAGGTAGACCGGTGCTCTAAGGAATGAGGAAATGTTTACATTGTAACAATGTGGAGTGCTGTTTGCAATGTTACACACACACACACACACACACACACACACACACACACACACACACACACACACACACACACACACACACACACACACACACACACACACACACACACACACATCATAAATCCCATCTCCATTGAAAGAACTCGGAGCCTGCTTCTTGTCTAACCTAATTTCTCATGTCAAGGCTCATGTTGACACACTACTCATCTATCACAGATTAGAATGAATTGGGGTGTTTGGGACAAGGGAACGTTCCATGTGAGGAGTGTTTGCTTTCACACACAACTTCATAACATTTAACCAAACCAGAGGACATGGATTGATTTCACAGTTGAAAGATGTGACTGAACAATGTGCCCAGTATATGATCCACAACAAAGTAAATGAATGGGAGGTCATTCAAGGATGTCTTACCATCTGGATAGTTTAAAGCTTTCTGGTCTGAGGGTCTATGTTAGCCTTTACTGTTTTTTTGGCTGTAGCTATGTCGTTAATTGTTTTCAGTAGATATAAAAGCTTTTACTGTCAACAGAAAACAACTGAACAAGAACAATTTATTCCATTTTTATACAGCTTTCCTTTAAAAAAGATGATGCTTGGGGGCAGAATGATTACAAAACAGAGTCATGCCATTGTATCCCCTTTAAAGTTGGCTAATGTGTTGGCAAAAAGTGGTCTATTTTCACATTACAGGCACATCATCATCCATACAACAGATGTAAGTTCAACATTCAATGTAATCTCAGCTCCTTTAAAATGCCTCGGTCTTTAGTTCGCTCACTTGCTAGTGAATGTTTTCTTTCCAGGTGCTGGATAGATAGTTTAGCTAGAGGGGTTGTTTATTAACTGCTGGTAACAGAGTTGAAAGGAGTGGAGAGACCGAACCAAATAGTGTTTGTGTCATTAAACCAACACTAGCTAAAATAAGCTAAGATGCTCAGTGACTGTGTGTTTGTTAGTGAGTTTTTTTCTCATTACTCTTACTGTGTCATTTGTTTTAGTGAAAACATTGAACATATTCATGTATTCCATTTTGCCAATTCATAATGAAATGCATCCTCCAAGTGTCAACTAGTATAAAGAGAACCATGATACGCCCGTGCTGTTTGCAGCTGTTGTGTCAGAGATTTAGGTCAGTGATTGTTCCACTCCAGATACTTTAGATATCCACACCTGAGCACACAGAGTAGTGAGATCACTAACGCACAATATTTGTCCTATGACAAAATAAACCTGGATTACACCTTATGTAACATACAATGGTTGTATAGGCCTATTCTGCACTCAAATTGTAATAACACTATAGGTTGTGATTAAAAAAAGAATATACCTTTACAGAGATTTAAAATAATTGAAGACGTTTAAGGACATACAGAAAGGGATACTTTGGTGATTTTAGTCCAGCCCTGTGCAATGGCAGTGTGTGCAGATGGATGGTGTTTGGCTTCCCTCCGTGGCAGAAATCCCCATGCAGCAGAGCAGCAGAAGTCGGAGCTACATGTGCTGCGGCCACAGTGGCACCAAACACATTTTCATCTGCACACTTTCTGAATTTATACCAGCAAAATATTGAAGTACCACTTTGCATTTTGAGATACTACTGCTTATTAAACAACGGATCACATGAGCTCATTGTTTGGGTTTTCCAGCCTAAAACGTTGTTTTTTTCCCCCACTCTCACCGTTCTCATTAGTGTCATGTTTTGCCACATCAGGCATCGGTTTACATGAAAAAGCTGTGATTACCCACTGTACACAACCTGCTCAGCAACAAACAGCAGACAACCACAGTTAGAGACCAGCTGTTGGTGAACAGTGAAACCACTTATCTCCGTCAGGAGTCGTAGAGACCAAAAACAGAGCTAAAAGAAAGTTCATATTGGACTTACATTTGCCAGATGACAGAAGCATGAATGCTAATGTTGCTCTGTAAATGGGCAACTGTTTAACAAGTTGGCCAAAAAGTCCATTATTGCATGTTTAAGTTTGTTTTTCTTATAATTCAAAGGAACCTTTTTCTTATTTTATACTTGTACCTTTCCTTTGTTTCTATCTATAATCAACTGATCACAAGATTGAGAATCCCCAAGTTAAACCCACAACTCTCCTCTCCACTTTGCAGTGACTATGTTTACTTCTGACACTTAAGAACATTTTTCTGTTATTATATACAGTACTAAGTGATATGTACATGACTACATCTGTCACCATTTTGGAGTTTGTTTTAATTTCGACCACAACATTATTTCTGATAAGTAAATACAGCAAAATGAGCCAGAAAGTAAAACTTGAATGTGGCAACAACACATAATGATACAAGGGAGACAGATACTTGGTATACACCCACTTGATACTATGATGAGCAAACCTCAGCCTATCTTTGACATGTGCATGGCTAAGTCCTAAAACATGCAGGCTGTGACAGGAAGTGGTCAGATCAATAAAGTCAAAATCAATGAAGTAAGAGAACAACTAAAGCTAGCAAATAGGTTAATCTGTGTGACCTTACATTTAGAGACCTTCACATGCCTGCAGGGTTAAACAAGGATGAGTGAACTGACAGCATATTGGTCAGTGTCATCACTTCAAAGAGGTGGTACGTATGTTTGTGTGTGTGTGTGTGTGTGTGTTGGGAGTGTATGGCTTTGTTTATCTTTTTGTTGACCCTTAGAGGAGCATATGGCAGCCAACACAAAGCCCTACGACAACTCCTATCAATACTGATACTGCCTAACTGTTCCTCTCAAAGGTGAATAACAGGACACTCAGGCATGCATGGGCACACTCACACACACACATACACACACACACAGCTCCAGACCCCCACCCCCCCTTATTTACAGCCCCCTCAGCTTGCTTCTTATCCTTTCAATTTCAGATCAGGTCTTTTCACCCAGAGCAGGCAGCAGCTGGATGACTTACTCTCAGAGGGAGGCAGCATGACAACACACACACACACACACAAGCAGAACCATAACCATAGCAGAACCGATAAAGAGAGCATTTCCCCCACCAAAACACCTATTAAGTGATTATGCCTGTGCTCTTTTTGGACCTATTTTGATTGAGAAACAAGAGCTTTAATTCTCACATACTGAAGCTTGACTTATTCTTCTGTGATGACAGATCTGCAAAACCCGTTTTTTGTGTGTTTTTTGTCTGCCACAGGGAACGGATGTGTGGCTGCAGGTTTGACTGGCCTTTTGACAGTAAATAGTTAAGAACAGTACCAAAGGGCAATTACTTACTCTCTGTGGGTGGGCATTCTTCAGTACTGTATGTGTCTGTGTGTGTGTGTTTGTTTGTGTGCGTGTGTGTGTATGTGTGTGTTTGTGTGAGAAAGAGAGAGTGGTTCCCTGTCCATGTTCACAAATGACACAAATCCACAGAGCCCCATTTAATAAGATTTTATGTCAGTGTTCCCGATCTGATTGGATTTTTGCTTTTAGATGTTTTATTATAGAAAGTGTAAGAAACCCATGACTAAAATAATCATAAGTTATGTCATTGTGAAAATAAATGATTCCCTTTTTTGCTGGGATCCCCTGAAACCCCCTAAAGGACCCATGAGGGTCCCTGGACCCCACTCTGAGAACCCCTAGGTTAGAATGCCATTTAAAAATGTTTTTAAAACTTGATGACTTCTACTAAAAATAGACAATGCATGCTGCATGATGAGCACAGACTGAGGGTATACAGTATGCTATGTACCAGTAAATTAATGCATTGGGTAAAAAATAATTTGTGTGTGTGTGTGTGCGGCTGAAGTGCATACCTTGACCTTGACTGTCATGACAGATTTCCCTCTGCAGCCTGCAAGTGAATACATAGTTTCCAAGACACAGGCAGAGGACCTGAAGTAACTCTGCCTGCCCCCACATGCCTGTGAAACAAGTGTCTTTTTATACCTCCAGGGCCATTTGTGTGTGTGAGAGGATACATTTGTTTGTCTTGGGGAAGTAGCAGAGACCAGAGTACACTCTCACACCTTTCCAAAGGTAAAAGCCCCAGATGAGTCAGTGCGAGTGCTGCAGTTCAGCTATGTTCAGATAAGTGCTGGAAACCAAAGCAAAGACTAAACAATATGTCATGTTTCCCTCTGTGAGCTCATGAGGCTTTAGATGACTCATCTGCTGAAAAGGTTTGGACGGATTAACACTTGAAGGGATATGGTTACCTGTGTGTGTGTGTGTGTGTATGTGGGGTGGGGGTGGGGGGCATGGTCATTGCCTTTACAACTCTCCTTGCGAACCACCTTATACTTTTGAGGTGGGAGGAGGCTGTTCCATCCTCAATCTCCCACTGGATACAGGATGTGTTGTCTAACCTGAATCTTGCTAAAATCATAGGTGCGCTGTGTACAATGAACAGATTTTGATAAAAAGACATGTTATAGAGTAGGGTTGCAATTGATTGCATTCATCCTTTAGTTATGTTTTCAGTTACTTACCTTAACTGTTCTCAAATAAGGTAAGACTTACTTGTTATTCTGTTAGGGTCTGTTTATCTGCACTTTAATCCTAAAACACTTATTGTTTAATATTTCACCTTTTTGATGCTCTATCATTGATATCTTATATTGATACTGTAATTTTGGGACAATCTGCTACAAGAATTTCCTTCCTTCCTTAATCCAGGATTAATAGAGTTCTATTTTATCCTATATTATCTTTCAATATATCATCTGGTATATAAAATAAAATATAATCTAGAAATAAAATTGAATCCCTGAATCTATCAAATGCTCTTTTAATTATGTTTGTTTATCTTCAGGGGAGTGAACTGTATACTTCAGTTTACCTTCTCCAGAAAGAGTGTTTTTATTTATTTTCATGTCATCTTTATTTGATCGGGAAAAAGACTGGCCGAGACAGGCAGTGACACAATTAACATATGAAACATATGAATGTGGAAATCCTTTTGGTACTGGGCTGTGACAATAGTTGCATGCATCTCAGCTTACTTTTTGTGTTTGTATATACAATTTCAGAAAATAATGAAGAATGCTTCCAGAGCCAAAGGGTTAGGGTAAATCTTGTAATTATTCAAGTAACAATCCAAAATCGTATTAAATACAATATAAGCATTACATAATAATCACATAAAATAAGCAAATCCTCACAATTCAGAAGCTGAAACCAGCAACCATTTGGCATCCTGCTGGTAATTGATTTGAAGGTTTATTTTTTTTAATAATTAACAAATTGTTTTGGCACTAATTCTGCAGCTGTGTGTGTGTGTGTGTGTGTGTGTGTGTGTGTGTCAATCAAGTCAAAATTATTTATATAGCACAATTCAACAGCAAGGCAATTAAACAGAGCTTCACACAGAACATTTAAAGACATTTCAAAGAAACATATCAATCACATATAAAATGGTATTTTAATAAAATAAATAAGAAATCAGGAGAAGTAAGTACAGTACATGCAGTTAAAATTATTTACTGTAAAGCAGTGGCAAACAGAAAAGTCTTCCAGATTTGTGGAGCATAAAAACTGAACGCTGCCTCTCCATGTTTAGTCCTGACTCTGGGGACACAGAGCAGACCTTTCCCATGTTTAGTCCTGACTCTCTGGGGACACAGAGCAGACCTTTCCCATGTTTAGTCCTGACTCTGGAGAACAGGGTAGACCTGTCCCACGTTTAGTTCTGACTCTGGGGACACAGAGCAGACCTTTCCCATGTTTAGTCCACAGCGCAGACCTTTCCCATGTTTAGTCCTGACTCTGGGGACAGAGAGCAGACTTGTCCCATGTTTAGTTCCGACTCTGGGGACACAGAGCAGACTTGTCTCCATGTTTAGTCCTGACTCTGGGGACACAGAGCAGACCTTTCCCATGTTTAGTCCTGACTCTCTGGGGACACAGAGCAGACCTTTCCCATGTTTAGTCCTGACTCTGGAGAACAGGGTAGACCTGTCCCACGTTTAGTTCTGACTCTGGGGACACAGAGCAGACCTTTCCCATGTTTAGTCCACAGCGCAGACCTTTCCCATGTTTAGTCCTGACTCTGGGGACAGAGAGCAGACTTGTCCCATGTTTAGTTCCGACTCTGGGGACACAGAGCAGACTTGTCTCCATGTTTAGTCCTGACTCTGGGGACACAGAGCAGACCTTTCCCATGTTTAGTCCTGACTCTGGGGACACAGAGCACACCTGTCCCATGTTTAGTTCTGACTCTGGGGACACAGAGCAGACCTGTCCCATGTTTAGTTCTGACTCTGGGGACACAGAGTAGACCTGTTTCCATGTTTAGTCCTGACTCTGGGGACACAGAGCTGACCTGTCCCATGTTTAGTCCTGACTCTGGGGACACAGAGCTGACCAGTCTCCATGTTTAGTCCTGACTCTGGGGACACAAAGCAGACTTGTCTCCATGTTTAGTCTTGACTCTGGGGAAACAGAGCAGACCTTTCCCATGTTTAGTCCTGACTCTGGGGACACAGAGCAGACCTTTCCCATGTTTAGTCCTGACTCTGGGGACACAGAGCAGACCTTTCCCATGTTTAGTCCTGACTCTGGGGACACAGAGCAGACCTGTCCCATGTTTAGTCTTGACTCTGGGGACACAGAGCAGACCTATCCCATGTTTAGTCCTGACTCTGGGGACACAGAGCACACCTGTCCCATGTTTAGTTCTGACTCTGGGGACACAGAGCAGACCTGTCCCATGTTTAGTTCTGACTCTGGGGACACAGAGCAGACCTGTCCCATGTTTAGTTATGACTCTGGGGACACAGAGTAGACCTGTTTCCATGTTTAGTCCTGACTCTGGGGACACAGAGCTGACCTATCCCATGTTTAGTCCTGACTCTGGGGACACAGAGCTGACCAGTCTCCATGTTTAGTCCTGACTCTGGGGACACAGAGCAGACTTGTCTCCATGTTTAGTCTTGACTCTGGGGAAACAGAGCAGACCTTTCCCATGTTTAGTCCTGACTCTGGGGACACAGGGCAGACCTGTCCCGTGTTTAGTTCTGACTCTGGGGACACAGAGCAGACCTTTCCCATGTTTAGTCCACAGAGCAGACCTTTCCCATGTTTAGTCCTGACTCTGGGGACACAGAGCAGACCTTTCCCATGTTTAGTCCTGACTCTGGGGACACAGAGCAGACCTGTCCCATGTTTAGTCTTGACTCTGGGGGACACAGAGCAGACCTATCCCATGTTTAGTCCTGACTCTGGGGACACAGAGCACACCTGTCCCATGTTTAGTTCTGACTCTGGGGACACAGAGCAGACCTGTCCCATGTTTAGTTCTGACTCTGGGGACACAGAGCAGACCTGTTTCCATGTTTAGTCCTGACTCTGGGGACACAGAGCTGACTTGTCCCCATGTTTAGTCCTGGGGACACAGAGCAGACCTTTCCCATGTTTAGTCCTGACTCTGGGCACACAGAGCAGACCTGTCCCATGTTTAGTCCTGACTCTGGGGATAGAGAGCAGACTTGTCCCATGTTTAGTTCTGACTCTGGGGACACAGAGCAGACTTGTCTCCATGTTTAGTCCTGACTCTGGGGACACAGAGCAGACCTTTCCCATGTTTAGTCCTGACTCTGGGGACACAGAGCAGACCAGTCCCATGTTTAGTCTTGACTCTGGGGACACAGAGCAAACCTATCCCATGTTTAGTCCTGACTCTGGGGACACAGAGCACACCTGTCCCATGTTTAGCTCTGACTCTGGGGACACAGAGCAGACCTGTGCCATGTTTAGTTCTGACTCTGGGGACACAGAGTAGACCTGTTTCCATGTCTAGTCCTGACTCTGGGGACACAGAGCTGACCTGTCCCATGTTTAGTCCTGACTCTGGGGACACAGAGCTGACCTATCTCCATGTTTAGTCCTGACTCTGGCGACACAGAGCAGACCTTTCCCATGTTTAGTCCTGACTCTGGGGACACAGAGCAGACCTGTCCCATGTTTAGTTCTGACTCTGGGGACACAGAGCAGACCTGTCCCATGTTTAGTTCTGACTCTGGGGACACAGAGTAGACCTGTTTCCATGTTTAGTCCTGACTCTGGGGACACAGAGCTGACCTGTCCCATGTTTAGTCCTGACTCTGGGGACACAGAGCTGACCTGTCTCCATGTTTAGTCCTGACTCTGGGGACACAGAGCAGACCTTTCCCATGTTTAGTCCCGACTCTGGGGACACAGGGCAGACCTGTCCCATGTTTAGTTCTGACTCTGGGGACACAGAGCAGACCTTTCCCATGTTTAGTCCACAGAGCAGACCTTTTTTCATGTTTACTCCTGACTCCGGGGACAGAGAGCAGACTTGTCCCATGTTTAGTTCCGACTCTGGGGACACAGAGCAGACTTGTCTCCATGTTTAGTCCTGACTCTGGGGACACAGAGCAGACCTGTCCCATGTTTAGTTCTGACTCTGGGGACACAGAGCAGAGCCGTTTCCATGTTTAGTCCTGACTCTGGGGACACAGAGCTGACCTGTCCCATGTTTAGTCCTGACTCTGGGGACACAGAGCTGACTTGTCTCCATGTTTAGTCCTGGGGACACAGAGCAGACCTTTCAATATTTAGTCCTGACTCTGGGCACACAGAGCAGACATGTCCCATGTTTAGTCCTGACTCTGGGGACACAGAGCAGACCTTTCCCATGTTTAGTCCTGACTCTGGGGACACAGAGAAGACCTGTCCCAATTTTATTTCTCACTCTGGGGACACAGAGCAGACCTGTTTTCATGTTTAATCCTGTCTCTGGGGATACAGAGCAGACCTTTCCCATGTTTAGTCCTGACTCTCGGGACACAGAGCAAACTTGTCTCCATGTTTAGTCCTGACTCTGGGGACACAGAGCAGACCTTTCCCATGTTTAGTCCTGACTCTGGGGACACAGAGCAGACCTGTCCCATGTTTAGTCTTGACTCTGGGGACACAGAGCAGACCTTTCCCATGTTTAGTTCCGACTCTGGGGACACAGAGCAGACTTGTCTCCATGTTTAGTCCTGACTCTGGGGACACAGAGCAGACCTTTCCCATGTTTAGTCCTGACTCTGGGGACACAGAGCACACCTGTCCCATGTTTAGTTCTGACTCTGGGGACACAGAGCAGACCTGTCCCATGTTTAGTTCTGACTCTGGGGACACAGAGTAGACCTGTTTCCATGTTTAGTCCTGACTCTGGGGACACAGAGCTGACCTGTCCCATGTTTAGTCCTGACTCTGGGGACACAGAGCTGACCAGTCTCCATGTTTAGTCCTGACTCTGGGGACACAAAGCAGACTTGTCTCCATGTTTAGTCTTGACTCTGGGGAAACAGAGCAGACCTTTCCCATGTTTAGTCCTGACTCTGGGGACACAGAGCAGACCTTTCCCATGTTTAGTCCTGACTCTGGGGACACAGAGCAGACCTTTCCCATGTTTAGTCCTGACTCTGGGGACACAGAGCAGACCTGTCCCATGTTTAGTCTTGACTCTGGGGACACAGAGCAGACCTATCCCATGTTTAGTCCTGACTCTGGGGACACAGAGCACACCTGTCCCATGTTTAGTTCTGACTCTGGGGACACAGAGCAGACCTGTCCCATGTTTAGTTCTGACTCTGGGGACACAGAGCAGACCTGTCCCATGTTTAGTTATGACTCTGGGGACACAGAGTAGACCTGTTTCCATGTTTAGTCCTGACTCTGGGGACACAGAGCTGACCTATCCCATGTTTAGTCCTGACTCTGGGGACACAGAGCTGACCAGTCTCCATGTTTAGTCCTGACTCTGGGGACACAGAGCAGACTTGTCTCCATGTTTAGTCTTGACTCTGGGGAAACAGAGCAGACCTTTCCCATGTTTAGTCCTGACTCTGGGGACACAGGGCAGACCTGTCCCGTGTTTAGTTCTGACTCTGGGGACACAGAGCAGACCTTTCCCATGTTTAGTCCACAGAGCAGACCTTTCCCATGTTTAGTCCTGACTCTGGGGACACAGAGCAGACCTTTCCCATGTTTAGTCCTGACTCTGGGGACACAGAGCAGACCTGTCCCATGTTTAGTCTTGACTCTGGGGGACACAGAGCAGACCTATCCCATGTTTAGTCCTGACTCTGGGGACACAGAGCACACCTGTCCCATGTTTAGTTCTGACTCTGGGGACACAGAGCAGACCTGTCCCATGTTTAGTTCTGACTCTGGGGACACAGAGCAGACCTGTTTCCATGTTTAGTCCTGACTCTGGGGACACAGAGCTGACTTGTCCCCATGTTTAGTCCTGGGGACACAGAGCAGACCTTTCCCATGTTTAGTCCTGACTCTGGGCACACAGAGCAGACCTGTCCCATGTTTAGTCCTGACTCTGGGGATAGAGAGCAGACTTGTCCCATGTTTAGTTCTGACTCTGGGGACACAGAGCAGACTTGTCTCCATGTTTAGTCCTGACTCTGGGGACACAGAGCAGACCTTTCCCATGTTTAGTCCTGACTCTGGGGACACAGAGCAGACCAGTCCCATGTTTAGTCTTGACTCTGGGGACACAGAGCAAACCTATCCCATGTTTAGTCCTGACTCTGGGGACACAGAGCACACCTGTCCCATGTTTAGCTCTGACTCTGGGGACACAGAGCAGACCTGTGCCATGTTTAGTTCTGACTCTGGGGACACAGAGTAGACCTGTTTCCATGTCTAGTCCTGACTCTGGGGACACAGAGCTGACCTGTCCCATGTTTAGTCCTGACTCTGGGGACACAGAGCTGACCTATCTCCATGTTTAGTCCTGACTCTGGCGACACAGAGCAGACCTTTCCCATGTTTAGTCCTGACTCTGGGGACACAGAGCAGACCTGTCCCATGTTTAGTTCTGACTCTGGGGACACAGAGCAGACCTGTCCCATGTTTAGTTCTGACTCTGGGGACACAGAGTAGACCTGTTTCCATGTTTAGTCCTGACTCTGGGGACACAGAGCTGACCTGTCCCATGTTTAGTCCTGACTCTGGGGACACAGAGCTGACCTGTCTCCATGTTTAGTCCTGACTCTGGGGACACAGAGCAGACCTTTCCCATGTTTAGTCCCGACTCTGGGGACACAGGGCAGACCTGTCCCATGTTTAGTTCTGACTCTGGGGACACAGAGCAGACCTTTCCCATGTTTAGTCCACAGAGCAGACCTTTTTTCATGTTTACTCCTGACTCCGGGGACAGAGAGCAGACTTGTCCCATGTTTAGTTCCGACTCTGGGGACACAGAGCAGACTTGTCTCCATGTTTAGTCCTGACTCTGGGGACACAGAGCAGACCTGTCCCATGTTTAGTTCTGACTCTGGGGACACAGAGCAGAGCCGTTTCCATGTTTAGTCCTGACTCTGGGGACACAGAGCTGACCTGTCCCATGTTTAGTCCTGACTCTGGGGACACAGAGCTGACTTGTCTCCATGTTTAGTCCTGGGGACACAGAGCAGACCTTTCAATATTTAGTCCTGACTCTGGGCACACAGAGCAGACATGTCCCATGTTTAGTCCTGACTCTGGGGACACAGAGCAGACCTTTCCCATGTTTAGTCCTGACTCTGGGGACACAGAGAAGACCTGTCCCAATTTTATTTCTCACTCTGGGGACACAGAGCAGACCTGTTTTCATGTTTAATCCTGTCTCTGGGGATACAGAGCAGACCTTTCCCATGTTTAGTCCTGACTCTCGGGACACAGAGCAAACTTGTCTCCATGTTTAGTCCTGACTCTGGGGACACAGAGCAGACCTTTCCCATGTTTAGTCCTGACTCTGGGGACACAGAGCAGACCTGTCCCATGTTTAGTCTTGACTCTGGGGACACAGAGCAGACCTTTCCCATGTTTAGTCCTGACTCTGGGGACACAGAGCAGACCTGTCCCATGTTTAGTCCTGACTCTGGGGACACAGTGCAAACCTTTTTCCATGTTTAGTCCTGACTCTGGGGACACAGAGCAGACCTGTTTCGATGTTTAGTCCTGACTCTGGGGAAACAGAGCAGACCTTTCCCATGTTTAGTCCTGACTCTGGGGACACAGAGTTGACCTGTCCCATGTTTAGTTCTGACTCTGGGGACACAGAGCAGACCTTTCCCATGTTTAGTCCACAGAGCAGACCTTTCCCATGTTTATTCCACAGAGCAGACCTGTTTCCATGTTTAGTCCTGACTCTGGGGACACAGAGCAGACCTTTCCCATGTTTAGTCCTGACTCTGGGGACACAGAGCAGACCTGTCCCATGTTTAGTCTTGACTCTGGGGACACAGAGCAGACCTTTCCCATGTTTAGTCCTGACTCTGGGGACACAGAGCAGACCTGTCCCATGTTTAGTCCTGACTCTGGGGACACAGTGCAAACCTTTTTCCATGTTTAGTCCTGACTCTGGGGACACAGAGCAGACCTGTTTCGATGTTTAGTCCTGACTCTGGGGAAACAGAGCAGACCTTTCCCATGTTTAGTCCTGACTCTGGGGACACAGAGTTGACCTGTCCCATGTTTAGTTCTGACTCTGGGGACACAGAGCAGACCTTTCCCATGTTTAGTCCACAGAGCAGACCTTTCCCATGTTTATTCCACAGAGCAGACCTGTTTCCATGTTTAGTCCTGACTCTGGGGACAGAGAGCAGACTTGTCCCATGTTTAGTTCCGACTCTGGGGACACAGAGCAGACTTGTCTCCATGTTTAGTCCTGACTCTGGGGACACAGAGCAGACCTGTCCCATGTTTAGTTCTGACTCTGGGGACACAGAGCAGACCTGTCCCATGTTTAGTTCTGACTCTGGGGACACAGAGCAGACCTGTTTCCATGTTTAGTCCTGACTCTGGGGACACAGAGCTGACTTGTCCCCATGTTTAGTCCTGGGGACACAGAGCAGACCTTTCCCATGTTTAGTCCTGACTCTGGGCACACAGAGCAGACCTGTCCCATGTTTAGTCCTGACTCTGGGGATAGAGAGCAGACTTGTCCCATGTTTAGTTCTGACTCTGGGGACACAGAGCAGACTTGTCTCCATGTTTAGTCCTGACTCTGGGGACACAGAGCAGACCTTTCCCATGTTTAGTCCTGACTCTGGGGACACAGAGCAGACCAGTCCCATGTTTAGTCTTGACTCTGGGGACACAGAGCAAACCTATCCCATGTTTAGTCCTGACTCTGGGGACACAGAGCACACCTGTCCCATGTTTAGCTCTGACTCTGGGGACACAGAGCAGACCTGTGCCATGTTTAGTTCTGACTCTGGGGACACAGAGTAGACCTGTTTCCATGTCTAGTCCTGACTCTGGGGACACAGAGCTGACCTGTCCCATGTTTAGTCCTGACTCTGGGGACACAGAGCTGACCTATCTCCATGTTTAGTCCTGACTCTGGCGACACAGAGCAGACCTTTCCCATGTTTAGTCCTGACTCTGGGGACACAGAGCAGACCTGTCCCATGTTTAGTTCTGACTCTGGGGACACAGAGCAGACCTGTCCCATGTTTAGTTCTGACTCTGGGGACACAGAGTAGACCTGTTTCCATGTTTAGTCCTGACTCTGGGGACACAGAGCTGACCTGTCCCATGTTTAGTCCTGACTCTGGGGACACAGAGCTGACCTGTCTCCATGTTTAGTCCTGACTCTGGGGACACAGAGCAGACCTTTCCCATGTTTAGTCCCGACTCTGGGGACACAGGGCAGACCTGTCCCATGTTTAGTTCTGACTCTGGGGACACAGAGCAGACCTTTCCCATGTTTAGTCCACAGAGCAGACCTTTTTTCATGTTTACTCCTGACTCCGGGGACAGAGAGCAGACTTGTCCCATGTTTAGTTCCGACTCTGGGGACACAGAGCAGACTTGTCTCCATGTTTAGTCCTGACTCTGGGGACACAGAGCAGACCTGTCCCATGTTTAGTTCTGACTCTGGGGACACAGAGCAGAGCCGTTTCCATGTTTAGTCCTGACTCTGGGGACACAGAGCTGACCTGTCCCATGTTTAGTCCTGACTCTGGGGACACAGAGCTGACTTGTCTCCATGTTTAGTCCTGGGGACACAGAGCAGACCTTTCAATATTTAGTCCTGACTCTGGGCACACAGAGCAGACATGTCCCATGTTTAGTCCTGACTCTGGGGACACAGAGCAGACCTTTCCCATGTTTAGTCCTGACTCTGGGGACACAGAGAAGACCTGTCCCAATTTTATTTCTCACTCTGGGGACACAGAGCAGACCTGTTTTCATGTTTAATCCTGTCTCTGGGGATACAGAGCAGACCTTTTCCATGTTTAGTCCTGACTCTCGGGACACAGAGCAAACTTGTCTCCATGTTTAGTCCTGACTCTGGGGACACAGAGCAGACCTTTCCCATGTTTAGTCCTGACTCTGGGGACACAGAGCAGACCTGTCCCATGTTTAGTCTTGACTCTGGGGACACAGAGCAGACCTTTCCCATGTTTAGTCCTGACTCTGGGGACACAGAGCAGACCTGTCCCATGTTTAGTCCTGACTCTGGGGACACAGTGCAAACCTTTTTCCATGTTTAGTCCTGACTCTGGGGACACAGAGCAGACCTGTTTCGATGTTTAGTCCTGACTCTGGGGAAACAGAGCAGACCTTTCCCATGTTTAGTCCTGACTCTGGGGACACAGAGTTGACCTGTCCCATGTTTAGTTCTGACTCTGGGGACACAGAGCAGACCTTTCCCATGTTTAGTCCACAGAGCAGACCTTTCCCATGTTTATTCCACAGAGCAGACCTGTTTCCATGTTTAGTCCTGACTCTGGGGACAGAGAGCAGACTTGTCCCATGTTTAGTTCCGACTCTGGGGACACAGAGCAGACTTGTCTCCATGTTTAGTCCTGACTCTGGGGACACAGAGCAGACCTGTCCCATGTTTAGTTCTGACTCTGGGGACACAGAGCAGACCTTTCCCATGTTTAGTCCTGACTCTGGGGACACAGAGCAGACCTGTCCCATGTTTAGTTCTGACTCTGGGGACACAGAGCAGACCTGTCCCATGTTTAGTTCTGACTCTGGGGACACAGAGTAGACCTGTTTCCATGTTTAGTCCTGACTCTGGGGACACAGAGCTGACCTGTCCCATGTTTAGTCCTGACTCTGGGGACACAGAGCTGACCTGTCTCCATGTTTAGTCCTGACTCTGGGGACACAGAGCAGACCTTTCCCATGTTTAGTCCTGACTCTGGGGACACAGGGCAGACCTGTCCCATGTTTAGTTCTGACTCTGGGGACACAGAGCAGACCTTTCCCATGTTTAGTCCACAGAGCAGACCTTTTTTCATGTTTACTCCTGACTCCGGGGACAGAGAGCAGACTTGTCCCATGTTTAGTTCCGACTCTGGGGACACAGAGCAGACTTGTCTCCATGTTTAGTCCTGACTCTGGGGACACAGAGCAGACCTGTCCCATGTTTAGTTCTGACTCTGGGGACAAAGAGCAGACCCGTTTCCATGTTTAGTCCTGACTCTGGGGACACAGAGCTGACCTGTCCCATGTTTAGTCCTGACTCTGGGGACACAGAGCTGACTTGTCTCCATGTTTAGTCCTGGGGACACAGAGCAGACCTTTCAATATTTAGTCCTGACTCTGGGCACACAGAGCAGACATGTCCCATGTTTAGTCCTGACTCTGGGGACACAGAGCAGACCTGTCCCATGTTTAGTCCTGACTCTGGGGACACAGAGAAGACCTGTCCCAATTTTATTTCTCACTCTGGGGACACAGAGCAGACCTGTTTTCATGTTTAATCCTGTCTCTGGGGACACAGAGCAGACCTTTCCCATGTTTAGTCCTGACTCTGGGGACACAGAGCAAACTTGTCTCCATGTTTAGTTATGACTCTGGGGACACAGAGCAGACCTTTCCCATGTTTAGTCCTGACTCTGGGGACACAGAGCAGACCTGTCCCATGTTTAGTCTTGACTCTGGGGACACAGAGCAGACCTTTCCCATGTTTAGTCCTGACTCTGGGGACACAGAGCAGACCTGTCCCATGTTTAGTCCTGACTCTGGGGACACAGTGCAAACCTTTTTCCATGTTTAGTCCTGACTCTGGGGACACAGAGCAGACCTGTTTCGATGCTTAGTCCTGACTCTAGGGAAACAGAGCAGACCTTTCCCATGTTTAGTCCTGACTCTGGGGACACAGAGTTGACCTGTCTCCATGTTTAGTCCTGACTCTGGGGACACAGAGTTGACCTGTCCCATGTTTAGTTCTGACTCTGGGGACACAGAGCAGACCTTTCCCATGTTTAGTCCACAGAGCAGACCTTTCCCATGTTTAGTCCACAGAGCAGACCTGTTTCCATGTTTAGTCCTGACTCTGGGGACAGAGAGCAGACTTGTCTCATGTTTAGTTCCGACTCTGGGGACACAGAGCAGACTTGTCTCCATGTTTAGTCCTGACTCTGGGGACACAGAGCAGACCTGTCCCATGTTTAGTTCTGACTCTGGGGACACAGAGCAGACCTGTTTCCATGTTTAGTCCTGACTCTGGGGACACAGAGTAGACCTGTTTCCATGTTTAGTCCTGACTCTGGGGACACAGAGCTGACCTGTCCCATGTTTAGTCCTGTCTCTGGGGACACAGAGCTGACCTGTCTCCATGTTTAGTCCTGACTCTGGGGACACAGAGCAGACCTTTCCCATGTTTAGTCCTGACTCTGGGGACACAGGGCAGATCTGTCCTATGTTTAGTTCTGACTCTGGGGACTCAGAGCAGACCTTTCCCATGTTTAGTCCACAGAGCAGACCTTTCCCATGTTTACTCCTGACTCTGGGGACAGAGAGCAGACTTGTCCCATGTTTAGTTCAGACTCTGGGGACACAGAGCAGACTTGTCTCCATGTTTAGTCCTGACTCTGGGGACACAGAGCAGACCTGTCCCATGTTTAGTTCTGACTCTGGGGACACAGAGCAGACCTGTTTCAATGTTTAGTCCTGACTCTGGGGACACAGAGCTGACCTGTCCCATGTTTAGTCCTGACTCTGGGGACACAGAGCTGACTTGTCTCCATGTTTAGTCCTGGGGACACAGAGCAGACCTTTCAATGTTTAGTCCTGACTCTGGGCACACAGAGCAGACCTGTCCCATGTTTAGTCCTGACTCTGTGGACACAGAGCAGACCTTTCCCATGTTTAGTCCTGACTCTGGGGACACAGAGCAGACCTGTCCAAATTTTATTTCTCACTCTGGGGACACAGAGCAGACCTGTTTCTATGTTTAGTCCTGTCTCTTGGGACACGGAGCAAACCTTTCCCATGTGTAGTCCTGACTCTGGGGACACAGAGCAAACTTGTCTCCATGTTTAGTCCTGAGTCTGGGGACACAGAGCAGACCTTTCCAATGTTTAGTCCTGACTCTGGGGACACAGAGCAGACCTGTCCCATGTTTAGTCTTGACTCTGGGGACACAGAGCAGACCTTTCCCATGTTTAGTCCTGACTCTGGGGAAACAGAGCAGACCTTTCCCATGTTTAGTCCTGACTCTGGGGACACAGAGTTGACCTGTCCCATGTTTAGTTCTGACTCTGGGGACACAGAGCAGACCTTTCCCATGTTTAGTCCACAGAGCAGACCTTTCCCATGTTTATTCCACAGAGCAGACCTGTTTCCATGTTTAGTCCTGACTCTGGGGACAGAGAGCAGACTTGTCCCATGTTTAGTTCCGACTCTGGGGACACAGAGCAGACTTGTCTCCATGTTTAGTCCTGACTCTGGGGACACAGAGCAGACCTGTCCCATGTTTAGTTCTGACTCTGGGGACACAGAGCAGACCTGTCCCATGTTTAGTTCTGACTCTGGGGACACAGAGCAGACCTGTTTCCATGTTTAGTCCTGACTCTGGGGACACAGAGCTGACTTGTCCCCATGTTTAGTCCTGGGGACACAGAGCAGACCTTTCCCATGTTTAGTCCTGACTCTGGGCACACAGAGCAGACCTGTCCCATGTTTAGTCCTGACTCTGGGGATAGAGAGCAGACTTGTCCCATGTTTAGTTCTGACTCTGGGGACACAGAGCAGACTTGTCTCCATGTTTAGTCCTGACTCTGGGGACACAGAGCAGACCTTTCCCATGTTTAGTCCTGACTCTGGGGACACAGAGCAGACCAGTCCCATGTTTAGTCTTGACTCTGGGGACACAGAGCAAACCTATCCCATGTTTAGTCCTGACTCTGGGGACACAGAGCACACCTGTCCCATGTTTAGCTCTGACTCTGGGGACACAGAGCAGACCTGTGCCATGTTTAGTTCTGACTCTGGGGACACAGAGTAGACCTGTTTCCATGTCTAGTCCTGACTCTGGGGACACAGAGCTGACCTGTCCCATGTTTAGTCCTGACTCTGGGGACACAGAGCTGACCTATCTCCATGTTTAGTCCTGACTCTGGCGACACAGAGCAGACCTTTCCCATGTTTAGTCCTGACTCTGGGGACACAGAGCAGACCTGTCCCATGTTTAGTTCTGACTCTGGGGACACAGAGCAGACCTGTCCCATGTTTAGTTCTGACTCTGGGGACACAGAGTAGACCTGTTTCCATGTTTAGTCCTGACTCTGGGGACACAGAGCTGACCTGTCCCATGTTTAGTCCTGACTCTGGGGACACAGAGCTGACCTGTCTCCATGTTTAGTCCTGACTCTGGGGACACAGAGCAGACCTTACCCATGTTTAGTCCCGACTCTGGGGACACAGAGCAAACCTGTTTCCATGTTTAGTCCTGACTCTGGGGACACAGAGCAGACCTGTTTCGATGTTTAGTCTTGATTCTCTGGACACAGAACAGACCTTTCCCATGTTTAGTCCTGACTCTGGGGACACAGAGCAGACCTGTCCCATGTTTAGTCTTGACTCTGGGGACACAGAGCAGACCTTTCCCATGTTTAGTCCTGACTCTGGGGACACAGAGCAGACCTGTCCCATGTTTAGTCCTGACTCTGGGGACACAGTGCAAACCTTTTTCCATGTTTAGTCCTGACTCTGGGGACACAGAGCAGACCTGTTTCGATGTTTAGTCCTGACTCTGGGGAAACAGAGCAGACCTTTCCCATGTTTAGTCCTGACTCTGGGGACACAGAGTTGACCTGTCCCATGTTTAGTTCTGACTCTGGGGACACAGAGCAGACCTTTCCCATGTTTAGTCCACAGAGCAGACCTTTCCCATGTTTATTCCACAGAGCAGACCTGTTTCCATGTTTAGTCCTGACTCTGGGGACAGAGAGCAGACTTGTCCCATGTTTAGTTCCGACTCTGGGGACACAGAGCAGACTTGTCTCCATGTTTAGTCCTGACTCTGGGGACACAGAGCAGACCTGTCCCATGTTTAGTTCTGACTCTGGGGACACAGAGCAGACCTTTCCCATGTTTAGTCCTGACTCTGGGGACACAGAGCAGACCTGTCCCATGTTTAGTTCTGACTCTGGGGACACAGAGCAGACCTGTCCCATGTTTAGTTCTGACTCTGGGGACACAGAGTAGACCTGTTTCCATGTTTAGTCCTGACTCTGGGGACACAGAGCTGACCTGTCCCATGTTTAGTCCTGACTCTGGGGACACAGAGCTGACCTGTCTCCATGTTTAGTCCTGACTCTGGGGACACAGAGCAGACCTTTCCCATGTTTAGTCCTGACTCTGGGGACACAGGGCAGACCTGTCCCATGTTTAGTTCTGACTCTGGGGACACAGAGCAGACCTTTCCCATGTTTAGTCCACAGAGCAGACCTTTTTTCATGTTTACTCCTGACTCCGGGGACAGAGAGCAGACTTGTCCCATGTTTAGTTCCGACTCTGGGGACACAGAGCAGACTTGTCTCCATGTTTAGTCCTGACTCTGGGGACACAGAGCAGACCTGTCCCATGTTTAGTTCTGACTCTGGGGACAAAGAGCAGACCCGTTTCCATGTTTAGTCCTGACTCTGGGGACACAGAGCTGACCTGTCCCATGTTTAGTCCTGACTCTGGGGACACAGAGCTGACTTGTCTCCATGTTTAGTCCTGGGGACACAGAGCAGACCTTTCAATATTTAGTCCTGACTCTGGGCACACAGAGCAGACATGTCCCATGTTTAGTCCTGACTCTGGGGACACAGAGCAGACCTGTCCCATGTTTAGTCCTGACTCTGGGGACACAGAGAAGACCTGTCCCAATTTTATTTCTCACTCTGGGGACACAGAGCAGACCTGTTTTCATGTTTAATCCTGTCTCTGGGGACACAGAGCAGACCTTTCCCATGTTTAGTCCTGACTCTGGGGACACAGAGCAAACTTGTCTCCATGTTTAGTTATGACTCTGGGGACACAGAGCAGACCTTTCCCATGTTTAGTCCTGACTCTGGGGACACAGAGCAGACCTGTCCCATGTTTAGTCTTGACTCTGGGGACACAGAGCAGACCTTTCCCATGTTTAGTCCTGACTCTGGGGACACAGAGCAGACCTGTCCCATGTTTAGTCCTGACTCTGGGGACACAGTGCAAACCTTTTTCCATGTTTAGTCCTGACTCTGGGGACACAGAGCAGACCTGTTTCGATGCTTAGTCCTGACTCTAGGGAAACAGAGCAGACCTTTCCCATGTTTAGTCCTGACTCTGGGGACACAGAGTTGACCTGTCTCCATGTTTAGTCCTGACTCTGGGGACACAGAGTTGACCTGTCCCATGTTTAGTTCTGACTCTGGGGACACAGAGCAGACCTTTCCCATGTTTAGTCCACAGAGCAGACCTTTCCCATGTTTAGTCCACAGAGCAGACCTGTTTCCATGTTTAGTCCTGACTCTGGGGACAGAGAGCAGACTTGTCTCATGTTTAGTTCCGACTCTGGGGACACAGAGCAGACTTGTCTCCATGTTTAGTCCTGACTCTGGGGACACAGAGCAGACCTGTCCCATGTTTAGTTCTGACTCTGGGGACACAGAGCAGACCTGTTTCCATGTTTAGTCCTGACTCTGGGGACACAGAGTAGACCTGTTTCCATGTTTAGTCCTGACTCTGGGGACACAGAGCTGACCTGTCCCATGTTTAGTCCTGTCTCTGGGGACACAGAGCTGACCTGTCTCCATGTTTAGTCCTGACTCTGGGGACACAGAGCAGACCTTTCCCATGTTTAGTCCTGACTCTGGGGACACAGGGCAGATCTGTCCTATGTTTAGTTCTGACTCTGGGGACTCAGAGCAGACCTTTCCCATGTTTAGTCCACAGAGCAGACCTTTCCCATGTTTACTCCTGACTCTGGGGACAGAGAGCAGACTTGTCCCATGTTTAGTTCAGACTCTGGGGACACAGAGCAGACTTGTCTCCATGTTTAGTCCTGACTCTGGGGACACAGAGCAGACCTGTCCCATGTTTAGTTCTGACTCTGGGGACACAGAGCAGACCTGTTTCCATGTTTAGTCCTGACTCTGGGGACACAGAGCTGACCTGTCCCATGTTTAGTCCTGACTCTGGGGACACAGAGCTGACTTGTCTCCATGTTTAGTCCTGGGGACACAGAGCAGACCTTTCAATGTTTAGTCCTGACTCTGGGCACACAGAGCAGACCTGTCCCATGTTTAGTCCTGACTCTGTGGACACAGAGCAGACCTTTCCCATGTTTAGTCCTGACTCTGGGGACACAGAGCAGACCTGTCCCAATTTTATTTCTCACTCTGGGGACACAGAGCAGACCTGTTTCTATGTTTAGTCCTGTCTCTTGGGACACAGAGCAAACCTTTCCCATGTGTAGTCCTGACTCTGGGGACACAGAGCAAACTTGTCTCCATGTTTAGTCCTGAGTCTGGGGACACAGAGCAGACCTTTCCAATGTTTAGTCCTGACTCTGGGGACACAGAGCAGACCTGTCCCATGTTTAGTCTTGACTCTGGGGACACAGAGCAGACCTTTCCCATGTTTAGTCCTGACTCTGGGGAAACAGAGCAGACCTTTCCCATGTTTAGTCCTGACTCTGGGGACACAGAGTTGACCTGTCCCATGTTTAGTTCTGACTCTGGGGACACAGAGCAGACCTTTCCCATGTTTAGTCCACAGAGCAGACCTTTCCCATGTTTATTCCACAGAGCAGACCTGTTTCCATGTTTAGTCCTGACTCTGGGGACAGAGAGCAGACTTGTCCCATGTTTAGTTCCGACTCTGGGGACACAGAGCAGACTTGTCTCCATGTTTAGTCCTGACTCTGGGGACACAGAGCAGACCTGTCCCATGTTTAGTTCTGACTCTGGGGACACAGAGCAGACCTGTCCCATGTTTAGTTCTGACTCTGGGGACACAGAGCAGACCTGTTTCCATGTTTAGTCCTGACTCTGGGGACACAGAGCTGACTTGTCCCCATGTTTAGTCCTGGGGACACAGAGCAGACCTTTCCCATGTTTAGTCCTGACTCTGGGCACACAGAGCAGACCTGTCCCATGTTTAGTCCTGACTCTGGGGATAGAGAGCAGACTTGTCCCATGTTTAGTTCTGACTCTGGGGACACAGAGCAGACTTGTCTCCATGTTTAGTCCTGACTCTGGGGACACAGAGCAGACCTTTCCCATGTTTAGTCCTGACTCTGGGGACACAGAGCAGACCAGTCCCATGTTTAGTCTTGACTCTGGGGACACAGAGCAAACCTATCCCATGTTTAGTCCTGACTCTGGGGACACAGAGCACACCTGTCCCATGTTTAGCTCTGACTCTGGGGACACAGAGCAGACCTGTGCCATGTTTAGTTCTGACTCTGGGGACACAGAGTAGACCTGTTTCCATGTCTAGTCCTGACTCTGGGGACACAGAGCTGACCTGTCCCATGTTTAGTCCTGACTCTGGGGACACAGAGCTGACCTATCTCCATGTTTAGTCCTGACTCTGGCGACACAGAGCAGACCTTTCCCATGTTTAGTCCTGACTCTGGGGACACAGAGCAGACCTGTCCCATGTTTAGTTCTGACTCTGGGGACACAGAGCAGACCTGTCCCATGTTTAGTTCTGACTCTGGGGACACAGAGTAGACCTGTTTCCATGTTTAGTCCTGACTCTGGGGACACAGAGCTGACCTGTCCCATGTTTAGTCCTGACTCTGGGGACACAGAGCTGACCTGTCTCCATGTTTAGTCCTGACTCTGGGGACACAGAGCAGACCTTACCCATGTTTAGTCCCGACTCTGGGGACACAGAGCAAACCTGTTTCCATGTTTAGTCCTGACTCTGGGGACACAGAGCAGACCTGTTTCGATGTTTAGTCTTGATTCTCTGGACACAGAACAGACCTTTCCCATGTTTAGTCCTGACTCTGGGGACACAGAGCAGACCTGTCCCATGTTTAGTCTTGACTCTGGGGACACAGAGCAGACCTTTCCCATGTTTAGTCCTGACTCTGGGGACACAGAGCAGACCTGTCCCATGTTTAGTCCTGACTCTGGGGACACAGTGCAAACCTTTTTCCATGTTTAGTCCTGACTCTGGGGACACAGAGCAGACCTGTTTCGATGTTTAGTCCTGACTCTGGGGAAACAGAGCAGACCTTTCCCATGTTTAGTCCTGACTCTGGGGACACAGAGTTGACCTGTCCCATGTTTAGTTCTGACTCTGGGGACACAGAGCAGACCTTTCCCATGTTTAGTCCACAGAGCAGACCTTTCCCATGTTTATTCCACAGAGCAGACCTGTTTCCATGTTTAGTCCTGACTCTGGGGACAGAGAGCAGACTTGTCCCATGTTTAGTTCCGACTCTGGGGACACAGAGCAGACTTGTCTCCATGTTTAGTCCTGACTCTGGGGACACAGAGCAGACCTGTCCCATGTTTAGTTCTGACTCTGGGGACACAGAGCAGACCTTTCCCATGTTTAGTCCTGACTCTGGGGACACAGAGCAGACCTGTCCCATGTTTAGTTCTGACTCTGGGGACACAGAGCAGACCTGTCCCATGTTTAGTTCTGACTCTGGGGACACAGAGTAGACCTGTTTCCATGTTTAGTCCTGACTCTGGGGACACAGAGCTGACCTGTCCCATGTTTAGTCCTGACTCTGGGGACACAGAGCTGACCTGTCTCCATGTTTAGTCCTGACTCTGGGGACACAGAGCAGACCTTTCCCATGTTTAGTCCTGACTCTGGGGACACAGGGCAGACCTGTCCCATGTTTAGTTCTGACTCTGGGGACACAGAGCAGACCTTTCCCATGTTTAGTCCACAGAGCAGACCTTTTTTCATGTTTACTCCTGACTCCGGGGACAGAGAGCAGACTTGTCCCATGTTTAGTTCCGACTCTGGGGACACAGAGCAGACTTGTCTCCATGTTTAGTCCTGACTCTGGGGACACAGAGCAGACCTGTCCCATGTTTAGTTCTGACTCTGGGGACAAAGAGCAGACCCGTTTCCATGTTTAGTCCTGACTCTGGGGACACAGAGCTGACCTGTCCCATGTTTAGTCCTGACTCTGGGGACACAGAGCTGACTTGTCTCCATGTTTAGTCCTGGGGACACAGAGCAGACCTTTCAATATTTAGTCCTGACTCTGGGCACACAGAGCAGACATGTCCCATGTTTAGTCCTGACTCTGGGGACACAGAGCAGCCCTGTCCCATGTTTAGTCCTGACTCTGGGGACACAGAGAAGACCTGTCCCAATTTTATTTCTCACTCTGGGGACACAGAGCAGACCTGTTTTCATGTTTAATCCTGTCTCTGGGGACACAGAGCAGACCTTTCCCATGTTTAGTCCTGACTCTGGGGACACAGAGCAAACTTGTCTCCATGTTTAGTTATGACTCTGGGGACACAGAGCAGACCTTTCCCATGTTTAGTCCTGACTCTGGGGACACAGAGCAGACCTGTCCCATGTTTAGTCTTGACTCTGGGGACACAGAGCAGACCTTTCCCATGTTTAGTCCTGACTCTGGGGACACAGAGCAGACCTGTCCCATGTTTAGTCCTGACTCTGGGGACACAGTGCAAACCTTTTTCCATGTTTAGTCCTGACTCTGGGGACACAGAGCAGACCTGTTTCGATGCTTAGTCCTGACTCTAGGGAAACAGAGCAGACCTTTCCCATGTTTAGTCCTGACTCTGGGGACACAGAGTTGACCTGTCTCCATGTTTAGTCCTGACTCTGGGGACACAGAGTTGACCTGTCCCATGTTTAGTTCTGACTCTGGGGACACAGAGCAGACCTTTCCCATGTTTAGTCCACAGAGCAGACCTTTCCCATGTTTAGTCCACAGAGCAGACCTGTTTCCATGTTTAGTCCTGACTCTGGGGACAGAGAGCAGACTTGTCTCATGTTTAGTTCCGACTCTGGGGACACAGAGCAGACTTGTCTCCATGTTTAGTCCTGACTCTGGGGACACAGAGCAGACCTGTCCCATGTTTAGTTCTGACTCTGGGGACACAGAGCAGACCTGTTTCCATGTTTAGTCCTGACTCTGGGGACACAGAGTAGACCTGTTTCCATGTTTAGTCCTGACTCTGGGGACACAGAGCTGACCTGTCCCATGTTTAGTCCTGTCTCTGGGGACACAGAGCTGACCTGTCTCCATGTTTAGTCCTGACTCTGGGGACACAGAGCAGACCTTTCCCATGTTTAGTCCTGACTCTGGGGACACAGGGCAGATCTGTCCTATGTTTAGTTCTGACTCTGGGGACTCAGAGCAGACCTTTCCCATGTTTAGTCCACAGAGCAGACCTTTCCCATGTTTACTCCTGACTCTGGGGACAGAGAGCAGACTTGTCCCATGTTTAGTTCAGACTCTGGGGACACAGAGAAGACTTGTCTCCATGTTTAGTCCTGACTCTGGGGACACAGAGCAGACCTGTCCCATGTTTAGTTCTGACTCTGGGGACACAGAGCAGACCTGTTTCCATGTTTAGTCCTGACTCTGGGGACACAGAGCTGACCTGTCCCATGTTTAGTCCTGACTCTGGGGACACAGAGCTGACTTGTCTCCATGTTTAGTCCTGGGGACACAGAGCAGACCTTTCAATGTTTAGTCCTGACTCTGGGCACACAGAGCAGACCTGTCCCATGTTTAGTCCTGACTCTGTGGACACAGAGCAGACCTTTCCCATGTTTAGTCCTGACTCTGGGGACACAGAGCAGACCTGTCCCAATTTTATTTCTCACTCTGGGGACACAGAGCAGACCTGTTTCTATGTTTAGTCCTGTCTCTTGGGACACAGAGCAAACCTTTCCCATGTGTAGTCCTGACTCTGGGGACACAGAGCAAACTTGTCTCCATGTTTAGTCCTGAGTCTGGGGACACAGAGCAGACCTTTCCAATGTTTAGTCCTGACTCTGGGGACACAGAGCAGACCTGTCCCATGTTTAGTCTTGACTCTGGGGACACAGAGCAGACCTTTCCCATGTTTAGTCCTGACTCTGGGGACACAGAGCAGACCTGTCCCATGTTTAGTCTTGACTCTGGAGACACAGAGCAGACCTTTCCCATGTTTAGTCCTGACTCTGGGGACACAGAGCAGACCTGTCCCATGTTTAGTCCTGACTCTGGGGACACGGAGCAGATCTGTGCCATGTTTAGTCTTGACTCTGGGGACACAGAGCAGACCTTACCCATGTTTAGTCCTGACTCTGGGGACACAGAGCAGACCTGTCCCATGTTTAGTCTTGACTCTGGAGACACAGAGCAGACCTGTCCCATGTTTAGTCTTGACTCTGGAGACAAAGAGCAGACCTTTCCCATGTTTAGTCCTGACTCTGGGGACACAGAGCAGACCTGTCCCATGTTTAGTCCTGATTCTGGGGACACAGAGCAGATCTTTCCCATGTTTAGTCCTGACTCTGGGTACACAGAGCAGACCTGTTTCCATGTTTAGTCCTGACTCTGGGTACACAGAGCAGACCTGTTTCCATGTTTAGTCCTGACTCTGGGGAAACAGAGCAGACCTTTCCCATGTTTAGTCCTGACTCTGGGGACACAGAGTTGACCTGTCTCCATGTTTAGTCCTGACTCTGGGGACACAGAGTAGACCTGTTTCCATGTTTAGTCCTGACTCTGGGGACACAGAGCTGACCTGTCCCATGTTTAGTCCTGACTCTGGGGACACAGAGCTGACCTGTCTCCATGTTTAGTCCTGACTCTGGGGACATAGAGCAGACCTTTCCCATGTTTAGTCCTGACTCTGGGGACACAGGGCAGATCTGTCCTATGTTTAGTTCTCACTCTGGGGACACAGAGCAGACCTTTCCCCATGTTTAGTCCACAGAGCAAACCTTTCCCATGTTTACTCCTGACTCTGGGGACAGAGAGCAGACTTGTCCCATGTTTAGTTCAGACTCTGGGGACACAGAGCAGACTTGTCTCCATGTTTAGTCCTGACTCTGGGGACACAGAGCAGACCTGTCCCATGTTTAGTTCTGACTCTGGGGACACAGAGCAGACCTGTTTCCATGTTTAGTCCTGACTCTGGGGACACAGAGCTGACCTGTCCCATGTTTAGTCCTGACTCTGGGGACACAGAGCTGACTTGTCTCCATGTTTAGTCCTGGGGACACAGAGCAGACCTTTCAATGTTTAGTCCTGACTCTGGGCACACAGAGCAGACCTGTCCCATGTTTAGTCCTGACTCTGTGGACACAGAGTTGACCTGTCCCATGTTTAGTTCTGACTCTGGGGACACAGAGCAGACCTTTCCCATGTTTAGTCCTAAGAGCAGACCTTTCCCATGTTTAGTCCACAGAGCAGACCTTTCCCATGTTTACTCCTGACTCTGGGGACAGAGAGCAGACTTGTCCCATGTTTAGTTCCGACTCTGGGGACACAGAGCAGACTTGTCTCCATGTTTACTCCTGACTCTGGGGACACAGAGCAGACCTGTCCCATGTTTAGTTCTGACTCTGGGGACACAGAGCAGACCTGTTTCCATGTTTAGTCCTGACTCTGGGGACACAGGGCTGACCTGTCCCATGTTTAGTCCTGACTCTGGGGACACAGAGCTGACTTGTCTCCATGTTTAGTCCTGGGGACACAGAGCAGACCTTTCAATGTTTAGTCCTGACTCTGGGCACACAGAGCAGACCTGTCCCATGTTTAGTCCTGACTCTGTGGACACAGAGCAGACCTTTCCCATGTTTAGTCCTGACTCTGGGGACACAGAGCAGACCTGTCCCAATTTTATTTCTCACTCTGGGGACACAGAGCAGACCTGTTTCCATGTTTAGTCCTGACTCTGGGGACACAGAGCAAACTTGTCTCCATGTTTAGTCCTGACTCTGGGGACACAGAGCTGACCTGTCCCATGTTTAGTCCTGACTCTGGGGACACAGAGCAGACCTGTCCCATGTTTAGTCTTAACTATGGGAACACAGAGCAGACCTTTCCCATGTTTAGTCCTGACTCTGGGGACACAGAGCAGACCTGTGCCAATTTTATTTCTCACTCTGGGGACACAGAGCAGACCTGTTTCAATGTTTAATCCTGTCTCTGGGGACACAGAGCAGACCTTTCCCATGTTTAGTCCTGACTCTGGGGACACAGAGCAAACTTGTCTCCATGTTTAGTCCTGACTCTGGGGACACAGAGCTGACCTGTCCCATGTTTAGTCCTGACTCTGGGGACATAGAGTTGACCTGTCCCATGTTTAGTTCTGACTCTGGGGACACAGAGCAGACCTTTCCCATGATTAGTCCACAGAGAAGACCTTTCCCATGTTTAGTCCTGACTCTGGGGACAGAGAGCAGACTTGTCCCATGTTTAGTTCCGACTCTGGGGACACAGAGCAGACTTGTCTCCATGTTTAGTCCTGACTCTGGGGACACAGAGCAGACCTGTCCTATGTTTAGTCCTGACTCTGGGGACACAGAGCAGACCTGTCCTATGTTTAGTTCTGACTCTGGGGACACAGAGCAGACCTGTTTCCATGTTTAGTCCTGCCTCTGGGGACACAGAGCTGACCTGTCCCATGTTTAGTCCTGACTCTGGGGACACAGAGCTGACTTGTCTCCATGTTTAGTCCTGGGGACACAGAGCAGACCTTTCAATGTTTAGTCCTGACTCTGGGCACACAGAGCAGACTTGTCCCATGTTTAGTCCTGACTCTGTGGACACAGAGCAGACCTTTCTCAGGTTTAGTCCTGACTCTGGGGACACAGAGCAGACCTGTCCCTATTTTATTTCTCACTCTGGGGACAAAGAGCAGACCCGTTTCCATGTTTAATCCTGTCTCTGGGGACACAGAGCAGACCTTTCCCATGTTTAGTCCTGACTCTGGGGACACAGAGCAAACTTGTCTCCATGTTTAGTCCTGACTCTGGGGACACAGAGCAGACCATTCCCATGTTTAGTCCTGACTCTGGGGACACAGAGCAGACCTGTCCCATGTTTAGTCTTGACTCTGGGGACACAGAGCAGACCTTTCCCATGTTTAGTCCTGACTCTGGGGACGAAGAGCAGACCTGTCCCATGTTTAGTCCTGACTCTGGGGACACAGAGCAAACCTGTCCCATGTTTAGTCCTGACTCTGGGTACACAGAGCAGACCTGTTTCGATGTTTAGTCCTGACTCTGGGGAAACAGAGCAGACCTTTCCCATGTTTAGTCCTGACTCTGGGGACACAGAGTTGACCTGTCTCCATGTTTAGTCCTGACTCTGGGGACACAGAGTTGACCTCTCCCATGTTTAGTTCTGACTCAGGGGACACAGAGCAGACCTTTCCCATGTTTAGTTCAATGAGCAGACCTTTCCCATGTTTAGTCCACAGAGCAGACCTTTCCCATGTTTAGTCCTGACTCTGGGGACAGAGAGCAGACTTGTCCCATGTTTAGTTCCGACTCTGGGGACACAGAGCAGACTTGTCTCCATGTTTAGTCCTGACTCTGGGGACACAGAGCAGACCTGTCCCATGTTTAGTTCTGACTCTGGGGACACAGAGCCGACCTTTCCCATGTTTAGTCCTGACTCTGGGGACACAGAGCAGACTTGTCTCCATGTTTAGTCCTGACTCTGGGGACACAGAGCTGACCTGTCCCATGTTTAGTCCTGACTCTGGGGACACAGAGCAGACCTGTCCCATGTTTAGTCTTGACTCTGGGGACACAGAGCAGACCTTTCCCATGTTTAGTCCTGACTCTGGGGACACAGAGCAGACCTGTCCCATGTTTAGTCCTGACTCTGGGGACACAGAGCAAACCTGTCCCATGATTAGTCCTGACTCTGGGTACACAGAGCTGACCTGTTTCGATGTTTAGTCCTGACTCTGGGGAAACAGAGCAGACCTTTCCCATGTTTAGTCCTGACTCTGGGGACACAGAGTTGACCTGTCTCCATGTTTAGTCCTGACTCTGGGGACACAGAGTTGACCTCTCCCATGTTTAGTTCTGACTCTGGGGACACAGAGCAGACCTTTCCCATGTTTAGTCCACAGAGCAGACCTTTCCGTGTTTAGTCCTGACTCTGGGGACAGAGAGCAGACCTGTCCCATGTTTAGTTCTGACTCTGGGGACACAGAGCAGACCTGTTTCCATGTTTAGTCCTGACTCTGGGGACACAGAGCTGACCTGTCCCATGTTTAGTCCTGACTCTGGGGACACAGAGCTGAATTGTCTCCATGTTTAGTCCTGGGGACACAGAGCAGACCTTTCAATGTTTAGTCCTGACTCTGGGCACACAGAGCAGACCTGTCCCATGTTTAGTCCTGACTCTGTGGACACAGAGCAGACCTTTCCCATGTTTAGTCCTGACTCTGGGGACACAGAGCAGACCTGTCCCAATTTTATTTCTCACTCTGGGGACACAGAGCAGACCTGTTTCCATGTTTAATCCTGTCTCTGGGGACACAGAGCAGACCTCTCCCATGTTAGGTCCTCACTCTGGGGACACAGAGCAATTTTGTCTCCATGTTTAGTCCTGACTCTGGGGACACAGAGCAGACCTTTCCCAAGTTTAGTCCTGACTCTGGGGACACAGAGCAGACCTGTCCCATGTTTAGTCTTGACTCTGGGGACACAGAGCAGACCTTTCCCATGTTTAGTCCTGACTCTGGGGACGAAGAGCAGACCTGTCCCATGTTTAGTCCTGACTCTGGGGACACAGAGCAAACCTGTCCCATGTTTAGTCCTGACTCTGGGTACACAGAGCAGACCTGTTTCGATGTTTAGTCCTGACTCTGGGGACACAGAGTTGACCTGTCTCCATGTTTAGTCCTGACTCTGGGGACACAGAGTTGACCTCTCCCATGTTTAGTTCTGACTCAGGGGACACAGAGCAGACCTTTCCCATGTTTAGTTCAATGAGCAGACCTTTCCCATGTTTAGTCCACAGAGCAGACCTTTCCCATGTTTAGTCCTGACTCTGGGGACAGAGAGCAGACTTGTCCCATGTTTAGTTCCGACTCTGGGGACACAGAGCAGACTTGTCTCCATGTTTAGTCCTGACTCTGGGGACACAGAGCAGACCTGTCCTATGTTTAGTTCTGATTCTGGGGACACAGAGCCGACCTTTCCCATGTTTAGACCTGACTCTGGGGACACAGAGCAGACTTGTCTCCATGTTTAGTCCTGACTCTGGGGACACAGAGCTGACCTGTCCCATGTTTAGTCCTGACTCTGGGGACACAGAGCAGACCTGTCCCATGTTTAGTCTTGACTCTGGGGACACAGAGCAGACCTTTCCCATGTTTAGTCCTGACTCTGGGGACACAGAGCAGACCTGTCCCATGTTTAGTCCTGACTCTGGGGACACAGAGCAAACCTGTCCCATGATTAGTCCTGACTCTGGGTACACAGAGCAGACCTGTTTCGATGTTTAGTCCTGAC
Organism: Echiichthys vipera; assembly: GCF_963691815.1. NCBI lineage: Eukaryota > Metazoa > Chordata > Actinopteri > Perciformes > Trachinidae > Echiichthys > Echiichthys vipera. The sequence goes on along the minus strand of NC_139825.1, from coordinate 10,721,570 downwards.
TCTGGGGAAACAGAGCAGACCTTTCCCATGTTTAGTCCTGACTCTGGGGACACAGAGTTGACCTGTCTCCATGTTTAGTCCTGACTCTGGGGACACAGAGTTGACCTGTCCCATGTTTAGTTCTGACTCTGGGGACACAGAGCAGACCTTTCCCATGTTTAGTCACCAGAGCAGACCTTTCCCATGTTTAGTCCTGACTCTGGGGACAGAGAGCAGACTTTTCCCATGTTTAGTTCCGACTCTGGGGACACAGAACAGACTTGTCTCCATGTTTAGTCCTGACTCTGGGGACACAGAGCAGACCTGTCCCATGTTTAGTCCTGACTCTGGGGACACAGAGCAGACCTGTCCCATGTTTAGTTCTGACTCTGGGGACACAGAGCAGACCTGTTTCCATGTTTAGTCCTGACTCTGGGGACACAGAGCTGACCTGTCCCATGTTTAGTCCTGACTCTGGGGACACAGAGCTGACTTGTCTCCATGTTTAGTCCTGGGGACACAGAGCAGACCTTTCAATGTTTAGTCCTGACTCTGGGCACACAGAGCAGACCTTTCCCATGTTTAGTCCTGACTCTGTGGACACAGAGCAGACCTTTCCCATGTTTAGTCCTGACTCTGGGGACAGAGAGCAGACTTGTCCCATGTTTAGTTCCGACTCTGGGGACACAGAGCAGACTTGTCTCCATGTTTAGTCCTGACTCTGGGGACACAGAGCAGACCTGTCCCATGTTTAGTTCTGACTCTGGGGACACAGAGCCGACCTTTCCCATGTTTAGTCCTGACTCTGGGGACACAGAGCAGACTTGTCTCCATGTTTAGTCCTGACTCTGGGGACACAGAGCTGACCTGTCCCATGTTTAGTCCTGACTCTGGGGACACAGAGCAGACCTGTCCCATGTTTAGTCTTGACTCTGGGGACACAGAGCAGACCTTTCCCATGTTTAGTCCTGACTCTGGGGACACAGAGCAGACCTGTCCCATGTTTAGTCCTGACTCTGGGGACACAGAGCAAACCTGTCCCATGATTAGTCCTGACTCTGGGTACACAGAGCTGACCTGTTTCGATGTTTAGTCCTGACTCTGGGGAAACAGAGCAGACCTTTCCCATGTTTAGTCCTGACTCTGGGGACACAGAGTTGACCTGTCTCCATGTTTAGTCCTGACTCTGGGGACACAGAGTTGACCTCTCCCATGTTTAGTTCTGACTCTGGGGACACAGAGCAGACCTTTCCCATGTTTAGTCCACAGAGCAGACCTTTCCGTGTTTAGTCCTGACTCTGGGGACAGAGAGCAGACCTGTCCCATGTTTAGTTCTGACTCTGGGGACACAGAGCAGACCTGTTTCCATGTTTAGTCCTGACTCTGGGGACACAGAGCTGACCTGTCCCATGTTTAGTCCTGACTCTGGGGACACAGAGCTGAATTGTCTCCATGTTTAGTCCTGGGGACACAGAGCAGACCTTTCAATGTTTAGTCCTGACTCTGTGGACACAGAGCAGACCTGTCCCATGTTTAGTCCTGACTCTGTGGACACAGAGCAGACCTTTCCCATGTTTAGTCCTGACTCTGGGGACACAGAGCAGACCTGTCCCAATTTTATTTCTCACTCTGGGGACACAGAGCAGACCTGTTTCCATGTTTAATCCTGTCTCTGGGGACACAGAGCAGACCTCTCCCATGTTAGGTCCTGACTCTGGGGACACAGAGCAATTTTGTCTCCATGTTTAGTCCTGACTCTGGGGACACAAAGCAGACCTTTCCCATGTTTAGTCCTGACTCTGGGGACACAGAGCAGACCTGTCCCATGTTTAGTCTTGACTCTGGGGACACCGAGCAGACCTTTCCCATGTTTAGTCCTGACTCTGGGGACGAAGAGCAGACCTGTCCCATGTTTAGTCCTGACTCTGGGGACACAGAGCAAACCTGTCCCATGTTTAGTCCTGACTCTGGGTACACAGAGCAGACCTGTTTCGATGTTTAGTCCTGACTCTGGGGACACAGAGTTGACCTCTCCCATGTTTAGTTCTGACTCAGGGGACACAGAGCAGACCTTTCCCATGTTTAGTTCAATGAGCAGACCTGTCCCATGTTTAGTCCTGACTCTGTGGACACAGAGCAGACCTTTCCCATGTTTAGTCCTGACTCTGGGGACACAGAGCAGACCTGTCCCAATTTTATTTCTCACTCTGGGGACACAGAGCAGACCTGTTTCCATGTTTAGTCCTGACTCTGGGGACACAGAGCAAACTTGTCTCCATGTTTAGTCCTGACTCTGGGGACACAGAGCTGACCTGTCCCATGTTTAGTCCTGACTCTGGGGACACAGAGCAGACCTGTCCCATGTTTAGTCTTAACTCTGGGAACACAGAGCAGACCTTTCCCATGTTTAGTCCTGACTCTGGGGACACAGAGCAGACCTGTGCCAATTTTATTTCTCACTCTGGGGACACAGAGCAGACCTGTTTCAATGTTTAATCCTGTCTCTGGGGACACAGAGCAGACCTTTCCCATGTTTAGTCCTGACTCTGGGGACACAGAGCAAACTTGTCTCCATGTTTAGTCCTGACTCTGGGGACACAGAGCTGACCTGTCCCATGTTTAGTCCTGACTCTGGGGACATAGAGTTGACCTGTCCCATGTTTAGTTCTGACTCTGGGGACACAGAGCAGACCTTTCCCATGATTAGTCCACAGAGAAGACCTTTCCCATGTTTAGTCCTGACTCTGGGGACAGAGAGCAGACTTGTCCCATGTTTAGTTCCGACTCTGGGGACACAGAGCAGACTTGTCTCCATGTTTAGTCCTGACTCTGGGGACACAGAGCAGACCTGTCCTATGTTTAGTCCTGACTCTGGGGACACAGAGCAGACCTGTCCTATGTTTAGTTCTGACTCTGGGGACACAGAGCAGACCTGTTTCCATGTTTAGTCCTGCCTCTGGGGACACAGAGCTGACCTGTCCCATGTTTAGTCCTGACTCTGGGGACACAGAGCTGACTTGTCTCCATGTTTAGTCCTGGGGACACAGAGCAGACCTTTCAATGTTTAGTCCTGACTCTGGGCACACAGAGCAGACTTGTCCCATGTTTAGTCCTGACTCTGTGGACACAGAGCAGACCTTTCTCAGGTTTAGTCCTGACTCTGGGGACACAGAGCAGACCTGTCCCTATTTTATTTCTCACTCTGGGGACAAAGAGCAGACCCGTTTCCATGTTTAATCCTGTCTCTGGGGACACAGAGCAGACCTTTCCCATGTTTAGTCCTGACTCTGGGGACACAGAGCAAACTTGTCTCCATGTTTAGTCCTGACTCTGGGGACACAGAGCAGACCATTCCCATGTTTAGTCCTGACTCTGGGGACACAGAGCAGACCTGTCCCATGTTTAGTCTTGACTCTGGGGACACAGAGCAGACCTTTCCCATGTTTAGTCCTGACTCTGGGGACGAAGAGCAGACCTGTCCCATGTTTAGTCCTGACTCTGGGGACACAGAGCAAACCTGTCCCATGTTTAGTCCTGACTCTGGGTACACAGAGCAGACCTGTTTCGATGTTTAGTCCTGACTCTGGGGAAACAGAGCAGACCTTTCCCATGTTTAGTCCTGACTCTGGGGACACAGAGTTGACCTGTCTCCATGTTTAGTCCTGACTCTGGGGACACAGAGTTGACCTCTCCCATGTTTAGTTCTGACTCAGGGGACACAGAGCAGACCTTTCCCATGTTTAGTTCAATGAGCAGACCTTTCCCATGTTTAGTCCACAGAGCAGACCTTTCCCATGTTTAGTCCTGACTCTGGGGACAGAGAGCAGACTTGTCCCATGTTTAGTTCCGACTCTGGGGACACAGAGCAGACCTGTCCCATGTTTAGTTCTGACTCTGGGGACACAGAGCCGACCTTTCCCATGTTTAGTCCTGACTCTGGGGACACAGAGCAGACTTGTCTCCATGTTTAGTCCTGACTCTGGGGACACAGAGCTGACCTGTCCCATGTTTAGTTCTGACTCTGGGGACACGGAGCAGACCTTTCCCATGTTTAGTCCACAGAGCAGACCTTTCCGTGTTTAGTCCTGACTCTGGGGACAGAGAGCAGACCTGTCCCATGTTTAGTTCTGACTCTGGGGACACAGAGCAGACCTGTTTCCATGTTTAGTCCTGACTCTGGGGACACAGAGCTGACCTGTCCCATGTTTAGTCCTGACTCTGGGGACACAGAGCTGAATTGTCTCCATGTTTAGTCCTGGGGACACAGAGCAGACCTTTCAATGTTTAGTCCTGACTCTGGGCACACAGAGCAGACCTGTCCCATGTTTAGTCCTGACTCTGTGGACACAGAGCAGACCTTTCCCATGTTTAGTCCTGACTCTGGGGACACAGAGCAGACCTGTCCCAATTTTATTTCTCACTCTGGGGACACAGAGCAGACCTGTTTCCATGTTTAATCCTGTCTCTGGGGACACAGAGCAGACCTCTCCCATGTTAGGTCCTGACTCTGGGGACACAGAGCAATTTTGTCTCCATGTTTAGTCCTGACTCTGGGGACACAGAGCAGACCTTTCCCATGTTTAGTCCTGACTCTGGGGACACAGAGCAGACCTGTCCCATGTTTAGTCTTGACTCTGGGGACACAGAGCAGACCTTTCCCATGTTTAGTCCTGACTCTGGGGACGAAGAGCAGACCTGTCCCATGTTTAGTCCTGACTCTGGGGACACAGAGCAAACCTGTCCCATGTTTAGTCCTGACTCTGGGTACACAGAGCAGACCTGTTTCGATGTTTAGTCCTGACTCTGGGGACACAGAGTTGACCTGTCTCCATGTTTAGTCCTGACTCTGGGGACACAGAGTTGACCTGTCCCATGTTTAGTTCTGACTCAGGGGACACAGAGCAGACCTTTCCCATGTTTAGTTCAATGAGCAGACCTTTCCCATGTTTAGTCCACAGAGCAGACCTTTCCCATGTTTAGTCCTGACTCTGGGGACAGAGAGCAGACTTGTCCCATGTTTAGTTCCGACTCTGGGGACACAGAGCAGACTTGTCTCCATGTTTAGTCCTGACTCTGGGGACACAGAGCAGACCTGTCCTATGTTTAGTTCTGATTCTGGGGACACAGAGCCGACCTTTCCCATGTTTAGACCTGACTCTGGGGACACAGAGCAGACTTGTCTCCATGTTTAGTCCTGACTCTGGGGACACAGAGCTGACCTGTCCCATGTTTAGTCCTGACTCTGGGGACACAGAGCAGACCTGTCCCATGTTTAGTCTTGACTCTGGGGACACAGAGCAGACCTTTCCCATGTTTAGTCCTGACTCTGGGGACACAGAGCAGACCTGTCCCATGTTTAGTCCTGACTCTGGGGACACAGAGCAAACCTGTCCCATGATTAGTCCTGACTCTGGGTACACAGAGCAGACCTGTTTCGATGTTTAGTCCTGACTCTGGGGAAACAGAGCAGACCTTTCCCATGTTTAGTCCTGACTCTGGGGACACAGAGTTGACCTGTCTCCATGTTTAGTCCTGACTCTGGGGACACAGAGTTGACCTGTCCCATGTTTAGTTCTGACTCTGGGGACACAGAGCAGACCTTTCCCATGTTTAGTCACCAGAGCAGACCTTTCCCATGTTTAGTCCTGACTCTGGGGACAGAGAGCAGACTTTTCCCATGTTTAGTTCCGACTCTGGGGACACAGAACAGACTTGTCTCCATGTTTAGTCCTGACTCTGGGGACACAGAGCAGACCTGTCCCATGTTTAGTCCTGACTCTGGGGACACAGAGCAGACCTGTCCCATGTTTAGTTCTGACTCTGGGGACACAGAGCAGACCTGTTTCCATGTTTAGTCCTGACTCTGGGGACACAGAGCTGACCTGTCCCATGTTTAGTCCTGACTCTGGGGACACAGGGCTGACTTGTCTCCATGTTTAGTCCTGGGGACACAGAGCAGACCTTTCAATGTTTAGTCCTGACTCTGGGCACACAGAGCAGACCTTTCCCATGTTTAGTCCTGACTCTGTGGACACAGAGCAGACCTTTCCCATGTTTAGTCCTGACTCTGGGGACAGAGAGCAGACTTGTCCCATGTTTAGTTCCGACTCTGGGGACACAGAGCAGACTTGTCTCCATGTTTAGTCCTGACTCTGGGGACACAGAGCAGACCTGTCCCATGTTTAGTTCTGACTCTGGGGACACAGAGCCGACCTTTCCCATGTTTAGTCCTGACTCTGGGGACACAGAGCAGACTTGTCTCCATGTTTAGTCCTGACTCTGGGGACACAGAGCTGACCTGTCCCATGTTTAGTCCTGACTCTGGGGACACAGAGCAGACCTGTCCCATGTTTAGTCTTGACTCTGGGGACACAGAGCAGACCTTTCCCATGTTTAGTCCTGACTCTGGGGACACAGAGCAGACCTGTCCCATGTTTAGTCCTGACTCTGGGGACACAGAGCAAACCTGTCCCATGATTAGTCCTGACTCTGGGTACACAGAGCTGACCTGTTTCGATGTTTAGTCCTGACTCTGGGGAAACAGAGCAGACCTTTCCCATGTTTAGTCCTGACTCTGGGGACACAGAGTTGACCTGTCTCCATGTTTAGTCCTGACTCTGGGGACACAGAGTTGACCTCTCCCATGTTTAGTTCTGACTCTGGGGACACAGAGCAGACCTTTCCCATGTTTAGTCCACAGAGCAGACCTTTCCGTGTTTAGTCCTGACTCTGGGGACAGAGAGCAGACCTGTCCCATGTTTAGTTCTGACTCTGGGGACACAGAGCAGACCTGTTTCCATGTTTAGTCCTGACTCTGGGGACACAGAGCTGACCTGTCCCATGTTTAGTCCTGACTCTGGGGACACAGAGCTGAATTGTCTCCATGTTTAGTCCTGGGGACACAGAGCAGACCTTTCAATGTTTAGTCCTGACTCTGGGCACACAGAGCAGACCTGTCCCATGTTTAGTCCTGACTCTGTGGACACAGAGCAGACCTTTCCCATGTTTAGTCCTGACTCTGGGGACACAGAGCAGACCTGTCCCAATTTTATTTCTCACTCTGGGGACACAGAGCAGACCTGTTTCCATGTTTAATCCTGTCTCTGGGGACACAGAGCAGACCTCTCCCATGTTAGGTCCTGACTCTGGGGACACAGAGCAATTTTGTCTCCATGTTTAGTCCTGACTCTGGGGACACAAAGCAGACCTTTCCCATGTTTAGTCCTGACTCTGGGGACACAGAGCAGACCTGTCCCATGTTTAGTCTTGACTCTGGGGACACCGAGCAGACCTTTCCCATGTTTAGTCCTGACTCTGGGGACGAAGAGCAGACCTGTCCCATGTTTAGTCCTGACTCTGGGGACACAGAGCAAACCTGTCCCATGTTTAGTCCTGACTCTGGGTACACAGAGCAGACCTGTTTCGATGTTTAGTCCTGACTCTGGGGACACAGAGTTTACCTGTCTCCATGTTTAGTCCTGACTCTGGGGACACAGAGTTGACCTCTCCCATGTTTAGTTCTGACTCAGGGGACACAGAGCAGACCTTTCCCATGTTTAGTTCAATGAGCAGACCTTTCCCATGTTTAGTCCACAGAGCAGACCTTTCCCATGTTTAGTCCTGACTCTGGGGACAGAGAGCAGACTTGTCCCATGTTTAGTTCCGACTCTGGGGACACAGAGCAGACTTGTCTCCATGTTTAGTCCTGACTCTGGGGACACAGAGCAGACCTGTCCTATGTTTAGTTCTGATTCTGGGGACACAGAGCCGACCTTTCCCATGTTTAGACCTGACTCTGGGGACACAGAGCAGACTTGTCTCCATGTTTAGTCCTGACTCTGGGGACACAGAGCTGACCTGTCCCATGTTTAGTCCTGACTCTGGGGACACAGAGCAGACCTGTCCCATGTTTAGTCTTGACTCTGGGGACACAGAGCAGACCTTTCCCATGTTTAGTCCTGACTCTGGGGACACAGAGCAGACCTGTCCCATGTTTAGTCCTGACTCTGGGGACACAGAGCAAACCTGTCCCATGATTAGTCCTGACTCTGGGTACACAGAGCAGACCTGTTTCGATGTTTAGTCCTGACTCTGGGGAAACAGAGCAGACCTTTCCCATGTTTAGTCCTGACTCTGGGGACACAGAGTTGACCTGTCTCCATGTTTAGTCCTGACTCTGGGGACACAGAGTTGACCTGTCCCATGTTTAGTTCTGACTCTGGGGACACAGAGCAGACCTTTCCCATGTTTAGTCACCAGAGCAGACCTTTCCCATGTTTAGTCCTGACTCTGGGGACAGAGAGCAGACTTTTCCCATGTTTAGTTCCGACTCTGGGGACACAGAACAGACTTGTCTCCATGTTTAGTCCTGACTCTGGGGACACAGAGCAGACCTGTCCCATGTTTAGTCCTGACTCTGGGGACACAGAGCAGACCTGTCCCATGTTTAGTTCTGACTCTGGGGACACAGAGCAGACCTGTTTCCATGTTTAGTCCTGACTCTGGGGACACAGAGCTGACCTGTCCCATGTTTAGTCCTGACTCTGGGGACACAGAGCTGACTTGTCTCCATGTTTAGTCCTGGGGACACAGAGCAGACCTTTCAATGTTTAGTCCTGACTCTGGGCACACAGAGCAGACCTTTCCCATGTTTAGTCCTGACTCTGTGGACACAGAGCAGACCTTTCCCATGTTTAGTCCTGACTCTGGGGACACAGAGCAGACCTGTCCCAATTTTATTTCTCACTCTGGGGACACAGAGCAGACCTGTTTCCATGTTTAATCCTGTCTCTGGGGAACAGAGCAGACCTCTCCAATGTTTAGTCCTGACTCTGGGGACACAGAGCAAACCTGTCCCATGATTAGTCCTGACTCTGGGTACACAGAGCAGACCTGTTTCGATGTTTAGTCCTGACTCTGGGGAAACAGAGCAGACCTTTCCCATGTTTAGTCCTGACTCTGGGGACACAGAGTTGACCTGTCTCCATGTTTAGTCCTGACTCTGGGGACACAGAGTTGACCTCTCCCATGTTTAGTTCTGACTCTGGGGACACAGAGCAGACCTTTCCCATGTTTAGTCCACAGAGCAGACCTTTCCGTGTTTAGTCCTGACTCTGGGGACAGAGAGCAGACCTTTCCCATGTTTAGTTCTGACTCTGGGGACACAGAGCAGACCTGTTTCCATGTTTAGTCCTGACTCTGGGGACACAGAGCTGACCTGTCCCATGTTTAGTCCTGACTCTGGGGACACAGAGCTGAATTGTCTCCATGTTTAGTCCTGGGGACACAGAGCAGACCTTTCAATGTTTAGTCCTGACTCTGGGCACACAGAGCAGACCTGTCCCATGTTTAGTCCTGACTCTGTGGACACAGAGCAGACCTTTCCCATGTTTAGTCCTGACTCTGGGGACACAGAGCAGACCTGTCCCAATTTTATTTCTCACTCTGGGGACACAGAGCAGACCTGTTTCCATGTTTAATCCTGTCTCTGGGGACACAGAGCAGACCTCTCCCATGTTAGGTCCTGACTCTGGGGACACAGAGCAATTTTGTCTCCATGTTTAGTCCTGACTCTGGGGACACAGAGCAGACCTTTCCCATGTTTAGTCCTGACTCTGGGGACACAGAGCAGACCTGTCCCATGTTTAGTCTTGACTCTGGGGACACAGAGCAGACCTTTCCCATGTTTAGTCCTGACTCTGGGGACGAAGAGCAGACCTGTCCCATGTTTAGTCCTGACTCTGGGGACACAGAGCAAACCTGTCCCATGTTTAGTCCTGACTCTGGGTACACAGAGCAGACCTGTTTCGATGTTTAGTCCTGACTCTGGGGACACAGAGTTGACCTGTCTCCATGTTTAGTCCTGACTCTGGGGACACAGAGTTGACCTCTCCCATGTTTAGTTCTGACTCAGGGGACACAGAGCAGACCTTTCCCATGTTTAGTTCAATGAGCAGACCTTTCCCATGTTTAGTCCACAGAGCAGACCTTTCCCATGTTTAGTCCTGACTCTGGGGACAGAGAGCAGACTTGTCCCATGTTTAGTTCCGACTCTGGGGACACAGAGCAGACTTGTCTCCATGTTTAGTCCTGACTCTGGGGACAAAGAGCAGACCTGTCCTATGTTTAGTTCTGATTCTGGGGACAAAGAGCCGACCTTTCCCATGTTTAGTCCTGACTCTGGGGACACAGAGCAGACTTGTCTCCATGTTTAGTCCTGACTCTGGGGACACAGAGCTGACCTGTCCCATGTTTAGTCCTGACTCTGGGGACACAGAGCAGACCTGTCCCATGTTTAGTCTTGACTCTGGGGACACAGAGCAGACCTTTCCCATGTTTAGTCCTGACTCTGGGGACACAGAGCAGACCTGTCCCATGTTTAGTCCTGACTCTGGGGACACAGAGCAAACCTGTCCCATGATTAGTCCTGACTCTGGGTACACAGAGCAGACCTGTTTCGATGTTTAGTCCTGACTCTGGGGAAACAGAGCAGACCTTTCCCATGTTTAGTCCTGACTCTGGGGACACAGAGTTGACCTGTCTCCATGTTTAGTCCTGACTCTGGGGACACAGAGTTGACCTGTCCCATGTTTAGTTCTGACTCTGGGGACACAGAGCAGACCTTTCCCATGTTTAGTCACCAGAGCAGACCTTTCCCATGTTTAGTCCTGACTCTGGGGACAGAGAGCAGACTTTTCCCATGTTTAGTTCCGACTCTGGGGACACAGAGCAGACTTGTCTCCATGTTTAGTCCTGACTCTGGGGACACAGAGCAGACCTGTCCCATGTTTAGTCCTGACTCTGGGGACACAGAGCAGACCTGTCCCATGTTTAGTTCTGACTCTGGGGACACAGAGCAGACCTGTTTCCATGTTTAGTCCTGACTCTGGGGACACAGAGCTGACCTGTCCCATGTTTAGTCCTGACTCTGGGGACACAGAGCTGACTTGTCTCCATGTTTAGTCCTGGGGACACAGAGCAGACCTTTCAATGTTTAGTCCTGACTCTGGGCACACAGAGCAGACCTTTCCCATGTTTAGTCCTGACTCTGTGGACACAGAGCAGACCTTTCCCATGTTTAGTCCTGACTCTGGGGACACAGAGCAGACCTGTCCCAATTTTATTTCTCACTCTGGGGACACAGAGCAGACCTGTTTCCATGTTTAATCCTGTCTCTGGGGACACAGAGCAGACCTCTCCAATGTTTAGTCCTGACTCTGGGGACACAGAGCAATTTTGTCTCCATGTTTAGTCCTGACTCTGGGGACACAGAGCAGAACTGTCCCATGTTTAGTCTTGACTCTGGGGACACAGAGCAGACCTTTCCCATGTTTAGTCCTGACTCTGGGGACACAGAGCAGACCTGGCCCATGTTTAGTCCTGACTCTGGGGACACAGAGCAAACCTGTTTCCATGTTTATCGTGACTCTGGGGACACAGAGCAGACCTGTTTCGATGTTTAGTCCTGACTTTGGGGACACAGAGCAGGCCTTTCCCATGTTTAGTCCTGACTCTGGGGACACAGAGCACACCTTTCCCATGTTTAGTCCTGACTCTGGGGACAGAGAGCAGACTTGTCCCATGTTTAGTTCCGACTCTTGGGACACAGAGCAGACCTGTCCCATGTTTAGTTCTGACTCTGGGGACACGGAGCAGACTTGTATCCATGTTTAGTCCTGACATTGGTTACACATAGCAGACCTTTCCCATGTTTAGTCCTGACTCTTGGGACACAGAGCAGACCTTTCCCATGTTTAGTCCTGACTCTGGGGATACAGAGCAGATCTTTCCCATGTTTAGTCCTGACTCTGGGGACACAGAACAGACCTGTCCCATGTTTAGTCCTGACTCTGGGGACACAGAGCAGAACTGTCTCCATGTTTAGTCCTGACTCTGGGGACACAGAGCAGAACTTTCCCATGTTTAGTCCTGACTCTGGGGACACAGAGCAGACCTGTCTCCATTTTTAGTCCTGACTCTGGGGACACAGAGCTGACCTTTCCCATGTTTAGTCCTGACTCTGGGGACACAGAGCAGACTTGTCTCCATGTTTAGTCCTGACTCTGGGGACACAGAGCAGACCTTTTCCATGTTTAGTCCTGACTCTGGGGACACAGAGCAGACCTGTCCCATGTTTAGTCTTGATTCTCTGGACACAGAACAGACCTTTCCCATGTTTAGTCCTGACTCTGGGGACACAGAGCAGACCTGTCCCATGTTTAGTCCTGACTCTGGGGACACAGAGCAAACCTGTTTCCATGTTTAGTCCTGACTCTGGGGACACAGAGCAGACCTGTTTCGATGTTTAGTCTTGATTCTCTGGACACAGAACAGACCTTTCCCATGTTTAGTCCTGACTCTGGGGACACAGAGCAGACCTTTCCCATGTTTAGTCCTGACTCTGGGGACACAGAGCAGACCTGTCCCATGTTTAGTCTTGACTCTGGGGACACAGAGCAGACCTTTCCCATGTTTAGTCCTGACTCTGGGGACGAAGAGCAGACCTGTCCCATGTTTAGTCCTGACTCTGGGGACACAGAGCAAACCTGTCCCATGTTTAGTCCTGACTCTGGGTACACAGAGCAGACCTGTTTCGATGTTTAGTCCTGACTCTGGGGACACAGAGTTGACCTGTCTCCATGTTTAGTCCTGACTCTGGGGACACAGAGTTGACCTCTCCCATGTTTAGTTCTGACTCAGGGGACACAGAGCAGACCTTTCCCATGTTTAGTTCAATGAGCAGACCTTTCCCATGTTTAGTCCACAGAGCAGACCTTTCCCATGTTTAGTCCTGACTCTGGGGACAGAGAGCAGACTTGTCCCATGTTTAGTTCCGACTCTGGGGACACAGAGCAGACTTGTCTCCATGTTTAGTCCTGACTCTGGGGACAAAGAGCAGACCTGTCCTATGTTTAGTTCTGATTCTGGGGACAAAGAGCCGACCTTTCCCATGTTTAGTCCTGACTCTGGGGACACAGAGCAGACTTGTCTCCATGTTTAGTCCTGACTCTGGGGACACAGAGCTGACCTGTCCCATGTTTAGTCCTGACTCTGGGGACACAGAGCAGACCTGTCCCATGTTTAGTCTTGACTCTGGGGACACAGAGCAGACCTTTCCCATGTTTAGTCCTGACTCTGGGGACACAGAGCAGACCTGTCCCATGTTTAGTCCTGACTCTGGGGACACAGAGCAAACCTGTCCCATGATTAGTCCTGACTCTGGGTACACAGAGCAGACCTGTTTCGATGTTTAGTCCTGACTCTGGGGAAACAGAGCAGACCTTTCCCATGTTTAGTCCTGACTCTGGGGACACAGAGTTGACCTGTCTCCATGTTTAGTCCTGACTCTGGGGACACAGAGTTGACCTGTCCCATGTTTAGTTCTGACTCTGGGGACACAGAGCAGACCTTTCCCATGTTTAGTCACCAGAGCAGACCTTTCCCATGTTTAGTCCTGACTCTGGGGACAGAGAGCAGACTTTTCCCATGTTTAGTTCCGACTCTGGGGACACAGAGCAGACTTGTCTCCATGTTTAGTCCTGACTCTGGGGACACAGAGCAGACCTGTCCCATGTTTAGTCCTGACTCTGGGGACACAGAGCAGACCTGTCCCATGTTTAGTTCTGACTCTGGGGACACAGAGCAGACCTGTTTCCATGTTTAGTCCTGACTCTGGGGACACAGAGCTGACCTGTCCCATGTTTAGTCCTGACTCTGGGGACACAGAGCTGACTTGTCTCCATGTTTAGTCCTGGGGACACAGAGCAGACCTTTCAATGTTTAGTCCTGACTCTGGGCACACAGAGCAGACCTTTCCCATGTTTAGTCCTGACTCTGTGGACACAGAGCAGACCTTTCCCATGTTTAGTCCTGACTCTGGGGACACAGAGCAGACCTGTCCCAATTTTATTTCTCACTCTGGGGACACAGAGCAGACCTGTTTCCATGTTTAATCCTGTCTCTGGGGACACAGAGCAGACCTCTCCAATGTTTAGTCCTGACTCTGGGGACACAGAGCAATTTTGTCTCCATGTTTAGTCCTGACTCTGGGGACACAGAGCAGAACTGTCCCATGTTTAGTCTTGACTCTGGGGACACAGAGCAGACCTTTCCCATGTTTAGTCCTGACTCTGGGGACACAGAGCAGACCTGGCCCATGTTTAGTCCTGACTCTGGGGACACAGAGCAAACCTGTTTCCATGTTTATCGTGACTCTGGGGACACAGAGCAGACCTGTTTCGATGTTTAGTCCTGACTTTGGGGACACAGAGCAGGCCTTTCCCATGTTTAGTCCTGACTCTGGGGACACAGAGCACACCTTTCCCATGTTTAGTCCTGACTCTGGGGACAGAGAGCAGACTTGTCCCATGTTTAGTTCCGACTCTTGGGACACAGAGCAGACCTGTCCCATGTTTAGTTCTGACTCTGGGGACACGGAGCAGACTTGTATCCATGTTTAGTCCTGACATTGGTTACACATAGCAGACCTTTCCCATGTTTAGTCCTGACTCTTGGGACACAGAGCAGACCTGTCCCATGTTTAGTCCTGACTCTGGGGATACAGAGCAGATCTTTCCCATGTTTAGTCCTGACTCTGGGGACACAGAACAGACCTGTCCCATGTTTAGTCCTGACTCTGGGGACACAGAGCAGAACTGTCTCCATGTTTAGTCCTGACTCTGGGGACACAGAGCAGAACTTTCCCATGTTTAGTCCTGACTCTGGGGACACAGAGCAGACCTGTCTCCATTTTTAGTCCTGACTCTGGGGACACAGAGCTGACCTTTCCCATGTTTAGTCCTGACTCTGGGGACACAGAGCAGACTTGTCTCCATGTTTAGTCCTGACTCTGGGGACACAGAGCAGACCTTTTCCATGTTTAGTCCTGACTCTGGGGACACAGAGCAGACCTGTCCCATGTTTAGTCTTGATTCTCTGGACACAGAACAGACCTTTCCCATGTTTAGTCCTGACTCTGGGGACACAGAGCAGACCTGTCCCATGTTTAGTCCTGACTCTGGGGACACAGAGCAAACCTGTTTCCATGTTTAGTCCTGACTCTGGGGACACAGAGCAGACCTGTTTCGATGTTTAGTCTTGATTCTCTGGACACAGAACAGACCTTTCCCATGTTTAGTCCTGACTCTGGGGACACAGAGCAGACCTGTCCCATGTTTAGTCCTGACTCTGGGGACACAGAGCAAACCTGTTTCCATGTTTAGTCCTGACTCTGGGGACACAGAGCAGACCTGTTTCCATGTTTAGTCCTGACTCTGGGGAAACAGAGCAGATCTTTCCCATGTTTAGTGCTGACTATGGGGACACAGAGCAGACCTGTCCCATGTTTAGTCCTGACACTGGGGACACAGAGAAGACCTGTCTCCATGTTTAGTCCTGACTCTGGGGACACAGAGCAGACCTTTTCCATGTTTAGTCCTGACTCTGGGGACAACGAGTTGACCTGTCTCCATGTTTAGTCCTGACTCTGGGGACACAGAGCAGACCTTTCCCATGTTTAGTCTCGACTCTGGGGACACAGAGCAGAACTTTCCCATGTTTAGTTCTGACTCTGGGGACACAGAGCAGACCTTTTCCCATGTTTAGTCCTGACTCTGGGGACACAGAGCAGACCTGTCCCAGGTTTAGTCCTGACTCTGGGGACACAGAGCGGACCTGTCTCCATGTTTAGTCCTGACTCTGGGGACACAGAGCAGAACTTTCCCATGTTTAGTCCTGACTCTGGGGACACAGTGCAGACCTGTCTCCATTTTTAGTACTGACTCTGGGGACACAGAGCTGACCTTTCCCATGTTTAGTCCTGACTCTGGGGACACAGAGCAGACTTGTCTCCATGTTTAGTCCTGACTCTTGGGACACAGAGCAGACCTTTTCCATGTTAAGTCCTGACTCTGGGGACACAGAGCAGACCTGTCCCATGTTTAGTCTTGATTCTCTGGACACAGAACAGACCTTTCCCATGTTTAGTCCTGACTCTGGGGACACAGAGCAGACCTGTCCCATGTTTAGTCCTGACTCTGGGGACACAGAGCAAACCTGTTTCCATGTTTAGTCCTGACTCTGGGGACACAGAGCAGACCTGTTTCGATGTTTAGTCTTGATTCTCTGGACACAGAACAGACCTTTCCCATGTTTAGTCCTGACTCTGGGGACACAGAGCAGACCTGTCCCATGTTTAGTCATGACTCTGGGGACACAGAGCAAACCTGTTTCCATGTTTAGTCCTGACTCTGAGGACACAGAGCAGACCTGTTTACATGTTTAGTCCTGACTCTGGGAAAACAGAGCAGACCTTTCCCATGTTTAGTGCTGACTGTGGGGACACAGAGCAGACCTCTCCCATGTTTAGTCCTGACACTGGGGACACAGAGAAGACCTTTTCCATGTTTAGTCCTGACTCTGGGGACACAGAGCAGACCTTTCCCATGTTTAGTCTTGATTCTCTGGACACAGAACAGACCTTTCCCATGTTTAGTCCTGACTCTGGGGACACAGAGCAGACCTGTACCATGTTTAGTCCTGACTCTGGGGACACAGAGCAAACCTGTTTCCATGTTTAGTCCTGACTCTGGGGACACAGAGCAGACCTGTTTCGATGTTTAGTCCTGACTCTGGGGATACAGAGCAGACCTTTCCCATGTTTAGTGCTGACTGTGGGGACACAGAGCAGACCTGTCCCATGTTTAGTCCTGACACTGGGGACACAGAGAAGACCTGTCTCCATGTTTAGTCCTGACTCTGGGGACACAGAGCAGACCTTTTCCATGTTTAGTCCTGACTCTGGGGACAACGAGTTGACCTATCTCCATGTTTAGTCCTGACTCTGGGGACACAGAGCAGACCTTTCCCATGTTTAGTCTCGACTCTGGGGACACAGAGCAGAACTTTCCCATGTTTAGTTCTGACTCTGGGGACACAGAGCAGACCTTTCCCATGTTTAGTCCTGACTCTGGGGACACAGAGCAGACCTGTCCCATGTTTAGTCCTGACTCTGGGGACACAGAGCGGACCTGTCTCCATGTTTAGTCCTGACTCTGGGGACACAGAGCAGAACTTTCCCATATTTAGTCTTGACTCTGGGGACACAGTGCAGACCTGTCTCCATTTTTAGTCCTGACTCTGGGGACACAGAGCTGACCTTTCCCATGTTTAGTCCTGACTCTGGGGACACAGAGCAGACTTGTCTCCATGTTTAGTCCTGACTCTTGGGACACAGAGCAGACCTTTTCCATGTTTGGTCCTGACTCTGGGGACACAGAGCAGACCTGTCCCATGTTTAGTCTTGATTCTCTGGACACAGAACAGACCTTTCCCATGTTTAGTCCTGACTCTGGGGACACAGAGCAGACCTGTCCCATGTTTAGTCCTGACTCTGGGGACACAGAGCAAACCTGTTTCCATGTTTAGTCCTGACTCTGGGGACACAGAGCAGACCTGTTTCGATGTTTAGTCTTGATTCTCTGGACACAGAACAGACCTTTCCCATGTTTAGTCCTGACTCTGGGGACACAGAGCAGACCTGTCCCATGTTTAATCCTGACTCTGGGGACACAGAGCAAACCTGTTTCCATGTTTAGTCCTGACTCTGAGGACTCAGAGCAGACCTGTTTCCATGTTTAGTCCTGACTCTGGGGAAACAGAGCAGACCTTTCCCATGTTTAGTGCTGACTGTGGGGACACAGAGCAGACCTGTCCCATGTTTAGTCCTGACACTTGGGACACAGAGAAGACCTTTTCCATGTTTAGTCCTGACTCTGGGGACACAGAGCAGACCTTTCCCATGTTTAGTCTTGATTCTCTGGACACAGAACAGACCTTTCCCATGTTTAGTCCTGACTCTGGGGACACAGAGCAGACCTTTCCCATGTTTAGTCTTGATTCTCTGGACACAGAACAGACCTTTCCCATGTTTAGTCCTGACTCTGGGGACACAGAACAGACCTGTACCATGTTTAGTCCTGACTCTGGGGACACAGAGCAAACCTGTTTCCATGTTTAGTCCTGGCTCTGGGGACACAGAGCAGACCTGTTTCGATGTTTAGTCCTGACTCTGGGGATACAGAGCAGACCTTTCCCATGTTTAGTGCTGACTGTTGGGACACAGAGCAGACCTGTCCCATGTTTAGTCCTGACACTGGGGACACAGAGAAGACCTGTCTCCATGTTTAGTCCTGACTCTGGGGACACAGAGCTGACCCTTCCCATGTTTAGTCCTGACTCTGGGGACATAGAGCAGACTTGCCCCATGTTTAGTTCCGACTCTTGGGACACAGAGCAGACCTGTCCCATGTTTAGTTCTGACTCTGGGGAGACAGAGCAGACCTGTTTCCATGTTTAGTCCTGACTCTGGGGACACAGAGCAGACCTTTCCCATGTTTAGTCTCGACTCTGGGGACACAGAGCAGACCTTTCCCATGTTGCGTCCTGACTCTGGGGACACAGATCAGACCTTTCCCATGTTTAGTCCTGACTCTTGGGACACAGAGCAGACCTGTTTCCATGTTTAATCCTGAATCTGGGGACACAGAGCAGAACTTTTCCATGTTTAGTCCTCACTCTGGTGACACAGAGCAGACCTTTTCCATGTTTAGTCCTGACTCTGGGGACAGAGAGCATACTTGTCCCATGTTTAGTTCCGACTCTTGGGACACAGAGCAGACCTGTCCCATGTTTAGTTCTGACTCTGGGGACACAGAGCAGACTTGTCTCCATGTTTAGTCCTGACTCTGGGGACACAGAGCAGAACTTTCCCATGTTTAGTCCTGACTCTGGGGACACAGAGCAGACCTGTCCCATGTTTAGTCCTGACTCTGGGGACACAGAGCAGACCTGTCTCCATGTTTAGTCCTGACTCTGGGGACACAGAGCGGACCTGTCTCCATGTTTAGTCCTGACTCTGGGGACACAGAGCAGAACTTTCCCATGTTTAGTCCTGACTCTGGGGACACAGTGCAGACCTGTCTCCATTTTTAGTACTGACTCTGGGGACACAGAGCTGACCTTTCCCATGTTTAGTCCTGACTCTGGGGACACAGAGCAGACTTGTCTCCATGTTTAGTCCTGACTCTTGGGACACAGAGCAGACCTTTTCCATGTTAAGTCCTGACTCTGGGGACACAGAGCAGACCTGTCCCATGTTTAGTCTTGATTCTCTGGACACAGAACAGACCTTTCCCATGTTTAGTCCTGACTCTGGGGACACAGAGCAGACCTGTCCCATGTTTAGTCCTGACTCTGGGGACACAGAGCAAACCTGTTTCCATGTTTAGTCCTGACTCTGGGGACACAGAGCAGACCTGTTTCGATGTTTAGTCTTGATTCTCTGGACACAGAACAGACCTTTCCCATGTTTAGTCCTGACTCTGGGGACACAGAGCAGACCTGTCCCATGTTTAGTCATGACTCTGGGGACACAGAGCAAACCTGTTTCCATGTTTAGTCCTGACTCTGAGGACACAGAGCAGACCTGTTTACATGTTTAGTCCTGACTCTGGGAAAACAGAGCAGACCTTTCCCATGTTTAGTGCTGACTGTGGGGACACAGAGCAGACCTCTCCCATGTTTAGTCCTGACACTGGGGACACAGAGAAGACCTTTTCCATGTTTAGTCCTGACTCTGGGGACACAGAGCAGACCTTTCCCATGTTTAGTCTTGATTCTCTGGACACAGAACAGACCTTTCCCATGTTTAGTCCTGACTCTGGGGACACAGAGCAGACCTGTACCATGTTTAGTCCTGACTCTGGGGACACAGAGCAAACCTGTTTCCATGTTTAGTCCTGACTCTGGGGACACAGAGCAGACCTGTTTCGATGTTTAGTCCTGACTCTGGGGATACAGAGCAGACCTTTCCCATGTTTAGTGCTGACTGTGGGGACACAGAGCAGACCTGTCCCATGTTTAGTCCTGACACTGGGGACACAGAGAAGACCTGTCTCCATGTTTAGTCCTGACTCTGGGGACACAGAGCAGACCTTTTCCATGTTTAGTCCTGACTCTGGGGACAACGAGTTGACCTATCTCCATGTTTAGTCCTGACTCTGGGGACACAGAGCAGACCTTTCCCATGTTTAGTCTCGACTCTGGGGACACAGAGCAGAACTTTCCCATGTTTAGTTCTGACTCTGGGGACACAGAGCAGACCTTTCCCATGTTTAGTCCTGACTCTGGGGACACAGAGCAGACCTGTCCCATGTTTAGTCCTGACTCTGGGGACACAGAGCGGACCTGTCTCCATGTTTAGTCCTGACTCTGGGGACACAGAGCAGAACTTTCCCATATTTAGTCTTGACTCTGGGGACACAGTGCAGACCTGTCTCCATTTTTAGTCCTGACTCTGGGGACACAGAGCTGACCTTTCCCATGTTTAGTCCTGACTCTGGGGACACAGAGCAGACTTGTCTCCATGTTTAGTCCTGACTCTTGGGACACAGAGCAGACCTTTTCCATGTTTGGTCCTGACTCTGGGGACACAGAGCAGACCTGTCCCATGTTTAGTCTTGATTCTCTGGACACAGAACAGACCTTTCCCATGTTTAGTCCTGACTCTGGGGACACAGAGCAGACCTGTCCCATGTTTAGTCCTGACTCTGGGGACACAGAGCAAACCTGTTTCCATGTTTAGTCCTGACTCTGGGGACACAGAGCAGACCTGTTTCGATGTTTAGTCTTGATTCTCTGGACACAGAACAGACCTTTCCCATGTTTAGTCCTGACTCTGGGGACACAGAGCAGACCTGTCCCATGTTTAATCCTGACTCTGGGGACACAGAGCAAACCTGTTTCCATGTTTAGTCCTGACTCTGAGGACTCAGAGCAGACCTGTTTCCATGTTTAGTCCTGACTCTGGGGAAACAGAGCAGACCTTTCCCATGTTTAGTGCTGACTGTGGGGACACAGAGCAGACCTGTCCCATGTTTAGTCCTGACACTTGGGACACAGAGAAGACCTTTTCCATGTTTAGTCCTGACTCTGGGGACACAGAGCAGACCTTTCCCATGTTTAGTCTTGATTCTCTGGACACAGAACAGACCTTTCCCATGTTTAGTCCTGACTCTGGGGACACAGAGCAGACCTTTCCCATGTTTAGTCTTGATTCTCTGGACACAGAACAGACCTTTCCCATGTTTAGTCCTGACTCTGGGGACACAGAACAGACCTGTACCATGTTTAGTCCTGACTCTGGGGACACAGAGCAAACCTGTTTCCATGTTTAGTCCTGGCTCTGGGGACACAGAGCAGACCTGTTTCGATGTTTAGTCCTGACTCTGGGGATACAGAGCAGACCTTTCCCATGTTTAGTGCTGACTGTTGGGACACAGAGCAGACCTGTCCCATGTTTAGTCCTGACACTGGGGACACAGAGAAGACCTGTCTCCATGTTTAGTCCTGACTCTGGGGACACAGAGCTGACCCTTCCCATGTTTAGTCCTGACTCTGGGGACATAGAGCAGACTTGCCCCATGTTTAGTTCCGACTCTTGGGACACAGAGCAGACCTGTCCCATGTTTAGTTCTGACTCTGGGGAGACAGAGCAGACCTGTTTCCATGTTTAGTCCTGACTCTGGGGACACAGAGCAGACCTTTCCCATGTTTAGTCTCGACTCTGGGGACACAGAGCAGAACTTTCCCATGTTTAGTTCTGACTCTGGGGACACAGAGCAGACCTTTTCCATGTTTAGTCCTGACTCTGGTGACACAGAGCAGACTTGTCTCCATGATTAGTTATGACTTTGGGGACACAGAGCAGACCTTTCCCATGTTGCGTCCTGACTCTGGGGACACAGATCAGACCTTTCCCATGTTTAGTCCTGACTCTTGGGACACAGAGCAGACCTGTTTCCATGTTTAATCCTGAATCTGGGGACACAGAGCAGAACTTTCCCATGTTTAGTCCTGACTCTGGGGACACAGAGCAGACCTTTCCCATGTTTAGTCCTGACTCTGGGGACAGAGAGCATACTTGTCCCATGTTTAGTTCCGACTCTTGGGACACAGAGCAGACCTGTCCCATGTTTAGTTCTGACTCTGGGGACACAGAGCAGACTTGTCTCCATGTTTAGTCCTGACATTGGTTACACATAGCAGACCTTTCCCATGATTAGTCCTGACTCTGGGGACACAGAGCAGACCTGTCCTATGTTTAGTTCTGACTCTGCGGACACAGAGCAGACCTTTTTCATGTTTAGTCCTGACTCTGGTGACACAGAGCAGACTTGTCTCCATGATTAGTCCTGACTTTGGGGACACAGAGCAGACCTTTCCCATGTTGCGTCCTGACTCTGGGGACACAGATCAGACCTTTCCCATGTTTAGTCCTGACTCTTGGGACACAGAGCAGACCTGTTTCCATGTTTAATCCTGAATCTGGGGACACAGAGCAGAACTTTTCCATGTTTAGTCCTCACTCTGGTGACACAGAGCAGACCTTTTCCATGTTTAGTCCTGACTCTGGGGACAGAGAGCATACTTGTCCCATGTTTAGTTCCGACTCTTGGGACACAGAGCAGACCTGTCCCATGTTTAGTTCTGACTCTGGGGACACAGAGCAGACTTGTCTCCATGTTTAGTCCTGACTCTGGGGACACAGAGCAGAACTTTCCCATGTTTAGTCCTGACTCTGGGGACACAGAGCAGACCTGTCCCATGTTTAGTCCTGACTCTGGGGACACAGAGCAGACCTGTCTCCATGTTTAGTCCTGACTCTGGGGACACAGAGCAGAATTTTCCCATGTTTAGTCCTGACTCTGGGGACACAGAGCAGAATTTTCCCATGTTTAGTCCTGACTCTGGGGACACAGAGCAGACCTGTCCCATGTTTAGTCCTGACTCTGGGGACACAGAGCAGACCTGTCTCCATTTTTAGTCCTGACTCTGGGGACACAGAGCTGACCTTTCCCATGTTTAGTCCTGACTCTGGGGACACAGAGCTGACCTGTCCCATGTTTAGTCTTTACTCTGGGGACACAGAGCAGACCTTTCCCATGTTTAGTCCTGACTCTGGGGACACAGAGCAGACCTGGCCCATGTTTAGTCCTGACTCTGGGGACACAGAGCAAACCTGTTTCCATGTTTATCGTGACTCTGGGGACACAGAGCAGACCTGTTTCGATGTTTAGTCCTGACTTTGGGGACACAGAGCAGGCCTTTCCCATGTTTAGTCCTGACTCTGGGGACACAGAGCACACCTTTCCCATGTTTAGTCCTGACTCTGGGGACAGAGAGCAGACTTGTCCCATGTTTAGTTCCGACTCTTGGGACACAGAGCAGACCTGTCCCATGTTTAGTTCTGACTCTGGGGACACAGAGCAGACTTGTATCCATGTTTAGTCCTGACATTGGTTACACATAGCAGACCTTTCCCATGTTTAGTCCTGACTCTTGGGACACAGAGCAGACCTGTCCCATGTTTAGTCCTGACTCTGGGGATACAGAGCAGATCTTTCCCATGTTTAGTCCTGTCTCTGGGGACACAGAACAGACCTGTCCCATGTTTAGTCCTGACTCTGGGGACACAGAGCAGAACTGTCTCCATGTTTAGTCCTGACTCTGGGGACACAGAGCAGAACTTTCCCATGTTTAGTCCTGACTCTGGGGACACAGAGCAGACCTGTCTCCATTTTTAGTCCTGACTCTGGGGACACAGAGCTGACCTTTCCCATGTTTAGTCCTGACTCTGGGGACACAGAGCAAACTTGTCTCCATGTTTAGTCCTGACTCTGGGGACACAGAGCAGACCTTTTCCATGTTTAGTCCTGACTCTGGGGACACAGAGCAGACCTGTCCCATGTTTAGTCTTGATTCTCTGGACACAGAACAGACCTTTCCCATGTTTAGTCCTGACTCTGGGGACACAGAGCAGACCTGTCCCATGTTTAGTCCTGACTCTGGGGACACAGAGCAAACCTGTTTCCATGTTTAGTCCTGACTCTGGGGACACAGAGCAGACCTGTTTCGATGTTTAGTCTTGATTCTCTGGACACAGAACAGACCTTTCCCATGTTTAGTCCTGACTCTGGGGACACAGAGCAGACCTGTCCCATGTTTAGTCCTGACTCTGGGGACACAGAGCAAACCTGTTTCCATGTTTAGTCCTGACTCTGGGGACACAGAGCAGACCTGTTTCCATGTTTAGTCCTGACTCTGGGGAAACAGAGCAGACCTTTCCCATGTTTAGTGCTGACTATGGGGACACAGAGCAGACCTGTCCCATGTTTAGTCCTGACACTGGGGACACAGAGAAGACCTGTCTCCATGTTTAGTCCTGACTCTGGGGACACAGAGCAGACCTTTTCCATGTTTAGTCCTGACTCTGGGGACAACGAGTTGACCTGTCTCCATGTTTAGTCCTGACTCTGGGGACACAGAGCAGACCTTTCCCATGTTTAGTCTCGACTCTGGGGACACAGAGCAGAACTTTCCCATGTTTAGTTCTGACTCTGGGGACACAGAGCAGACCTTTCCCATGTTTAGTCCTGACTCTGGGGACACAGAGCAGACCTGTCCCATGTTTAGTCCTGACTCTGGGGACACAGAGCGGACCTGTCTCCATGTTTAGTCCTGACTCTGGGGACACAGAGCAGAACTTTCCCATGTTTAGTCCTGACTCTGGGGACACAGTGCAGACCTGTCTCCATTTTTAGTACTGACTCTGGGGACACAGAGCTGACCTTTCCCATGTTTAGTCCTGACTCTGGGGACACAGAGCAGACTTGTCTCCATGTTTAGTCCTGACTCTTGGGACACAGAGCAGACCTTTTCCATGTTAAGTCCTGACTCTGGGGACACAGAGCAGACCTGTCCCATGTTTAGTCTTGATTCTCTGGACACAGAACAGACCTTTCCCATGTTTAGTCCTGACTCTGGGGACACAGAGCAGACCTGTCCCATGTTTAGTCCTGACTCTGGGGACACAGAGCAAACCTGTTTCCATGTTTAGTCCTGACTCTGGGGACACAGAGCAGACCTGTTTCGATGTTTAGTCTTGATTCTCTGGACACAGAACAGACCTTTCCCATGTTTAGTCCTGACTCTGGGGACACAGAGCAGACCTGTCCCATGTTTAGTCATGACTCTGGGGACACAGAGCAAACCTGTTTCCATGTTTAGTCCTGACTCTGAGGACACAGAGCAGACCTGTTTACATGTTTAGTCCTGACTCTGGGGAAACAGAGCAGACCTTTCCCATGTTTAGTGCTGACTGTGGGGACACAGAGCAGACCTCTCCCATGTTTAGTCCTGACACTGGGGACACAGAGAAGACCTTTTCCATGTTTAGTCCTGACTCTGGGGACACAGAGCAGACCTTTCCCATGTTTAGTCTTGATTCTCTGGACACAGAACAGACCTTTCCCATGTTTAGTCCTGACTCTGGGGACACAGAGCAGACCTGTACCATGTTTAGTCCTGACTCTGGGGACACAGAGCAAACCTGTTTCCATGTTTAGTCCTGACTCTGGGGACACAGAGCAGACCTGTTTCGATGTTTAGTCCTGACTCTGGGGATACAGAGCAGACCTTTCCCATGTTTAGTGCTGACTGTGGGGACACAGAGCAGACCTGTCCCATGTTTAGTCCTGACACTGGGGACACAGAGAAGACCTGTCTCCATGTTTAGTCCTGACTCTGGGGACACAGAGCAGACCTTTTCCATGTTTAGTCCTGACTCTGGGGACAACGAGTTGACCTATCTCCATGTTTAGTCCTGACTCTGGGGACACAGAGCAGACCTTTCCCATGTTTAGTCTCGACTCTGGGGACACAGAGCAGAACTTTCCCATGTTTAGTTCTGACTCTGGGGACACAGAGCAGACCTTTCCCATGTTTAGTCCTGACTCTGGGGACACAGAGCAGACCTGTCCCATGTTTAGTCCTGACTCTGGGGACACAGAGCGGACCTGTCTCCATGTTTAGTCCTGACTCTGGGGACACAGAGCAGAACTTTCCCATATTTAGTCTTGACTCTGGGGACACAGTGCAGACCTGTCTCCATTTTTAGTCCTGACTCTGGGGACACAGAGCTGACCTTTCCCATGTTTAGTCCTGACTCTGGGGACACAGAGCAGACTTGTCTCCATGTTTAGTCCTGACTCTTGGGACACAGAGCAGACCTTTTCCATGTTTGGTCTGACTCTGGGGACACAGAGCAGACCTGTCCCATGTTTAGTCTTGATTCTCTGGACACAGAACAGACCTTTCCCATGTTTAGTCCTGACTCTGGGGACACAGAGCAGACCTGTCCCATGTTTAGTCCTGACTCTGGGGACACAGAGCAAACCTGTTTCCATGTTTAGTCCTGACTCTGGGGACACAGAGCAGACCTGTTTCGATGTTTAGTCTTGATTCTCTGGACACAGAACAGACCTTTCCCATGTTTAGTCCTGACTCTGGGGACACAGAGCAGACCTGTCCCATGTTTAATCCTGACTCTGGGGACACAGAGCAAACCTGTTTCCATGTTTAGTCCTGACTCTGAGGACTCAGAGCAGACCTGTTTCCATGTTTAGTCCTGACTCTGGGGAAACAGAGCAGACCTTTCCCATGTTTAGTGCTGACTGTGGGGACACAGAGCAGACCTGTCCCATGTTTAGTCCTGACACTTGGGACACAGAGAAGACCTTTTCCATGTTTAGTCCTGACTCTGGGGACACAGAGCAGACCTTTCCCATGTTTAGTCTTGATTCTCTGGACACAGAACAGACCTTTCCCATGTTTAGTCCTGACTCTGGGGACACAGAGCAGACCTTTCCCATGTTTAGTCTTGATTCTCTGGACACAGAACAGACCTTTCCCATGTTTAGTCCTGACTCTGGGGACACAGAACAGACCTGTACCATGTTTAGTCCTGACTCTGGGGACACAGAGCAAACCTGTTTCCATGTTTAGTCCTGGCTCTGGGGACACAGAGCAGACCTGTTTCGATGTTTAGTCCTGACTCTGGGGATACAGAGCAGACCATTCCCATGTTTAGTGCTGACTGTTGGGACACAGAGCAGACCTGTCCCATGTTTAGTCCTGACACTGGGGACACAGAGAAGACCTGTCTCCATGTTTAGTCCTGACTCTGGGGACACAGAGCTGACCCTTCCCATGTTTAGTCCTGACTCTGGGGACATAGAGCAG
Organism: Echiichthys vipera; assembly: GCF_963691815.1. Taxonomy (NCBI): domain Eukaryota; kingdom Metazoa; phylum Chordata; class Actinopteri; order Perciformes; family Trachinidae; genus Echiichthys; species Echiichthys vipera. The sequence continues at coordinate 10,694,453 of NC_139825.1, read as the reverse complement.
ACTTGCCCCATGTTTAGTTCCGACTCTTGGGACACAGAGCAGACCTGTCCCATGTTTAGTTCTGACTCTGGGGAGACAGAGCAGACCTGTTTCCATGTTTAGTCCTGACTCTGGGGACACAGAGCAGACCTTTCCCATGTTTAGTCTCGACTCTGGGGACACAGAGCAGAACTTTCCCATGTTTAGTTCTGACTCTGGGGACACAGAGCAGACCTTTTCCATGTTTAGTCCTGACTCTGGTGACACAGAGCAGACTTGTCTCCATGATTAGTTATGACTTTGGGGACACAGAGCAGACCTTTCCCATGTTGCGTCCTGACTCTGGGGACACAGATCAGACCTTTCCCATGTTTAGTCCTGACTCTTGGGACACAGAGCAGACCTGTTTCCATGTTTAATCCTGAATCTGGGGACACAGAGCAGAACTTTCCCATGTTTAGTCCTGACTCTGGGGACACAGAGCAGACCTTTCCCATGTTTAGTCCTGACTCTGGGGACAGAGAGCATACTTGTCCCATGTTTAGTTCCGACTCTTGGGACACAGAGCAGACCTGTCCCATGTTTAGTTCTGACTCTGGGGACACAGAGCAGACTTGTCTCCATGTTTAGTCCTGACATTGGTTACACATAGCAGACCTTTCCCATGATTAGTCCTGACTCTGGGGACACAGAGCAGACCTGTCCTATGTTTAGTTCTGACTCTGCGGACACAGAGCAGACCTTTTTCATGTTTAGTCCTGACTCTGGTGACACAGAGCAGACTTGTCTCCATGATTAGTCCTGACTTTGGGGACACAGAGCAGACCTTTCCCATGTTGCGTCCTGACTCTGGGGACACAGATCAGACCTTTCCCATGTTTAGTCCTGACTCTTGGGACACAGAGCAGACCTGTTTCCATGTTTAATCCTGAATCTGGGGACACAGAGCAGAACTTTTCCATGTTTAGTCCTCACTCTGGGGACACAGAGCAGACCTTTTCCATGTTTAGTCCTGACTCTGGGGACAGAGAGCATACTTGTCCCATGTTTAGTTCCGACTCTTGGGACACAGAGCAGACCTGTCCCATGTTTAGTTCTGACTCTGGGGACACAGAGCAGACTTGTCTCCATGTTTAGTCCTGACTCTGGGGACACAGAGCAGAACTTTCCCATGTTTAGTCCTGACTCTGGGGACACAGAGCAGACCTGTCCCATGTTTAGTCCTGACTCTGGGGACACAGAGCAGACCTGTCTCCATGTTTAGTCCTGACTCTGGGGACACAGAGCAGAATTTTCCCATGTTTAGTCCTGACTCTGGGGACACAGAGCAGAATTTTCCCATGTTTAGTCCTGACTCTGGGGACACAGAGCAGACCTGTCCCATGTTTAGTCCTGACTCTGGGGACACAGAGCAGACCTGTCTCCATTTTTAGTCCTGACTCTGGGGACACAGAGCTGACCTTTCCCATGTTTAGTCCTGACTCTGGGGACACAGAGCTGACCTTTCCCATGTTTAGTCCTGACTTTGGGGACACAGAGCAGACTTGTCTCCATGTTTAGTCCTGGCTCTGGGGACACAGAGCAGACCTTTCCAGTGTTTAGTCCTGACTCTGGGGACACAGAGCAGACCTGTCTCCATTTTTAGTCCTGACTTTGTGGACACAGAGCTGACCTTTCCCATGTTTAGTCCTGACTTTGGGGACACAGAGCAGACTTGTCTCCATGTTTAGTCCTGGCTCTGGGGACACAGAGCAGACCTTTCCAGTGTTTAGTCCTGATTCTGGGGACACAGAGCAGACCTGTCCCATGCTTAGTCCTGGCTCTGGGGACACAGAGCGGAACTTCCCATGTTTAGTCCTGACTCTGGGGACACAGAGCAGACCTTTCCCATGTTGCGTCCTGACTCTGGGGACACAGATCAGACCTTTCCCATGTTTAGTCCTGACTCTTGGGACACAGAGCAGACCTGTTTCCATGTTTAATCCTGAATCTGGGGACACAGAGCAGAACTTTTCCATGTTTAGTCCTGACTCTGGGGACACAGAGCTGACCTTTCCCATGTTTAGTCCTGACTCTGGGGACACAGAGCTGACCTTTCCCATGTTTAGTCCTGACTTTGGGGACACAGAGCAGACTTGTCTCCATGTTTAGTCCTGGCTCTGGGGACACAGAGCAGACCTTTCCAGTGTTTAGTCCTGACTCTGGGGACACAGAGCAGACCTGTCTCCATTTTTAGTCCTGACTTTGTGGACACAGAGCTGACCTTTCCCATGTTTAGTCCTGACTTTGGGGACACAGAGCAGACTTGTCTCCATGTTTAGTCCTGGTTCTGGGGACACAGAGCAGACCTTTCCAGTGTTTAGTCCTGATTCTGGGGACACAGAGCAGACCTGTCCCATGCTTAGTCCTGGCTCTGGGGACACAGAGCGGAACTTCCCCAAGTTTAGTCCTGACTCTGGGGACACAGAGCAGACCTTTCCCATGTTAAGTCCTGACTCTGGGGACACAGAGCAGAACTGTCTCCATTTTTAGTCCTGACTCTGGGGACACAGAGCTGACCTTTCCCACGTTTAGTTCTGACTCTGGGGAGACGGAGCAGACCTGTCCCATGTTTAGTCCTGACTCTGGGGACACAGAGCAGACCTTTCCCATGTTTAGTCCTGACTCTGGGGACACGGAGCAGATCTGTCCCAGAGGATATCAGAGGTCTGAATGGTTCTTAGAAGATCTGAAATGTATTTGGGTCCTAAACCATTCAGTGCTTTGTAAACCAACAGAAGCACTTTGAAATCAGTTCTTCAACGGACAGGAAGCCAGTGTAAAGATCTGAGGACTAGAGTGACATGATCTACTTATTTGGTCTTAGTGAGGACTCGAGCAGCAGAGTTCTGAATTAACTGCAGCTGTCTGATGGACTTTATAGGGAGACCTGTAAAGACACTGTTACAGTAGTCGAGCCTGCTGAAGATAAATGCATGGACAAGTTTTTTTTCACATAAGTCCTTTAATCCTTGATATATTCTTAGGTGATAGTAGGCTGACTTTGTAATTGTTTTAATGTAGCTGTTGAAGTTTAGGATTGAGGCCAATATTACACCTAAGTTTCTGGCATGGTTTAGGGTTTTTAGAATTACTGTGTGTGTGTGTGTGTGTGTGTGTGTGTGTGTGTGTGTGTGTGTGTGTGTGTGTGTGTGTGTGTGTGTGTGTGTGTGTGTGTGTGTGTGTGTGTGTGTTTGCGTGTGTGTGCGCGCGCGCGCGCGTGCCGGGAGAACAGAAGGTAGAACACTTTTTTTGTTGCTGCTTCCACACAGCAATGAGTCAGTTCCACTAAAGATTCAGTCTGGTACAGGTGCCCCACCCCCCATGCGGTCAGAGTGTGCACACATAGGGTGGAGTCGGTACTTTTTTTTTTCTCCCGGAGGGGATCAGATCTCGGCTTCGTCAGAAGGAATCCAAGGGAGGCTTCACGGCAATTTGTGGCGTCAAACCAAACCGCACTTTTCTATTGAAATCAAATCGGATGCCAATTCGCTTGATCGGATTTTCTATTTAATAAGATCTAGAATAAAAACTTAACGCAAGTGTGTATATGTGCAGTCATGGAGCGCGCCGCATTGCCGCGCAGCCAGTCTTCGCCGCGAGCGGCGCGTAAAAGCGAGTGGCTCCGGAGCGCCCTGGCCCATCACCACTGCCCCGATCCCGGTGTGGATAACGAAATCGTCGTCCTGGCAACTGGAATTGACCAATACCTGCAGGAGGTCTTCCACCACCTGGCCTACCCCAACCGGGACGATACGGTGTCTGCAGATGATTTCTCCGCGCTGTGCACCGTGCTGGGACTCACCGGAGCGGAGAAAGGAAAGATAACCATGCAAGGAGGAACAGGAGATGGAGGAAAAGGTGGAGAAGATGACGAGTTTACGGATGTATGCGCTGTGCTGCCCTGCCAACTCTCCTTTAAAGACTTCCACTCGCGGCTCTGTGGATATTTCCGTGTCCGCAGTGCGCGTCGAGGCGCTGGGGAGTGTGCCGGGCGTCTGCCCGTTACTGAGGACACGGAGCTGGTGGAACGACAGATCCGGCTACGGTGGCCGCGTGCCAGACGGAGAAAATGTGTGAGTTTTGATCTGGCGAGGGATCAGAATGGACCCGTTAACAGAGTGATTAAAGGTCGAGCCGCAGAGGACCGCGAGACAGGTACTGTACCAGGATCTATACACGTGCTACTGAAATATCTCCTGTGATCAATACGTTTTTGCACGTTATAAACGTATTCCATTTGAATTATTCAGGAACGTTTTGTTGCCGTTACCTTGTTACTATATTGTTCACGTAATGTCATTGTTTACTGAATAGAGACACACGGAGCAGTGGTAACAGTCCGGTGACCGTGTGGTACAGGAAGTCGGCATTTAAGCACCAATTATTTGAACTAATTTGATTTTAACCTTTCCCACTTGACTCTGTTTAGTGTGATTACACACTTGATGTATTCTTCACCTTCTCTTATGCTGTTGTTCCTCTACAGATAGCGGTTCAGGCAGAGCACGAGCAAATGTACCAATACACAGTATGCATCAATGTGTGAGCAGCATTTTACTGTTGTAGCTGCTGAAGTGGGGTTGGTTCACAACCTGGGTTTCGGGCCTTCAATAGGGGTTACAAGATACTATAGGCTTTGCTCTAATGTGTGTGTGTGTGAAATATTAGAGCGTTTGACCTCTTTGTGCCTTACTGAACGGTTACTGAAATGACTAATCTGAGAGGTTTAGAGAGGAAATCACTATTTGGTAGAACTGCTGACAGCTTATAGACACACCAGCTTTTTTCACAAGGGCTCAGAAGCCAAAAAGGCTGGGCACTGATTTAATCTTTAACAATGTATTGTCTTTTGTGTATGTAAATAGTTAATTTGTGAAGCAATTTGTCACACATATGTAGTAGAGTAAAAAGTACAACACAGCCCTCTGAAATGTGGAGAAAATTACAGTGCTTGAGTCAATGTACTTACTTCCTTTCCAACACTTTGTTTTATATTCTCAGACAAGAATAATGGTCTGGAAAGTTCCTTTACAAAAGAAAAAGTAACAATATAACTGAACAAAACCTCAATTAGCAGACACATTATGTAATAGTATGAATGTATTATCCATCAAAAGTAATAATCAGTGGTGAAGGTTAGTGTGTGAATGTCATACTACAGTGTTTCACATTATGTTATTGGCAGCTACAGGATGGCAAGACTGGTAGGTTTTCACCTTGTGATTCTGTCTGATTTTGTTGCTGTGAGAGCATCACAACTGTGCAAGATACAGTCACAAATACTTAAAAGTGTGTAGTTGAGATCAAAATGAAGGTTGAGTTCAAAGATGGGTGTGGTCCAAGCAAGGACGCTCAAAGAAGGGGGCTTTAAGAAGAGAAGGGGCCATTGCCCCACCACTTGAGGCCTCTGGCCTGGCAGTACTTGTTCCCAGTGTGGGATCAGTAAATTGATCTCATCTTATGTGAGTATAACTAAAAAAGCAGTTACAAGAGTGCGAAAAGTAATAAGACATCAACTCTGAGCAGACTAAAGTATTGTAGTGTTGTTGGTTTAATATTTAGCTCTCCCATCTTCTTCTGCTTCTACTCCAGATGAGACAACAGCTCTGAGGGAGTTGGTGGAGGACCTCCGCTCCGCGCTGCAGGGGAGCGACGCTCGCTGCCTGGCCCTGGAGGTGGCCCTCCGGCAGGAGAGGACCCTCCCTTCTCCGTCCAGCTTCAGCTCCACAGTTTCAGCTTCAAAAACTTCCATCAATCTCATACATGGAAAACTTGTGCCAACACAGAGAATTAAAGGACAGTGCAGTGGTTCTGGAGGAGACGTGGCGAAGAGGGTGGCAAGAAGACAGGACACCAGGGATCCCCTTGTAAGAGAGCTGAAGCTGATCCGCTCCTCACGTGATGGGCAGCTGGAGGAGGCCATTAAATTCAATGAGCGTCTGGAGGAGGAGCTGCAATGGGCATACCAGGAGGTGCACAAGCTTCACGGGGTGGTGTCAGCATTGAGAAAGGAGAACGCTCAGATCAGGTTGGAGTCTTAAAAGTTACCTGGATGATGTTTAAACAGAAGAATGGATAAATGTTAGAGTTAGCTTTGCTTTGATCTTGGATGATCTCCATCAGGAGGAGGGCAGAGGAGGCCAGGGAGGCTCTGAGCATGGGGCTTCAGAGGGTTCGGATGATCCAGGAGCAGGCTCAGTCTGTACCGCATCTTCAGTCCAGGATCACCCAACTAGAGATTGAACTCCTGAACAGGTACACACAGTGGCCCTCATTCATCAATCATGCGTGAAAACGGGCGCAGATCTGAGCGCAGAATTGGTCGTACGACAGGACACACGTGTGATTTATGAAACATTCGTATCCGACCAATCTCAGCGTACAAATGATAAATGCGGCGGCTGAATTCGATCGTCATTAACATGTTACGCCTCGGAGGCCTCGCCCACTGAGGTCAAACATGGAAAGAAGAAACACTGGTAATAAAAGAAACTTTTCCGACACAGAGATCGGCATCCTGACATCCGAGATGGAGCAAAATAAAGATGTGCTTTTTGGCAGTCTTAAGAGTGGAATAAAAGGGGCCCGTAAAAACGCTGTATGGAAAAGAATAACGGAGGCAGTCAACCCGAAGCAGCGCTCCACTGTGACCCGTGTGCGTGTGTGCGCACTGTTGAACCTGCGCTCTACCAAGATGTTAATCATCTGATACCTTGTTTGATTTAATGCAATTTATCGAGGGTAGCCACTAACCGAGGAGGCGACTTTGGCTCTGCAGTGCGCTTTCCTGCAGCCGCGCGCCAACACATTCATTCATTCATTCGTTCATCTTCAACCGCTTGCCCCTGTCAGGGTCGCGGGGGGCTGGAGCCGAGCTGTTTTTAAATATAAAAGAATCGTGTGTCCCCCCCGGCCACCTGGCCACCACGTTTAAAAGCGATAGCTTGGCATCACAAATCACCTGTACATTTATCGAGTGGTAGTTTTTGCGATTGATGAATGCGTAATCATTCATGGATGGTGCCTTCAGACGCACATGAGTACAATCAATTGCTCCAACCACAATTTTTTTTTTTTTTAATTTGTTTTAAGAATCCGTTTTGATCTGTTCTTAATATGTGACTGCTTATGCTTAATGACAGCTGAGGTTTGTTCATTATTTTCAGCCAGATTTTGCTGTGCTGCACCGCAAATACACAGGCTCACATTTGCGTACACAATCTCAGACCTGACGTGAGATTTGATCGTAGCTCCCGCTCACGTCCAAATTGATATATGCTGAAGTTTGCATGGAAATGGTTTGTTCGCACGTTTTTCTGCCGTACGTTCGTTTGATAAATGAGGGCCACTGTGTTTCAGCGGCATGTTTGTGCATCTATGTACACATCATTTGCCTTTGTTCTCTACTGATTTGAAAGTCAATGCACTAAAGTCAGCAGCTGAAGTTACATACACGTCCCTCAGTCTGAAGTACATACAGAGTGCTGGGTAAAAGCAGACGGGGTAAACTTTTAGCACCACTGCACTGACAAGGACTCTCTTTCTAACCCTTCACACTGACCAGACTGTACATCCACAATGCACCAGAGACAGTTCAAACCTGCTCTCATGGCTGAAATGTAAATTTCCCATGTAATATGACGACATATGGGTACATAGCTGAAATAATGAACTATTCAATTGACAGCAAAATATATAAGGTTGTATGCCATGAAGAGCGATATATTTAGGGTGAACTGTGAGTGTATTGAGGTGGGACCTGTATTAACTCCATACCCTTCTGACTAATGATTCTAACACAACAATATGTGACAAATAAACAACCGGAGCAATATGAACAGGAGGAATGATTAGAACAAGTAAAAACTGTTTCAGTGTTCATATGCACGCCTGACTACTTCTCATCAACTATGATGAAGCGCTCATTTCAGGTCATGCTTTGTAGCTACTTTAGATCAAGACCCAGTGAGGATGGTAGCTGCTAATGCCCAGCTACATTTACACCATCAAATAATAGTTCAGTGTCTAATTGCTCAATGGTAATCCAGCAGCATCTAGTTGTAGGAAAGTGAGCCTACACATATTATGGCTAGAATATATTAGTTGCTGAATTAATTATGAATTAACTCGACTCGTTAAAATTTAGGATTTATTTTACCTCGAAGTAGGGCACCACACCAAATGAAGACAGGATGTTTATTAAACTTTGGTGAAGGTTTAATACCTGTTAATAGTAATTTAAAGTAATTGATTATTTAAATTTTATCAGTCTCGTCTCGAACGTGTTAGTTCTTACCACAGCCTTATCAGTGACCATCAATTTCTGCACAGAAGGGAAGACTTTCACAACGACGTAAAGTTATAAACATTTATTGGACTAACTAGCAAGGATAATACAGAATAGTGCAATATTGAACAGATGAGTGAAAAAGGGTTAAATGTGGATATAAAAAAGTTTAAGACCAGAATGATTCAGACCTATGGGGCTGGTTTATAATATTACTGGCGGACTTAAACTGGCTCTAATTAGCCTGTCAACAGAACTCGGATCAGAACCTAATTACCACCAACGTTTTTAACCAGGAGTTGTAGTAAAAGGCCAACCTTACTTTGCCATTGATATTACAGTCGCCCTGGCGTCTTACAGTACCGAAGCAGGTTCCTAGGTCCGAGTCCCGGTGTTTGGCAGACCTGAGTTCTGGTCTATAGACTGGGTCAGCTGCGTAGTTGTTTCAGCGGGGCTTGTCTGCTCCCGTCCCGGCTTGGACTCAGCTCTTCAGGCGGCTGCAGCTCTGCATGTGGCTTGTCTCTGGCTGTTGTTTGTTGGTTGACAAAAAAAAGGTTCTGACCGGTTCTGTTGGCTGGAGTCACGAGTTCGATGCAATTTGCCGGCCGGACAAAAAGGCAAAGACAGCATGAGGGGTTTTACTATACTTATAAAAGATAAAAACGTAGCGTAGAAAACGTATAAAGTTACGCGATAAAAATAGATTAAAACGAAAATATTTTAACGAGAAAACAAAATAAAAAGTAACGTCTCTTGCGAACTCTGGGATAACAAAGTTTGCACAAAAGAAACAAAAGAAAACAAAACGCGGGAAGCGCAGAAGAGAGCGTGAAGAGAGAAGAGTGCAGGAGGTGAAGAGTGGAGAAGAAGTGAAGAGGGAGGAGCGAGAAGGGGGGGTCTTGGCCTAACCCAACCCTCTGGTTCTGAGTGAATTAACTGCTTTATATTCCAGAATTCTAACAGGGAAGATTAAACTGTCTCTGGTTGATTTTCCGTTATTAATCTTTCTGATATCCAATTTAACCAAAATCTTTAGGTAGGCAGTTTTAACAGATAACCTTACTGAGTGAAGGGAAGTATTATTAAAACACAGAATATTTCAGGAATTAGACAGAGAAACACATAAACATAATCACAGCAAGATACAAATAATGCATACACAGTTACACATTTGGAAGAATGTCTTTGAACAGCCAGTTGCGATGAAACAGCGAACTTTAACTGTTTTTCAAACTTTCCAAGTTCTGTTCCTTGTCCTTATCACTGAATGTCACTCTGTCTCCTGGGTGAGGGAGAGACCGACCCTTCAGTTCAAATTGCGGTCAGATTTGACGTTGATTTAGGATAAAAGGTCCTCCATCCTGGAGGAAGTGTCCTGGACTTCTGGGTTTTAACTACCCTAGGAGGGTTTGAGGTTGTAAAACACACTTATCTCACATTGAAACAAGTATAAAATGTCTTATCTCTGACTCCCTTCCGGTGACGCTTAGCAGAGAAAGGGAGTCCAGAGCGTGTTCACAAAAGAGCACTTCCTATCAAGGTTCCTGCATAGTGTATGTTTCAAGGTCTAAACCTCTCCATCACAGGGTGGTCTCTCTTAAAGCTGGGATCAGTTGTTGTTTTGCTTACACCTGGATTGATAATCTTTATAATGTGCTCTGTGGCACTGTAATTCCGGTGCAAAATCATCCCAGGGCACTTACATATATCAAATCAGTCATTTTTTTTGTGTATAAACTATTGACGGAGAAATCCTGGAGAGTCGCTAACTGCAGGACGTGGCTAACACTGATTAGTTTGGGGCAGTACGGTGAAGGCATTAAAATTAAATTTTTAACCACTAACACGGCTCCAAATAACACCAAACCTCTGCGGCAGCATGATAAGAGTCCCTACGCAGAAAACAAAGCACCAACAATGTAGTTAGAGAACCCTGATTTTATTAAAAGAGTGTTTTGAAAGACTTACCTACTGGCTCCGGCACCAGCTCCTCTCATAGTAAAGTCCATTCAAGTGGATTACCAAATGCAATTCAAAAAGAAGTTTTGTTAGCGACTCTCCCAGATTTCTCTGTCAATATTATATACACGAAAAAATCTGTCTTTATGGCTTATTTGATGTATATAAGTGCGGAAAAAGACCATGGGATGATGTTGCGGCGGAATTACACTCTAAGGCCCCATGGTTGTTCACTAACCCGATTGCAGAAGTCTTTCTCGGGCCTGTCCTCCCTGATCACATTTGCACGTCATGAAAACAATAGACCAGTGCTATTGTACCGTCATCAGAAACATCAGCAGTTGTCCCGTGTGTGTGTGTGTGTGTGTGTGTGTGTGTGTGTGTGTGTGTGTGTGTGTGTGTGTGTGTGTGTGTGTGTGTGTGTGTGTGTGTGTGTGTGTGTGTGTGTGTGTGTGTGTGTGTGTGTGTGTGTGTGTGTGTGTGTGTGTGTGTGTGTGTGTGTGTGTGTGTGTGTGTGTGTGTGTGTGTGTGTGCGCGTGCGTGTTTTGTCATTTGTAGCAGCTTTATTAGACAGATCCAAGCCAGTGAATTAAATACATAATAACACATCAATAACACACATATCAGTGCACACAGGGGAGCCTCTGTCCATATTCCACATTGTTGGCTAACTGGCAATATATTTAAGGTATTTTCTACCTTTGCCACCCTCAGATCCCACTGCACCTGCATCCCTGACCCTGCCCATCAACAAATTTTCCCGATCGGAGCAGAAGACGCCTGTAGCAAGACAGGTGAGTGAAACTGATCGATCGCCATCTAATGATATACAACATGCTTCAACAGCCTTTGCTCCCATCTGGCATGCTTTTCAGGGGTTAAGATGTATTTAAAGGTCTCATATTCTGCTCATTTTCAGGTTCATACTTGTATTTTGGAATTGAATAGAACATGTTTACATGCTTTAATATAAAAAAAACACAACATATTATTTTCCTCACCCTGTCGGTCTGAATATACAGTGTCTGTATTCATCATCTATCTGAAGTGCTCAGTTTTACCGTCTTTCTCTTTAAAAAGCTCTATGCTCTTCCACTGGATCAGCCAACTAGTTGCTGCCATTACACAGGAAAGTCACCCACCTTTTAGTTTCACCTCTAAGCTTACATTAGCTAATGTCACACAGTGTTGACTGTAGCAAAGCTCCAACCCATTCGACCATTAGCTATAAAAAAAAAAAAGGATTAATATACGTGAAAAGTTACATGCAGATGCAGTTTCTGAATACGAGCTGTGTGCATTTCTCTGTGGATTGAGCGCTTTGATACTTTCACAGTATTGTAAATCATCCGTACAACACCATGACCCTGGAACAGACACACCTAAATGCAATAATTTTTAATAATGTCCATTACACCTGAGCTTTTCCTACTGTGACATGCTAAATGTCTGCTGTGAAAAAGGTCTATAGGGCACACACAACATTGCTCGTTAACCAATCCTTTGAAACAGAACATTATAGTTAACACCATTAAAAAGTCTTAACCACTGAAATGTCATTGAGCAAGTAAAGGAACTGCTTCTACTGTTTGCAGAGGCAGAGTGTCTGCAGAGAGCAGTGGAAGGGAGAGCTGCCTCTGATGAAGAGGAGGAGGACAGAGGGAGGAAAGAGGAAGGACAGTGCTGCCTATTGGAGGTGAAGAAGCAGCGACTGCACAGCTGTGGCCAAGGGTTAGCACCTGAAACACCACTGCTGCCGACACATTTCTCCATTCCAAATTTCAGATGTCAAACTTTTTTTTCTTCTTCCAGATGTCAGAACCATGTGGTCCACAAACTTGTCTCTCAGAGTCAACTGCCTGATAAAAACCTAATCCGCACTTATAAGGACAGCACGTGGCGCTGCAGCTGGAAGGGACAGAGCCAAGAGCAACCAGAAGGAGGAAGAGGCTTCGGAAAAGAAAAGGTGGGGCAAAAACTTTATAAGGGGCCTAGTAGAATGGATATAGGCTGGGGGCTGTGTGCGTTTCTCTGTGGATTAAACATTTTGATATTTGCACAGTATTCATATACAGTAGCAACTTGACCGACCCCCTTTATAATAAAAACAGACATGGAAATCCCACTATTTTCAATACTCTAGTTCCCTTACTTAGTAACGAACAACCTGTTCCCATCCCAACTCACATACTGTTTTTTGTCAGGACACTTTGCGTCATTGTTGTGGATTCAAACAAAACTGTATGGTTAAGTTTAGGTCAGAAAACCACTCGGTTAGGGTTCAGGGCAAACATAGCTTTCTCCTGGAGTTTCTCCTTTTGTTCCACAGAAGCTCATTTTAGAAACAGGTTTAATAGACTTCATTTTGGAGCTTGTTCGCATCCATGTGTTCCTCGTCCTTCTTGTCAGAGGACTGAGGGAGAGGAGGACCTGACGAGGCCGGAGAAGACCGAGAAGACACATCTGTCTTTGCTGGAGGAGAAACTCACAGATGCCCTCACTCTGCTGCTGCAGCAGCTACGCAACAAGGTTCACACTCTATATTTGATATTATACTGTTCCTATTATTCTTGTATTTTTTATTTCCATGTGTTTATATTGTTCATATTTTCCTATATTGTTTATTTTGCTCGTTACAATTTATTGCTTCTAATTGATGCTTCTTCTATGTTTGCTATTCACTTTTCTGCTGGAATAAGGAGATTTCCCCTTTGTGGGACTAATATAGGAATATCTTATCTTAAATGCAAAACACACACTATTCACTTGAGGCACACACACACCTCTTCTCTGTCATCTAGGGTTAACTGACTGGTTGGTGGAGGCAGAAAACCACGAACAGTAGTTGAGTTTTTTTGTCTTCTCTTAATTATTTTTATTATTTTTCACACAAACTCACAAAGCATATGGACATATTATGACTTTACATAGCTTTACATCATATACTTTGTACATAAAGACAAAGCCATCAACTTTGTAAATACAACATTGCTCATGGAGGTTGTGTTTTCTTTCTCCCCACCCATCATTCATACTATTGCTGTTGTCACACATACATACAGTACACCCTTCACAAAAACCCTATTCACACACACATTCCCCTCACATGTGCACCCATGATTACACATGATTCCATACCTTCTTCCACACATGTTTCCCCACATATTTCTGCACATGCTTCCACACCTGCTTCCGCATATGCTTCCACACACACTTCCACATATATTTCCACTCATGCTTCCACACCTGCTTCTACACAAACTTCCACACCTGCTTCAACCTATATTTCCACACATGTTTCCACATATATTTCCACACAAGCTTCCACTCATGCTTCCACACACACTTCCATATATATTTCCACACGTGTTTCCATATATATTAACAGTTGCAAATACCTAAAGTTGGGCTACACCTTTCTGTGTGGAGTTTGCATGTTCTCCCCGTGTATGCGTGGGTTTTCTCCAGGTTCTCCGGTTTCCTCCCACAGTCTAAAGACATGCACGTGTTAGGTTAATTGGTGTCTCTAAAAAAAAAATTGCCCGTAGGTGTGAATGGTTGTCTGTCTCTGTCCGTCTCTATGTGCCCTGCGATAGACTGGCGTTCTGTCCAGGGTGTACCCCGCCTCACGCCCGATGTCAGCTGGGATCGGCTCCAGCCCCCCCGCGACCCCGACCCCGGGATAAGCGGTTGAAGATGAATGAATGAAATACCTAAAGTTTTCCGTGTCCCTTAGTCCATATTTATCCTCTAATTCCTTATATGAGCATATGGATCCCTGGTTTATGATATCTGCTATTATTTGGATTCCTGAGTTCTCCCATGTTCCCGAACTAATTTTAGTGTTTTGAATCATTATAGAAGGGTTATTCCATATCTTTATATGTCTCGGAATTTCAGTTTCATGTCCTATTTGCTTTTGTGTTTTATCCAAGTATTTAATGTACAGTTGATTATAAAGTTGCCAGCTGTACATTTTTGTTTAGAGAAAAGGATGGATAGGTAGTTTTTAGGCCTTAACTGATGATTTTCAATATCTATCCATGAGCTTTCTTTCCCATTGTTTACTATATGATCAATATAAAACATCTGCGCTGCACAGTGATAGCTTTCTAGATTGGGCAGGTTTAAACCTCCCTCTTCCTGTGGATAATACAATAATTTTCTTTTTAATCTATGAGCTTTTTTTGACCAGATAAAGGACGTTAGAATTGAGTTAACCTCTTTAAAAAATGCTTTTGGTGGAGTGATGGAAATTGTTTTGAATATATATAAAAATCTTGGCAATCACATCATCTTAAACAAATTTATTCTACCTATTATATTTATTTTCAAATTCATCCATTTTTCAATGTCTTTTTTTAACCCTTTAATCAAAGGAATGAAGTTGTCTTTATAGAGTTGTGATTTATCTGTGCTGATGTAGCAACCAAGATATTTAATATTTTGTGTTTGGACTTTAAACTGTTCACAGATTTCCAATGTATTTATACTTTTATCTACTAATAATAATTCCGTTTTTTTTAATATTAATTTTATATCCAGATAAAATTGAAAAGTTAGTTAATATTTAGATTACCCTTGGTGTAATGTATCTTAGATGTATTCGCCTTATTTAGGTAAAGTAATAAATCGTCAGCATAAAGACTAAGTTTGTATTCACGCTTTCCTATAGTAATACCTCTAATTTGATCTGTTTCTCTAATTTTTTGAGCTAATGGTTCTATTGCTAGTGCAAATAGAGAAGGTGATAAAGGGTCTCCCTGGGCTGTGCCTCTATTTAATGGAAATGGATCCGAGAGAATTCCATTAGTATATACTTGTGCCTTTGGTGACTTATAAACTGTTTTGACTCTATTTATAAATTCCTCTGGGAAACCATAACTTTCCAACATTTTAAATAGATAAGCTCTCTCTAGCCTATCAAAGGCTTTCTCTGCATCCACCGCCATAAGTGTTAAATCTATTTTATTTTTCTTTGCATATTGTATTAATGATAAACAAGTCCGGGTATTGGTTCTTAAATCTCTATTCTGTATAAATCCTGTCTGATTTTGATGGATGATCTCAGGTAGAATAAGAGTGAGTCTGTTATTAATAACTTTGGTAATATTTCTTTTATCGCAATTAATTAAACCAATAGGTCTATAGTCCGCAGGGGTATCACCATCTCTTCCTGGTTTTGGTATCACTGAAATAGTTGCTTGGTACATTGTTTGTGGCAGCGTATGTTCCTTTTGTGCTGTATTTACTACTTCGATAAAAAGGGGCTCAATACTTGACCAAAATGTTGAATAAAATTCAATAGGAATTCCATCCATTCCTGGGGCTTTTTTTTAAAGGGAATGTTTTTATTGCCGATTGTATTTCCTCACAAGTTATGTCTTTCCGAAGTTTTTCTTTTTGTTCTGCTGTTAGACGTTTCAAGTTAAGTGATTTAAGGAAGGGGATGGGGTCTGATTCTTTTAATTCTGATGTATATAGATTCTCGTAGTACATTTTGATTTCATTATTAATCATCTGATTATTTGTATAAACTAAATCTGATGTTTCATTTTTTATTGATATAGGTTGTCTCTTAGCTATTTTTTTGACCGATGAAGCTAAATGTTTACCTGTTTTATTAGCTGAGATATAATTAAGCTTATTTGAATTATGTCTGAAATCGTTAGCTTTTTGTATTAACAAATTATCTAGATTTAATTTACTTTCTTGAATTTCTGTCAACACACTACTGCTAGCTTGCATTGCATGTTGTTTCTGCAGTCTTTTTATTTGTTCTGTAAACTTATTTATTTCTTTATCTAACTCTGCTTTCTTTTTAGCTGCAAATCCTAACATTATCCCCCTTATATATGCTTTGAATGTGTCCCATATTATACCAATATCTGGTCTATTTTCAGAGTTCCCAACATTGACATTAGTTTGAATGAATCATTCAATATGGTTTTTAATATGTTTTAGAAATTCTATATCTGTTAAATGCTTCCTATTCATTCTCCAAATTCTATGGTGTAACGTGTTTTGTCTGGGTGACATATTACATACTACTATTGCGTGATCTGATATGATAATTTCATTCATATTGCTTGATACTATTCTGTCCAAATCTAGCCTGGAGATAAATAGGTAGTCAATTCGACTATAGCTATTTTGAGGGTGTGAAAAATATGTGTAATCTAATGTTTTTGGATGTAACGTTCTCCAGATGTCCTCTAGTTCATTATCTACTAAGAATCTCAAAGGTTTTTTGGTGGGTTAATTTTCCTATTTTTTGTGCAGCTATCCTGAGAGCTGAAAATACTATTTAAGTCTCCTCCTGTTGGAGATCTGTCTAATATTAATTGGATTTTACTCAAAAAAGACATATCCGAGTTAGGAGGTTTATATATATTAATAATTGTATAAAGTTCCCCGAACATTTCACATTTAACTATTAAGAACCGACCGTGGACATCTACGTGTTGTGAGATCAACTTAAAGGGTATCCTTTTGTTAATTAATATGCCTACACCTCTGCTTCTAGAAGTAAATGCAGCTTCAAATGCTTCACCCACCCATTGCCCTTTGAGTTGTTCAATTTGCCCAGGTTTGAAGTGGAGCTCCTGCATTAAAACAATGTCAGGGGACAGCTTCTGTAAATGTTGCATTACTTTCACTTTTTTTGTCCCTTCCTGTAAACCATTTACATTCCAAGTTGCTATTTTAAACGTGTTAGGAAGGGTTTTTATAGAGCTTTCCGTTGTATTAACCATAATCTATAGTGTAATCCAAGGAAGCCTCAAGAGAGAAACGAGATCCCGCCAGCTAAATTTAAGGAAAGCTAAGATACAAAATATATTTACAGGACCCTCCAACCACACACACATCCACACACAAACAAACATTAACGCCTTGGTTTCCCCATATAAGAGCATGCTTTGCTAGAGCTATAACCCCCACTCACTTTGGCGTACAAACAATGTTTTTATATATATACTGACACTCACTCCTACATAGAAATTCAGTCACTCTTTCATTAATCCTTCACTTCCTCCCCCCTTTTTTTTTTAAATGATTAAGAAATTAAATTGGTTTCTTCCAGGCCCTCACCTGACTTACATAAAATGAAGTGGTGACATCATAATCCGATCCTAGTCACCATTACCATCCTAGTGAGTACAAACAATGCTGATAGATACACGAAAAGTAAATTCTAGTAATAATACCAAATAAGGACTTCAATATTACTAAGGCTTTTTTTTTTTTTTCTCCCCCCAACAAATAGTTTACTCACTTTTTCTGTTCCCTGATAGAGATTCGAATAACGAAAACCAAACACAAATGGGGAGGAAGAGTTGAACATGTAAAATTGTACCAGAGGATAAAACCAAACACCCACATTTACCCAATCCACCTCCCTCCATTTACACCCATTATTCAATCCATGTTACCCGTATCAACTAATAGTCCATCAGTCTTTTCCTTTCGTCACCGTTTGAGCTGGAATAGGCTACAGCCAGCTTGGTAGTGTCAATAAACAGCCAGTTCGTTGTTATTGCATGTTGTCATCTCGGCTACAGTCTCAAATAGTTTTTTGTTTTTTTTAACTCATTGCCTGTAGGCTAGTCTCGTCCAAGTCCTATCAAGGTCTTTTACCGACTGCTGTCTTCTTGGCCTCATTCAGCTGCAGACGAGCTTCCCACCTTTATTGTTGGGTATTTTCGTTTAATTTCCTTCTTGGCCTCTTCCAGTGTCCCGAAGCGCACCACCACTTCTCCGTCATCCACGCAGAGAGTAGCTGGGCCTCGGAAGAACGTCTTGATCTTCTGTAGATGTAGCTGTTCTCTTAACAGCCAAAATGCTGCTCTTCTTGCCCGAAGTTGCGCTGACATGTCTGGAACCACTCTGAAGTCGCATCCCTCTGGTTTCTTCTTGGACTCTTTCAGGATTTCAAGTTTCTTCTGGAAATGGTGCAGTTTGAAGATAATTGCTCGCGGGTGTATGTGCGTCTCACTCCTTAATCCGACACGATGCGCTCTTTCGAAGTCCTCCTCTTTTAAATCCAAGTTCCATTTCTGCTCGAAAATGCCAATCAAATAGGGGATCATTTGAATGTCTTTCTCCTCACCTTCTGGCACATTCAGGAGTCTCAAATTATTTTGCCGGTTTCGATTTTCCAGTTGATCGATGTACTCCATAGCAGTGTCTAATTTCTTTTCTAGTTCAGTGACTCGCGTTTTCTGCGCGTCTATGTCGACTTCATTGTCATGAGTTTTCCCAGTCAGCGTCTCCACGTGTTTGTCTAGCGAGTTTACTCTCAGTAACAGAGTGTCCAACAGTTGTTTCGTTAAAATGTTACTCTCCAGTATTTTATCCAGTTTCGCATCCATCTCGTCAAGTCTAGTATTCACACTTGTGTTAGTTTGCCTCGCAGATGCTACTCCGGCTTTTGGTTTGTCTTTACTGGGTTCCATGCTGCATTTCGTCCAGTTCACGTGCCAATTGAATATAGTCACTCATCAAACAACAGAGTCTCAAGAGTGATCTGTACCGGTGCCAGACTTATTTGTAATAATGTTAGCAAAAGTTACTTTCAAATTTTGTGAGTTTTAAACATAATTAGACCATTTGTTTGAAACGCCGTCAGGAGCTCTCAGCCCTTCCGACCTCCTGTGTCGCGCATGCTCACTCCTACCCAGGAGTTTTTTTGTCATTATTCATGACAGTGGCATCACTGCTGACACTGAAATAAAACGGGATGTTATGAAATAAAAAGTAACACGAAATTTAAGTGTTATGAAATAGAGATGCACCGATCCATTTTTTCCCGATCCAATCCGATACTGATACCTGGGCTGAGCGTATCGGCAGATACCCAATACTGATCCGATACTCCTGTTGAATAAATTAACCGTATACCATGCCGTGTGAGTGCAGCATCAGGCTTGACATAAACATTTGGCCTTGTTAAAGGCAGTTATTTTACAGATATAAATGTACTCAATATTAACAAATAGCAAAGTGTACATTAGCAGCAAAAATATATAAATAAATAACACTTCCATGTAAAGTGCACTGCAAACAGATATTTTAAAATGTAATATAAAACCCTAACCGGTGTTGCAAACAGAATTGAAGTGACTAGATCATTGTTACTGTTCTGCTGTTTATGATATTAATAAAAAAGAAATGACTAGATCAGACTGCTGTATCGGCCTCATTCATCTGATACCCAATCCAGCTAATTAGTCAATAATCAGAGCCAATATCAGATCTTGGAATCGGATCGGTGCATCTCTACTATGAAACAAACAGACTTTTGAATAAGGATTTAAAAACAAAGAATAACATGATGAAATAAAAATGCACACAATAAAAAACAAAACAAAACAAAAAAAAGAGTGGAATCTGTTTACACATTTCTTAAAATATTTACACTATACTTATATTTTATACAATTATTTATTTCATAATATCTTGTTTGTTTATTATTACGTGTGTATGTTGAAGCACTGTTGATTGTGGCTTTTGTAGGATTTGTGTTTCTGCTGTTTGGTATGTTTGTTGAAAAAAAAAAGTTGTAAAAGTGAAGTTGTCCCCCTCTGTTTTATAGAACGTGTCCCGCAGGGCCCTGGGGAAGATTGTGTTGGACACTCTGGATGTCTGCAGTAGGAGTGGAGATGGTAGGTGTGTTCTACATCTGCCACTTGTCAAAAAATGTTTTAGTGTTTCTCTTTGCTGAAATAATCATTGGCTATTTTCTATTTCCCCCATCCAGGTCCATCCCAGGTGTTGCAGGTAGCTAACGCCCTCTGTATGCAGCTGTCCTCCAGAGATCTCTTTGGGAGCGGAGGGGATGACGAAGGAGGAGAAAGCCCTCCTTCCATCTTCAGGGTGTCAAACCTGCAGCAGCACCAACCCTCTGCTCCTCTCCTGTTAGATAAGCTACTCTGGTACTGATGCTCTCTCTTATCTAAATTTTATTTACTTTTTCAATCTCTTTTTGATCTATTTGGTGTCTATTTAATGTGAATGATTAAATTTTTTTGTCCAAACCGTTGTTTCAGTGTGAGAGTTGATACAAAAAGCTCTGGTGATGAAGCATCATATTGTGTTCAGTTATATTTCAGTGCAGACGTTGGACCAAACAGTGTCTCATGTTTAAAAGCCCACTAACTGTTGCATCTGTAAACAGTCATATCACAACTCATATACTCACTTAAATTGATACACTTTAAGGCTTTAGTTGACATTTCCATCCTAAAGGGGGGATTTAATACTGTACTTTATACTTCTACACTACAATTCAGGAGAAACACTATATTTTTTTTACTATTTTTTACTAAATGGTGGGCTTATAAAACATAATGCATTTTAATTCTTAACATTACAAAAAATAATTAGAATTAGATCCAACTCACCCAATTACAATGATCAAATTTAAATACAAATGTATCAGTAATAATAAACCAATATTATATATTATTATATTATAATATATTATATGTAATATAGTCACAGGGGACATTTTCATCAAAAGCACATTTCTGCACTTATATACAGTGAAAATAGTTTGAAGCTCTGCAAATACAACATATCACATAACTTATACAGAAGTAATAAAATAAGTAATAAAAGGGATGGAAATATTGCACAATCACAAAGCGCAGTGCATAACTTTTGAATACTTTAGTACACTCCACCTGGAGCATAATATTAAAATCAAAGCTCACATTTAAATCCACAGAATTGCTTGACATGTCGTTGTGCTTTTTTAGTCACTTTCCTCTGTTTTTTCCCCCGTAAGAAATGCATTTCCCATTTGTTCACAAGCCTTCAGCTCCCCGACACGTTACGTACATTAACTTAAAACCTGCAAAAACAGCGCCCAACTTCATCTAATTCATTCTATTTACATATACATCAGATACAGACCAACATTGTCATTAAATCTGGAGTCATGTTTCTGGCCACCTGATGAGTGTAAGTCCAATTTTCACAAACTACTGAGGAAAGCACCTGCTAAAGTTAGCCATGAAAGCTAGTTAAATTGATTTTTTCATCGGTATCGATGGTGATGTCCAAATGATGCCTCATGAACCATCATCTGTATTTGTTGAGTCCACTAGATGGTTTAAAGAAAAGGGTCCAATGAATGATAATTCAGTGTGTTTTCAACCCTTTGTTGAACAGAGAGCGCCATCTAGGGGACTGATTGAGGCTTCATTTGGACATCACTAGAAAAAAAACCCAAGAACAATCCAGACAGTAATGGAACTGAAGTTTATCTCCCGAGGGAAATAATTGGCACAATTTGTAATCTGTGACAGAACAGCATTAAAACAAACCAGTGACCACATGCAGAGATCACATGAAGTAGTGTAAGTTTAGCTTGAGCTTCTAAACATGCCAGGAAAAGACGAGCAGGCTGCATGGATCCTGTCACATCACATTTACAGTAAAAACAGACAATAAGACGGAGGAATGGTATGAAATAATATAGTCTTTTATTTCCAGCAATTTACAAAGTCCAGCAGGGAGAAAGCCTTCCTCCAGCCCCACAATGGGAGGGCTTTTAGAAGAGGAACACAGAGAAGGCAAAGACCTCGGCACCAGTAAGACTTCATGTTTTTACATAACTTTCTCAGAGCTGACCGGGACAGGTGGACGTTCAGAGTCTGACTCAAAGGCTCCATCTGGATGTTAGCAGCCTGAGGATCCCCTTTGAGTTCAGGGGCTCAAGAGTTTGAAGCACAGAGGCTAACAAGGCAGTAGGTGGGTGAAGGGTTTTAAAGGCTGGGTATTTCATCCAGTTTTTCAGATTTCCTGTTTGTGGGTTCAAATCTTACGTCTGTTTACTACAGACTTTTCCGATTGCTCTGTAAAACCAGCTTACTGAGGTCTTTCAGCCTCAAAGTCCTCTTTTTTGCAGATGCATGCGAACAAGTGTACTCGCAGCCCTCCTCTCCACTGCCGCATCATATAAAGTCATTATTACATTACATCTTAATCAACTTTCTGTACATAATTTATTAATCAAAGCTAATTAAAGAGACGCTACTCTGTAGCGAACCTAGCTCCTGATTGGTTACTCTGAGTTGAGCTTGGCTCTGAAAGGTTAAGGCCATTCTGTCTTATAAGTGTGTGTGTGTGTGTGTGTGTGTGTGTGTGTGTGTGTGTGTGTGTGTGCATAAATATGTGTGAGGTGTGTAAAGACTGGTATTAGGCACTTTGCTATTTATTAGCCTCACTGCCATTCTACTGCAGTGAGCACAAAAACTTTACCGGCCTTTTGCAAAGAAAAAAATAAACCGTAAAAGAGAAGAGAAACATGGTGACAAAGAAACAGAGCCAAAATGAAATGACCAAATAAACAACCTTATATATAGAATAAATATAATATGTACAATTTGCTTTGTGTGCATCTAAAAATAAATAGACAAAGCATTACTTGCCCCCTTATAGAAGTATTCACAACTTTCCTTTGACACAGAGGCAGAATGCTGGCACCTGGTCAGTAAGAGAGTGGAGGATACAGACTGAGAGTAAACAGATGGAAGGATGCAACTCTTACAACAACTGCAAAAAAGAGACACAAAAACATCACTCTGGTTGGATGTGTGTGGGTTTGAATCCAGAGGACACAGAGATGCACTGAAAAGTTGCACAGTTAAGAGAATCCCTGCGATGCCCTCTGCTGTCCTTTAAGCAAATTACAGTACTTTGCGCCTTTGACCAGCGTGGAGAAGTTGTTGTTGTTTTGATGACATTTATGACACAAAACAATAATCACAAAGAATTAAAAAGATTAGGGAAAGGAGAAAAGGAATAGAAAGAAACCCCACAATTTAACATAATTGACACATTCCTTTAAAAATCAGTCGGATGAAAACCAAAGATTTTTAACCGATAAGAGAAGAGAAAAAGTTTTGCACATTCACATTATGTGCTCTGCACATGCTTTCTGCTGGCCCCTTCCAAACAGCACGGGGGTCTGACAAGTGCCCAATAAGTCAAGCACCACATGCAGGTTTCCCCTAAGACACTCGGCCTGTCCTCTGGGCTATCATCCTCCTCACCTGTGAGCCCTAAGCTGAGTCTCAACGTCTGGCAGACGTGTGTGTGTGTGTGTGTGTGTATTTGGGGGGTGGGGTGGGGTGGTGCACTAAGGTTAAACTGATTTCCCCTTTGATTAAACAGTCCAACCATTCATTCACAAAAGGTCAAACTCCTCCCTGACCAGACCAATTACTATTGGTTATTTCATCAGTTAGAAGTATGGCACAGGATTTTAATCTGTCTTGGTGCCCAGTCACACCAGAAGCAGACACAAAATGGACATGTCCTCGGGAAAGGTGGAAAATAGAAAGAAACAAGATAGAACTAGTCAGTCTTTCTATCTTCTCTGTTTGCAGGTCATGCACTGCAAACCTGAAATGATCTAGACATTGCCCATAGGGAGAACACAAATGTCTGAATCAGTTGGATGGTTTACCCTGCCAGCTCTCTTTTACAAGGTCAGTGTAATGTCCCAGTGAAATTCTTTATGCAGCTGATGAACAGAATAAGAATCAGAATCAGAAATGCTTTAATAATCCCAGGGGAAAATTATTTAACAACAATAAACATCAGAGAATAAAAAAGAAAGACGGCAATCAAAATGTCTAACTGGAGAGATGGTCTTCTGTCAGTAAGGGCTGATGCTGAAATCATCAGACAAATTCAATTAACCACAATAGACATCAATGTGACAGCAGTGTAATCCGCATCATGTCCTCCCTCTTGCACGCTATACCTGGGCGCCACCCCTCGCCTGAACCAAACAAAGTTTCCAGTGAGTAAGAAAGTGGCTGACCCAGAGAATCTCCTTATTTGCTACATGTAACAAAGGGAAACTGTCTGCACCTGATTCTCCTGACTGTCCAGAGTTCACATGAGCAAAAAGCAGAGAACATTTGGTCAATACAGAGAAGGGGTTGATAAAAGCAGATGGTGCAACACAGCTAATAAGCTCTGAAAGCGAGCTTTCTTCTCCTTTCCTTAAACAGTCCGGACTGTCAGGACATTTTGTCGTTGGTCAAGTTCTCTTGAGTTATTTATTAAAACGTTTCTGTTCTATATGCTGGTGTGACCGGGACTTGATCAGCACTGGTTTGACTGGACCCTAGAACTATGGTGATCTTTTGGTGAATCTGAATAGAAAGGCTACAGAATGAAAGTCAGTAGGTGACCAACAACAAAATACTAAAACTTCCTGTAGCCACTGCGACCTGACTGTTAACCAACCTCAAACAACGGCATCGGCCTGTCTTTCATTGTAAAGGTTTGGTGCTGAAGTTTTGATTCCCAAACAGCATTTAGACCTTGTGAAAATTAAAATAGTCAAATGAAGGATTTCAAATATCAGCAATCAGAAGCTTTCACCTGTTATCAGACAGCTGCTGGACCTGAGTGAGCACATCCTGGTGCCTTCATACACTTCTACAGTCTGGAGTGAACACAACAGTCAGCTGGCTGCTCTGCAGGTTGTGTTCAGTGTTTTGCAGCATGTTGAGCCTCTTGTCACTTACTATAAGCCTGGCTTGGGCATCACAACAACAAACAACAAAAACTAGCCTGCTCCAGTAGAAAGTTAGCTGATGGTTTCAGACACAGGGACTGGTGAAATCCTCTGGAGCCGCTCACGGCAAAATAAGACCTCTAAACTCTTGGCATCCACAGAAAAAAGGCATTGCAGCAGCAGCAGTGAGGTTTGTGTGTGTGTGTGTGTGTGTGTGTGTGTGTGTGTGTGTGTGTGTGTGTGTGTGTGTGTGTGTGTGTGTGTGTGTGTGTGTGTCTCAGGTGTACCAACGCATTCCTAACTGACACTTGTCTGGCCATTTTCCACTTACTATGTCCCACTGTTTCTCTGTGTTTGCTCCAACAAAGAATAATCTTACTAAGGGAATTACATAATGGCAGTTTTTAGTATACTTGGCCAAAGTTAGAAGGACTGCAGAAGAAGGTTGTGGAATAAAGTACAGGCCATTGTGCGAGTGAGCACACAATCCTCATTAACAGAAACTTTGAAGTAGTTAATTAGGCAGTTCTCAACTGCAAACAGAATGAGAGGTAAATCTCTTCTTGTAACAGCTGAAATTAGCATTTGATGAATTGTGATCTGACCTCAGATCTGATATCCCTAATTCTAGAGCCTGTTCCTGTTTGGCTCAAATGAAGTCATCCGATGATGTGAGCAACACCAAATGGGATTTAGCTTGTTACGTTTGTGGTAGTCCTGGTTCTTAATGTCATAGGGCAAGGGGATGAGTGAGAGAACAGCTGGCCCTACGCACTCTATCAAATCACAATTTACATATAATATTCATTGTGTATATGACATAGCACTTGGTGATTTAGCATTCTAGGTTTATCTGGATAAAGTTTTTGCAGTTTTTTGTTGTCTTCGTTTCAAGTGTTTAAACTTGATCTTTCAAAACGGGAGGGCTAACGTCCCCATTGAAAATAATGAGGACTGGCCGTGCACATAGATCATGATCGATTTATATGAAATGCATTATTTACCAAAAATAACAATCATTGTCAAAATATTATAATAAAACAAAAGTAGTAGGACTGAGTTATTAAATTAAATCAAATGTAGTTTGTGGGGCAGGGTCAGTTTTGCTCACTGTTTGGTGGAGGCTGATGTGTTTTCATTGTTTCTAAAAGTGAAACATAGATACTGCCCAGATTCTGCATCAGTGTCCTGATACCCTGAAGAAGAAAACCTACTTCCCTACAAGTGCTATACCATCAATCAGAACCCTACTGGAGATTAGCCCTTTTATAGTAGACAATGTCTACTTTCAGATAAGGTTTACACATATGAATGGTGTCCACCACTGGCTGACTATGTGTTCTTTTTTTGCGTGCATGTGTCTTTTCATGCGGTCAGTTGCCCGCATTCGAGTCTCTGTCCCCGATGAACCAGCGCATGTGGAAGCAGAGGGCGAGGAAGCCGGTCCCCAGCAGGTCACCTAGAGCAGTCAGGTAGGGGATGGAGAAGTTGTCAGGGTCCATGCCTCGGCCCCACATCCAGTGCACCATCCAGTCTGCCAGGTAAAGCAGGATGATCACCTGGACGAAGACAGGGCAAGAAACACTTTTTAACATGATAATCACGGTTATTTTGATTTTGGGCATTGATATCATGATAATTCATTGACTTTAGGGAATAAAAAATATTTTCATTTCACTTGTAAATAAAAAGAGTTCTGCTCTCACTTTCATGTTTTGCTACATTTTGCTACAACATCCCTACATCTTTGCATCAAATTAAGTTCTTCTTCACCTGAATTCAGTGCATCTCCTGGAATAGTATATTCAATTCAATTCAATTCAATTCAATTTTATTTATAGTGTCGAATCATAACAAAAGTTATCTCAGGACACTTTACAGAGTAGGTAAAGACCACACTCAATGGCTTATTATTATGAATAAAAGTATACCCTAAAGGTATGAAAGCTGGGTCATGACCTAAAGAACGAGGTCGCGGGTACAAGCGGCCGAAATGGGTTTTCTCAGGAGGGTGGCTGGAGTCTCCATTAGAGATAGGGTGAGAAGTTCAGCCATCTGTGAGGAACTCGGAGTAGAGCCGCTGCTCCTTTGCATTGAAAGGAGGCAGTTGAGGTGGTTCGGGCATCTAGTAAGGATGCTCCCTGGGCGCCTCCCTAGGGAGGTGTTCCAGGCACGTCCAGCTGGGAGGAGGCCTCGGGGAAGACCCAGGACTAGGTGGAAAGATTATATCTCCACACTGGCCTGGGAGCGCCTCGGGATCCCCCAGTTAGAGCTGGTTAATGGGGCCTGGGAAAGGGAAGTTTGGGGTCCCCTGCTAGAGCTGCTGCCCCCGCAACCCGACCCCGGATAAGCGGTTGAAGATGAGATGAGATGATGTGATGACATCCTAAAGGGAATAGCTCTTCTCCTTCTGCTCCACACATTATATTTGAGTTGTACCAATCTGCTTTCTGTTGCGTATTACTTTTCTACTATAGACTGCAGGGATGTCTCAAGGACGAAGTCAGGCGCTGTTGTAGTAGTAGTAAAGAGCGACAAAGTTCTCATAGAGAGGAGGTTGGGATGAGTGGATGGGTAAAAAACACAGGACTTTCACCAAGGAGACCACTGTTCATGTGACGCGTGAAAGCAAAAATCAATGTTGACTTATTTTCACTTACTTCTGTGGCGCTAGTTAAGTCTGTACTTCTCTAAACCCAAATCCTTTTTCCTATACCGCACTGCAGGGGCTTACGCAGGTTCACTGGTCGCTGGACATTTGTAGGAAAATGCATGAAAGTTTGTGCATAACTTTTCAAATAATTTCATGTCATACAAATCATTGTGGGGGATACACTGATCAGTTCTATGACTTACAGTTACCCATAACACCCTTCTCTGCATGAGTTTCACAAAGGCGTTTCAAAACAACAACAAGCTTCATCCACACAAACGTTTTAGCTCCGTATCAGAGGTAAAAAATACAGATAAAATAATTCAGAGGAAGAACAGCAATGGTGAAAAGACAGATGTATTATCTTGGAACGTCGACGAGGTGGAACCCTTACTGTGAGTACTACATAAGTATAAGGCAGTATAAGGCAGTATAAGGCAGTGGAAAACACAGGCTGGGAGTTAGGTACGGAGCATTATCCATTGCCAGAGGAAGCCATGTCACAGGGAAAGCAGCACCCACACAAGAAGGATGAAATCTCAAAAGGTCTGTCAGCCTTCCTAACTGATAAGACTGACTGGTGTGGGTGTCTGCGTCATCGTTTCCGAACGTCTATGTTTCTGCCCGTCTAGACTAAAACACAATCCCAGAGTTTTCATACTAAAAGTATCCCGAGATAACTTTTGTTATGATTTGGCACTATAAATAAAATTGAATTGAAATTGAATTGAATTAAAACCAGCTCAGCAGCGTTTCCAAATGTTTCCTTTCTAAGGTCTCGCCTGAGTAGAGTGGACTTGAGGCGTAAACGTAGCAAAGATATGTATTCTTTTAAACAAAAACATATTGGTGTGGATATAGCCTCAGAGGTTTATTCTGCATTGTATCTCTGTGGAATACAGTCACAGCTTACCTCTAAGGCTATTTTCTAGTGCCACTATAAAAATAATTATAGGCCCAATAATAATAATAAAAAATAATAATACAAACAATAATAATACTAGTAATTAATTAATAGGTTTTCTGTTTTGTGCATGATATAAAACTCCCAGTAAATAATAACATGTGAATTTTGCATATGTGCATATCAATTCCAGATATTTCATTTTCCTGGGCAGCAGGTGTGTGTGTGTACCTGTAGTAGAGCAGCAACCATGTAGAACGAAATGAAGACAGGTGTCAGGGTGGTGTGTCCCCCTCTCAGGGAATTGATGGTGTAGAGGAAGACAAGGTGACCCGGGGCAACCAGGAGGAAGAGTACACGTGCTGAACGAGAGTTCACAGCTGGAAGAGAAAGCGGAGTTACTTTTAAACCATTCAAACACGTACTTACAAGAATATGATGATTGTTTTATTTTGTATTAGAGAAATGCTAAGGCTGTCAAACTGTGTTTTAGAGCCAGACCATCCAGATATATGGTTCAATCAATATTATCCTATCAAAGACATATTTGTTTGCAGCTACACATATGTTGTAATTTGAAAACCTTTTTTTACAGGGCAGATGATACAGGAAATGATGTTGGGGGTTATTTTGAAATGGTCGCATTTTTTAACTGGTTTTATTTAAATATTAAGCAATACACATTAGTATTTATCTATTTATTTTATTTTCAGTTATTTATTTACTCAGTGTTTGTTTATATAATTAGTTGACAATGTAATACATCATTTGACTAACGTATAATAAAGTTAATTATTCATTAACAAATGTATTTGTTTAGGAAAGCAGCCTTCTGAGGACCTTTACTACTTGAAGGACAGGGACTACTTTGTGTTTATAGGTAATTTCACATCTGAGCGGGCAAAAATTAAATGTGGAGTTCCCCAAGGCTCCATTCTGGGGCCTCTTCTGTTTAATATCTACATGCTTCCACTCGCGCAGATCATGAAAAACAACAACATATGTTGCCACAGCTACGCAGATGACACACAAATGGTCTGCTCCGTGTCCCCAGAGTCAGGACTAAACATGGGACAGGTCTGCTCTGTGTCCCCAGAGCCAGGACTAAACATGGGACAGGTCTCCTCTGTGTCCCCAGAGCCAGGGCTAAACATGGGACAGGTCTGCTCTGTGTCCCCAGGGTCAGGACTAAACATGGAAACAGGTCTGCTCTGTGTCCCCAGAGTCAGAACTAAACATGGGACAGGTCTGCTCTGTGTCCCCAGAGTCAGGACTAAACATGGGACAGGTCTGCTCTGTGTCCCCAGAGTCAGGACTAAACATGGGACAGATCTGCTCTGTGTCCCAAGAGTCAGGACTAAACATGGGACAGATCTGCTCTGTGTCCCCAGAGCCAGGACTAAACATGGGACTGGTCTGCTCTGTGTCCCCAGAGTCAGGATTAAATATGGGACAGGTCTGCTCTGTGTCCCCAGAGTCAGGACTAAACATGGGAAAGGTCTGCTCTGTGTCCCCAGAGTCAGGACTAAACATGGAGAGGCAGTGTTCAGTTTTAATGCACGACATATCTGTAACAAACTTCCAGATAACTGAAGATCTGATGCAACTCTCTTGCCGCTGCTTTTCAGTAAACTGCACCGTAACTTCTGTAACTGTAACGATCTTTTATGTTTTAAAAATGACCTTTTATGTGTTTTAAATGTCTATATGTTTTTTCCCAATGCTTTTAATGTTTTATGTAAATGTTGATTTGTTCTATACAAATAAACCTGCCTAGCCTTGCCTTTACAGTCATATCAGTGCACAATCCTCATAGAAAGGTTCTATTTTCATTCTAGCTCAAACTTCACCACCACATCTGTAATTGGTGAATTTTTCCCTCTATAATCTGTGTGTGACATAAAAATCCCATATTGATCGGGCCAAAACATTTTTTCATAATGTAAAATAATGAGAGAAACAGAGGGACATTTCACAGCTGCCGGTCAACTTACAGGAGCCGAAGAAGGAGGTGCAGGGTGTGGGGCACTTCCTGGGGGTGGGGTTGGGTTCCCCCATGGGGAGACCGTTCATGTGCAGATAGGTAGAGATTCGACTGGCCTGAACCGCCACCAGGTTACCTCCCACACCTGGCACACACAAACACACACAGACACACACACCAGATTCACCAACAAAAATAATACTGACATCGCCAGAAAAACTCGGCAACTGACGAAAGGGGGCAAGATTTAACACACCTGAACGGCCAACTGCAGAATCTCCATCAAAACAAATTGATCCTCGCCAAAAGAAGTTAAAATAATGCAAATCAGGAGTGAGGAAGAGCTGGAAAAATTCAACAATTAAAGTATGGCTCACGTACATTCCATAACTACAGCACAGCAAAGGTCAAGGGTTTTTCACACAGACTGAAAAGATGCTGGAACTATCACAGAGGATTGCTGAGCACGAAAATGAGGAGCTGATTACAAATCAACATGTGAACCACTCCTTCACAGACCCGAATGAAGGAATTGACCCGGATAATCACTTCTACTTTAACATGACTGAGAAATGCCAGTACTACACAGAGGATCAATACAACGAGAGCATTGAGATGGATGGGAAACTGTCTCTAATTCACTTTAATAGCAGGAGTCTATACACCAGCTTCGAGCACATCAAGGAATACCTACATCACTTCAAAAATCACTTTAATATCATTGCGGTGTCGGAAACACAGAATAAGACAAAGGCACAGATTTTTTACCTGGATGGATATAAACCAGGTTGTGTTAACAGGAGAAACAAAGGTAGTCGACAATAACATCAAGTATGAGACTGTACAAAATATGTTTAAAGCTGTTGAGCACTTAATGGAATATATTATATTTGTGTGACAAAAGGTAAAATATAGTAGTAAGCTGTGTTTACAGAGCACCGGATTCAAAAATAGAAGATTTCAATGAATATATGAAAGGAATATTCTCATAATCTAGCCAAAAGAGGGTTTTTATCTGTGGTGACTTACTCACCCCAAAACAAAATACAATGATCGATGAGTTCACGAATACAATGTATACGATGGGCTTTCAACCTCTCATTACAGGACAGGATCACAACACACAGTGCTACTCTACTGATAATACTTTCACTAATATTATCAGAAGTGACATAACAAGAGGACTACTGATAAACAACATAAGTGACCACCTACCAATCTTTGCTATATATGCCAGGAAACACATTGTGAGACAGACACCGAGCAAAAACACATATCAGTCAGGACTGAAGAAAGAATAAATACACTGAAAAATGAACCATTGAGGCAAAACTGGAACAATGTTTACAATGAAATGGATGTAAATGGTGCATATGATTTCTTTTTGCAAATATTTAAAATGCTGTATGATGATGTCCTATGAAGAAAAGACACACAATGCAGAACAAGGAGGGAAAACCATGGCTCACAAAAACATTGATAAATGCCTGCAGAAAAAAAAAAACACTCTGTACAGATAGTTCATAAAATTAAGGACAGACCAGTCAGAAATGAGATGCAAACGATACAGAAATAAACTAAATAGCATCCTAAATTATCGCAAAAAAGTTTGTATGTGTACAACATGAACACAAACTCAAAATCCTCCGGTTTCATCAGAAAGTCTTTGGCACAATCTAATGTGTCATCATCCATGGACTTATCTGCAATGATCTTCTCAAAAGTCTCCAGTAGGGCATCATAATTGTTTGCCAGTGCTCATGATCCGTGATGTAAAATTCCATCAAGGAGCGTTTCTGGGCAACCTTGAGCAGCCTGCAGACTCAAGAAAAGACCTACTTTTTGTGGATTTTGAGAAAAATGTGGCAAACTCAGAGAGAGATGAAAAAAAGATCTGCACTCAGATAAGCATTTAGCCCCCTGAGGCAGCACCAGATTCAGTCTGTGTGCATAGCAATGCACAAGCATTGCACTGGGGACTATCGCTTTAATTTTGGCCTGAAAACCATTGAGAGCTGAAGCCATGACAGCAGCCCCATCATAGGTTTGTGCCAAAAGTTTGCCCCTGAAATTATAGCCCTGCATGTTCTCATTCAAGACTTCAAAAACAGACTGAGCATCTCTTCCTCCAGAAACATAAAAAAATCCAATAAAGCTCTCCTGAATTTTACCTGCACTATCGACATAGCGAACAATGACAGAGAGTTGGGCACAGCAAGCTACAACAGTTGTCTCATCCACCTGCCATGCAAAAAAGGGAGCAGCCTGAATGTAATCTTTGACCTCATCAGAAACAGTGGCTGAAAGAGCAGTGATCAAGTCATTTTGGATTGAATGGGACATCCCAGAAAACACATCTGATGACTGGAGCTGTGTAGCCAGGACAGAGTCATATTTTGCTAATGTTTCTGTAAACTCCCTGTAATTCCCCTTGTTAGATGATTCACCACTTTCATCATGCCCCCTAAATGACAGATGCTGACCGCCAAGCAAGGAAGTCACATCAATAAGGCGGTTTAGAAAAGTCCTGTTTTGTTTGACTGTTTCATTATGTTTTGCTACTTGAATGCGAGCACCTTCATTTATTGCATGTTCAACCCTGACTCTGCCCAGGTAACTTAACCTTGCACATGCACTCACATGTTCATTACTTTGTTCATGCCCTTTGTATGCCATGTCAAAGTCAGATAGATCCCCAAAACCCACTTTTGACCAGACAACACATCCCTGAGATGGTTTCATCAAGAGTCATGGCCAACAGTACATTTCATTTGTGACAGCACTTCCAGTCAGCCAGCATACAAATAAATTATTTATCAAATCAAAATTACTCAAATTATATGATTCGCACAGTACAGATGATCTATAAGGTTGCCAACAAAAGCCTCCCCCACAACTTTCAAATCCTATTTTTAAACAGAGGTAAGGGACACAACTTGAGAGGGAATATGATCTTCAGGCAGAGAAAGGTATGAACTACATTAAAGTCCTTTACTATGTCAGCTACGCAGGTCAGACAGTGGAATTAACTAAATGGAGAGGTAGAAAAACCCAGCAAAACTGAGTGTTTTCAAAAAGAAGTATGTAAATTTGAATCATTACAGAATGACCTAGGATGAAGGTTAATAAAGGTCAAAGGCAGGGGCAGACACCGTGTTGAGACGGTATGGCAGACCAAAAAAACACTTGTACCCAAACAATATCTGACTCTGAAAAGCATAGTACGAGGCACAGGGGACTCTTTTTTTAAAACATTTTGTTTTATATATAACATGTAACATGAATGTGCAGATGAAAGACGGTACTACGGCAAGCTGGTACATTGTGAGAGCTCACACAGACACTACTGAAGAACTCTGGGTCCTGTAACTCGAGACACTAAGGAGAATTAATTGGTCCACAATGGAGATGGTCATTGAATGCAATTGAAAGAGTGTTCTCAACAAGGTGTGCGGGTTCTGATGAATCTGCATGCCCAGAGGGGATCTTTATGGCCTGATACATCCTGGATGGATGGGAAAAGTGGAAAGTCGTTTGCCTTGCGGCACTGGATGTGGAGGATGTTGAGGATGTGTACATATTCACGTTCATGACAATTGGATCGCTCGCCTGTGGATGGGGAATGTTCATGACACCTGGAAGCTGAGAAAGATCGCCGCTGAAAAGACCAGTGTGAGGGCAGACAACGGGATGCGCTCTGACATCTCTGAAATCTGCATGTATGTGGCCAAGAGGCGAGCGGATGTAACCACAACTTGGGAAGATATGGCGAAGCTAAGCACAGAGAAAGCTGCAGAAGAGAGGGATGACTAAAAGAAGATACATGACAAGCAACAAGACAGGACTATTGCTCACTCATGACGGACTAATATGGACACTGCCTGTTTGTCTGTCTGGAGCTGGACAGCAGCTCTGATTACAGCCTGCTGTTGAAACATGTTCTGTCAAAGGACACAAGAAAAATACTATGATGAAGATAATGTA
Organism: Echiichthys vipera; assembly: GCF_963691815.1. Lineage (NCBI taxonomy): Eukaryota > Metazoa > Chordata > Actinopteri > Perciformes > Trachinidae > Echiichthys > Echiichthys vipera. The sequence goes on along the minus strand of NC_139825.1, from coordinate 10,660,119 downwards.
TTCTGTGGGTAACAGGGGCGGGACTAGATAAGCTTTTGCTTCTCCCGCTTTCCCTTTCAGTCATGTGAATTGTAAACTAAGATAATGTGTGATGAGGATTTAGCTAACTGACATGCCCGAAATTAACAAATAAATAAATTAAATAAATAAATAAATAAATATTATTGTTATTATTATTATTAAAGCATATGGAGGTGGTAACATGACCTGCTTTAAACACACATTTCATTGCTAGAACAGATGTTTATATATATGTTCTCCACCTTTAGAGATGAAGTCTTCTTGTCAACCTCTATCTTCACCACTGTTTGACATTTTACTCATTACATATCGGCTGTTTTTATCACTTATGTTTCTTTTTTTCCCAACCACTTTCCCCAAGTTTGATCTTTTAGGTTTTATCAGTCCTCACCGTTGATGACCGGGGTGAAGACAGCCATGCCAGCAAAGTTGGGATTGGTGACAGTCTTGTCCAGGATCAAACCACCAACACTAAAAGACAGACAAGAGTGATTCACTGGATTCATTGTTCACTGTAGACCTCTCATCATTACACAGAAAAACATGAAGATCCATCCCACAGTTATTTTACTTTCAATCAAAGTAGAAAATATTTAATATATATAAATAATATTTTTACATTAATACAAAATAATCTACTTGATAATTATTGTGTCTACTGGTGATTAAAACAGGCTTCAATATAATAATTCAATTAAATTCAATTTTATTCATAGTGCCAAATCATAACAAAAGTTATCTCAGGACAGAGTAGGTATAGACCACACTCTATGACTTATTTATGATTTACACAGACCCAACAATTCCCCCACTGAGTAATAGTTTTAATTGTGATATTGTGAAAATAGAGACACAAGTATGTAGATTATGCGATAAGGGATTTGATGAGGGTAAAATAATGTGACTTGGTCCCTGTGTGCTCTACCTGCTGATGGCCATGGCGATGATGACTGGCTCCCAGCCGGAGTACAGGAGTTCTCTGGTGGATGGGATCCTTCTGGCTAACAGCACCCACAGGGGGCACAACGCCACAAACACAGCACACACCAGGGGGTTGGCGTAGTCATTGAACTCTGTATGGGATAAAGAGGAGGTAGATTCACACACCAAGCATGTGTTGATGGACTTTCATTATTCCGAGAAATTTGAGGATAGGTTATTTAGGCTCTTTAAAGTGTAACTCCGGCGAAAATGGTCCCCATTGTCTTTTTTGGCATGAATATACATCAAATAAGCCATTGAGACTGATTTTTTCATTGATCCCCTATTGACAGAGAAATCCAGGACAGTCGCTAACAGCCAGACATGGCTAACACTGAGTAGTTTTGGGCGGAGTGCTAAACCATCCAAAACGGCTTTTTTAACCACTAATACTGCTCAAAATAGCACCAAACCTCTGCAGTAATATAATAACAGTCCCTACACATAAAACGAAGCACCAACAACATAACAGGCAAACCTGGGGTTTATTAAAAAAAACTGTTTTACAAAGCTACAAGCTTTAGCAGAAGGCTCTGTTCATATTGACAGGCAGCCCAAACAAGTTGATAACTGAATGCAGTGGAGTTAAGTTCAAGAAAGAAAGTATGGTATGTTGTCTGAAAAAGATACAGACGTTGAAAGTTTTTTTAATGTCTGTATCTTTTTCTTTAGCTTTTTTTGTTATACAAACTTTATTTAATATGGAATATGAAGAGGACACACATGTAAGAAACTGTGTCACAAATGTCTGTTACTACACTGAAAAGACTAGTTGATTTGAGCTGTTTTTTGGGGGGTCGTATTGGGTTTTTAATCGCCAAAAGCAGGGACGGGCACAGACGGAAAACTATGCAGGTTCATGTAAGGTTGGGATAGATGTTTTGAGCTCCACCACAGCTTTACCCATTACAACATACTTTGATGTGTGACATTTTAAGTGTGTAGTATTTCCCACATCAACTGCATCATTACGTGTAACTTTCGTCTGCTAAGAATAAATCACCAGCACTGAAGATAAACATGGTGTCACCCACTGCAGTATGAAGCAGGGAATGGGCCAACTGAAGGATTACCTGGATAAGAATTTATAGGAGATGGAAGTGTGGTGCAAACAGAACATCTGAGGTTAGTATTCCTCAAATTTAAAACCTCAACTCCCAACATTTTTACGTTTTTCATGTAACTAATAAAATAATTGTAGAGAGCTTGTGAGGACGGAACAGGACTATATTTTGTCTGACAGTCTCTAGGAGTTAACAAATTACATCACAGGAGACTGCAACCTTTTTTTGTACAGTCTATGACTATAACCAGCACAACAACATAACTGGGTTGGTCTGCGGTAAAGACACTAGCTGAGAAAATCAACATTTTATTTATTTAATATTTATTTAATCAGGAAGTCCTATTGAGATTAGGAGAGACCTGAGAACAAGAAACATTCATTACACATAAAAAAACAAAAAAACAATCAGTAGAGCAATCATATAACAACAAGGAACTAGAAACAGTTACGGAACAGGGAAATTTAAGAGCTTTAGGGAAGTTTAAACTGAAACCTGTTCTGCCAACATTAGTATGTAAGTGACGGGTGTGTGTATTGCTCGCTCTAAAACACAGCGAAGGTTAGGTGTGGGTGGCTTTTATCCTTATTTATCGCACGCAGCCAGACGCAGAGTCACGTTACAAACATTTCTACACATGCTGCTCCCTTTTATTTAATCCTGTTCAAAGGCAATAGAGGATTTTCAGGTTCTGTCACAAACAAAGCTATTGTAATGATGCCTTCACTGTAATGTTGGCTCTGTAGAATGATTATTTATTGTTTTGTATGTTACACCTATTTCTTTTCTTTTTCCTGCCAGGGAGGAGCAGACTAGTTGTAAGTTTTTGCAATAATTTGCTTTGAATCAATGAAATATTATTTTTTACATCCCATCTCCTCCACACTTATCTTGCTCACACATATTAAAACCATAAAAATGTCCTCCCTTCGATCTAAGATAAACTTTGAGAGCTGGCATGTGTATGAGCACTAATAAGCACAATTTCATACTGAATGTATCTCATTTAATCTGACATGTGTGTGTGTGTGTGTGTGTGTGTGTGTGTGTGTGTGTGTGTGTGTGTGTGTGTGTGTGTGTGTGAGTGAGTGCGTGCGTGTATGTCTATTACCTAGTTGCTTGTACAGTCCAGTGGAGATGCCTGCGAGCAGGGACAGTGTGATCAGGTCTCCCAGGCTAGCAGCGATGGGCGTGGCCACGTTGTCCGGGTTGATGCCAACCTTCCTGGATGCGATGATCACACCTATCATGATGAGCCCTGTGGGATTGTAAGTGAGATGTCACAACATGGAGACATCTGAGGGCACTGTCACACTTGATGTTCTCTGAACATGTGATGTTCAGTAGAACCATCTGTCAGCAGGGTTCTGGGGTCTTATTGACTGTTCACTTCACCAAGTGTGAAGCGCAAAAACAGAGTAAAATGTTGTCTTCAAGGGTGCAGCCAGGGATGTTTCCCAAGAAAAAGGATTAAGTTTCTATGGTTTTCCGCCAAGAAAGTTGAAGCTGAAGGTTGTGTTAAAAATAAAGTGAAAAAAGTGATTTTAGGTTTGAACATATCACAAATGGAAAATGTTCTGCAGTTTACTTTAAACAGGGTCCTCTCATGACATGACAGTTACGCCTCACTTCCACACAGTTGTGTTTTCTGTGTGTGTAATTCTGCACAGTATACAAACTAAGCACAAGCAAGGAAAGAGATGGGAAAAAGTGTGTTTTTTTTCATTATCCAGTTATATAAAATGTGCACATGGAACACTGCTGCGGAAAAAAACAGACTTAATGGATGTATATGAATGTGATAATGAACTATCCTACTTTTATTTAACTTCAATTGAGGTTGTGTAGTCTATGCTAACCTGGGGTGCAGATCCAATATCAGGATTGGTGGGGACAGCAAAGTGATTTTTTTTTTTTTGCTAGTATGCAACTCATACCATGCCACCATAAATCACAAATTCACAGAGGCTTGTCATATCAATCAAAAAGTACTGCACGTGGAATGATTTACTGTGCTTACCTTGTTTAAACAGCCAACATATCACTGCCTACGTAACTGTGATCTTAGTAAATCATCATTTTAAGGGCATGTAAAGTCTACCCCCCCCCCCCCCCCCCCCAGTTCTTCTCACCATCTTCCTTTCTCCCAGTGTATGGAACTACTTTATGCATGATTAATTGATATGGATGAATATCAAAATATGAAGCCCCAACCAAGTTGTGTAAACTGACTGATCATGTTTTTTACAATGCCATACTTAAATTCACAACGTGTCACACTAGTTAAACTATTTTTTTTTATTATACAAGCACATGATTCAACATTGTCAGGCAACTGAATTAAATTAAACAGCCTGTTTCTAAATCACTAATTCTACAAGAAGTTAGCATGAAATGTTATAAAGATATGGTCTGTCCGAAATCTGCTGCAAAAGTTAATTTTTTCAAGGTAATTGAGGTAATTCTGAACCAGAAACAGACGGAAGATACCCATAGGAATGAATGGACTTTGTTTGACTTGCATAAGGACACAGAGCTAGTGATGTCCAAATGAAGCTTCACTAGATGAAGCTCTCTCCAACAAAGGGTTGAAAACACATTGAATTATCATTCATTGATTGCACCCTTTTCTTTAAACCAAGAGCTCCATCTAGTTAGGTCAACAAGTACAACTAATGGTTCATGAGGATTCATTTGGACATCACTACACAGAGCTACGTGGGAACAAGGTTTAAGAATATGCCTATGCTCAGAGAAGGGGAATAGGGAAAAAAAGCAGTACAAGCATTTGTTGAGTTAAAAAATGGCATTAAAAACACAATGAATGGTAAAGCTACATAAAACACATACTGCAAATGTTTTTTTTATAACCTGTTTTTCACCTGACAGTTTGCTGGATCAGTTTTTAGTCTTGCTAGCATGATGGCAATGTTGGTCAGTCAGTCCAACACATCTAACAACCATTAGATGTCATAATGTTTGGTAAAGAATGAATCCTAATGACTTTGGTGTTACCCTGACTTCTCCTCTATGCACCAGGACATTTGTGGTATTGACTGGATGGATTTCCAGATGAATACTACCCATGCATATTTGCTACAACCTTAGTATTTAACACTTCCACTACTTACCGGGAGAATAAGTGTTGTAAATAGTAAGTGTTTTAGGGAAAATGCATGGGTTTATGAAGTACAGAGCATATGACTGGATAGACAAGACTTTGGTTTCACTGCATGAGTTGTGTGAGTTTGTTAAAGGATGATTTGATGTAGGTTTGCTATTGTTCACCATGGAGGCATGGCATAAAAACAAAGTTTTTTTCATGAATTTAGGGCAACACTTAGTGAGTTATACAAATAGTCATTTTGAGAGTGAAGTATATGTTTAAGCCGTTTTCTTATAGTAACTTTTTGAATGTTTAGGTGGCATTTAGTTGGACTTGTGCTAAAGTTCTATTTAAGATGGTTTAAAATAGAACGTTAGCCCAGAGGATGAGATGTAACCCAGACATGCCTGATAAGCAACTGTTAACAATGTAATCCCTCACATCCTGTGTGGGACCATACCTAGCAAAAGAGAGGCAATGAAGGCAGTAGCCACACTGGAAGCACACAGCAGCACTGCGTGTCCCAGTCTGAAGTTTCCCTCTGGGATCCAGCCGAAGATCACAGCAGCTATGGAGGCCAGGAACCCTACCACTGTGGCCTGGACCTGAACACACACATTAAAATTGTTAATGTCGCACATTATAGCACAAAATTCAGGAAACAGGTGACGATTAAAAATATGAAATTATAACAGAATTAAAAAGCAGTAAGGCTCTCTCTTTCTGTACTACTTTCTAATATCATTTAATGTTGTCCCTGCTGAGTCAACACATGTGTGACTCCAGCCGTAGCACCTGTTCATGTCAATTATACATTCATTTGTTTTAATTAATTTATAAACCCCTGGTCTCTAATAGCTCATATGAGCTCAAACATATCCCACATAACTGTTTTCACTGATATCATGAGGATAATTATTCTATTATTTTATTTATTAGTACTATTTGGTTAAAAAGTTGTATTATTACCAGAATGAAGTTTTTTTTTTCGATTTAGTGAGAATAAAGTCACAACAAAAAACCTGTCTGCTGTGCATTTATGCACACTGCCATATCAGTTATTGCTCAGCTGATATGGTAATATCCCCTTCAGACCGTCTGACAGACACCCAATCCTGTTGGGACTCTCTGGGTGAGGCAAAGATTATTGTTTAGGCATTTTTTGCCTTTATTGAAAAATACAGCTCGGGGTCAACAGGAATTGGGGAGAGAAACACGCTCCTCTAGTTGAGTTACTACATACTGCAGTGGCTTCCTAATGCTCTTCATCAGTGGTGAAAAACACTTCTGGTCAGGTATAAATCTCACCATTGTGTGGCTTATTGTCTACATTAATGTTAACTTCACCACCTCTAATAAAGTGCAGCTCACGGATATTTCTCCAAACTTTTCAGTGGGACACACAGCGACACAGAGCCAATCAGAGGAAAGACACCACCCTGCAGTTCAAACTTCTTACAAGCCAAAAGAACTGCAGTGCATATGCAGTTAATATCAAATTAGTGGTCGGGCCAATTTTAGGTTATCAAAAAGGTGGTAGGGACATATCCCCATAAATGACACCTGTGGATGTAGCTATTGTACATTGAGATTACACTCAATGTGATGTATGTCAGACTATCTCGCTACATCTGAGCAGCTTTCAGAGCCTACATCACAGTTTTATTTACACCTTATTCATTCACTTACTCACAGTTATTACTTTGTATCCTAGGGGAACAGTATCTTCAAACACACAGGGCCACAACTACAAGAATCACAATCTCCAATATAACCGTCTGACTGGGGCCCCAGTGTGACTGAATCCGGACCATATACAGGAGGTTGTGTCACCTGGGTAGCACTGGTTTAAAGTGTTCCAGGAACTATGGACTTACCAAACACTACATAAGCACAGGCCCATTTTAAATGGCAGACCATCAGCATCTAAATATCAGCATCGGCTGGATCAGCCAACCACTAACTATGTGCAGTTGGACTGACAGAGACTGACCCTTTTTTTGCACCTGTTAGGGCGCGACAACTCGCACCCTCATCATACTGAAGGTGCAGTCAGATGGAACAATCAGTGGAAACTCACTCTGCTGGTGTAGCAGGGGTGTGTAGGGGTTGTGATTTATGTTCAGTGTTCAGAAGTCACACAGGACACAAGTGTTATTGCCATGCCCATTAATGAACAGGCGCTGTGTTTACTGTATACTGTAATGTGTACATCTGAAACCATATTGTTCCCAGGTTTACCAGTAATTTTATTCCTGAAATCATCTGTAAAAATCATCCCATGGTCTTTTTCGAAACGAAGCACCAACAATGTAGTTAGTGAACCAAGAGTTTATTAAAAGAGTGTTTTGAAAGACTTACCTACTGGCCCCTGTACCAGCTCCTCTCATAGTAAAGTCCATTCAAGTTGATGCTAAATGCAATCCAACAGGAAGGAGCCCACTGATGCTTCATTTTATGTGTAGGGACTCTTATCAAGCTACTGCAGAGGTTTCGTGTTATTTTGAGCAGTATTAGTGGAGTGATTTCTCCGTTAATAGTTTATACACTAAAAAAATGGTCTCGGGGGCAATGATTGCCATGTAAAACCGTAATAAGGTTTTTAAAGGTTTTTTTCATGTTGCTGTGACAAATGTGAGACTAGAAGAAAGGAAAATCATTATCCCCTGTAGCTGTGTTGTATTCAAAATAATTGAATGCAAAGTCAAAATGAATGTGTTTGCACGTAAACAGAGTTTTAGAGTGATCTGACCATTGAATTGAACGGCATGTAAATTCATTATTTGATTTCTCTCTGTAACCCAGCTTGTTAAGCTGGTGTCAGTGGTCAGAGATGCTCTGTGACACTGAAGTGTCCTCTGTGTGTTTCACTTACCTGGATCAGTGCCAAGTTCCCCATGATCATCTTCCACATGTTCTTGGCTGTGTCCATCTGACCAATATTAGCCTGAAGGACAGACAATAACACACATGGTCAACATATTATCAGCTGTGTGTGTGTGTGTGTGTGTGTGTGTGTGTGTGCGTGTGTTGTGTGTGTGTGTGTGTGTGTGTGTGTACAACATGCTGTTGCCTCTTGGCCCCATCGGAAGAATCAGATGTCAGTTCTCTGGACAAAGACACTCTCATCTGATCCCCCACCCTGCGGCCGACTCCACTTATCTCATCTCCCCTTCACACACACACACACGCACGCACGCACGCACGCACGCACGCACGCACGCACGCACGCACGCACACACACACGCACGCACGCACGCACACACGCACACACACACACACACACACACACACACACACACACACACACACACACACACACACACAGCAATGATCCTGATGCTCATCCACAGTGAGAGAGCACAAACAGAGGATCTCCTCTTCCTTCCTCTCCTCTAACATTTAAATATGCAGAGGGAAGGGAAACATCTGGACACATGAAAACACATGCAAGTCTGCAGGGAGAAAATCCGCTTCATGCTTGGGTTTAATAAAACAGTGTAAGAAATTCATGCAAATAAACATTTATAATAATGTGTACAGTTCCCAGACATTTTTTTTTCTAAGGAGTTGTTGAAGAACAAAATTAAACAAATAAGGAAAAGAGAGAATGAATATTGGACTTATGTTAACCAGGTAACTAGAAACATGTCTCAAAAGAAATGCTAATGTTTCTCCATGTCTGCAAAAACCTCACATGCTGTGGTTGCTTATCTATTGTTGATTTTTGCTGCTTTCACAAATATTCCCTAAAATGGTGTGAAATTTTGAATAGATCCTCTTAACTGACTTACAACTATTAAAACATATTAAAACATAAAAAGGTGGTACATGATATTATGATGAGTCAAAAAAGCAACATTGAGACTAGAATGTTACTTTTGTAAATGCTGAAATCCTGGTATGACTATAAATAAAGTTAAACCAATCTGAAAAACCTAACTGACATGATGATCACACAGCAGTGGAAGAGCTACTCAAATCTTTTACTTAATACCACAGTGGATAAATACTAGCATCAAAATATACTTCAAGTAAAAAAGTACAAGTACTCATTTAGCAGAATAGCTTCTTTCAGAATCATCTATAGCTTATTATTGGATTATAATTATTGTTGCAGTACATTTTTTAATGATGATGTGTGTAGGACGCCATTATGACTTGTGTATCTACCACACAGCAGTACTCCAACCGGGTGCATGGATGCCTCCTTTTTATACAGAATAAACAAATAGAATACAACCAACGAAACTTCTGCAAGGACAAAATGTAGTATTTCAGAATGACTGGAAAGTATATCTAATAAAGTTAAGACCTCCCCAACCGTTGTATAAAGTCTTGTAATCAAGAGAATTTAAAGAGTTTTATCATGTCCAGGTTACTCGTATGCATACAGTGTGAAAACAGTGTGTACAGGTAAAAAACACCTGTCTTGCTGCTCTGTCATCTCTGATCTATTGGTGTGATGGTGACTAGGTAAGGTCTTGTCTCAAAGGTAGAGGATGCTGGATAAATGGCCTCTACACATCGAAGAAGAAAACCAAGGAAGTCAAAGGCAGTTGCACATACCGAGGGTCAAGCTGACCTGCCATCGACCAGCACACCTGCACACATCAGCATCTTGTAGTTTAATTCCACCTCATACTGTACAGGTAGATCATCTGTGATGTAAAGGCAAAGCTCAGGATCTATGTGCCCACACTGTAGGGTTCGATCATCAAGCCGCGACCTAAGTGCTCACACTGTACGTGTAAAATAGAAATAAAATGACCCGTCTGCCCCCCTGTGGACTGTTCTGGATATTTACAATTGTTAATAAGGATGTTTGAAAGCTCTGAGGCAGGTAGAAGTTTGTTTGATAGGAGATGGTCTTTATAGCAGCAGTTCACACTAATCATCACCACTGATGTAACATGAAACCATGTAAAATCTAAAAGACGCCTTTCAACAACTAACTTTGACTTCCTGTCCCTCTCTGGCGTGTAGCCATGACACTTTCAGACACTGTTTGCCACTTGCTGCAGGTGTGCCCCCCTCGCACAGCATATTTATATAACAGCATATTTTCCCTCAGTAACAGACGTGCTGCACAGTTGGGAAGCAGTGGCACTCGTAGAGTGTCAGATACATGAGATTCCTGGAATTTAAACCATGTTGTGTAGACAGATGTTTCAGCACATTGCTGCTGTTTCCACTCTTACTCGAATGTATCATTTTATGGACATTACAAGCTGAACTATTATCATCTCTCTCTGTGAAGTGGAGCAACACTTTGGACCATTTCTTCCTCTTCACCATGATTCCTCTTTGTTGCAAGCTTACAGTAGCGTAGACACATGAGTTTAACGTCATAGTTTTGCAATGTGCAACAGTCAGAAAAACATGCTGGCATTGATAAAAGGAACTGATTATGCTCAGAGGCATACAATTGCAATTTGTTACCAGTTCTCAACTGGAACTGGTTCTCCTAAGTAAACAAGCAAGATATAAGCATGCACAGTATACACAACACCAACAAAGACTCACACTCTCACACAAACACACTGAAACCCCATAATTACTACACATAATGATGAACCAATGTTAAAAGTATTTAAACGTTAAATAACTGGTTCATAATGAAGAGGCACAGTGAGATTATCTCAATGACTGTGTGTTTATATTTGTTTTTATGTGTGTGTGTGTGTGTGTGTGTGTGTGTGTGTGTGTGTGTGTGTATGTGTGTGTGTGTGTGTGTGTGTGTGTGTGTGTGTGTGTGTGTGTGTGTGTGTGTGTGTGTGTGTGTGTGTGTGTGTGTGTAGCTTTTCTATCCCTCTCACATGTCTCACAGTCTAGCATCATCCTCACTCTATCTGGCAGCATGGCAGCAAACACTCAAATGCCTGAATGACACTGGAATCTACGTCATTATGACTTTTGCATTAGCCAGATACACAACATTACATCCAACACACGACCATGTAAGTGTGTGCATGGACGTGTCCTGCTACCACCGTGACGGTGTCGTTCAGCAGGGGCAGGCAGAGGGCTGCCACAAATATTGGATAAGAGAGATAAGAGAAAGCCAACCATCTCTGCAGAGCACTGGGGGCATCACAGACTCACGATGAACTTCACATAGAACTTTTATCTGCAAAACCTTTCAGGAGTTCAGGCATTTTATAGCATACAGTAAGAGTTGAAAAGGTTTTGAAAGCCAGTGCAAAATTTGCAAATCGATGCAGTGCACAGATGAGCTCAGGAATTCGTAGAAGCATTGCTTGGTGTTATGTGATAATGTTTGATGATGAAGCCAGTCCCCAGCTGTGTGTGTGTGTGTGTGTGTGTGTGTGTGTGTGTGTGTGTGTGTGTGTGTGTGTGTGTGTGTGTGTGTGTGTGTGTGTGTGTGTGTGTGTGTGTGTGTGTGTGTGTGTGGTGAAAATGATTCACAGATGACATAAGATGGATGAGAGGCTGAAATACCCTATGATTAAAAAGCATCACTATGTTTTCCAGTTAAATAATAACTCAACTCGTTAATTTCAGAGCAAATCTGTTGTTTTCAAGGGTGGAAGCAGCATATATGTAAAAGGAGTGTTTGTTGAAACATTTAATACACCTAGAATGAGGATAAAGTAGAGTTTTGTAGTGGCTGTAATCTAAATTATAGTGTGGTCAATGTCTTTGCAACTCAGAAACTGGGTTCTTTAGTTAAGTAAATTATAATAATAATGATGAGAAAGCAGAGATGACAAATTTCAATTAAGTATTCAAAGACAAAGAGGTTAAAGAGTCCAAAGGAAAATAAATATCAAAAATGGTCATGTGAGTTGAAAACTCCTACAGCCAGCTAGTCTGAGGGATTACATGATTTCCTTTACTAATAAGCGACTAGGAAATTTACAGTGGTCTTAATCTGCTCATAATTAGCGCCGGCATGGAAAGAAACGTGGTCCTGCTGTGGCCAGCCAGCAGAGAGCTAACAGTAATGTCTCTGGACATGCACCTCACTCTGGCCTACTTTGGGATGATGATGGATGTGAGAATGTTTTTATGCTGAACTTTAATATGCAGCTTGACAAATGGGACTGATATAAACAAAATGTCAACATTAAAAGTCAGAAAAGTCTTCAAAAATACTTAAAATCCAATTGACTTCAAACAGTTGCACGTAAAATAATTACATTTCTAACATTAAAAATATGCTGTATTCTACAGATAAGATATTGTGGTTACTTTGAAAAGAGCCACACCACTCTAGATTTAATATCGTAGCAAGACATGACCCACCACTGACACTTTGTTTAATCAGTGTTCAAACATTGTTCAATCAACTTCCAAATATATAATTGACTGCACAATACTGTCTGCACTCTGAATAAATATGGAAATATCATGTAAAGTTAATAACTAGCTTAAAATAATTGATTAATTGAACAAAACAAAACTACACACTGGTGTTTTGTCAACTTAATACTATCACTATCAGTTCTGCTTTATCTACAGCCATGATTCAGCTTTTATTGTGAAAATAATACATCTGCGCTACATGCAGACTTTAAAGGAGCTGTACTCAACATTCAGAATATTTATGTAATGTAGCAGAAAACAAATATTGTCTATGTAAAGATATAGCAGAGTAATGACGTCCTGAGCAGAGAATGAAATAACTCTCCCTTGTGTGTGTTGGAATCTGAGCTTTTCTGCTGTTTGTTTTGATATCGGGTCTGGCTGCACGTGAATGTTAGTGCATGTGGCCGTGAAGAAATGTTGCTATTTGACTTACTGGGGTGAGAACCACGTGGAGGCAGTCCCAACCCACTTTTTTGTGTATTTCGAGTACAGCTCTAGTAAGCAACATGATACTGATGGGCAAGTTGGCCAACATTGAATTCATAACTGCATGTTTTGCTGTCGTTACTACTAATGGTTTAAATGTAAATGTGGACAATGTCAGCTTGCATCAAACATGCAACAATATGACCTTGACCAAATCATATAATGTTATTCATAATTACTACAGTCCTACTAAATATAGTTAAAGTTAGCTGGCAAATGTAGGTTTCTGGCAGCTTGTAGTCAGGTGGGTTGGCATACGATAGAAATATGGAAAAACACAAATATATAATTTGAATGTGATGTTCACTTGTTCCAAGACATGAAAACTGTCTGAATGTCCTGTTTGAACATATTATTTTGATACTGAGTTGAGCTCTGCGTGTTGGGTGGGCCACTGCTAATCAGCTTTGTCACCTTCCCACAGGCCAGTGGAAAGAATGTGAGGATTGGTGGACTTCTCTTATGCCTTCAGAACTGTAGGGTGTACTGCTAACCTCTGGTCAGCAATGCTACTAGGTCAATGACCCCTCAGACTATAGTCGGCAATGTTAGCTCAGAGAGCAGCATTCGGCCACAGACAATAGATGTACCAATAGTATCAAATTCTACTACCCTGTAAGTAAGTTAGTAAGTAAAATGGATTTGTAAAGCGCTTTCTAGAGGCAAAAGCCTGATCAAAGCAGCATGGTAACGGTCGAAAATGTGAATGGATAGCCAGAAGTATAGCTAGCTATAATAATGCCCGAACCTGATCATAATAATTAATTAACAAGATTTTTTTTATTAAAGGTCCCATATTATGCTAATTTTCAGGTTCATGCTGGTATTTGGGGTTTCTACTAGAACATGTTTACATGCTTTGTTGTTCATACTGTCTGAATATACCTGTATTCACCTTCTGTCTGAAACACCTCCTATTTGCGCCCGCCTGGAAAAGTCCAGTCTGCTCTGATTGGTCACTGTTTCCGGGTCTTGCACATCTGCATTCTCAGCGTCTCTGCACCATCATTGCAGCCGGGAATGACACTGTAGCAGCATTTTCTACCTATACATGTCACAGTTGTGATGTCACAACAGAAGTCCTGACGGCTCTTTAAAGGCATGGTTTGTGGATATGGGCTTTGTGCATTTCACTGTGGATTGAGAGTTTTTGATACTTTGACGGTATTTAGATTGCAACTTAACCTGAAGTCTCACTTTTTACAATCTAAGACCTTTTAAAAAAGCCAACAGACCGCTAACAGAAACTTAAGATCTTAAGTTTACGATCTTCAGTGTCTCATTTAATCAAACACAGTAAGCTTTTCGCAAGAACAGATATTGTAGCATGAATTTGAGCAGCAGCCTAGTCTGCATTTTGTTATTTAATTTTTCACTTTATTTAATCTGTCAGCTACAACGAAATGGCCTTTGGTTTGACCAGCATAGTAACTAACAAGCTCACTTTTTTAATAAAAAGTTCACATTATTATTTGAAAAATATGCTACTAAGTGGTTGTATTCAGACAAAACATGTTTGCTCAGGTAAAGAGGCTAGGCAAGGCGAGTGGAAAATTTTAAATAACAAAGAATGAGACAGGAATTTTGCTATCAGTTTCTCTTAAAACCAGGTCCTGTTTGGCAATAGGACCTCTGACCCCAAGAATAATCAGCTTAAATTACACAATTTTTCAGTGTTATACAAAGACAATGAGTCCAAGAATTCTCTAGTTGTGGCTACTTTACAGATCAGATCATTTATTATATAGCACAATGAAAAAGAATATAACCAATGACAAATGACACTTCCGGTAGCACTACTGTAAATGTGGTCTTGTCATAAAAGTAAGACCTCACCAACACACGGACTTACACAAACACACTAATTTCTTACCGCTGTGGAAAGTCTGGAGGCCAGCGTCATCTCCAGGTTGCCTTTGAGCCCCAGCAGCGCTGGGACCAGGATGAACACCTCTGACACCTCTGTAAACACCGTCCAGTGCTGCAAAGACCACCATGTAATATTAGGAACACAACATTAATATTTTGAAATGGGACATCTCAGATCAGACTCATAGAGACACAGTATGATGTCACTCGCATATATAGATTTTATTCTCAACTGGGAGCAGAACGCCTCTGTGACCTTGTTCTTTAGTATTGATTCAGTGGTGAAACCGGACCTGTATGATGGACCAGATAGTGTGTTTCTACAGACCTTCTACACTATGTATCTTTTCAGCTCTCTGCTCTTCTCTAACAAGATCAAGGTCACTGGGACTTCATGTTGAAATGATTTATCATCCTCCTCTTCTGGCTTCAAGTCTCCCCTTCCCCTTGTGATTCCCATCTTTTAGCTTTACCCACCAATCTTCATCTGCAGCTCTAGTCCAAGGAGACTGGGCTGCCTCATCTCTCTATCATTCAGACTGTATATTACAAGTAACCAGAATTACTTAAGTAAATGATGCGTGTTTGACACTCTGTATCTTCATAATTACTTCTGAGATGTATAGTTTGGCATTCCATTCTTCTCTGTAGGAGTAATCTTGTATGTATAAATTTGTTCAGACAGTCATCACCATGCGTGGCTTTGCTGCTCAGCCCCTATGTCACCACAAAAAAGCTACATTTCGTTGTATGCATTACCCCCAAAAACCAAAGACAGAGTAAACTCAGCCATGAGCTAGGCCTGCTAAATCTAAAGGACAACTTGGGCAGGTGGTAGGCTTGCTTGAGAGAATAATAGATCTTGAGCATATGCAAGAGAACGTGCACTCCTGTTAGATGGCCTTTAAGTTAGACAGTTAAGTTAGACAGTTAAGACAGTTGGTGTAGTTAGATCTGACCCTTAATAACCAACTCCCTGGCCAGCTCTTGAGAGGGGGGTTCCCTGTGAGTCTCTGGTCTTGTCACTGTAGTGAAGTGCCTCCCTCTGCTGTATAGAGTTAATTCAGTGATAGCAAATGTGTGGTCTACTGTAGCCAGAAACAAAACTATTGCTGGGGATGAGGCCATCGATCTACCTCCAGTAAAAGTGCATATCTTTGGGGCTGGTCCCACAGGCCTGCAGCACTTAGAGTCCAGTATGCCCAGACTTGAATCAATATTCACAGAGGCTGACACAGAAAAGAAAAGAGAAGGAGAAAATAGACTAGAAAATAGAGACGTAGCTGAAATTGAAGCTAAATGCAAACACTGTTGGCCTGCATTTCTCAGACTAGCAAGCTTGTATTTCTGTTTCACTACGTTGCCCCCACTGTGCATCCAGATGTACAGGACAGATAAGGGGTGTCATCTCTCAGCCCGTGTTGCATCAGTAGGTGTGGCAAAAAAACTCCAGTGTGGGGTAAACTCCCTCTCTCTATCCCCTTGCTGTCATCAGGCCAAGCAGAGCTCCTTTCCAATAGCCAGTCCCTCAGCTTGGCTCACTGCCTTTTGCCAACCCAGCAGCCTTGTGAGCACCTCTATGAGCACTCCTCTCTTATTTCACAGCCGCATGTTTTCAAGCTTTCTACCCCTCTCTCTCTCTACTTCTGTCTCACTCCCATATCTCCCTCTCTGCCTCCCCTGTGGTGATATATGTTGTTGTCTCCATGGAACACTGGCGCTGAGCCAAGCAAGCCCTCCCTCCTCATGGCCACCTCCTCGGTTCCAGGAACTCTACTGGACAACCCCAGTACCTCTGTGTACAGACCTATAGGAGCTCTGGTATGCAAGCCCCACAAGGGTCGGGTTGCCCAGTTGAGAAACATGGCCCAATTTATCTGTGATCACTGTACTTGCTGTACTGATTGGGAAGCTGAACCTTGTGGTATTTATTGTCAATGCAACTCCAGCAGAGTCACAGAAACTACATCAGGTGGTGTCTGTTTCCATGATGGGTAAAGTTGGGTCCAACCTCATGTGCAAACACATGCCATGGAGGATAAAATTAACATAGCTGTGACAAAAACTATTGGGCGTATTGGAGTGGAACCTAAAATTAAATGAAAGAACAAAGGAAAGTTACTAGTGACACTCACGCTAATGTGTCTTCAGGCACAAGAAGCACTGAAATTCCTATACATTGATCAAGAAAGTTAAGTAAAATTCCGGCGTAAAATCATTCCAGGGTCTTCTTCGGCAAATAAACTTATCAAATAAGCCATCGAGACATTTTTTTTGTGTGACAACTATTATCAGAGAAATCCAGTAGAGTTGCGAACAGCCGAAAAGCGGCTAACACGGATTATCTCAGGGCAGCACGGGAAACGCATTAAAACGTCTTTTTTACCCATTATTACTGCTCATAATAAAACCAAACCTCTGCAGTAGCATGATAAGAGTCCCTACACATAAAACAAAGCATGAGTGGGCTCCTTCCTTTTTAATTGCATTTGCTAATCGACTTGAATGGACTTTACTACGAGACAAGCTCGTACCGGGGCCAGCAGGTAAGTCTTTCAAAACACTTAATAAACTCCGGGTTCACTAACTACGTGGTTGATGCTTTGATTTATGTGTAAGGACTCTTACCATACCACTGCAGAGGTTTGGTGTTATGATGAGCCATATTAGTGGTTAACATTACATTATTACTGTTAGCGACTGTCCGGGATATCTCTGTTAAAAATTGTCTCAATGGCTTATTTGATGAGTATATTTTCCAATAAGGCCCCTTGGATGATTTTACGCCGGAATTTCACTCTAAGTCCTAAAGAATACTGAGATGTGGACTGTTGGTGTCCAGGGACCAGATGAAGTATGATGGTAAAGACTGAAATATGTGACTAAGGGAAGTGCAAATAAGCAACCCGGACCCTCCAAGGACTCCTGAGGATCCTGGATGGAGTGAAAGATTAGCCAGGGTAAGGGGCAACACAAAAGCATTCTAATCTACTTATCCTTTCAATCTTTATCACTCAGATCCTTACTAAGTAGCTGTCTGGGATATTGCCCAGCATTAATAGCTGTTAGCTTATATGCTGTTAATCATTGTCTGGACATAACTTCTTTGGCTGACACAAGTGACTGACCAACATGAATAGAAGGTCATACGTGCAAATGATCGGACACCATTGAAGGTTTAGAAAAACACACCTGGTCTTTATAAATTTTATAGTTTGGTGGCATTGTTTAGGAAGATCCTGGAATTAATGGAATACTGAACTAAATTGAATTTGAGCATCAATTTTGTCCAGAGAACAAAGCCCAGAGGGTTGGAATTATGATACAGTTTGAGGGAATGAGCCCAGGCTCTGGTTTCACAGTGGCTCTTGTGTGAAAACGAGTCAAGTAGATGTGGTTGGACCAAAATGTTGTCTGGTGGGCAGTGAGGGCTTGGCTGGTGTTAAACCATTGTGTTGACTACGATTTCCTGTTCACTGGTGCCTGTATTTTTAGACTGTTTTTCGACTAAAGCTGTATCCCATCTCTTTGCTTTATTTTGGTGTTTAAGTCTCCAGACGTGCAGGACAGATGCTAGACAGTGACTGTATCACCATTTGACACTTTGTCATTCCCAGCGAAACTAGCACTCTGTGACCTTTACGAACCAAGTGTAACCTTAAGTGAGTAATCCAAGTGAGCCTGTTTCTAGCCCTGGCTGTGAGAGACTGATGGTTTTAGGTAATTTGGCTGCCAAGCCATTAAGCAGAACTATGCAGACGTCTCACTCCTCTATACCAGCCTGGACAGTCCTTTCTAGGCCAACCCCGAGTGGGAATGAGGCCATGAGCACTGTGTGTGTGTTTTTGGCAAAGTGATCAATGCTTAAGAGGTCATATTTTCCAAGAGGCCTTAAAGATAGTGATGCAAAAAGCCAAGTCATGCACCAATCCTAGCCGCAACTTCTAAACTCAGGCCAGGCAGACACTTTAAGTAAAGGCTTGAGCATGTTATAGTTTTCAAGTTTACTTTTAGCAGAGAACTGGTGCAGTCTGACCAAACTATATATATGTATACATAGAGAGAGAGAGAGAGAGAGAGAGAGAGAGAGAGAGAGAGAGAGAGAGAGAGAGGAGAGAGAGAGATAGGGTTGCCAACCGTCCCTTGAAAAACGGAATCGTCCCGTATTCAGAAACAAAAGTATGCGCCCCGTATTGAGCTGAAAAGGGACGCACTTTGTCCCGTATTACCGTGAGAATAAAAAATAGTATGTACAATGTCAATAGAATGAATGAATAAATGACGCCTTAAGAACATTTACGGTAAACTTATTCTCAGCATCTCCTGCTCGGTGACCAATGAGCTGACAGCACACTCACACACGAGTATGACGATCGACGATTCTGCTTGCAAAGGAGATAACCGAAGACAACAAAGCAGCATGGACGGCATTGATGCCGACAGCACAGGTCTCGGGCGGTACATCTTCTAGCAGCAATGCAACTACTCCTCCGAGAAAAAAACAGAAAAGAATGCAAAAATACAGAGAGGAATGGTTAGAAGGAAAAACATGGGTGGAAAAAGTGCACAATACCATCTATGAAGCGCACTGCGCTGTGTGCCGGCGGACTTTTTCCATCACCCATGGTGGACTAACTGACCTAAAGCGACAGGCACACAAGTGGGCACACAAGAAACATAAGGGACACCAAAACTAGGGGAACCTGAGACCAATTTATTGTCCACTAGGCAACGCCAGAGGCAGATATGGTATATAGATAATGATTTTAATGCTCTGATTAAGGTTAATATGGGAAAGTACAATGAATGTCTGAATTGTATGGAGAAATATATAACAATATTATTTTCTGTGTAATAAGAAAGTACAATTGCTAAATGAGTACATTAAGTAGATAAACAATACATCAAACTAATAAATAGATGAATAACAATAATTAATTAAAGGAGAGCTCTTTGTCACTCTAAATGATGAAATGTCTTGCTCAAAGTTTTACTCTGTGGCACTAAAAGACAAGAGCTCCTTGCTGCAGCAAGAGCTCAGAAGAAGTACAGACGGAAAAAATAAATACACTGACTACAACTGTACAGTTTTATGTTAAGCAGGAAATATATTTATTTTATTCTGTTAATTTTTGTTATTTTGTATAAGAAAATGCGGGGGATGGCGGGGGAATTAGGCAGCGGGACAACCTGCTAGATGCTCAGCCAAACTCACTGGAACAGTTGTTTCAATCTGAGCGTCACTTCACATCTTGCAGCAAGAGTCTCTTCAAAGTTTGCCCACAGGCACAAGCATGGCTTACTGGAAGGGAAACATAAGGCCCTGTACCTTCTTTGTCTCCTTTCCCCCAGCCTCACCTCTGAAGGAATGGTGAACTGAGTGTTTTGGAAACTGGAGAGACTGCAGCAGCATGGTGCCTAAGTTGAGGCAGCATGAAAACTTTTTTGACCTCAAACCTCTGCATTCCTGGTTTAGTGAGGATACCTAACCGCACGGTAATGGAGGCTCTGACAACGCATTGTTATTGGTTTCCACTCTGACTCTAGCTCGACTGAAGTGTGCTGCCATTTCAGGTGCTCAAAGAAAGTACCCTTATCCCCCTGCCTCTTCCCCTCCACCCTGTGTTGAGTTCCTGGGGTCAACCCTTGTTGGCATCAGTACGCGTGTACACAATGTGCTTGGATTCGTCTCCTGGCAGCCTAACGCCTCCAGCTTTATCTGCATCACAAGCTGACTTTAAAGAAATATATGACCTGACAGCATGACTTTGGCCTGCATTTCTACACTGTACATGGACACTTGGACATACTCAAAGGGGGGCAGAAACTACACAGAGTCACCAGTAAAAGGAGCAAAGAGAGTTATGTTATAAATTCTGTTATATCTTGTCTTGGAGGCAGAGTGGATCCAGCAGCTCTCTGGTTACATAATGCTCTGCAATTAGCACCCCCCCATGCTTGTTTCTATTCTATAAGTCAGATTTCAAGTAAAAGGCTGTGAGACGGTATATAAGAAGACACAGTGTATCAGTATGTGACCCTAACCTTAGGGACAGGAAGGTGGTAAGTTTGGGGATGGTTGGAGCACTCGACACACGCCCATGGCGTGTGTCAAGTGCCCCGCCCATCCCCAAATGTAAGATGGGCCTCCTGCAGTACAATGACAGACACATGCCAAGAGGAGCGAGGCTTGTTAAACCAGTTCATTTAAACGCTCCCAGGGCCCATCCCACAGTGTGACTCTGCACACACGCCTGGATCACCGGCTCTGCCCAGAAACACAACTGTGACATGTTAGCTGTAGACGGAGCACTGGGTTAATGTCTGAATGAGTGTTTCCGACATTTGAATCCAGGTATCCTGTAAGGCCGGGCGATAATTCAATATGATAATTCATCATCTTGCAATGGAATCGTATGGTGATGAAATATGGATATATCGTGATACACAATGACATTGTTTAAATTGATTAGAACAGGCACATTAAATAATGTAATTGATAGAATATCTTTTGTTAAGTGTATTGTTGGTTTGCGTTACAGCAATATTGCTTTATGCTTAATTTTCTAATCCTTGCACATTATGTTCTTTTGCACTAAAGTTCTTTATAAATAGGAAAATACTTGGTACATTGTTGAGTGTTTAATTCACACAGGAATATACAAAAATCATCTTTACTGTGTGGTTATTTAATAAATGTATTTATTGAATTATCAGAAAACATACTTTTTTGTGATATATCTTGTTGTCAAACTATGAAATTATCTATATGGGGATAGAAGGTTTTGGCCCTATGTGATACTATACTAAAGGTGAAAGTATTTAGTCACCTTCCATTAGTGGTACACATGTTCTTTGGGCTTGGACAAGAGCAAAACCTATTGTGCAAAGACGAACATTTTCAAGTGTGAATGGAAGAGAACCACACTGACTTGTGTATTTGGATTTACCAGTTTCCAATTAGAATCAGAACCAAGCATATGTTTCTTAAACGTACAGTATGCTGAGAATAGAATATGTTGGGATCACTCACCTGGACGATGTCTAGCACCATTCCAGCTGCCACTGTCCCGAACCCTGCCAGCAGGAAGGGGAAGACCACCTGCAGGCCAATGGAGAAAGAGGTCTCCTTGAGGGGTGCCGGCGGTTCTGGGCTCTGGTCGGTGCTTGTGTCATCGCTCTCGTTGCTCTGGCTTGCGTTCTCCAGGAGGGCATCCTCCTCCCGCTGACCTTTGGCGTTAGCCCGGCAGTCCATCACCACCACAATCTCCGACCTGTCCTCACCCTCCCCAGTCTCACCGGCTGCCTCTGTGAAAGATGTGACCTCTGTGAGCTCAAACTCGCCTCCAGTCCCAGGGCTCACCTCCTCAGAGCCCTTGGTGAGGATCGCCGGGTGGACGCAGCAGTTGGAGTTGAGTAGGGCCGGGGTCGGGGGCCCTCCCTCCTTCTTCACCTCAATGGCCCCGGAGGACATGTCGATGTCAGGGAGTTTGTCTAGTTCTTTCGACCAAAGTACCATGCGGAAGCCTTTGGATGTCAGTTGGCTTGACAGGAAAAGGTCAGGTTTAGCCTAACTGTTTTGGGGAAGTCAGAATGGAATTGGCCACCTGATCTGGTTTTGAACCTGATCAGTCCAATTGATTTATCCCATTAAAGAGGCGGACAGGGAGTGGGAGTCGATACTAAAGACCGGGAGAAAACTGCTCTGTAGGAAAAAACCTGCAGCAAGGCACATGCAGCCGGGTGTCTGCAGAGCCCGTGTTCCTGACGGTGCTTCGGGAGCAGAACCAGTATGTTCTCCATTCACTGCAAGGTGCTCAGGGTAGACCAGCAAAAAAAAGAAGAGAGCATACTGGTTTAAAAGTGAAAAAAAGAAAATCAATAGGCTTGGGGACTCACAACAGCAATCCCCTCCAGTCACTGGTGATGACTTCTTAAAGTTCAGTGGAAGCTAAAGAAAAATAGAATCACAGGTGAAGTGCAGATTGCATTGCAGACTTGTCATGTTCTCAGTCCGCTGATCATTTCAGACTGGTGAGTGTACCAGGCTGGGAATGTCTCACCTTACACCACGTGGCTGCTGGGCGTTTTTCAAGGAAGATATTTAAAGGTCTGCAGTATGAAGATTGAATTACCACCAGAGGAAATGTATCTCTCCAAACAGAGTGGACAGTCACCTGGAAAAGAACACATTGATTTATTATTCATTAAACATTTTCCAGCCCCACTCCAGTTTAAAGGTCACCGACAGTCTATTTCTGATACTATCCATATAAACTATATACTATATACTATTAAATAGTAGTAAAACAGCTAAATACAGCCTGAGTGACTTTCAGTTCAACTTTAGACAGTAACATCTAAGAGCTGAGAATTATGGTAGTGTTCATGCTTCCATCTGTGGAAAAAGACTTCCAAATATGAGCCATTTTATTCCCCTTATTACAGACATATATATTCAATGGCTATGTGCACATTTTAGACCAAACAAAAAATAAGAAAAAGGAAAAGGAATAATATGGAAATATTACACGAGAGTATAAACTCCCCACAATAAAATAAAAGAGCTGCTAGAGTATTGATTCAGAATCCATTCATCAGTGGATGATAAAAACCATAAGTTCACTTTGAAATGCTCTGTGAGCCCGTTTGATAGAATATTATAGTATTTAAGCCAAACAAGAAGCACTTCCCTCTCCACTGACACTATGGGACAATTGAGTAGAGATCAACAGTCAGTTTAAAAACCGTTTCATCCAGCGCCAAATTTCCTCCCGGCGGCTAAAAATATTCTACCATTAACAGAGGTGCTGGGTACATCCTGTGCTGCGGAGTGTCACACTGTTAAGTCACCGCAAAGCACAGACACCATCTCCTGTCCCCCCTTTCAAAGTAAACACCCCGCCCTGTTAGCCTTTAGTGTCTTCAGGCAAATCCACAGCAACAGCAGTGGATATAAAAGTTAATTTGAAAAACTGTAGCTGAGACTTTCTTCTTGTAATTGAGGCTTTATGTAAGTAAAAAAAGAGCTTAACATTTGAAACCTTGGTACATTTGAGAGACCCACGCAGCGCACGTTTGCCTGGGTCCAGACCAGCCAACTCCACCGACCAGACATATCATGTGTAAAGTGTGAGTGTGAATGAAAGGACATTTTGGACATCGCCATGGAAAGACTTGCAGTGAGCATCAGTTGCAATTACCCTTAAAGGAATGAAAACTGTTCTTTTGGTTGAACAAACGCTTTATTTTTTAGTGAAACTTAAAAAACTGTTTAACGGAAGTATGTGGCCCTTTTGAAAATAAATTAAATATGTTTCTCAATACCACAAGTGGGAATCCAGTCACACAAAAGCATTGCGACTCTAGTGTGGGGTCATGTGCTGAGATCCGAGCAACATCCTGACACAGATGACATGAAGCAAGTTACACATTTGCCCACAAGTTGTACAGCCCTTAATAAATACCCGATTTTATATTGAAGGCCAGTCTGCTTGCTTCCAGTCTTACTGCAGGCTTGATGCGTCTTTCAACCGCCTGCACGTTGCGACATCCGCGCACACACTTTGGTTTTCCCCGCTGAAACAATCCTCTGTTTAGTAGTCAGCACCAATACCACCCGAACCCAACATGGCAAAGGCGTAAATTAGTGCTCCCCTGGTCAGGATTGAATAGACGAGCCCTCCTATTCTATTCTACTGCTCACTGAAACAAGAGCAGAGTGCTGGCTATTAAAACTCCGGGCTGGAGCTCATGTCACTGCCACTATCACCACGAGTATACGAACTCGGCAAAATGAATGCAAACGCACCATAACGCCCCATCCTTTATCATCACCATATACACAGGCTGTAAGTTACACCTCAGGTTCCAGCGCCAATAAGTCACACATTCCGTCAGATAAATATATTGCTCTCATAACCGCTCGCTCTTTCTGTTCTAAGAAATTGCAGCTAAAATGTCCAGCAGGTAATCATACAGACAAAAAGCTCTTCGGCGGTGGTTACCTTATAGTGTCAGCGGTCCGGAGAGCGGAGCAGAGGAGATGCGGACACACTGGAGTGATGAGCACTAACAGCACATGCACTTCTCGAGGCTGGCTCGATGGATCCTCCACTTCTTGGTAAACGCGCTCAGGCTGAGGCGTGGACGCCGGTGCGCACGCCTTATGTATGGTACCGGCTCAGCTGCCTTAATGGTTAATGGTGGTTAATAGTTAAACCCTCCCTCCCGCGTGGTTAAAGCTGTGTCCCAATCTCTCCCGACCCCGTCACATTGTACCCGTCCAGTGGCCCCCGCCGCCCGGCTGCTTGGATGCGCATCTATAATACACCCGTCCGGAGCAGGGGGCCAGGAAGCCACAAGGCGGGCCCTCCCTCCGCACTCTGAACTGACGATATAGACCTCCCCTCCCCTGCATAACCACAACCACCACCCTTCCGCCCCTCGCCTCCATTGCACGTCCCCTCCCTCTAACCCCCAGTATGTGTGGAAATGTGTGCCCGTGCGGTGCCAGTCTCCTCCACAAGCCTGCTAATTTACTACCAGGGGCCTGAGATACAAGTTTTAATTTAACAATAGATTCCTGAATGAATGGATACACACGCATATGAGTACAGTGTAACTGAGCTGGACTGGACTTAGGTCAATGATCCATCTCCACAGAGAATGAATAAGTGTAAGTCTTACATAAGTCAAGTTATGA